>NC_092756.1:87643536-88243536 GCF_047496795.1 Chiloscyllium punctatum
CGATAACCCACATCTCCTGTTCAGGTCACCACCGTGGAGGGGTAAAGATCAACCCGGACCCCAGGGAGAGATCCTCCTTTTCCTCTCTATAAAATTGTCGGTGGATCTTGAATCTACCCAGCCTTACTCCCTTGAGACATGATGCCTCTGATTCGTTCCCCAATTCCCTGCTGATGTTTTCTCCTTCACGCATTTACCCAATTTCTTCTGATAGTTTTCTATTGAATTTCTGATTAGTTCCCTGTCAGGCAATGCATTCCAAACATCGCACCTACGTTCTGCTTCCTGTGGCTTTTGGGTTGTAAACACTGGGTGACATGGTGGCTCAGTGGTTAGCGCTGTTGCCATACAGCATCAGGGACCTGGGTTTGATTCCCGCCTCAGGCAACTGATTGTGTGGAGTTTGCACGTTCTCCCCTGTGTCTGCGTGCGTTTCCTCCGGGTGCTCCGGTTTCCTCTCACAGTCTAAAGATGTGCAGGTCAGGTGGATTGGCCATGCTAAATTGTACTATAGTGTCTGGGGATGTGCAGGTTAGATTGCTTAGCCATGGGAAATGCAGGGTTTTAGGATAGGATTTCTGGGTGGGATGCTCTTTAGAGGGCCAGTGTGGATTTGATGGGCCAAATGGCCTCTTTCAGTACTGTGGTGATTCTATGATTCACTTCAATTTTTGCCATCTGGTTATGAAGCCTTCATTCACAGTATTGCAGAAAGAGACCATTCAACCCATTGTTCTGTACCAACCCTCCATTATGACTTGGTGCTGTATTTACCCCACACCCTTGTACATTGTTTCTATTTAAATAATTATTTAATGCCCCCTCAATTGACCTATCCTCCATCACCCTTCCAGGCAGTGTGTTCCAGATCTGAGCTACGAAAATGTTTTCCCCCCCCCCTCACATTGGAAACACATTTTAAAGCCATGTTCTTGATAATTTTACGACTGGGAATAGTTTCTCCCTCTTCTGTGTCCTGAAGACTGTCACTAGATCTCTGATTTCCTACCCATTTCAGTCGATGGGTGGCCAATTGATATTGCGCGTTCCACACTGATATCACTTGCCAGGAGCGGTGTGTACACAGACTGCGTTAACCCTAGGATGACCTGAATGTTCTCTTGCAGACCATTTCCAATGCGGAGCAGCCGGAGTGCCAATGATCTGCTGGACCCGAAAGACTTTGTGTTGCCGCCTGCGGATTACAACAGTGGCCCAACAGCCTCTGTGCCCCCTGCCCCACCTCTGCCATCCAGCCCCTCCACAAGGAGCCAGAGTCCAGCTCCTCCGAACCTGAGCAGCCGGAGGAACAGTGCGACCAGCCTGGCAGTGTCGGAGAGTGCCCAGAGCAGGGTGAGTTCTTGCAGGATCACTTTACCCTCTTTAATTCGGGGGGAGGACTTTCAGAAAATTCAGTGCGCTGCTAGCGGTGAAGGACAGAACTGGAGCCAATCTTTGCACATTTCTTTAAGCACTGGCTTTTTGCTTAGAAAATGGGCCATTCGGCCCTTCGAGCCTGCGCCACCATTCAGTGTGATCATGGCTGATCATGCGGTCCCGGCATCCCACTCCCCCTTTCTCTTCATAAGCCTTGATCCCTTTAGCCTCAAGGGCTATGCCCAGCTTCCTCTTGAATATATCTAATAAAATGGTCCCAACAGATTCCTGTGGGAGAGAATTCCACAGGTTCACAGCTTCCAGAGTGAAGACATTCTTCCTCATCTCAGGCCTGAATCGCTTACCCCCTATTCTTAGACTGTGACCGCTACTTCTGGACTTGACCAACATCGGGAACATTCTTCCCACATCTAGCCCGTCCAGTCCCATCAGGATTTTATATGTTTCGATGAGATTCCCCCCCTTAATTTTCTAAATTCCAGTGAGTATAAGCCCAATCGATGCAGCTTTTCCTCATATGTCAGTCCTGCCATCCCGGGAATCAGTCTGGGGAACCTTCAGTGTACTCCGTCAATACCAAGAATGTCCTCCCTCAGACTGGGAGACCAAAGTGGCACACAGTACTCAAGGTGTGGCCTCACCAAGGCCCCATATGAATGCAGCAAGCATCCCTCATCCTAGACTTCAATCCAACTGCTCTCGGGAGCTTACAGACTGAATGAGGCTGTAGGGAGATTACAGACTGAGTGAGGCTGTAGGAAGCTTGAACACTGAGTGAGGCTGTCGGGAGATTACAGACTGAGTGAGGGTGTAGGGAGATGGAATATTGAGTGAGGCTGTAGGGACCTCAGAGCCTGAGTGAGGCTGTAGGGAGCTTGCAGACTGAGTGAGGCTGTAGGGAGCTTGAACACTGAGTGAGGCTGTAGGGACCTCACAGACTGAGTGAGGCTGTAGGGAGCTTGAACACTGAGTGAGGCTGTAGGGAACTTACAGACTGAGTGAGGCTGTAGGAAACTTACAGACTGAGTGAGGCTGTAGGGACCTCACAGCCTAGGTGAGGCTGTAGGGAGCTTGAACATTGAGTGAGGCTGTAGGGATCTCACAGACTGAGTGAGGCTGTAGGGAGCTTAGAGACTGTGTGAGGCTGTAGGGAGCTTGAACATTGAGTGAGGCTGTAGGGACCTCACAGCCTGAGTGAGGCTGTAGGGAGCTGGAACACTGAGTGAGGCTGTAGGGAACTTACAGACTGAGTGAGGCTGTAGGGAACTTAGAGATTATGTGAGGCTGTAGGGAGCTTAGAGACTGTGTGAGGCTGTAGGGAGCTTGAACATTGAGTGAGGCTGTAGGGATCTCACAGCCTGAGTGAGGCTGTAGGGAGCTGGAACACTGAGTGAGGCTGTAGGGAGCTTACAGACTGAGTGAGGCTGTAGGGACCTCACAGCCTGAGTGAGGCTGTAGGGAGCTGGAACACTGAGTGAGGCTGTAGGGAACTTACAGACTGAGTGAGGCTGTAGGGAGTTTGCCTGTTTGTTTTTGTGAGTCAGTCTGTCGCCTGTCCTTTGGGACCTGTGTTTGCTGGCAAAGCCTTCTGATTGGATGGTTAGTGACGCACATTCTTCTCCCTTGGCTTGCAGAGAAAGTTTGCCTCGATTCTCCTGAACACAACCTCGCAGCCAGATTTCTGGTGGCTCCAGGGCAGCAGCTCATTCTGCTGAGAGGTGGGGAGGCTCTGTGAGGAAGCATGGCTGTTTGACCTCACTGCTTGCAGTGTTTAACCCTCTCCCAGTCTGCTCACTCCCACTGGTCGTTGCACAGTTCCTGATGTTGCACATTAAGGTGTAGACTCGATCTTCATTATCGGAGAGCCTTTATAATAACGTCTTTCAATATTTCACCAATCCAGTAGTGTTGCAGTAGTCACAGGGATATATCAATGCTGTGCCACTCAGGAGCTATTAGTACAACTAATCAATAGCTCAGTCAATCAGAGAGGCCTGTGGCACATTGGAAGTGTTCCTCCCTCTGGACTAGGTGACCTAGATTCAAGACTTACCTCAAGATGTCATGGCCATAGAGCAGGTCACTACATATTCAAACATGTAATTTTGTCAATAAAAAAAGCAATACTGATGAGATGGAGATTAGGGCATTCTGAAGATTCATAGAATCCCTGCAGTGTAGAAACAGGCCATTTGGCCCATCAAGTTCACATCGACCCTCCGAAGAGCATCACACCCAAACCCGTCCCAGTAACCCTGCATTTCCCATGGCCAATCCACCTAGCCTGCACATCTTTGGATTGTGGGAGAAAACAGGGCACCTGGGGGAAACCCACACAGTCACCCGAGGCTGGAATCAAACCTGGGTCTCTTGCCGCAGCGCTAACAACTGAGCCACCGTGCCACTCTTGAAGGGAATGGGCATTCCTCAGCTTTGGCGTGGAGCTGATGGCATAGCCACCAATGGTGGAGCATGGAGGGATTTCCAGGAGGCTTGAATTGGAGGAGAACAATGAAGGCAGTCAGGGGCTGAAATTCACAAAAACCCGACACGAAGCAGCTGAGTACTCGTAGCATTTTCTCATTTCATCCATCCTCCTCTGCCAGCCATTCCCTGTGACAGTTTGACTGAGATTAGACAGAATGCCAGATAGTGATTAATGTTGGGAATTAGTGTGCTGCACACACGCCTGCAGTTGTTATTAGCTGTCTGTGTTGAGCTTCTAAGTGCTCTTGGTATTATCCTGAGTCAAGTTCACATGTAGCTATGGAGAACATATTGATAAGAGACATTTGGTCCCAAGGTAGGTGCTACACCTGCGAAGAATGCGTTGATGGAGTTGTCACACTTTGAACGACCCAGCGCTTATTTTGAAACCGCTTGGAAAGCCAAACCAAAAAGCTGAACAGCTTGCAGATACAGCATGTGCTGAGAGAGAGTTAACATGGAGTATTTTATTTGAGGACTTTGAGCTTTCCTCCTGCTCTGTGCATGTGTTGCCTGATGTGAACTTCTCTCCCTCCTTGCCTGAGTGCAGTATAATGATAAGACAGATTCACAATTTAGCCTTAAAGATTATGGGCGGCACAGTGGCTCAGTGGTTAGCACTGCTGCCTTAGCAGCGCCAGGGACCCAGGTTCGATTCTAGCCTTGGGCGACTATCTGTGTGGAATTTGCACATTCTCCCCAGTCCCTTCTGGGTGCTCTGGTTTCCTCCCACAGTCAAAAGGCCGATTGGCCATGCTGAATTGCTCATAGCGTCCAGGGATATATGGTTTAACCATGTTGAATGAGGAGTTTATGGCAATTTGAGGGGATGGGTTTGGTGTGCTCTTCAGAGAGTCAATGCAGACTTGATGTGCCAAATGGCCTCTATCTGCACTGCAGATATAAATATAAGCACATACTCAAGCTGAATGAGCAATTTGTATGGCTTTGTCTGACTGAAGCATGACTGTAGTTTTGCGTGTTGCTTCTCTATCTCCCTGCACTGAGCATTGTGTCTAGGCTGTGGTGGTTTTCGAGCCACAGGCTACATTGGCCAGGCCAATCCATAGTTGACAGTCACATCCTTGACATGGGACAGAAGGAGAGAGGCTACAGCAGGTGGCGCTATTGCACTGTGTAAGACCATGAGATATTGAACGGAGTTGCCCATCACCACAATTCATCTACAAAAGCACATCGAGACTTAATATTCCTTACTCATGGCTGACAATGCTGGTGTTTTTTTTGTCCCTCACATTTGCACTGAAAAGAGGGGCACATGCATGGCATGTAAATCTACGTCGTTCCCTACAGCGATGCATTGACGTTTTTCTGTGTGGTGTGGGCTGGTGTTCTCTCTGCTGTTGGAGAGTTGTTGTTTGCTGTGTGGTGCCCGTGTCTGTGCTTACCACAGGGTGAGGAGGGTTCAACAGGTCTCCCCTCTCTTCCACCTCCCCGGTTGGCTGCAGCAAGGATTTATGTCCTTTCTACCGCAAGGTTGTACCTTTCTCCAATTATGATGCAGTTCAGCCATTTCCGCTGTAGCGAAAAGGCACCCATTTTACAGGTGAAAGGAAGACAATTTCTTTATCTATTAACCCCAAGAAAAATAATCACGTCAAGCACAGTAGCATAGTGAAAGAAGGATTGTGTCCTAGCGCAAGAGGAAAATGAAAGGAGCACACTGTTTAAAGTCCTTAGGGGTACTCTTGAGTTTTAAGAATTCATTCCAAGACCATGTTGTTTATTTGATACTTTGAACTATGAGCAATAGCGATTATTTCAGTCACAGAGTCATACAGCACAGAAACAGACCTTCCGGTCCAACCAGTCCATGCCTACTATGTTTCCAAACTAAACTGGTCCCAACTGCCTGGCCATATCCCTCCAAACATTTCCTATTCATTAACTTATCCAAATATCTTTTAAACATTGTAACTGTACCTGTATCCACCACTTCCTCTGGAAGTTCATGCCACACGTGAACCACCCAGTATAAAAAAGTTGCCACCTCACGGTTTTTTAAATCTTTCACCTCTCACCTTGAAAATGTACCTCTCATGATTTTAAAAACCTCAACCTCCAACACTCCAGTGAAAAGGTCCCAGTCCTTCCTGCCTATTTTTAGATCTCAGACCTCCATTTCTGGTGCCATCCTAGTAAGTCCTTTCTGAACTGTCTCCAGTTTAATAACATTCTTCCTATATCAGGGCGACCAGAACTGGACATAATACTCCAGAAAGGGCCTCACCAATGTCCTGTACAACCTGTGCATGATGTCCCAACTCCTATTCTCAAAGGTCTGAGCAATGAAGGCAAGCATAATAAACACCTTCTTAACCAAATTGATGCAAATTTCAAAGAATTATTTACCTGAACCCTTAGAGATCTACAACGCTACCCAAGGACCTTAGCATTAATTGTATAAGTCATGCCCCCTGTTTTTTTACCAATATAGAATACCGCACATTTACCCAAATGAAACTCCCATCTGCCACTCCTCAGCCCAATGCTTGGGGTCTGATGTTACTTTCCAGTTGATATTCTCACTGACCATTTTCCATCTTGAGAGGCTGAGAAAGTTGTTTTTCCTCCCGAGGGTTCCAGTTCTGCAGTCAAACATCCATCACCTCTGCTCTGCCAGAAACAATTGCTTGCAAAACAGACTGGCTGGCGTGTTTCCGTGTCTGAGTTTGTTGTCTCCCTGCTTGGTAATTGTGGGTGATGGTTTTTCCATTTATTGCCCATCCCTAATTGCCCTGCAGGACGTGGAAGGCAGTGCTGTTATGAAAGGAGTTGCAGGACTTTGACTCAGCAACAGTGAAGCAGCGCTGATATGTTTCCAAGTGGCTTGGTGGGGAGCTTTGGGGTGGCACAGTGGCTCAGTGGTTAGCACTGCTGCCTCACAGTGCCAGGGGCCCAGGTTCGATTCCAGCCTCGGGCAACTGTCTGTGTGGAATTTACACGTTCTCCCCGTGTCTGCGTGGGTTTCCTCTGGGTGTTCCAGTTTCCTCCCACAATCCAAAAGACGTGCAGGTCAGGTGAATTGGCCATGCTAAATTGCCCATTGTGTTAGTCAGGGGTAAGTATAGGGTAGGTGAATGGGTCTAGGTGGGTTACTCTTCGGAGGGTTGGTATGGACTTGTTGGGCTGAAGGGCCTGTTTCCACACTGTAGGGAATCTAATCTAAACTTGAAGGTGGTGGTGTTCCCATGTATCTGCTGCCCTTGTCCTCCTAGGGAATATGCAGTTGAAGTGGATTGGCCCTGTGACATTGCCCATAGTGTCTGGGGATATGCAGGTTGGGTCCACATAAACGATCCAGAAGAGGGCACTGTAAGTATGATCAGCAAGTTTGCAGATGACTTGAAGCTTGGTGGAGTAGCAGAAAGCATAGGGGACTGTCAAATAATACAGAAAAATATAGATAGACTGGAGAGTTGGGCAGAGAAGTGGCAGATGGAGTTCAATCCAGGCAAATGTGAAGTGATGCATTTTGGGAAGTCTAATTCTAGAGCAAATTATACAGTAAATGGAAGAGCCTTGGGAAAAGTTGCCGAGCAGAGAGATATCGGCTCAGGCTTGGAGGGCCGAAGGGCCTGTTTCTGGGCTGTAAATTTTCTTTGTTGTTCTTTCTCTTTGTTGATTGGCCCTGGGAAATTGCCCATAATGTTTGGGGCATATGCAAGTTGGGTGAATTGGCCCTGGGAAATTGCCCATAGTGTCCGGGGATATGCAGGTTGGGTGAATTGGCCCTGGGAAATTGCCCATTGTGTCCGGAGATATGAAGGTTGGGCGGATTTGGCCTGGGAAATTGCCCATAGTGTCCGGGGATATGCAGGTTGGGTGGATTGGCCCTGGGAAATTGCCCATAGAGTCCTCACTTTCTCTGAGTTTATTCATTGAACACAAGGAATCTGAATGGGTATACAGGGCGGCACGGTGGCACAGTGGTTAGCACTGCTGCCTCACAGCGCCAGAGACCCGGGTTCAATTCCCTCGTCAGGCGACTGACTGTGTGGAGTTTGCACATTCTCCCCGTGTCTGCGTTGGTTTCCTCCGGGTGCTCTGGTTTCCTCCCACAGTCCAAAGATGTGCAGGTCAGGTGAATTGCCTGTAGTGTTAGGTGAAGGGGTAAATGTAGGGGAATGGGTCTGGGTGGGTTGCGCTTTGGTGGGTTGGTGTGGACTTGTTGGGCCAAAGGGCCTGTTTCCATGCTGTAAGTAATCTAAGGGTTTAGAGGGATATGAGCCAAATGCTGGCAAATGGGCCTAGACTAGGTTGGGATATCTGGTTGGCATGGACGAGTTGGACCGAAGGGTTTGTTTCCATGCTGTACATCCCTATGACTGTATGTCTCAGTGTTTTATCCACCAATGGGGCCTTTTACATTCAAGGGACTGAGATATGGTTTGTGATATGGAAGGCAATGTGTTGTTGGTGGTGTTTGCATAAATGTCCAGCCTTTGCCCTTCCATGTAGTTGGGATTGGTGGCTTTGGGAGGTACTCATGAAGGAGCCTTAGTGAGTTGTTGCAGTCTATTTTGTCAATCGTACACACTGCTGCCCGTGTTGTGTGTGTGCCGATGGTGGAGGGAGTTCATGTTGAAGGTGGTGGATGTGGTGCCAGTGAAGTGGGCTGCTTCTTCCTGGATGGTATCAAGCTTCTTGAGTGTGTTGGCACTGCACCCATCCAGGCAAGTGGGGAGTATTCCATCACACTCCTCACTTGTGCCTTATAGATAGTGGACAGGCTTTGAGGAGTCAAGAAGTTAATTACTGATCATAGAATTCCCAGCCTCTGACCTCTTCTTGCAACCATCCTCTTTATATGGCTGGACTTGTTCAGTGGGGAGAATGTCACCCTCCCCCCCACCTTGTCTCAGTCAAATCCTTTGAACTCAGCACCGCCTTCCTAACCTGCAATCTTCTTCCTGACCTCTCCGCCCCCACCCCACTCCGGCCTATCACCCTCACCTTGACCTCCCTCCACCTATCGCATTCCCAACGCCCCTCCCCCAAGTCCCTCCTCCCTACCTTTTATCTTAGCCTGCTGGACGCACTTCCCTCATTCCTGAAGAAGGGCTTATGCCCGAAACGTCGATTCTCCTGCTCCTTGGATGCTGCCTGACCCGCTGCGCTTTTCCAGCAACACATTTTCAGCTCTGGACTAGTTCAGTTTCTGGTCAACGGTAACTTCAGGGAGTTGAAACTGAATATTAATCTATAGTTCTATTGAGGGGTCACCGGACTCGAAACATTAACTCTGTTTCTCTCTCTACAGATGCTGCCAGCGCTGCTGAGTTTCTCCAGCACTCTCTGTCTTTGTTTCATATGGAACTAAGGGTTTGGCAAAGAGAATATTCAGTTGGTGTGCTTTTTAAGGCTAGTTCAGGTAAAGGGAAGGGGGCAAAGGGCTGGTATTATTCAGTAGCTAGGAAGGGGAGACTCAAGTCATGTTTTCAGAAGTTATTCTTGATGTGACACCAAAATGATGATATCAGAGGGGCTGGGTGTAAGGGAGCTATCAAGATTGGTGGGAGGGGTGTTTACTTGTGTGAGTAGTTATGAAAACTAAATATTTGCGAAAAGCCCAACAAGAATTTGGTGTATTGTGAAACTTACTTTTTAAGTTGGGGTCTCAAACAGGACGCAGAATTGTTACAGCACAGACAGAGGCCATTCAGCCCAATGTATCCATTGCTAGCTCTCCAAAGCACCTCATGTTCCATTCCCCTTCTCCTTAACGGAAAAGGTGAGGACTGCAGATGCTGGAGAGTCAGAGTCAAAAAGTGCGGCGCTGGGAACGCACAGCAGGTCAGACAGCGTCCGAGGAACAGGAAAGATGACATTTCGGGCATAAGCCCTTCATCAGGAATGTGATGCCGAAACATCGACTCTCCTGCTCCTCGGATGCTGCCTGACCTGCTGTGCTTATCCAGAGCCATCCTTTTTGACTGCCCCTTCTCCTTAAAGCCCTACCCATTGCTCCTTTTCAAAGAACAGTCTAATTCCCTTTGGGGTACCTTGGGTTCACTTGCTTCCTCTGCACTCTGAGGCAGCGCATTCCATTCCTTAACCACTTGCTGTGGGAAACACTCTTAATATTTGTGTCTTTTACAATCTTCTTTAAACTTGTGCCCCCCCCCCCCCCCCCACCTCATTCATGATCCTTCCCTGAGTTCCTCCTATTCACCCTTTACAGTGCATTTTTTTCATCACTCTACATAATCCTTAGCTGCATAAAATCTTGAAGTTCCATTTCTGCAGGATATCTTAGAAACACACAAAGTGCAAGTTACTCATAAAAACCAGATGTTACACCAATCACCCACAATTTTAACAATAAATACTGCTGTAACTTTGTCATAAAATGTCTCTCTGATCTAAAAGAAAGTATTATGGCTCATAAACTACCAATAAATTTCTGAAACGGTGCAGGTGTACCTCTCAAAGAATCCAGAACTGCGGATTTGCTGTGTTAAGACCCTTCCCCCTAATGAACAGTAACTTTTCATATCTTCTTGTCTTCTTAGAAATTAAGTAGCTCCGACAGCCAACCAGAGCTCTTCCCAAGGTAAGACGTCTTCTCGAGAGTATAGGTAACATTTGAGACACATTTGACACAATCAATTGTCTAAATGTGTGAGAGCTGACCTTGAGTATGCCAGCCTTTGGCTGCCAAGTTTACTTGGTAACAGTGTTGTTCGACCATTGAAGTCATGCCAATCTCGTGTGTGTTAATTGGTGCGATGTTGCTACAGTTCTCTGTGTATCTTCACCTTTCCGTGCTGGTTTTTATCTGCTTCTCATACTCAGGCCCTTGCCTTTCTTCTCTGTCCGTCCCTTTCAGATAAAGATTGGCCTTTAGTGCTCATGCAATGTTCTGTGGTCGATCATTCGGAAATGCTCAATAAGTATGGCCGATAAGTAGGGCTGGCTTCAGGAATTAAATCTCCTCAAAATAGCATTTTTGAACAGCTCCCTTTTTGTAATTGTAAAAATGTAAGAGAAGGCTGTTTGATGGCCAGTCAGGTTTTAGCAATTTAGTTAACGAGGGGTATAAAAAAAACTGATAAAGTTGCCATAATGTGACCAGGGCTGCTCTCTCATAGAGAGAGGTGGGGTTTAACCTGAGGGTCACTACATCTCTGGTGAGGGGAGAGGTTGCGAAGGACATTCCTTTCTGGTAACCTCAGGCAGTGTGAGAATTGTCCCCAAACTGTTGGTATTGCTTTACATTACAAGCCAACTGAGCTAACTAACTCTATTTCTCTTGCTTACAGTGGTATATTTAAGGCTGAGAGAGGTAGGAGAGGAATAAAGGGTTATGGGAAAAGTTTAGATTCCCTACAGTGTGGAACCAGGCCCTTCGGCCCAACCAGTCCACACTGACTCTCCGAAGAGTAACCCACCTAGACCCATTTCCCTCTGACTACTGCACCTAACACTATGGGCAATTTAGCATGGCCAATTCACCCTAACCTGCACATCTTTGGACTGTGGGAGCAAACAAGAGCACTCAGAGGAAACCCACGCCGACATGGGGAGAATGTGCAAACTCGGCACAGGCAGTTACCTGAGGCTGGATTCGAACCTGGGACCATGGTGCTGTGAGGCAGCAGTACTAACCACTGAGCCACTGTGCTGCCAAGGAAAAGGTTAGGGATGTGTTGGATCAGCCAATATCCTATTGTCTGGTGGAGTAGGCTCAAGGGGCTGAATAGCCTACTCCTGGTCTTATATCTTACGGTCTTATGTTCTGAAGGACTCCCTTAGCGAGGAGTCTACTTACATTCCAAGTGGTCAGTATTGCATCACAAAGAAGAGCATATAGGATGAGCAATGGTAAGTGTAAGGATAGACCAATTAGCAGTGCGGGCTCATAGAGTCATACAGCACGGAAACAGACCCTTCAGTCCATCCAGTCCATGCTGACCATAATCCCAAACTAAGCTAGTCCTACCTGCCTGCCCCTGGCCCATATCTCCAAATGAGTTTGACTTTTCCATGTTGAGCCACAAAGAAGATAGTGGTGCATTGGCCAAGTCCCTGGCTAAGTAATCCAGAGATCTTGGGCTAATGGTCTCAGAACATGGCTTCAAATCCCACAATGGTAGCTCATGGACTTTAATATTCAATTAAAACAACTCAGACAGAAAGCTAGTTTCAGTAACGGTGACTGTAAGACTATCGTCGCCTGTTACTAAAATTCATCTGATTCAGTCATGTCCTTCAGAGAAGACAATTTCCTCACTAGATCTGGCCTACTTGTGACTCCAGACCCACAGCAATGTTAACTGCCCCCTCAAATAGCCAAGCAAGGCACTCAGTCCGAGAGGCAGTTAGGGCTGGGCAAACAATACTGTTCCTGCCAGTGTCACCCACACCGACGCTGCAAATGTCAAAGAAAACTACTTTTTTGTGAAGGAACCTGGATCTAGAAGACATGATTTAGAAAGATAAAGGGGTCTCTTATTTAAGCCAGTGATGGGGAGGAATTTCTTTTCTCAGGGGATTGTTAGTGTTTGGAGTGCTATTCCCCAGACAGCAGTGGAGTCTGGGACACATATTTTAATCAAGACTGAGTTAGAAAGATCTTTGACCTGCAGAGCTATCGGAGGGACAGGCAGGAAAATGGAGTGTAGGCCACATCAGATTAGCCAGGATGGTGAGGCAGGCTCAAAGGCCTACTCCTGCTCCCACATCTTGTGTTCTGACGAAATTTGGAAGAGGGGGTGAGAATGGGAGTGGTTGCTAATTAATTGTGTCTTTATTCACAGGGGAACCAATCCATTTGCCACTGTCAAGCTGCGGCCTACTGTTACCAACGACCGTTCGAGACCCTTCGTGCGATAAAAGTGAACAGTGTGGACATCTTGAAAAAGCAAGACAAATTGCACTTTAAACTGCGGGGGGAGAGCATAATCAGTAACTGTTGATTTGTTTTCAAACCTTTTTGGGAACTTCAGATGCCAGAGGCAAACACAAATATCTTGATTTCCACCGAAAAGCCATTCAATAAGAAATGTTTTAATGCTTCAGGAATTTTAATGAGTAACACACTGGTCACAGTAAACAGACAGTGAATGAGTCCACTGTCTTCTTCAGTGAGTCTTGATTCATTGAAGTCAAAAAGTGTGGTGCTGGAAAAGCACAGCAGGTCAGGCAGCATCTGAGGAGCAGGAGAGTCGACGTTTCGGGCATGAGCTCTTCATCAGGAATGTGAAGCTCCCAACTGTGAAGGTTCCTCATTCCCGATGAAGGGCTCATGCTCGAAACGTTGACTCCCCTGCTCCTCAGATGCTGCCTGACCAGCTGTGCTTTTCCAGCACCACACTTTTTGACTCTGATCTCCAGCCATCTGCAGTCCTCACTTTCTCCGAGTTGATTCACTGAACACAAGCGATGTGTTAATTATCAAGCACTGGGTTTTCAGTGGTGAGGGACTGGGTTTATGATGAGATTTAACTCAATTCAGTGGGCAGTGTGGGAATATTGCTCTTTCTAATTGGAGTGAGGATAAAAGAAGTTGTAAGAACGTAAGACATAGGGAATGGGAGCAGATGTAGGCCATTTGGCCCTTCAAGCCTGCTTCAGAACATATTTCTTAAATCAACCAATTTGGAAATGGCCAACACATCCTAAGGTGGGTCCTAAACCTGGGCTCTCTGCGGTACAAGTACACCGTTTCTGATATCAAAGTACAGTTGGGTGGGAGTCTAGATGGTTGTGATCAGCCCTCAGTATGTCTGGAGATCCTTCTGCCAATATTGCAACCAGCCTCTCCTTATACACTCACCAGGCAAAGCATTTGACGTGAGGGGTGAAGCTGCTTTGGGAAGATTGTAGGACTGTGGTCTCTGGTTGTGGTCTTGGCTCCACTTTCCTGTTAGCTTTCCCTCCCGCCCCCACCTCCCAAGAATCTATGACTCCCTTGACAATCAGAAAACGATTTCACTCAGCCATAAATAAATATTTAAGGGTCAGGCTTCTGTCACCTTCCACACTCTTTGCATCTCTATCTTAGAAAGGGGGCATCTTACTCTTGAACTGTGTCCCCACTGTTTAGGCTCCCCTGAAAGAGGAAACATCCTATGGGTGAAACAGTCTCCTCTGTGGTTGGCTCAGTGGTTACTGAGCCAGGGACCTGGGTTTGAATTCCATCCTTGGGCGACTGTCAGTTGTGGCGTTGGAACGTTGTGTCCTCATTTCCTCCCAAAGGCCAGTGCAGGCATGATGGGCAGAAAGGCCTCATTATGGGCTGTGTGAAGAGTAGGGAGGGGATTGGAAAAAATGGGATGGGCCAGAGCAGAGTGGAAGCGTGTGTTCCACACAGTCCAGCTACAAAAGCAGGCTTGGATGTTTTTCCTTCTCATTGATGAAACATTGATTGTGAATGACTTGCTAAGAATCAGTGCTTGCCTGAGAGTGGGAAGGCCGATTGGAAAGGAAGGACAGAGAAACTTGGGCCTGATTCTTTTGTATCCACAGAGGCCTATTGCCTCATCCAGGCTGAGAAAAAGTCAGTTTATATCCCGCTCTATTTTGTGATTTTTGAGCTGAGAGGGGGCCAGAATGCTGTAGAAAATGCTGGAATGTCTCAGATCTTATAGCATAGTGAAGCAGGCTAGAAGGGCCAAATGGCCTACTCCAGCTGTCAAGCCTTACATTCTCATAACATTTTTCTATCCTCACTGTAATCAGGAGCGATATAGCAATCTGAAAAGGGGGATAGAAACATAGCTGACATTACTGGTCAGCTTCTCTGTCAGGTGCTTCACCTGGTGAGTTTATGATGAGGGATGTGTTGGAATATTGGTCAAAGCTTCTGGGAGCTCGACATATAATGTGGGCGGATCACAACTCCCATCCAACTGCTGTTCGATATCAGAGGTGGTGTACCTGTACCTCAGTGAATCTGTCTTCAAGGAAGAAGATGCAACTTCAAGACCCCCCTCGGGATATGATGACTGTGTGATCGTCTAAATCGGTTGAGTTAACAAACTGAATTTGAGCATGTCAACACCATTCCAGAAGAGTTGCATGGCAGTTGGGTTGAAGACAGTAACTCTATATGACTTTTAAACCTAAATGCAAGATTGCAATTACATTGCAATTTTGTAATCCACAATTATAACAAGAACATGCTAGACCAGGCTTATTATTGTCCAAACTGCAAGTTATAGATTTAGACTTACGTTTGTTGTCACGTGGACTCAAGTATGGAGTACAAGAGTACAATGCAAAGTGTATCATGTCACCACATTTGACGCCATCTTAGATACAAAGTACCTAGATACAAAATCTCAGTTACAGAAATAGGAAAGTAAAGAAATAAGTTAAAAAGTTCAGCATTACAAGTCTTCTTAGTATAAAAATAGAAAAATAAAGAAATAAAGTTAAAGGATGGTTAGAAGAGATGGTAATCCCGTTGAGTGCATGTGGACAAATGGACAATAGAGGTCATTTCTCAAGGCATGCTATTTGTCTCCTGTATTTGGGAACACTCACTCCTTTTTGGCAGATTCCTGGGAAGCACCTGGGTAAACTGTACTCTCCAAACATTGACACTTGTTTTTCTGGAAGCTCTGTGGAGATTGGCTAAGAAAACTCTTGCCAGTATTGACACGCTGACTGAAAGAGAAGTAATCAAGTACAATAAAGGTTCAGTAGGTTAGCATTTGGGGCAAGTTACGGGGATTAGGAAAATGGATGAACTAATCCAGCGTATTAAGGTTGCTTGGAGTCAGATATGTTAGCAGTACAAACTTGGCACAACCAGAGTAGAGAGGGTTATAACAAATGGTCATGTCCCAGAAAGATTCCTGCAGGGCAGAGGAAGGATAGCACTCCAGTCTGAATGATGCCCAGTGTAAATGCTTCCTTTATCTTGAATGGAAGCCTTAATGTACCCCCTTAGACATTGTACTGGGGCAACAACCAGGTAAGATATTCCAGTCAACAGCGGTTAGATGTCCCGTCAAAACAAGATTAAAGACACAGCAATTTGCCATCTACTTACTTCCTGGTTTGTGCACACGTGCCCTGGTATTAATTTACTATTCAAACATTGGAGCTGAGCGGAATTGGGGTGGCTCAGTGGTTAGCACTGCTGCCTCACAGCACCAGGGACCCAGGTTTGATTCCAGCCTCGGGCGACTGTCTGTGTGGAGTTTGCGCATTCTCCCCGTGTCTGCGTGGGTTTCCTCCCACAACCCAAAGATGTGCAGGTTAGGTGGATTGGCCATGGGAAATTGCCCAAAGTGTTCAGAGATGTGTGGGTCAGGTGGATTAGCCATGCGGGTCGGGTCTCGGTGGGGGTCTCTTTGGAGGGTTGGAGCAGACTTCACGGATAGAATGGCCTCTTTTCATTGTAAGAATTCTATGATTGAATAGAATCACATCTACTTTAGGTGATTGATACATTCTGATAATGTAACACCATGTAAAAAGTAGCATGAAAATTAGTGTTGTGTAACAGCTCAGGGAGATGGATTTTTCCCACGGGAAGAGTATATCTCCCTTGTGTCTGTATTAATAAATATTGGTGAAGCTTCCAAATGTTTCTCTGTTTTTCAATGGGTGGAGGTGACTAAAGAGAGAACCTCCCATCAACAGAACCTCTGCATATTGCCTAAGGTTGTGGGAGTATCAATCTTCTCCTGTTTAACTCCACAAACGTTGACACATTTCCAGGGAAGCTGTAGTCATAGTTCCAAAGGGGAAATTGACTATAGTGTGTAAAATAGCAGCATCTTTCCTGTCACTCAGCCTGTAGCTCCCTTACCTTGGTGTTGCAAGGTTCTGGGTTCAAATCCCACATTCGGATTTCAGAACAAGACTTGCCAGACTGTTTTTCAGGGAGTGCTGCACCAGGGTCCCAGGTTCGATTCCTGCCTCAGGTGACTGTGTGGAGTTTGCACATTCTCCCAGTGTCTGTGTGGGTTGCCTCTGGGTGCTGCGGTTTCCTCCCACAGTCCAAAGATGTGCAGGTCAGGGTGGATTGGCCATGGGGTTGGGTCTGGTCCTTCAGATGCAGACCTTATTCTATAGGGCTTTTCTCTCTGCTTGATGTAACAAGTCCTACAATGGTGATTTTAAAAAAACCCCGTATTTATTGTTCATCCCTAATTGCCCAGAGGGTAGTTTAAGGTCAACCTGGAGTCCTGTGTAGGCCAGACCAGGTAAGGACAGCGGTTACCTTCTCCAGAAGGGCAGTAGTGAACCAGATCAGATCAATAGAGTCACAGAGTCATACAGCATGGAAACAGACCATTCCAGTCTGACCAGATCCTGCTGGTCATAATCCCAAACTACATGAGCCCCACCTCCTGCGTTTACATTAATCCCATCTGCATATCCCTTTAACATTTCTTATTCATGTACTTATCCAAATGTTTTTAAAACATCATAACTGTATCCACATTCACCACTTCCTCTGGAAGTACATTCGGTACAGGAACTACTCTCTGTGTAAAAAGAAATCGCCCCTCCTGTCTTTTTAAAATATCTCTCCTTTCACCTTAAAAATATTCCCCCTACTTTTGAACCCCCCCCATCCATGGGTGTCATTCACCTTATCTATGCACCTCATGATTTCATAAATCTTAATAAGATCCTATGCTCCTTTGAAAAATGTCCCTATCTCAAACTTTCCATTCCCAGCAACATTCTGGTAAATCTTTTCTGAAGCCTCTCCAGCTGAATAATATCCTTCCTATAGCAGAGTGACCAGAACTGGACACAGTACTCTAGAAGAGGTCTCACCACTGTCCTGTACAATCGGAACATGACATCCCAACTCCTACATTCAAAGGTCTGAGCAATGAAGACAAGTGTGCTAAATGCCTTCTTAATCCTCTGTCTACCTGTGACACAGTTTCAAAGAATTATGTACCTGAAACTCTCGGTTCCTGTGTTCTGCAACATGACCCAGAGCCCTACTATTAATCATATAAGTCCTGTCCATGTTTAGTTTACCGAAATGTATTACCTCACATTTATCCAATTAACCTCCATCTGCCACTCCTCAGCCCAATGGCCCAATTGATCAAGACCTCTTAGATAATCTTAGATAACCTTCTTCACTGTCCATTATAACACTATTACACTGTTATAATCGCTACAGTGTGGAAACAGGCTCTCCAGCTCAACAAGTCCACATCAACCCTCTGAAGAGTAACCCACCCAGATCCATTCCCCCTACCCTATTATTCTGCATTTTACCCCTGACTAGTGCACCTAACCTACACAACCCGGGACACTATGGGCAATGTAGCGTGGCCAATTCACCCTAACCTGTACATTTTGGGTTGTGGGAGGAAACCGCAACACCTGGAGGAACCCCACGCAGACACGGGGAGAATGTGCAAACTGCACACAGACAGTTGCCTGGGGATGGAATTGAACCTGGGTTCTTGGCGCTGTGAGGCAGCAGTGCTAATCACTGAGCCACCGTGCTGCCCGTATTCCAGATTTTTATTGGGTTTGAATGCCACCATCTGCCCTGGTTGGAGCCCAGATCCTCAAGGACATTACTTGTGAGTCTGGATGACTAGTTCAGTCATGATATTACTGGGCCTTCACTTCCCCCTTCCTAATCCCTTCAGAAGAAGAGCAATATAGTTATTCTCTGCTGTCTCTCCTGATGGTAGGGTGGCCCTGGCTGATGTCTGGAAGAGGGGCAGGAGGAGCCATGAGTTTGAATCCCAGCACCAGTGCATCTGGTGGAATTCAAACCTGAAGTGGGAAACTAGTCTTGATGGTAGGGGCCAGGCAAACAGTTAACAATTAACGCAGAAGCGATTTGTTAAAGCCATTTTTTGGAAACGGAATCTGTGTCTGTCCTACGTGAGACTCCAGAGCCACAACAATTTGTCTGACATTTAACTGCCTCCTGGGATAGCCCTCCTGAGCCACCTGGTTGGAGGGGTAATTAGGATTGGACAACAAATGCAGACCCATAGCAATGAAGTTGACTCTTATCTGACGTCTGGGAAGGCTCCAGCAAGCCACCTGGTTGGAGGGGTAATTAGGGATGGGCAACAATTCCAGGCCTGCGGATTTGTGGTTGACCCTTAAATGCCCTCTGAGATGGGCTTCAGTTGGCAGGCAATTCGGGAATGGGCAATGAACACTGGTCTTGCCAGCGATGCCCATGTCTCATAAAGGATAAACCAAGTGTCGACTTGCTCCGAGCGACCCCAGGGTGACTTGACTAGCTAAGGCCAGAAGTGCGATTCAAGGCCACGTCCTCTCCTGATGGAGATCTGAGGCTGCAAGGTGCGAGACGTTAGGTGGCTAAGGGGTCAGAGCCTTCTCCAGTTTCACTGCTCCTGTGGATTCTTTTGGATTGGTTCAGATCCAAGCCAGACCGAGTTACTGATGGCTCCAGTTTCGTGTTGGGAAACAACTTTCTTCTTTCATCTCTGGGACCCAGGTTCAAAAGCAGTTCAGACAGATTAAATGGAGAGTCCTTAGCAACCAGCTTGGATACCAGTTCCAGATGGACATGAGTTTCAACATAAAAGCCTTTCTGTACTGGGCAGCCCAGCCAAGGAGAGACATTGGGTTGGAGACATTTAGCGTTACAGTATGGGGTTTAATGTCAAGGCAGCTTAGAATTCTCTCTGTTCTCTTGCATCTGATTGAGTAGACAATAGGCATGAAGTGGATAGTGTCCTGACGTAGGGCCCTACAGGCAAGACTAGCTGTGGTACAGTACTAGAGTAATGGGGTGTTCAGGGATTAGAAGTTATGTTGAGGTCGTGCAGTTGAACAGGATGTTGGTGAGGCCTCTTGTGATGTAGCCAGTTCTGGTTGCCCTGTCATAGGAAGCTACTTGGATGCTGCCTGAACTGCTGTGCTCTTCCGGCATCACTAATCCAGAATCTGGTTTCCAGCATCTGCAGTCATTGTTTTTACCTGTCATAGGAAGGTCATTATTGAAGTGGAGAGGGTTCAGAAGACATGTTGCTAGGATGTTGCTAGGAATGGAGGGATTGAGTTATAAGGAGAGTCTGGATAGGCTGGAAATTCTTCACTGGAGAATAAGTGATTGAGGGGTGAGCTTTACAGAGGTTTATAAAATCCTGAGGGGTATAGATAAGGTGAATGGCAATTCTCTTTTCCTTAGGATGGGGGATTTCAAGACTAGGCGGCATATTTTTAAGGTGAGAGGAGAAAGATTTAAAAAAGACATGGGGTGCAATTTTCTTTACACAGAGTATGATTTTCAGAGGAAGTGATGTATGTGGGTGGAGTTACAATGTTTTAAAGACATTTGGATAAGTACACAAATAGGACATTTTGGAGGGATATGGGCCAAGTGCAGGCAGGTGGGACTAGTTTAGTTTGGGATTATGGGTTGGCATGGACTGGTTGGACTGAAGGATCTGTTTCCGTACTGGATGACACTATGACTCTAAAGAGCTGGAACTCAATAACTAAAGGAGAAATTTGTCGTATATCATTGGTTTGAGGGACCAAGTGGCTTCCTTCTCTACCATAATGACTCTATGATGTTGGAAAGGAAACATTCAGATGTTTAGGAATAATATCAAAGCAATGCTGATGGACGTTGGTTAGCTCAGTTGGCTGGAGAGCTGGTTTGCAATGTAGGGTGATGCGAAAAGAGTGGGTTGGATTCCTGCACTAGCTGACGCCACCATGAAAGTGCTACCTTCTCAGGATTGCCCTTTGCCTGAGGTGTGGTGACCCTCAGGTTAAACCTGCCACCAGTCATCTCTCTCTCACTAATGGAGAAGCAACCCTCCAGGGTTATCATGTCTTAACCTTGACGATGCGGGGTATTTTGTCAATGGGACACAGAAGTGCCTCCCTGTTCTCTGCTATATGATTGAGCTATCCAGTTTGTCTCATTGCCCTATCCCTTTTTCCATAGCCATGTAATGTTATTTCCCTCCTGTGCCCATTCAATTTCCTTTTAAAATTGACAAGGATGTAAGAACTAGGAGCAGGGATAGACCATTCAGACTCTCGAGCTTGCTCCACCATTTAATGCAATCATTTCTGAACTTACCTTGGTCTTAACTCCACTTTCCTGCCCGCTCCCATAACCCTTTAATCCATTACTGTTTTGAAATCTCCTCCTTGGATTTACTCAATATCCCAGCATTCACCACGCTCTCTGGGGAAGTGGATTCCATAGATTCACCATCTTTTGGGAGAAATAATTCCTCCTCATCTCTGTTTTAAATCTACTGCCTATTATCCTAAGACTATGACTTCTCCTTCTACATTGCCCCACACGAGGAACATCCTCTCTGCTCTTCGAAACTCTAGTGAGCGCAGGCCTAAATGCCACAATCTCTCCTCATAAGACAAGCTTTTGTCTTTGGAATTAATCGAGTGAACCTTCTCTGAGCTACCTCAAATTCAATGCTGTTTCTCTTTCCATCAACTTCAGAGGCAGCAAGCGTCAAGTTGTGAGCATTCACAGAGTCAAATAGTTCCTCCTCACATCCCTCCCGGCATCCCATACCCACAACCTTAAATCTGGTTCCCTAGCTCTTGTCAACACCAACTCACAGGAAGAGCTTTTTTTGGTCAATCAGATCATAACCATACACGCCTCTATCACATTTCCCCCTCCAGTACCTTTTCTCTAGATATCCCCCCCACCACACCTTTTTTTTAGTTCTGGCTTGTAATTTTGGTCATTTGCAAAAGTAATTACTGATGTTGGCACCTAAATGCCCTGAGTATCTGGAGGATGGTTTGGATTGTCGTTGAGAGAGATGGTGGGAGTGCTGCCTCAGAATGTTGGTGAGGTCGGGCCTTGCGACCTTGACGTGATGGTTGAACAAGGCAACTCGGGAAAGACAAAGTCTGCCACAGGTGCCACACAGGAAGTTGGCCGATACCTCTGGGAGGATTTTCTCCAGCAGGGTGGGTACTTGCTTTGAGGTTTCCCAAAGCACATGTTGGCAGGGTGGCAGAATGCCAGGCTCAGCTGCTGGTGGCTATTTGCTTTGATCATCAGTTAGAGCTTCCCACCTCTCAAGAGTGTTAGTGGGCATCTTCTTTCGCCCTTTTGGTGTCATCCTTGTATCAGAGGATCATATTGAGTGCCAGGCCAGTCTCTTGGCATGGCATGGAGTAAATCCTTGGGGATGAGGCCAGGTCCTACCTTGGGCACATCCCCGGATACCTGTGATAGATTAGATTCTCTACAGTGTGGAAACAGGCTCTTAAGTCCAACAAGTCCACACCGACCTTCCAAAGAGTAACACACCCAGACCCATTTCCCACTGACTAATGCACCTAACACTATGGGCAATTTACCATGGCCAATTCACCCTACCCTGCACATCATTGGACTGTGGAAGGAATGGGAGCACGCAGACACGGGGAGAATGTGCAAACTCCACACAGACAGTCTCCCAAGGCTGGAGTCAAACCCGGGTCCCTGGTGCTGTGAGGCAGCAGTGCTAACCACTGAGTCACCGTGCCACCTCAAATAGAGATAGGATGATCAGTTTCCCATGGACATCACTCTCCTCTCTATCTTCAGGGAATGTTTTTTTAATTCCCACTGACCCAAACTTGTGTGGAACCTAACCTGACACTTGCCACCAGGTCACCAGGTGTAGAGAATTGATTAGATTTATTTTTTTGATGTAAGCTTATCTGTCACAAGTATGGTGAAAAGTTTATAATGTCATCAACACATGAAGCTACCGAGGTACAAAACATATGGACAAGTCGCAACATCGAGAAACAAAATTCAAAGTGAAGCATTACCGTTGTTCATCGTATAAGGAGAAAATTAAAAGAGATGAAGTTAAAAGTTAACATTACAGTCATTCATGGTATTGAGTGACAAAAATAAAACAATGCAGGTCAAAGTTCTACAATCTTTCTTAAGTGTGCTCCCTGTAAGGGCTCAGCCTCCCCAGCTTCAGCCTTCTCTCCGGGAAACCTTGGGATTCCTGCTCTCTGGGAAACCCCGGGATTCCTGCTCTCTGGGAAACCTTGGGCTTTCTGCTCCCAACTCCTCAGATGCTGGAGAAGCTCCATCACCGACACATCAGACTCGCTCTAATCACATTGGGCTCAGGACCACAGCCACTTCCCTGCTTCAGACCCCCAGCCAACTCCGCTCCGGACCCCCAGCCAACTCCGCTTCAGACCCCCAGCCGACACAATTCTGGACCCCCAGCCAACTCCACTGCAAACCCCCAGACGATACTGCTCCAGACCCCCATATGGCAGTGCTCCGGAACTCCAGCCAACTCCACTCCAAACCCCCAGATGACCCTGCTTGGACCCCCAGATGACCCTGCTTGGACCCCCAGATGACCCTGCTCCGGACCCCCAGCTGCTGCCATGCCTCCAGCTCCCGCTCTCTCCAGTACTCCAGAAGAGCAGTACAAAATGACGAGATGGAGTGAGAAGTGGCATTAATAATGCGACATGTTGTAACACGATCAGCTGTTGAATCCATAGAAACATAGAAACTCGGCCCATTGAGCCTGCTGTGCCGTTCAATACCATCACAGCTGATCCTCCACCTTCCTGCTTTGTCTTATTATCCATTGCTGCCTTTAAATGTTTTAAAAACATTCCTTGGATATATTCAGTGACTTGGCCTCCACAATCTTATGTGGTGGAGAATTCCACAGATTCACTACTCTCTGAGTGAAGAAATGTTTCCTCATATCAGCCTGAGTAACCTGAGACGTTGTCATTCATTTATCGATCGCCATCCCATGCCCCAAGATCCAAACTGGGGGAGAAACAGACACAAAGAACTGCAGATGCTATACACAATCAGAAATTGCTGGAGAAACTCAGCAGCCGTGGCAGCATCTATGGAGAGAAAGCAGAGTTAATGTTTCGGGTCCAGTGACCCTTCTTCAGAACTGAAGTTCTGATTATATTTCCAAACTGTTGTACTGAAGATTTCGACCTACAGGAGGGTCCCTCGGTCAAAAGAACACTCATAATTCGGTCTGGTTCGGCAAGATTTCACACTTCATTATCACAGCCGTGCTCAGGTTGTCCAGCAACACAGAGGTTAAACACTTTTGTGTCCCATGGAGAAACTGCACAAATGGCTTAAAACAAACTCAATTTTTATATGATTCTTAAGGAATAATACAGCCTTAATTACAGAGCAAATCCAATAAAATGTAATAAAATGACATTATAGACACAAGGTAAAGCCAATGATATTTCCTAGAAACTAACTTTGTTTTACACGGGGTGGCACAGTGGTTAGCACTGCTGCCTCACAGCGCCAGAGACCCAGGTTCAACTCCTGCCTCAGGCCACTGTCTGTGTGGAGTTTGTGCATTCTCCCCGTGTCTGCGTGGGTTTCCTCCAGGTGCTCTGGTTTCCTCTCACAGTCCAAAGATGTGCTGGTCAGGTGAATTAGCCATGTTAAATTGCCCATAGTGTTAGGTGCAGGGGAATGGGTCTGGGTGGATGTGCTTCGGCGGGTCGGTGTGGACTTGTTGGTGTGGCCCGAAGGGCCTGTTTCCACACTGTAAGTAATCTAATCTACACATTTTATCTCTCGGCACCTATGTCTCCAAGGTTAGCTAGGATGGTTAGTAATGTCCTATCTAGCTTAGTTCCATACTGTGAAGGAAGCATTGTCTGCTAATCTTTGGTTTAGTTAGTTCAGGAATGCAGCTTTTAGCAGCGTTAAAAGCCACTTTAAACAGAATTGTCCATTTGCAGCCTAGAAGCCATTTTGTAATGTTACTTTATGTTGCTTGCATCAAGAAGCCATTTTGTTGTTAGTAAATGATTGCTCCTGACAACAGCCTAAATCCAGATTTTAGATCCTCAGTACATTCTCTGATAAATCTTGGATTCACTCCCATAGGTCTCAAATGAGATTTCATTAATGTTAAAAGTATGGATACCTGGAAAGTAACGAATGTAAAGTTGAGGCTGTTATGGGTAATATGTCATTCAGCTCAATTGTGATAACTTGAGAAAACAGCGGCTATAACTTATAATATCCTTGAAAGTGGAGTCCCAGTTATATAGGAGAGTGACGAAAGCATCTGCATGTTTGCCTTTATTGGTCAGTACATTGAGTATAGGAGTTGGGAGGCTGTACAGGACATTGGTTTGAAATGTTGCATTAAATTTTGGTCTCCCTGTTATGTGAAAGATGTTGTTAAACTTGAAATGGTTTAGAAAAGATCTACAGGGACGTTGCCAGTGTTGGAGGGTTTGAGCTATAGGGAGAGGCTGAACAGGCTGGGGCTGTTTTCCCTGGAGCATCGGAGGCTGAGCGGTGACCTTGTAGAGGTTTATAAAATCACGTGGGGCATGGATAGGGTGAACAGCCACGGTTTTTTTTCCCAGGGTAGGGATGTCCAAAATGAGAGGGCGTAGGGATAGGGAAAAGATTTAAAAGGGACCTAAGGGGCAATTTTTTCACACAGAGGATGGTGCGTGTATGGAATGAACTGCCAGAGGAAGTGTTGGAGACTGGTACAATGACAACATTTAAAAGTATCTGGATGGCTGTATGAATAAGAAGGATTTAGAGGGATATGGGCCAAATGCTGGCAAATGGGACTAGATTAATTTAAGATATTTGGTCAGCATTGGTGGAGTTGGACTGAAGGATCTATTTCCGTACTGTACAATATCTATCACTCTTTGCAGAATCAAGAATGTGAGGTAATGCAAAATATCCTCAATAAAAATGTCATTTCAATTTTTGTTATAACTTAGCTGTTCATTTAACAATCTTACAATAGAAATTGGATAAATCTATTCCAGAGAACTTTTAGGGAATATAATGACCCTAGAATCCCTACAGTGCAGAAGCAGTCCATTCAGCCCATTGAGTCCATACCAACCCTCCAAAGTGGATCCCACTCTATGGGAGGAAACCTATGCAGACACAGGGGGAACGTGCAAACCCTACACAAATAGTCAACCAAGGGTGGAGTTGAACCTAGGTCTCTGAAGCAGCCGTGCTAACCACTGAACCAGATACTTCCCCACCTTCCTGCAGAATGAATCTTACAATAAAGTACAGAGTTGAGTTCATGTATCTTTGTGTGGTAGGATGCAGAGGCATTACTATTGGTGAGATGTGCTTTAGTCTAGGCTGCGTTACGTTTCGGTGCTCCACACAAATGGTTTAACCAAACAAAAAAGACACGTGTTAAGGTCAGGATTGAATCCACTGCCCAACTGTTGATTAAACTGAGCTTTTAGGTCTTTAACGCTGTAAGGGATACAGTGCTAAGGGAGTGATACCACCAGACAACTATGCACAAGGCTTGTGGGAAAAGGGTTCATAATCCATGTCCTGATATAGCAGCTGCTCTGTCCAGGATTGTAAGAAATTACAAAGAGTTGTGATCATCACCCAGTCCAACATTCCTTCCATATACACTTCCCACTGCCTCAGGAAGGCAGCCAGCATCATCAGAGACCCATCCCACCCCGGTTATAATCTCTTCTAATCTCTGCTATCAGGCAGAAGTTACAGAGGCTTAAACACACATACTGACAGGTTCAAGAACAGCTTCTTCCCCACTGTTATTAGACTGTTGAATGGAGCTCTCAAATTTTAAACTTAATGTTGATCTCGCTCTCTGTGCACCTTCTCTGCAGCTGTAACATTGCATTCCTCACTGTTCTATCACCCTAATACACTTTGCATGTAGAACAAAACTTTTCACTGTACCTCAGTACATGTGACAACAATAAATCAAATCACAATCAAAAACCAGCACTGACAATATTGAGGTGCCTGGCTAAAAGGGTAGTATCTGTTGAGGTTTGAATTGGCATTTTAAAAAAATCTATCATTATTTGTTGGGAAAATCATTTGGTTCGCTAATTCCTTTTCAGAAGGAAATTGAGTGGCTCTTACCTGGTCTGGCCTATATGTGACTCCAGACCTACAGCAATATGCTTAACGCTTAACTGCACTCTGGGCAACAGATTCTGCTCTTGCCAACGATGCCCACCTCCAATGAGAAAGGACTTTTACAAATGAAGTGATGCGAGCAAGTGTTTTTTATAAATAAACCTGTTCAGAGATGTTCTGACATGCCCCTGGAGCAGGTGGGGCTTGAACCTAGGCCTCCTGGCTCAGAGAGTGGGACAGTGCCACAAGAACCCCTTTTAGCCTGGCACTTCAATATCGTCGGGGCTGGTTTCTGAGTGTGAGGATGTCTCAATGACCTCACAACAGCGTGGAACTTCACCGAGTGGTTTAAATCATGCTGGCAGTTGGCTGTGCTGTGAAAGTATGTGGAAAAGATCTGAAATCGCTCAAAGGTATGTCTGTAATCGCTGTTCGAATCTTGACGTATCGCTCAATGGGATGGCAATTGGGAGGATAATAATTCCGAGACTCACATCTTATTTGTTCTTCCTCCCATATCGATTTCTATTCTGTGAGTCGACTCTGACCTTCCTCCTGAGGTCGTGTGGTAAATCATCATTTCAAACAAAAACTACTCCATGAAAGTGTTCCGAAAGCAGCTCGAAATAGAAGCTTAAAATGAGAGGTAGCACTTCTGCAATGAGAGAAGCCAAAGTTAAGTTAGGGTCATAGAGGTCAACAGCACAGAAAAAGGCCCTTCCACCTGTTGAGTCTTGTGCTGGTCAAAAGCAACTACCTAACTATTGTACTCCCATTTTTCAGCACTTGGCCCATAACCAGGTGGTATGGTGACTCAGTGGTTCACACCACTGCCGCACAGTCCCAGGGACCTGGGTTCAATTGCAGCCTCTGGTGACTGTTTGGGGGGAGTTTGCATATTCTTCCCATGTCTGTGTGGGTTTCCGTCTACATTCCAAAGGTGTGTGGGTTAGGTGGATTAACCATGGGAAATCAGGGTTACAGAGATAGGTTATGGAGGTGAGCCTGAGAAGGATGCTCTTTGGAGAGTCAGTGTGGACCTGTTGGGCTGAATGGCCTGTTTTCACACTGTAGGGATTCGATCTATTGGAGCCCTTGGCACCACAATCTAAATACTTCAATGTTATGAGGTTTTCTGCCTCCAGCACTCTTAAAGGCAGTCAGTTCCAGATTCCCAACACCCTCTGGGTGAAAATTATTTTTGTCACATCCCCTTTAAACCTTCTTCCCCTTCCCTTAAATTTTTGTCCCTTGGTCATCACTCCTGCAGTCAAGAGGAAAGGCCGAGCCCTGTCTATAGCTCTCATCATTTTACTCGTCTCAGTCATGCCCCCCTCTTGACCTCATCTGCTCCACAGAAAACAGCCCCGGTTTGTCCAATCCCTCTTCATCACTGAAACTCTCCAGCCCAGGCACCACCTTGGTAAATCTTCTGTGCACTCTCTCCTGTGATATCACATCCCTCCCATAATGTGGATTCCAGAATTGCACACAACACTCTAGCTGTTGTCGAAGCAGCGTTTTACACAGCTCCAGCACAACGTTTCTGCTCTTAAGCTCTATGCCTCGTCTGATAAAGTCAAGTATCGCTTGTGCCTTCTTAACCCCTTTAGTCTTCCCATTGGGTCACCTCTAGGGACTGGGGGGGCATCCACACCACAGAGAAGCATAGCACGAAAACAGACCCTTCAGTCCAACCGGTCCATGCCAAACATAACCCCAAACTAAACTCGTCCCACCCTCCCGCTCATAGTCCATATCCCTCTAAACCCTTCCTATTCATGTAATTATCTAAGTGTCTTTTGAACGTTGTAAGTGTATCCACATCCTCTGTACGTTCATGCCACACACAAGCTACTCCCTTTGTAAAACACTTGCCCCCTCATGTCTTTTTTAAATCTCTCACCTCAAAATATGGAAGCTGTCTACAAGGCCTCTACCTTTGAAGGACACGTATTACTCCAGGAGAAAACATCATGGATAATATGACATGCATTCAAATCAACAAATTTGGCACCGAAAGTGAATTAAATTAAACAAAAAGACAAGACCAAAAGCAGCACAGGAGAAGACAGGTCACTGAGCCTCCTGTGTAGACCAAGGTCCCCCTGATCTTCGATGATTCCCAGGGTGTTACTGTTCATCATGTATTCCCTTGCCTTGTTTGACCTCATTTACATAACTGTCTACATGAGAATGAACAAACGACATAAGTCTCTACTTCTGAATTACCACACGGTTTTGAAAATTAATTTCGAAAACCTTTGACAGGTATTCCACTTAACTTGCCCTCCTCTGGCGTTGCCTGCAATGTGCTGCCCCACTTAATGACAGAAGTGTCTCATTAATTTAATGACAGGAAGTGTGGGGCAACTCCACTGGTCTGGCAACGTCTGGGGAGGGAGTGAAAACAGAGTCAATGTGTCTCGCCCAATAGGACTTGTCCTCAGGACTGCCTGGGGCTGGACAGGTGATGGGTGCTGGGCTGTGAAAGCAGCGGGGAGGAGGAATGAGTGGATCAGACGGTGAGGGTGCCCAGAGAGCAAGAGGTGAAATGATTGATGTCACTCCACGTGGACAAATGGTGCCTCTCGTTTGAGACTTATGGCTGCTCCCGGATAGATTTTGCACAGGGTGGGTCTCGGGGAGGGATTTGAAATTCCGTGGGGTCCCATTCCAGCTCCCAAGCACCCTCCCTCTCCAACCCCCATCACTCCTGGCCTGGCTGCCATTTCAAGGGCAGTGAGCAAGGCCTCACGCGGGTAACATGGGTGGGTGAGGGAAGGGTATTGCCCTCTTCACCTGCCTCCCCCAAGTTTTACCTCCCCGTCCAAGTGCTCCCCCACCACCACCACTAACACACTTTGGCTTTAGTTCTCACATAACTGGAGTCCATTCCAAACCTTTCTGCACCACACGACCCCATCCTCCCCTTGTTCCCGTTTTTGGCTTTTTATTTATTAATTTTCGTTTAAAAATTCACGCACGGGACTTGGGCATCTCTGGCTAGGCCAGCATTTATTGTCCATCCCTAATTGCCCAGAGGGCAGTTAAGAATGAATGCATTACTGTGGGTCTGGAGTCACACGTAGGCCAAATTGAGTAAGGATGGCAGATTTCCTTCCCTGAGGAACATTAGTGAACCAGATGGGCTTTGCCCCTGATCATCGGCAGTATAAGTCAAGTTGTGACAAGTGTCATGGTTATGGTGGGATTGGAACTCATATCTCCTAGGCCTCTGGCTCCAGGCTATTACATCACCATCTCTAATGGATTCTTCCTCCACCTCTGATTCTTGGAGGGATTGCCGCAAATTTAGATTAAATTCCCTGTAGTATGGAAACAGGCCCATCCAGGCCAACAAGTCCACACTGGCCCTCTGAGGAGTAACCCACCCCAGACCCATTCCCATTCCCCTTCCGTATATTTACCCCTGAGTAATGCACCCAACACTATGGGTAATTTAGCATGACCAATTCACCTGACCAGCACATCTTTGGATGTGGGATTTGCCTCAGGATTGCCCTTGAAGCACGAATCAAACACGGGTCCCTGGCGTTGTGAAGCAGCAGTACTAAACACTGAGCCACCATGCTACCTCCAGTTAAGGGCCCTCTTTCTGTGTACATCTCCATTGAAGAGGCCAAGGGGCACTTAGCCACTGCACTGAAGAATCCCTACAGTCTAGAAGCAGGCTCTTCGGCCCTTCGAGACCAGGCTAACCTATTGAAGATCATCTCATCCACAGTTACTCCCCTACCCTATCCCTGCAACCTACATGGCTAACCAACCTGACCTATGCATCTCTGGACACAATGGGGCACAGTTTAGCATGGCCAATCCACCTAACCTGCACATCTTTGGATTGTGGGAAGAAACCAGAGCACCCACAGGGAAAACCACAAAGACACAGGGAGAATATGCAAACTCCACACTGACAGTCGCTCAAGGCTGGAATCGAACCCCGGTCTCTGGCGCTGTGAGGCAGCAGTGCTAACGGCTGAGCCACCGTGCTGCCTCTAGCTTGAGGCAGGAAGGGCAGGAAGAGGGTGGAGAGGAAGCAATGGGTTGGAAGGTGCAAGTGTTTGCGCTGTCAAGGGAATTATCCATTGTGTGATTGAGAAGTTGCACATTCAGATCGGGTCAACTGCAGACTCAAAACAAATTTGAGGAGGCAACTGCAGTGCAAGCAAAGACTCTGTGTGCTCTTGGCCGCTACATTTAGTTCCAGAATCTCCAGCAGGTATGTCTTAAAGCTTTAACTTTGAGAGCAAAAAAGCCAAACAAACAACGTAACATGCCCCTGGAATTTTGGAGACCATAAGGGCCCCAATATTATATGACTGTTACCGCACTGTTACTAACTGGGCTGGACAGACATAACCACTTGAAGATGCACAAAGCACCAGTGGAGTTTGAGCCCTTGAACATTTTCACACATTTTACGTAACAGCGAGACATGGGCAAATCCCTGAGAGTCATGAATAAATCTCACTCATGCAATGGAGTTTCTTGATATCGCTTTTCAGGTTTTCCAATGGACCTAATCCAAGAATTCCTGATACCTCCCTGGGTGATCCCCCTCGTCAGCTCGGATTCCTGGCTATTCCTGTGTGACGTCACATCCAATCCCTGGCTGTGGAGAGTACTGACGATGGGACTATTTGTCATGTGAGTATGGCCCCCTCCCCAGACACCAGCAATTTCTAGCATTCACTGCTACAAGAGGTTGAAATGTTCATCTGTCTTCTTCAATCTCTCCTCTTCAATGTCTCCTTCTCTTTCATCCTCTCCCCTTCTGTAAATGGCACCTTATAAGAGGGTGCACTTCCGCCCAGTGCTGGCATTTTGCCCAAGAGGGTCAAAGGTTGTGTGTCAAGTTATTGAGTGTCGACAGTCAACATGAGGATGTTGGTGTTAAAGTTGGTCCTGAGGTTTTGTACACATCTGAATGCTTTTTTCCTCCGGGCAACTGTGGAGAAAGAAATTGCCTTTATTACGGAGGTGCCAGTGTCGGACTGGGGTGGACAAAGTTCAGAAATCACTAGTCACTTCACCGTTCGAAAGCTTGTGATTTCAAAGAAACCAGTTGGACTATAACCTGGTGTCATGTGAGTTCTGCCTTTATTGATCATAATGAATACCAGGAAAGCCGTTCTCTCTCCTGGTTTGTATTCATTATCCCAACACGGCCTTGTCTCTCACTATCACTACAGGCAAAGGTGCGCTGGACACTTTTCGTAGATACACAGGACATCGGTTTAAGGTAAGATAGGAGAGATACAAAGGGGTCCTGAGTGAGGGTGGTGAGTGTCTGGAACAGGCTGCCAGAGGTAGTGGTGGAAGTGAGTACAATTTTGTCATTTAAGAAACACTTGGATAGGTACATGGTCGCGATAGGTATGGAGGGATATGGACTATTTAACTCTGAAAACTGGGTGGCATGGACAAATTGAGCTGAAGGGCCTGTTTCCACGCTCTATAACTTCATGACAAATATATGAATCTGGACCAGCCCATTCAGCCCATTGAGGCCTGCTGGCCCATTCTATAAAATCATGGCTGATTTGTTTACTCCACACTCCCATCAATGCTTGATAACCTTCATTCCTCTTTTTGGTTAAGGATGTATCCATCAGCCTTAAAAATATGCAAAGACTCAGCTTCTGTCACCCTTTGAGGATGAGTCCCAAAACTTCACTCTTCACTGACCTCCTGGGTTTGCCCCTTCCCCGCGCATTCGTCACACCATGTCCACAAGCTGTTCCCCTCTTATTGATATTGTCCCCATTAATGCTCAATATGATAAACCCTGTCACACAATGGGTCTCTAAGATCCTTCTTTTCCATCACATCACACTCCCCTCCATGCCTTCCGGAGGGATACTAGGACTGGGATCAGGGAATCCCTACAGTGTGGAAGCAGGCCATTTGGCCCATCAAGTCCGCACTGACCATCGGACGATCGTCTCACCCAGACACACTTTATCCCTGCATTTCCCATGGCTAACCCATCTACCCTGCACATCCTTGGATGCTTTAGCATGGCCAATCCATCTAACCTGTATATCTTTGAACTGTGAGAGGAAACCAGAGCAAACCCACACAGGGATGGAGAGAACGTGCAAACTCTTCACAGACATGCGCCCGAGGGTGGAATCGAACCCATGTCCCTGAGGCAGCAGCACTAACCATTGAGCCATTGTGTTCCACTCGAAAAGTATCCCACTCAATAAAGTAGGAACGTGATGGCATTATCTAGTCTCTCCAGCCTGTCAGGAAGGTTTCCGAACCTCCATAACTCTTTATAGCGTCTGAATCATTTTTACATTTGAATGCACTACCTGATAAGAGATGGACAAAGGTTCAAGAGTGGCTTTGAGAAGGGATTGAAAGCTTAAAGGAGGAAACTTTTCCAGGATATGTGGAAAGAGCGGGGGAGCGAGTAACTGGAGAAAGGGGCTAGTATTACCTAATGGACCAAATGGTCTCCTGCAGTGCCATGTTGATTGAATGATTCTGTTTGATTCGGTTTCAGATATGCTGTATGGCCATACAGTACGTTTAAGGAGCAGTGTATTCCCGGGCCGTCCCCAAGGCTATTCCTTGGGTCGATTCCATCCATATACCGAAAGGTGAGGGTTTAGACAAAAGGGAACGAGTCCTGAATGTACACAGGATCATACATGGGGCCTCCAGGCTGTTGATTCCAATCTGATCTGTCGAAAGAGGATATACTTTGAGACAGCGCCACTTCTGGCACTTACGCTGGAAGTGTCGCAGTCAATGATTACTTGGAGAAAGTCAAACTATGTCGAACTTGGTTTTTAAAATCAAGAAACTTTTCTTTAAAAGAACAATTCTGTTTGTGCGGAGGGAGGAATGTTACACCTAAGTGCCAACACCATCATAAAGTGATTGTGAATTTAGGAAAACATCTTTCTGCCCATCTCAGGGTGTCAGGGAGGTATTGGTGTGGTGGTAATGTCATGGATTGGATTAGATTCACTACAGTGTGGAAACAGGCCCTTCGGCCCAACCAGTCCACACCAACCCACTGAAGAGTAACCCACCAGACCCATTCCCCTCTGACTAATGCACCTAACACTATGGGCAATTTAGCATGGCCAATTCACCCTAACCTACATATATTTGGACTGTGGGAGGAAGCCCATGCAGACATGGGGAAGAATGTGCAAACTCCACACAGACAGTCACCCAAAGTGGGAATCAAACCCAGGTTCCTGCTGCTGTGAGGCACCAGGCTAACCACTGAGCCACCACACCACCCCAGGGCCTAGTAATGCAATAAAAACCTCCAATGTGATGTTCTGAGGATATGAGTTCAAGACCCAACACGGAAGGTGGTTGGAATAACTCCACAGAGGCCAGTATCCTGTCACCCTTTATTTCACGTGGAGAGCCCTTGACACTGATCCAGCTCCCTCAGAGCCAGCTCTCAGAGTGAGCAGAACCTCTGACACTCCTGTTTATTCTTTTCTCTTTTTTAGTGAAAAACAACAAGTGCATAAATCTTTATTCATTTTCCACCATCAGGAAGAAAGGAAACACCCAAGTGGCCAGTGACAAGCACTGCCCTTCACATCAAAGGGCAATGCTGTGTGATCAAACAGTGAAGGGAGGGCAGAGGTTAAATCAAAATAGAGTTGGAGGGAGAAATAATGCACTTCACTCCCTGCGCCGCCCACCTCTCCCTGAACAACACCAGGGTGTTGGTGGACACCGCGTGCTCCTTCTCCAAGGACACCCGGGCTCTAACGTAAGAGGGGCAGGCAGTCGGCCCTAACGACCCCCTCCATGGCCCGCTGCCTGGACCTGTTGATTGCCAGTTTGGCCAGGCCCAGGAGCAGACCCACGAGGAGGTCTTCGGACCTGCCCTCCCTCCTCCGTACCGGGTGCCCGAAGATCAGGAGTATGGGACTGAAGTGCAGCCAAGAGCAGAGGAGAAGGTTGACGCTCCTGTTTATATCTGTCAGGCAGCACTCGCTGATTGGACCAGTCAGGGAACTCCACCGAACTGTTATAATCACTCCATCCCTCCCCCTCTGGGTCCGAGGATATGGGCTGGTTCTTCCTTAGTGGAGCTCCTCCTGGGGTGTTTTAGCACAGGGTCAGGTTCCTCTAACTCTGCCTCGGATCCGGGCAATGTGTAACACAGTCCCTAGCCTCTTGTCCCTGGAGCATCTCGGAAGAAATTCAGTCTCTTCTTCAGGCGGCAAAGGCATTGAGGCAGCAACATCCACCGGTGTCCATCTCAGATTCCGAGGTCTCTTCAACCCCTGACGGAGAGGGAGAGCCCATGGGTTTTGGAAAAGTCGGAAAGGCTGTTGAGGAGCCGCGTACGATTTATTCCTGCCCTGTTTGTGAGTTTGTAGCTTTCTGATGGTCCACGTGCTTGTTCAGGACTGTCACACCCACCCGAACATTATACATCACTGCACCTGACCTCGCGTTGACCCTGCCTCTTACCCACACAGGGCCACTCTCGAACTTCATCACCTGAAGTAAACAGTCTCTCTCGCGTAGTGGAGTCTTGTGTCTGGTATTGACATTCCTGATGTTGTTTCACCCTCCCCTCCCAGGTTCAGGAAGTTCAGATTTAACCTGTTATACACTCTACTCCCCATCAACAACTCTGGTGGAGCCATTCCTGTAGCTGTGTGAGGGATGGTCCTGTAATCAAACAGGAACCAGGACAGTTAGGGATTTAGTGAAGCTGTCAGTTTTTTCTTTATGCCTGCCTTCAAAGTTTGGACTGTTGTTTGTGCCTGACCATTGGAGGATGGATGGTATATATCCTTAAAAGTCAAATATTTAGGAAATGCTCAAATTCCCTTCTGGTATATGATGGTACATTGTCTGTGACCAACACTTCCAGGAGTGCGTGTATTGGAAAAGGTTCGTAGTTTTTCCATCTTCATCCCTGTGTTTGATGAAAGCATGTCCACCCACTTTGAGTGGGCGTCCCCAATGACTAAGAATTTGAACCCATGAAAGGACCTACATTGTCAACATGTAACAAATCCAGGGTTTTCCTGGCCATTCCCACGAATGTGGCAGGAGCTGTTGGCAGTAATTTCTGTCCTTGTTGGCACTGTGGGCCCTGCCCCACCAAAGTGACTATGTCTGCATCCAATCCTGGCTGCCAGACACAACTCCTCGCCAATGTCTTCATTCTGGTTGGTCCTGGTGGAGTTCAGTCGGTAACTGACAGCGACTCTACTATGATCTGGTCTCTCTGGGTCCAAAAAGGTTTCAGTTCTAGTCGTTATGGCCCTTTGGTTTCCCTCATCACCACCAGCTGTTTCAGCTTTGCCAGAACCGGATCTTTCTGCATCGAAAGTCTGATGTTTTCAGCTGTGACTGGAAGTGTGTCATTATGGACTCTTCCAGTGGTGGTACCACTGGTCATGTATCTGCCAGTGGGAGGTGACTCAACACTTCTGCATTCACTACTTTGCCTCCTGGACAGTGTTCCAACTCGTATTTATACGCAATTGGTATGAGAGTTTACTGCTGAATTTGGGCTGAATCTATGGGTGGCATTGCCTTGTCCTCTTTAAGTGGACCCAGCAGAGGCTGTTATTATTATAAATTTATGTCCATAAAGGTGATGGTGGAACTTCCTGACTCCAAATATGACTGTCAAATGTCCTCTATCTAGGTATATTTACGCTCTCCATAGCCAAAGTCCTAGATGTAGACCTTATTGGGTGTTCCTCTTCATTGGGCCACCTATGAGCTAATACTCCCCCAATACCTACAGGGAGGCATCGCATACTAGATCTCGCCTGGGAAATATGGTGTGCCAACACATTAGAGGATGATAGCTATTTCATCACTTCCCTGAAAGCTACGGCTTGGCTCCGTGACCATTCCCAAGTCGAACCCCTTTATAAGAGTTAGTGCAAAGGTGCCAGGATGGCAGCCAGGTTACACATGAATTTTCCGTAATAATTCACCAGGCCAAGGAAAGACCTAAGCTCCATTACAGGCATGAGAGCCGAGACATCCTTGATCACCTTCACTTTATCTTCCAATAGGGTGACCCAGTTTTGTCAAGTTTGGCTTTACATTTGCCCTTGGCTCCTGACACAGAGCCTGGTACCATCTACAGGTCAAAGGTTTAGCTCAGTTGACAGAGTGAAGCCAACAGCGTGGGTTCAATTCCCATCACTGGCTTGAGGATACCATGAAGGACTCTCCTTCGCAACCTCTTCCCTTGCCTGAGGTCTGGTGGCTCAGTGGTTAGCGCTGCTGCCTCACCGTGCCAGGGACCCGGGTTCAATTCCTGCCTCGGGTGACTGCCTGTGTGGAGTTTGCACATTCTCCCCGGGTCTGCATGGGTTTCCTCCGGGTGCCATTATGGACCCCTCCGGGTGCTCCCACAGTCTAAAGATGTGCAGGTTCGGTGAATTGGCCATGATAAATTGTCTATAGTGTTAGGTGCATTAGTCAGGGGTAAACATAGGATAGGGGAGTGGGTGTGGGTGGATTACTCTTCGGTGGGTCGGTGTGGACATGTTGGGCCAAAGGGTCTGTTTCCACACTGTAGGGGAATCTAATCTAAATCACTGCCTGTCGCTTCTCTCTCTAATGAGTAAACAGCCCCTATGGTCTGGTAAGACTATTGTAACACAACAACTTCAGGTCAAAGCCACAGCATCTATGGATGAGACCTCAGGCTTCAAGGTGAGTGTCTCTAACTGTTTCTGTGTGTTCTGTAACCTAATTTCCTTTTCTCATCTGCAGGACCTGCATATTGTAGATATGGAATGCTACAATACTTTTGGCAATATCTGGGGGTAAGACAACTCATATTTATTTGGAACATTTTTTTAAAGAAGGATGAAACATTGGAAGTACACAGGAGTGCAACCATAGAATCATATAGTCACAGAGCCATACAGCACAGAAACAGACCCTTCCGCGTTCACCACCTCTGAGCCAACCAGGTTTCCCAAACTAAACTAGTCCCATTTGCCTGCATTTGACCCATATCCCTCTAAACCTTTCTGATCAGATCCCGGGGATTTAGCTACCTTTATGTGTTTTAAGACTTCCAGGACTTCATTTTCTGTAATGTGGACTTGTTTTCAAGACATCACTACTTGTTTCCCCAAGTTCCCAAGCTTCAACGTCTTTCTCCACAGTAAATACTGAGGCAAAATATGCATTTAGTATCTCACCCATCTCCAGCAGCTCCATGCATTGACAGCCTTTGTTGATCTCTAAGGGACCTTATTCTGTCTATAGTTGCTGTTTTGCCCTCAATGTATTTATAGAATCGCCTTGAATTCTCCGTAGCCTTATCTGCCAAAGCTATGGAATATCCCCTTTCTGCTTTCCTGCCAGTGCACTCTCTTGACTTTTGGGGAATCCATGTTTGAATTGACAGTCAATAGGTAGAAAGGAAGCTTGGTCAAAGAGGGAGCAAAACAGCCAGGCAACCCAGTTAGCTATGGAGCACGATGCTACAGGTACCCTCAAAACGGACAGCCTTGGACACAGCGACCCGTGCTGGATTATGAGGGTTTTGTGGTGTCGGTTCAGGATATCTGGGCCACAGGGTGGTTTGTGCTAGTCTGGATCAGGTGGGGTCAAAGGTAGTTTGGAGCGTGCAAAATGGCAAAAGAGGCAGCAATTTCGCATGCAGCCGAGTTGTCCAAATAGGTTAATCTGAATCGAGTCAAGTAAAATATAAAATAAGTCCTGGCATATTCTGAGAAAAAAGGCATTTTTTTTTGTTATAGAATCATAGAATCCCTACAGTGTGGAAACAGGCCCTTCGGCCCACCAGGTCCACACCGATCCTTCGTTTGGGCAACTCTGTTTTTTTATATTGTTGGTTTGGTGGGAATGTACCTGTAATAATGTCAAGATTGTGGCTTTTCCTTGCTCTGCGGAGAACTGACATGGTCTAGATTAAACAAACAGCATCCTACTGGTTCTATGGGAACCAAGAGTTAAGCCAGTCACAGAATGGGAGTAAATGCTTTGAACAACCCCACTGCTCCATTGGAAGCTTTTAGCTGATTGAAAATTGAGATGTTGATAGAATCTCTAGGATGTGGAAAGAGGTGTTCAATCCATCAAGTCTTCACTGATCCTCTGCAGAGCATCCCACGCAAACACAGACCCCCACCCTATCCCTATAACCTTGCATTTTACCCTGGTTAATTCACCTAGTCTGCACACTACTGATAATTTAGCATAGTCAATCCACCTAACCTGCACATCTTTGGACTGTGGAAAGAAACTGGAACACCCAGAAGAAACCCACACAGACAATGTGCAAAATCCACACAGATAGTTGCCTGAGGCTGGAATCAAACGTATGTTCCTGGCGCTGTGAGGTAGCAGCGCTAACCACTGAGCCACGGTGACAGCCATGCTTTATCAAGATACACAGACATTGGACTGGAACTGTTTTGTATAGCAAAACATGCAGCAAAAAGGTCCATGTAAGCCCTTGACAAGAGCCTCATGGTATCTTATTTTGGTGACTGAAATCCTATCGGCTTTAGATGGACAGACATTTGAACAAATGTTTTTGTCCGAAATGACGAATTTCCTGCTCCTCGGATGCTGCCTGACCTGCTGTGCTTTTCCAGCACCACTCTGATCTAAACAGACATTTGAACAAAGCTGATTTAGGACTTTTCAGCATGTATTTAGGGTTGGGTTATTAACTTTGATAGGAGTGAGATGCCTGGGAGGACCTGGCAGACTGGTAAGAGGCATGGGTGCCTAGGTCTTATCAGACTTGGAGTATTACAGGATTGTGTTGCCATTTTCTTCCCAGACTATAGGGCTGCTGTCTCATTAGAGAGATGACTGGTGATGATTTAACATGAGGGCCATCACGCCTCAGGTGATGGGAAAGGTCAAGAACAAAACTTCTTCACAGTGACACCAGCCAGCACAGGAATCAGGCCCATACTGTTGACATCACTTCATAGTGCAAACCAGCCATCTGACCAACTGAGCTAAATGACACCCCCTAGTGGCACTGGAGGAATGCAACAGGTCTGGTAACATCTCCGGAGAGAGAAACGGAGTTAACATTTTGAGACTGGTTTGAGCTATAGAGGGAGAGGCTGAATAGGCTGGGGCTGTTTATCCTGGAGTATCGGAGGCTGAGGGGTGACCTTATAGAGCTTTATAAAATCATGAGGGGGATGGATAGAATGTATAGACAAGGTCTTTTCCTTGGCTTGGGGGAGTCCAGAACTAGAGGGCATAGGTTTAGACTGAGAGGGGAAAGATTTTAAAGTGACTTAAGGGCCAATTTTTCATGTAGAGGATGGTGCGTGCATGGAATGAGCTGCCAGAGGATGTGGTGGAGGCTGGTACAATTACAACATTTAAAAGACATCTAGATGGTTTTACGAATAGGAAGGGTTTAGAGAGATATTGGCCAAATACTGACAAATGTGACTAGATTAATTTAGGATATCTGGTCGGCATAGATGAGTTGGACTAAAGGGTTTGTTTTCGTGCTGAATATCTCTATGACTCTATGACCTTTCAAAACCATTCATTGACAGATACATGGGTCATTATTCTCCTGTGACAAACTTAGCTCAGTCTATACCTTAAGTTATGGCTGCTTGCCCCTATGCACAGCTCAGTTGGCTGGATGGTTGATTTGCAAAGCAGTGAGATACCAACAGCATTGGTCCGGTTCCCATCTGTGGCTGAGGTTACCATGAAGGATTCTTCTTCTCAGCCTCTCCCCTTGCTTGAGACATGGTAGCCCTCAGATTAAATCACCACCAGTTGTCTCTCTCTCTCTCTTTAATGAGAGAGCCGTCCTATGGTCTAGTAAGACTATGGCAACACAACATGGCACTTGGGGAAATAAGTCTTGGGTTATCTTCTCTTGTGCAGAACTCAATTAGCTTCTCAAAATAACTTAGCCAATGTTATTGAGGCTCCTGGAGGTAGGATGAATTATAATGGATTAATTATTGAAATTCCCTCAGATACTGATCTCCTCAATAGTGTGTGATGGATTCTATTCTTTAACAGCACTCAACAACGCAATGGGGTGGTTGTGGATTCTCCCAGTGCTCTATTATCTCACCCTGTAATTGTGCCAGTGGCCTTTGTTGCTTCCTTCTCTCTCTCCACCACTTTGTCAAGGAGCACAGATTCATGAAGGAGGCCACTCAGCCCAATCTGTCTGCGCTGCTTCTTTGAAGCTAAATTTATTTACAGGATGCGGACTGGGCTAGTGTTTATTGTCCCACCCCTAACGCACTGTAGGTCGACCCACAATGCCCTCAGGGAGAGGATTTCCAGGATCTTGACCCAGCGTCACTGAAGGAACTACATTTCTGAATCAGGATAGTGAGTGGCTTGGAGGGGAAGTTGCAGTGGTGGTATTCCCATGTATCTGCTGCCATTCTAAGTGGTGTCGAAAGGAGGCGATGGCGTAGTGATATTATCGCTAGACTGTTACTTCAGAGACCCTGGTAATGTTCTGGGGACCTGAGTTTGAATCTCGCCACGGCAGATGGCTGAATTAGAATTGAATAAAAATCTGGAATTAAGAGTGTAATGATGACTGTGTTGTCAGAAAAACCCAACTGGTTCACTAATGTCCTTTAGGGCAGGAAACTGCCATCTTGACCTGGTCTGGCCCCCATGTGACTCCAGACCCACAGCAACATGGTTGACTCTTAACTACCCTCTGGGCAATTAGGGATGGGCAATAAAAGCTGGTACAACTAGCGATGGCCATTTCTGATGAATGGGCGGTGCTGTCGAAAAGTCTTGTAGATGCCATTCCCTTCTCATGCTATGTGTCAGTGTTGAAGGTGGTGGATGGGTGATTGTTTGCAGAGGGTGTACCAATCAAGCAGTCTGCTTTATCCTGATTTGGAGATGCCGGTGTTGGACTCGGGTGCACAAAGTTAAAAATCACACAACACCAGGTTATAGTCCAACAGGTTTAATTGGAAGCACACTAGCTTTCGGGACAACGCTCCTTCATCAGGTGGTAATGTCAAGCTTCTTGAATGCAGTTGAATCTGCATCCATCCAGGCAAGTGGGGAGATGTCCATCATCTTCCTGACTCATGCCTTGTCAATGGTGGACAGCCTGTAGGGGGTTCAGGAGGTGAGTTACTCACAGAGTAGCTCTGACCAGCTTTTGTGGCCACAGTATTGATATGGCTGGTCCAGTTCAGTTTCTTATCACATGTATTTCAGAATGTTAATGTTACTATTGAATCTGTTTCCGTCACCCTTTCGGGAAGTGCATCCCTGATCAATAATAACTGCCTGCAAATAGAAAAATGTCTTCCTTCAAGTTGTCCTTCCAATCTCCTTTGACTGGAGCACTTCAGGAGAAATAGTTCCACCATATTGCCTCAACCTCAAGTCCCTTTTTAATTCTGAGCACACCTGTTAAATCCCAATTTTGTTTCTTTGTTGTAAAAATCCCATCATCAAGCCTTGCCTAATGGATACCTAACCCTTGTTTTACAATGGTTTAGCTCTCGCTCACCTCTCCTGGGCGGCATGGTGGCACAGTGGTTAGCACTGCTGCCTCATAGTGCCAGAGACCTGGGTTCAATTCCTACCTCAGGCGACTGACTGTGGAGTTTGCACATTCTCCCCGTGTCTGCGTGGGTTTCCTCTGGGTGCTCTGGTTTCCTCCCTCAGTCCAAAAATGTGCAGGTTAGGTGAATTGGCTGTGCTAAATTGCCTGTAGTGTTAGGTGTAGGGGAATGGGTCTGGGTGGGTTGCGTTTTGGAGGGTCGGTGTGGACTTGTTGGGTCAAAGGGCCTGTTTCCATACTGTAAGTAATCTAATCTAAAAAAAAACAAGAGAAAAGGTGGACTGGATACTCCTTGGGCTCTGCCAGTTAGGAATTGCAAGCTTTGCAGACATTACAACACCTTGGCAGTACATCTTAAGACAGCTACTTTTAAGCCTGCATTTGTTTTTGCTTCAACTGATCAATGTTCTATGTCTTTGACATCCAACTGAAAAGTTTAGGTTGTACCTGGGCCGTCAAGCGTACCTACTGCTCACTGATACTGAGATAATCCACAAGGTGTTTGTTGAAGATAATGGCAAAATCTTTGCCAGCGCTAAAGTAAGTCAAAAGCAAAGAACTGCGGTAGCTGGAAATCAGAGACAAAAGCAGAAATTGCTGGAGAAACTCAGCAGGATCGGCAGCAGCTGTGGGGAAAAAGCCGAGTTAATGTTTTGGGCCCAGTGACCCTTCCTCACAACGGTTCTGAAATTATTTTATATTCACTCGTGGGATGTGGATGTGCCCCCCGCGAAGGTGCTGGTGAGGTGACTTCTTGAACCACTGCAGTTCCATATGCTATCGGGTTGATCCACAATGGCCCTGGGGAGGGAATTCCAGGATTTTGGCCCAGCGACAGTCAAGGAACAGCGATATATTTCCAAATCAGGATGGCGAGTGGCTTGGAGGGGAACTTGCATGTTCCCATGGATCTGCTGCCTTTGTCCTTCTAGGTGGAAGTGGTCATGGGTTTGGAAGGTGCTGTCTGAGGGTCTTTGGTGAATTTCTGCAGTGGTTTTGTAGATAGTACACACTGCTGCGACTGAGCATCGGTGGCAGAGTGAGTGCATTCGGCGCCATCAAGCGGGCTGCTTTGCCCCTGGATGGTGTTGAGCTTTTTGAGTGTTGTTGGGGCTGCATCCATCCAGGGGGTGTGGGGAGTATTCCATCACACTCCTGACTTGTGGACAGGTTTTGGGAGTTAGGAGGTGAGTTACTCACCATGGTATACCTAGCCTCTGACATGCCCTTGTAGCCACTGTGTTTTTGTGGCAAATCCAATTGAGTTTCTGGTCAATGGTACCCCACCCCCTCCAAAGTGTTGATAGTGGGAGGATTCAGTGATGGTAGAACCATTGAATGTCAAGAGGGTTGGATTGTCTCTTATTTGAGAAGGTAATTGCCTAGCATTAGTGTGGCAAAACTGGTACTTGCCAGCTCAAGCCTGGATATTTTCCAGAATTGTAGAAACCCTACAACACCAATCCTCCAAAGGAGCATCCAACCCACACACACCACCTTCCCCTATTCCTGCATTTCCCATGGCTAATCTACCCTAACCTGCACATGTTTGGACTGTGGGAGGAAACCAGAGCACCCAGAGGGAAACCCACGCAGACACAGGGTGAACGTGCAAACCCCACATAGACAGTCACCCAAGGCAGGAATCGAACCTGGGTCCCTGGCGATGTAGAGGCAGCAGTGCTAACCACTGAACCTCCTCTTGTTGCATCCAAGGCGCTCTGAAGTGAACTCTGCTAAGTTTCTCCAGCAATTTCTGTTTTTGTTGTGAAAGTAAGGCAGTACAGTTGAGATTTTTTGTATTTTCCTTTGCTATTTATTCATGGGGTACATTAGCTGAGCCAGCATTGATTCTGTCATCTGTGCTGTGGAACCAACCACAACCTGCTGACAATCGAGGGTAAAATTTTTCTATCAATGCCCTTTTCCACTCTTTGTAAAATGAACAAATACATGCTTTAAGCTGCCCCCAGTGGGGCACAGAGACAAAAAATGACAATTTACTAAAGGGCAATGGAAACTGATCAAATTTAAACGAAAATATCATTTTGGAGATGGAGGTACAACCCAGACTGCTATGAGAACCATTCATCCTGAAAGATGTGTACTGAGCCGATAGACTCCACATAAACCCTGTACATGGACATGTGAACAAAGATCTGAAGTGCTCCCTTTTAGATATCTCTAACCAACTTAATGTTACAACTCATCTCTAGAGAAATTAGATGGGATGAATCTTCGCCCTTTGGTTGGGGGGGGGGGCAGGGCGGGTGGAATCAATGATTGAAGCATGAGAAGGGCTTCTTTTCCTTAGTGCAGAGGAAACTGAGGGGGGGCGTGATTGGATTAGATTCCCTACAGTATGGAAACAGGCCCTTCGGCCCAACAAGTCCACACCGACCCTCCAAAGACTAACCCATCCAGACCCATTTCCCTCTGAATGATACACCTAACACAATGGGCAATTGAGCATGGCCAATCCTCCATAACCTGCACATCTTTGGACTGTAGGAGGAAACCGGAGCACCCAGAGGAAACCCACACAGACAAGGGGAGAATGTGCAAACTCGATACAGACAGTGACCCAAGGCTGGAATCAAACTCGGGTCCCTGGCATTGTGAGGCAGCAGTGCTAACCACTGAGTCACTGTGCCACCCCAAGTAGAAAATGATGGACAAGTCTCACAAGTCTTAGTGAGAAGAGGCACTTACTTGAACAAGGGCTAGTTTACATCGTCATAACAGTAAGGTCAAGTTACATTGGCTATTGAGACATAATTGCAAAGGCCATTGTTGAGCAAGACTTGAATTTTCCCCACCCAAGTGTGTGCAGCATCATCAGCTTGGGTGAAGTTTAATGCAGTTGCTAGCATTAACCATTTCAGAACCAATGCCATTGAGAATGTGGTGCTGAACTACCTTCATGAGCTGCTACAGTCCAGATGATAGAAGGCCAGCTGCAGAGCTGCTGGGGAGGGAGTTCCAGGACTTTGTCCCAGTGAAGGTGGAGAAATAACGATACAATTCCGCATCGGGATGGTGAGTGGCTTAGAGGGGATCTTACAAATGGTGGTGTTTCCCATGTTTCTGCATTGGTTTAGCCACTGGCTGAGGGATAAACAGTGACCAGGACATGGAACGTGACCTACCCCGTGGCTTGAAGATAGCGCCATGTAATCTTTTATGTCCACACCGTTGATGAAGGATGGGGTGGGGGTTTGCTCAGTTCAGTGTCTCATCAGAAGGACAGTGACCCTAACAGTGTAGCACTCCCTCTGTACTGATTGCAGCAATGACACTGTAAAAGTGCCCAGTTGGGTGTGAGGTGCTTTGGGTCATCCTGAAGTTGTAAAAAGTGCTCTATAAAGGCAAAAACCTTTCCCATTTCTTTGGAAATAAATACAAAATTGTATAAGTCTGTTGTTCATATTCAAACTGTGTCTGGGTACTCTTCACTCTTTTATAGATGATGCTTCTTTCGTCTTTAAGTTTCTGATTCATATTCCTTTCTCCTTTTCCCCCTCAGACTCATCGCTCAAAATGTCCAGTTAGTGAGAGTTTCTTTCAGCCGGATAATGATGACTGGAGGAGAATTCACCAAATCCTGGCACCAGCCTTCGGTCCTACTCAGTTGAGGCAGGTTTGTGTTCCATCTGGTGTTGCCTGTGTGTCACTGATAACCACCACCTTGAAGGGAGTCAGGTGTTACAGTGCACTGTCTCTTACCAGCAGCCATCACTGTCACCTAGTTCTGGTTGGTCCTTAGTCTGAATGTTTGTAATTATACTGTTATATATGTAAGAGATGTCTTTGGTTTGTTTGGATAGAGTCAAACTCCAATGTTTGTTGTTTCCTTGATATATAACAATACAAAATAGATCTACATTTGTGCCGCTATATGTACAGTACAAAGATATTTTTTATGAACAAAGCACATTTTTGAAATTAAAAGATCAGGAAGTATGCTACAGATAAACTTGACTATTTATCGGACACTTGCAGATCAAGGCTTTATTGTGAAACTTCTAAATTGAACCATCTCCCAGTAGTTCTGGTTGTTATAGGATCTGACTTCACTGATCCACAGCCTGCATTTTTACTTCACATCAACCCTTTATCCACACTTCTACAGCATTTTATAGGGAGAATGGGGAGGGGCAGCAATTTCAAAGAGGTGCAGCTGGCACAATGGGCCAAATGGCCTCCATCTGTGCTGTGCCATTTGTGTGATACTTTACTTCTGGTTATGGCTGGTCTCGCCTCTTATTCCATGAACTTCCCTTGCTTTCCACAATTTGCGGATGTCTCTTCAATTTTTCTTTTCCAGATGCTTCCACCCATGGCCACAAACGCTGATGATCTTGTGCAACACTTTGGAAAAAGAGAAGGAAAGCCTGTCATTGTGAGGGAGTGAGTGCAAGACTTTTACTGCCCTGGGCAAGCAATCTATATCAATCTGTATCATTTGGTGCTGTTTACTATGGTCATAAAAGCATTGTATAAATGTAAGGTTAATTTATTGCCACGTGTATCTTGTTACAAAATACACTGAGAAGTGTCCGGCACCATCTTAAAACACAGAAAAATAAACCAGAACATAGAATATAAAGGCAGAATAAAATGAAGAAATAAAGGAAGTGTGTGTCTTTATAAAAGTTGATAAAATCATGAGGAGCATGGATAAGATTAATAGCCGAAGTCTTTTTCCCAGAATGCCGGAGTCCAAACCTAGAGGGCATAGGATTAAGGTGAGAGGGGAATGATTTAAAAAGCACCTAAGGAGAAACGTTTTCATGCAGAGGGTGGTGCATGTATGGAACAAGTTGCCAGAGGAAGTGGTGGAGGCTAGTGCAATTACAACATTTAAAAGGCATCTGGATGGCTATATGAATAGGAAGGATTTCGAGGGATATGGGCTGGGTGCTGGCAAGTGGGACTAGATTGGGTTGGGATATCTGGTCAGCATGGACGAGTTGGACTGAAGGGTCTGTTTCCGTGCTGTACGTCTCTATGACGATGACTCCAAAGTGTCCAACTTTACAGTCCTTCTGGTGAAGTGCTCCACCATGGACCATGGGGCTGGTGGCCAGTAGTATCTTTTGTACCAGGAGCTCTATTGAAATCCTTTCCTCACCTTTTGACGTTTGAGTTTTTTTTTAAATTTCTAGATTATTTGCCCAGTACGCACGGAACGTCCTGGCGATGTCACTCTTCGATTTGGATATTTGCAGGGATGACAGAAGCCATAACTTTCTCTATTACTGGGATCTCCTACTGCAGGCTCACTGCAGACACTCCACCATCTCTGTGACACGTGGGTAACGTATGCAACATTAATGCATGCAGAGTCTGTTTCTGTGTGACTCTGTGACTCTGTATATTGATAGGCTCATTGTTGCCCTTGTAATCAAGACAACTAACAGAAATGATAAACACAGCACCTCAAGCACTCTGCTCCTGAGATTTAAGTTTCAGTATCTTTGATGTTAACAAGTCCTTCGTTCTGTCAGGACCAGCCTTGGCTCTAAGTATAAAGTATTAAACTATTAAAAGCATCAAGCACAATGATTAAGTTTAAATCCACATCAAAGTCTATTGCTGCTCAGAATGTGGCAAACGTTCTGAATTCCCATTGTTCTTCCCAGTGATGTTTCCGGTCTTAATGCCTCTCCTTCGGATGATTAAGTTCCATTTATTTTGGAAGGAAGCCATTGGTTACTTCACAGGCTTGGTCCGTAAGGCCCGAGTGAGGAGGAAAGATTTCAAGGAGCCACAAGTAAGATTTGTTTTTTATTTCTGCTGCTGCCCTTTAAGGATTTTCTGTGTTGTAATTATTCTCTTTCACTCTCTCTGCTGTCTCCTTCTGTCTCTCCCCATCTGTTTGTCTTCTCTCTCACTCCCTCTGCACTCATGGAAATCATAAGAACATAAGATCTAGGAGCAGGAGTAGGCCTTTTGGCCCCTCAGGCCTGGTCCGCCATTCAGTAAGATCATGGCTGATCTTTTCATGGACTCAGCTCCACTTACCCATCCTCTCCCTATAACCCTTAACTCTTTTCCTGTTCAACAGTCTATCTCTCTTTGCCTTAAAAACATTCAACGAAGTAGCCTCAACTGCTTCACTGGGCAGGGAATTCCACAGATTCACAACCCTTTGGGTGAAGGAGTTCCTCCACAACTCAGTCCTAAACTTGCACCCCATTATTTTGAGGCTGTGCCCCCTCGCTCTAGTTTCACCCGCCAGTGGAAACAACCCCCCCCCCCCCCCCCCCCCCCGCCCCCCACGTCTAGCTTATCTTTTCTCTTCATAATTTTACATTTCTGTAAGATTCCCCCTCATTCTTCTCAATTCCAATGAGTATAGTCCCAATCTCAATCTCTCCTCATAAACCAACCCTCTCAACTCCGGAATCAAACTCGTGAACCTCCTCTTCCCACCCTCCAGCGCCAGTACTTCCTTTCTCAAACAAAGAGACCAAAACCGTACATAACTCATTCTGTACCCCCAAATAAAAAAGCCAAGGTACACAAGGGGAATTGTTACCATTGATGAGAATGACCTTACTGCTGGAGTGGAGTCTGTCATGTATTTTACCCACCTCAGAGAGACACTGAGATATCACTGGTTTCTGAGTGCGTGACAGGTTTATTCATAAGAATTTGAAAATATCTCTGCAATTACAAAATGTGCAAAAGGTTCAGCTTCTAGCAGCTTCTGTGTGGTGTCTCTTTACTTTGTTCAGTGTCCAGTCCCCATTCACAACTAATATTGCATACAATTCTGGTCTCCTTCCTATCGGAAAGATGTTGTGAAACTTGAAAGGGTTCAGAAAAGATTTAAAAGGATATTGTCAGAGTTGGAGGATTTGAGCTATAGGGAGAGGTTGAACAGGCTGGGGCTGTTTTCCCTGGAGCGTCGGAGGCTCAGGAGTGACCTTATAGAGGTTTATAAAATCATGAGGGGCATAGGTAGGGTAAATAGAAAAAGTATTTTCCTTGGGTGGAGGAGTCCAAAACGAGAGGGCAGAGGTTTAGGGTGAGAGGGGAAAGATATAAAAGAGACCTAAGGGGCAACTTTTTCACGCAGAGGGTGGTACATGTGTGGAATGGGCTGCCAGAGGAAGTGGTGGAGGCTGGTACAATTACAACATTTAAAAGACATTTGGATGGGTAGATAATAGGAAGGGTTTGGAGGGATATGGGGGGGGTGCTGGCAGGTGGAACTAGATTGGGTTGGGATATCTGGTCGGCATGGACAGGTTGGTCTGAAGGGTTTGTTTCTATGCTGTACATCTCTATGACTCTATGATAAGTACAGTGAGCATGGATCCGTTACTGGACTATCATTGTTCATATCTACAGCTCCAGCCTGCCCATTCTAAACCACTTTAAAAAAACTTGCATCGGCTTCTTTTTAAAACCATTGGATTTTATCTCCCTAGAAATGCGGTAGTTATCTTCAGTACCTTTTAGATCACGAGGAAACCAAAATGGAGAAGGGAAAGAAATCGCTGCCGACCTCCGGTAAGTAAGCAGTCTATGACCAATTTTTTAAACATTTATTCATGAGATGCGGGCATAGACCATCATTTACTGCCCAACCCTCATTTGCCCAGAGGGCAGTTAAGAGTCAACCATACTGCTGTGGGTCTGGAGTCACATGTAGGCCAGGTAAGGGTGGCAGTTCATGACATTAGTGAACCAGTGGGTTTTCAATCCTCCCCCACTGACAATTGACTATGGTTTCATGGTCATTATTAGACTCTTACTTCCAGATTATTACTCAATTCAAATTCCACCCTCTGCCCGCGGTGGGATTCAAACCTGGGTCCTCAGAACTTTACCTGGCTCCCTGGATTATTGTTAAATCAAATTTCCCAAAATCCTGGTTATCCACCCGCCATCACGTTGCTGTTTGTGGGAGCTTGCTGTGAACAAATTGGGCTTCCTATCAGCTGATCCATCCTCTCGATTGTAAAGCACCTTGGGATATCGTGGGGATGTGGATGGTGCTACATCAATGTGATGTCCTTACTTCTCTCCTGCCTTCCAACCATTTTGTTTCCCTCAGCGACGTTGACTGAAGATGAAGTTGTGGCCCAGGCCGTAGGCTTTCTCCTCCGTGCTTACCAGATGGCAACCCATACGTTGGAGTTTGTTGCATATTTATTGGCCAGGCATCCCAGCGTCCAACACCAGCTTCAGCAGGAGGTCCACACGGCCATCAAACAACAGGTACCTCCCCCCAAAAAAAACCCAGCACCAGACATCCACTCATCAAAACTGACCCAAGCAGCCATCAAGCAGATATGACATAGGAGCAGGATGGAGGCCTTTTGGCCCTTCAAGGCTGCTCACCCATTCTCTAAGATCATGTTGATTCTGATTGTGGCCTCAACTCCACTTTCCTGACCGTGTTTTTTAATATTCATTCATGGGATATGGGGCATAGACCATCATTTATTGCCCATCCCTAATCCCAATTTGAGAGTCAACCACATTGCTGTGGGTCTGGAGTCACATGTAGGCCAGACCAGGTAAGGGCTTGGGCTGATGGCTCAGTCCCTCACGGCACCAGAGACCCGGGGTCAGTTCAGCCCTCCGGCGACTGTCTGTGTGGAGTTTACACGTTCTCCATGTGTCTGCGTGGGTCTCCTCCGGGTGCTCCAGTTTCCTCCCACAGTCCAGGTGCAGGTTAGGGTGGATTGCCCATAGTGTCCAAGGATGTGCAAGCTAGGTGGGTTAGCCATGGGAAATGTGGGATTAAGGGATGGGAAGTAGGGGGGAATGCAGGATCTGGGTGGAATGCTCTTCAGAGGGTCTACGGTGGACTCTATGGCCTCTTTACGCACTGTAGGGATTTTGTGCTTCCCAACTCTCGAGCAACTTCCTCTCCAACTCACCAGCGATGATGATCAATGGTAGTAAACCTCTGTAGCTGTCTAAGGGACAGCACTGAGAAAATTCCAAACAATAATGACAATTCAGAAACCCAACTCCCATTTCTGCCCAACAGCGAATGTACTCATCTGTGTCAAATTGTGGGAGATGCTGATTTAAAACTTTCTTCATGTGAGATCTAGAGAGTTATGACCATGTTACTGATCACACTGGGGAGAGATGGGAGCGCAGAACATTTTGCAACTGCCTACCCCACCGACTCCAGAAACTGCACCCCAAAGGAAAATTGCTGATCGCATCCCAAAAAGACAATCCCTCCTGCAATAATACATCACAGTGGCTCAGTGGTTAGCACTGCATCCTCGCAGCACCAGGGGCTTGGGTTCAATTCCTGCCTCAGATGACTGCGTGGAGTTTGCACACTCTCCCTGTCTCTGCATGGGCTTCCCTCAGGTGCTCCGGTTTCCTCCCACAGTCCAAGGATGTGCAGGCTAGGGTGGATTGGCTGTTGGAAATATGAGATTAACAGGAATAGGGTGGGGTGGTGCAGACTGGATGGGCCCAATGGCCTTTCTCTCCCCTGTAGGCTTTCTAGGATAATATACAGCGGACAGGCTAAACAGGAGTGAGTAGGACTTCTCAAAATGAGTGAGAGCCAGCTTTGAACAAGAGGAGAACGTGATAGAGTTCACATTGAACGTTCTCCCACCAATGGTGACCTGGTCTGGCCAAAGAGAAAGAGAGCATTTAGCAGCTGTATATGTTTAAGGATAGAATTCCAAACATGGCTCTACAGCGGAACGCTCAACATAGAGAGGGATTCTCTACGTAATTACACAAGAAAAATCTCTGCCCAGTACCACTAAGTCAGTGGAGGTTTCTCTTCCAGCTTCCTTCAGAATGCCCCTCGGAAATACAAACCTGGAAGAGAAATTATCCCTCATCTCAGTTTGGAAAAAATTCATGAGAGAAAAGGTTCAGGCATTAAGAAATGGTATGAAGATCTGGATTAACTCATTATCCCTTTTCATATTGGCTCCCTGGCATTCCCAAAACAGGGAAGTATCTTAACTTGTACTTATGATTCCCAATTCTCAATCTGCCATTGAATCATCGTTTGATGTTAATGCAGCGTTGCTCATATCTGGGGTGGAAGCACTCGGCGAATTATTCAATTGCGTTCTCGATAAATCCTTCAGCAGTTTGGGGCACCTCTGACTTTACTTTATATTTTGTAAGGGTTTCACCTACGAAAACATTGCAGGAATGGAATACCTCGACATGGTCGTCATGGAAACATTGCGGTTGTTCCCTCCTGTGGTTTGGCTGCAAAGGACCTGTCAAAAACTGGTGGAGGTTTGTGATCTGAAAATTTCCAGAGGAATCCAGGTCACAGTCCCGGTCTGGGTGATGCATCACAGCAGGGAATTTTGGGACCATCCATGCAGATTTGACCCATTGAGGTAACCTAGGGGTGAACGGCAACCATCTTGGTTATAACCAGTTGACGATGCCACTTGCTTCATCCGTTAATGTTTGGGAAATACAGAATGTAAGAAGCAGCAATATCTTTCTCTGCGAGTGGCTTTTTAACTGTTTGTCAGAATATTTTGACAAGTTACCACTAATCTCTTAAATTGCCATCAAGTCTAAAGCCTCCGCCCCCATCCCAAGAACCGGGTCCATCAACATTCAAAAGGCCACGGATCATAAGAACATAAGGAATAGACACAGGAGTAGGCCATTTGGCCCATTGAGTTTGCTGTTGCATTTGCTAGGGGGTTGGTTAGCTCGGTTGGCTGGATGGCTGGTTTAGCAATATCGAGCAATGCCACCTCTTGAATGTACAGAACAACCTCGATTATCCGAACGAGATGTGCAGGGAGTATTTTGTTCGGATAACTGAGAGTCCGGATAACAGATTGTTTGGATAATGGATAGTGTTTTTACAGGACCTTGAGATTTTGTTCGGATAATTGATGTTCGGGAAATTGAGGTTGTTCTGTACTCAGTACCTGAGCAGCCACAACTCTCTGGAGTGGACAATTCCAAAGATTCACAAGCTTTTGAGGGAAGAAAATTATCCCACGTCGGTCCTAAATGGCCAACTTCACATTTCCTCTGTTGGTATTAATGAGACTGCACTTGGAATATTGTGTTGTGTTTTGGTCCCCTTACTCGAGGAGGCCGTAGTTACTTCAGAGGCAATTCAGAGGAGGTTCGCTTGATTGATTCCTGAGATGAGGGATTTTTCTTATGAAGAGAGATTGAGCAATTTAGGCTCATACTCTCCCTCGAGTTTCAGAAGAATGACAGGAGATCTAATTCAGTAGAAAAGATGCTAAAGGGGATTGAAAAAATAGACTTTTATGAAGCAGAGGTCAAACCCTTCTGTTAATTAAACCAAACTCCCAGAAAAACTCGCCTCACCTGTAATCTAATAAAATATGAGTGACAGACGATGCCTACATTTCACTATTTAAAGAAAAAAATAGCTATTTGTTTTCTTAACTCTAATAGTGAATAAAACTATTCACAAATTTAAGCCCCCATTTTCTTAACCACATACTATTTGACAGCAAATCTATAAAAAATGCTGTTCCAATAGCACACATTAAACATTACATTAACTTAATCTGAAGACCCCGCAGTCTCTTGCCTTCCCCACTGCCTTCAATCATCCAGCTGTTAATCTCCCTGAGTCATCTTCTTTCGTTTTACCGCAATTATGTTTTACATGAAAAAGGTTCCTTTTGATAGAGAGTGATTTCTAATTTCTTTGATAGCAAGATATTAGATGGGCAGTTAAATCTCTGGCTCTACAGCAGTTGCTCGCTGTTCAATGGCAGTTGTTCTCCCTCTAATTTTCAAAATAGCAGGTTCATATAACCCCCACGACACATTAAATTATTATAATTTGATTGGTTTCCAAGTGTCAAAACAACAAAATTCAAATTCCATTGGCTTCTGGTATCCTGGGCATAATTTATACTCATTGGTTAAATTCGAATTGTTGTCAAAACAACAACCAAAACTCAGGTATCCATTTAACATTTGGAACAGCAGGACCTTTAGCTGCTTCAACTTAAGAAAATCACTTTCTATCTTAAAGTGACCATGCATGCTCTCGACTTCATAACAAGATGTAGCGAGTGTGTCAAGAGGTTGTAGTTTTAGGATCGGGCGTCAGATTTAAAACAGAGATGAGGAGGAATTCACTCCTCCAGAATGTGGTGGAGGCCGAGACACTGAGTAAATTTAAGGAGGACATAAACGGATTTTTAATTAGTCATGGGTTGAAGGATCATGGGAGCAGACAGGAGAGTGGAGTTGAGCCCAAGCTGAGATCAGCCATGACGGTATTAAATAAGGTTCAAAGACCTGAATGGCCTACTCCTGTGCCTCGTTCTTGAGTTCTTATTGATTTTTGTTTATCAACATGTGTAGGTTCACAAGAGAAGAGCGAGATCTTCGTGACCCTGTGTGCTACCTGCCCTTTGGCCTCGGCGCCTTCAGCTGCATCGGGAGTGAGTTTAGCGTTATGATGGTGAAAGTGGCTTTGGCCTCAATTCTGACGCGTTATCGATTTACCTGGTGTTCACAGACCCCGGTGAGTAACGGTGCTGTCAGACCCCGGAGACATCACTTACTAACAGCTCATCGTAACTGTTGATAAAGAGATGAAGTTGGGAATGTGTAAGGCTCACGCGTGGTATGAATAACAGCCTGGTATGGACTGGTGCAGCTGAATGGCCTGTCGGTGTTCTATCCAGTGTATGCAATCGGTGAATCTGTGGAAAACAATGCCACAGTAGGCCAAGTCATTGAGTGTATTTAAGACAGAGATGAATAGCTTCTCAATTAGTAAAGGGGATCAAAGGCTACAGAGAGAATGCACGAGGATGGGGTTGAGACACATATCAGCCATGATGGACCTGGTGGGCCAGAAGAGTCCTTATATCACATATATTCTCTGAGTGGATTTCCTTTGGATGCTCTGGTTTCCTCCTACAGTCCAAAGATGTGCAGGTTAGGTGAACAGGCCTATGGGAAAACTGCCCCTGGTGTCCAGTAATGTGTAGGCTAGGTGTATTAGCCATGGGATACCCAGGGTTACAGGATTAGGGGGATGGGTCTGGATGGGATGCTCTTCGGAGGGCCGGTGTTGAACTGATGGGCCGAATAGCTTGCCTCCACACTGTGGGGATTCTATGATTCATTTTCCCCAAAGAGGGTGAACTTAGCCCACCCTCTTCACCCCATCCTCAAACCGCTGACTGGGCAGAGACTGTCCGATTGGCCGTTCCCGTTGTCCCCGGCTGACTTCCTTCCGTTCTGCTACAGCTGGATCCCGAAATTTACTGGTGATAGCGGGAGTGCCTGGCCAAGAGGCAGCAAAGCTTCTGATCAACTGTTGGTGACCCGTTCCCCCCAATCTCTCCTTATAACTCTCTGACCAGAATAACAACAGAACCTTTCTTGCATAAGGACCTGCTTTAGCTCAAGACTGTCCCTCTGTGTCAAAGTTTCCAACAAAAAAAAATGTTTGAGGCTCTTTAATATAGCCCCAGCTGTTCACTCTTGCCTGCTGCTTATTCTCAGCCATGAGCTGTTGTTAGGTAGCGGGCCTTAACTTAGAAAACCAGGTAGGAGCTGCAATGGGCTACGGATGAACGATTGACTCTCTCACAATGCTTCCAATGAGATTGAAGTCCAGCCTTCATAGCTGTGTGGACGCAGGCCATTCAGTCCATACTGACCCTCGAAAGAACATCCCACCCAGACCCACCTCATAAATCTGCATTCCTCTTGGCTAACCCACCGAGGCTGCATGTCCTTGGACCCTCGGGGACAATCCGCCTAACCTCCACATCTGTGGACTGCGGGAGGAAAACCGGTGCAGACACAGGGAGAACATGCAAATGTCATGCAGATAGTTGCCCGAGGCTGGAATTGAACCCAGGTTCCTAGCGCTGGGAGGCAGCAGTGCTCACCACTGAGCCACTGATGTCCTTCACTGGTCTTTGTGCCTCCAGATATTTCAACAGCCATCGAGCACATGATACAAGGCGCTCCATGAGACACTGTAGGTGGGCGGGTGTGCTCGTGGGGCTCAGGGTTTCTGGGGTAGTGCCAACATTGAACCCGACAGTGTTTCACATTGTCTCCATCTCTGCTTCCTTCCTACAGATGTACCTTGATATTGAGACACTGGGTGTGACCAGGTCAAAAATACCCATCACCCTGCAGATAGAGCTGTTGTAGTTCAGAGGAAAAGGAACATGTTGAGATAATTGTCAGCATTAATGGAGATCTTGAGGACCTTTCAGAGAAATTAGATTCATCACCACTAAACGAACTTGTCCAGTGATGTGAGATAACAGTGATTATATATCGGACAGTTTATAAGACTGACTGAGGAGAGTTAGACAGGAAGACACGTAAGCCTTTCCCAAGTGCATGCTTCACTTAAGTGTATAGTCCTTGTTCTCCCTGCGTGTATCAGTTGGATATTTCTGAGTAAAAATTTCTATATCATACTCACTCAAACCAATAAACCAGAATTTGTAAATACGATCATCTGTCTTTGGTTTTGTGAGTCACAATAAGATGGAATGGGAATGTTGGAATAGTTGAAAGTCTGTTTGACCCTTTGATCTCTCTCTGTGACCCTTGCTCCCTATCCCTCACTACATTGTGTTAACAGCTAGTAGTAATGCCTCAGTAATTCAGTATTCTGGGACTAATCAACAGGGAGACGTTCAAATCTCACCGTGGTGATGGGAGAATGTAAATTCAATGAAAAGCCAGTCACAGTAATGGTGAGCAAGACTGAAATAACTCCACAGAGGCCAGTATCCAGTCATCAAGTCATCAAGTCACCCTTTACTTTCACGTGCACAGTGCATGATACTGATCCAGCTTTCTCTCTCTCTCCCCTTGCCACTGATCCAGCTCCCTTAGAGTTGGCTTCCTGCCTGAGCAAAATCTCTGACGCTACTGTTTATATCTGTCAGCCAGGGCTCCCTGATTGGACCAGGTTAACAGCCCCAATCCGGGAACTCCACCTAGCTGATCGAAACGTTGATTTTCCTGCTCCTCATATGCTGCCTGACCTGCTGTGCTTTTCCAGCATCACACTCTCAGCTCATTCCAATCATGACAATGACAACCATCAATGATTAAAACCCACCTCTTTCACTAATGCCCTTTGAAGAAAGGAAATCTGCCCAGTCTGACCGACATGTGCCTCCAGACTCAGCCACAACATTTGCCTTCTGGAATGTTACTAAGCTCAAGGGTAATTAGGAATGGGTCACAAAATCCCTTTGACACCCACACTCATGGAAGACTAAAAACAAATTAGATTGGGTCTGAGATCAGAGATTTCCACTTCTATGTTTGAGGTGTTTCCTCATTTTACTCTGGAGAAGTTTGGCTGACATTTTTAGTCTGTGCCCTCTCGTCTGAGACTGACCAACGAACAGAAATAGTTTCCCAACTTCTGCCCCATCAATCACCTTAATATCTTGAAAAAAAACTTGGGTCAAGCCACTTCCTAGACTGTCTAAGTTCTGGGAAATATATTCTGACTTTGTGTAATGTTCCTTCACAATGTAAGAAGGTATTGGTGGCATGGTAGTGTTATCAGTGGGACTAGAAATCTCAGGGCCTAAGCTAACATCCTCATCACATAAAAGACTAAACCAAAGGTAAAATCGCCTCAGTCTTACCAGACTGTAGGGCTGCTGTCTCATATGGTATCGTGACTCATGGTTCGGCACAGATGGATTGTGGACAGCAGTGTAAGAGCCTTGAGTCCTTCATTATTGAGTGTTGAGGAATTTGGCCAGGCAGACGTGAGTATTTTAGAATCGTTTGGTTTTCCTCTCATTCAAGCAGTGGCTGAACTGACCCCTCGCTGTCTAGTGTCCACGTTCAGCCCGGTAAGGATTGATCTTGGCAAGGGGGAAGAGAGAGAGAGAGAGGGAGAGACGGAGAGAGAGAGATAAAAAGTCGAGGACCTTTATGGAGTTGAGAACCCCACAAAAGAAGCGAGAGAAAGAGATTACATGCACTAAAAAAGGGGGAGAGAGACATCTAAGGGCAGACATGAGAAACGGATCCCGAAACAAAGAGAGAGTGGGTCGGGAAACTATCAGAGCTGAGAAACTCCGATTCAGTTGGATTGGTATTATTTAAATTGGCACTTAAATTGTTCTGTGAGATAAGGAAGCTTGTTTAAACATGGGTAATTGCATAGATAAGACGGAAGATCCGTCTTCACCGTTAGCATAAATATGTGAGAAGTTTCCGGAAAAATCCGAAGCCAAGTGGTCCCATTTGGGATCCAGATCTTCATTATTAGAGAGAGAGGTGTTGGTGCACTTAAGGGTCACCATGACTCAGATGAGGTGAGTGACTGAGCAGGAGGCTCTTTCATGGTAACCTCAGGTGGTGTGGGAATTGAGTCGAGAGTGGGTTGCTGGAAAAGCACAGCAGGTCAGGCAGCATCTGAGGAGTAGGAGAATTGACGTTTCGGACATCGAACATCGAACATAGAACAGTACAGCACAGAACAGGCCCTTCAGCCCACGATGTTATGCCGACCATTGATCCTCATGTATGCACCCTCAGATTTCTGTGACCATATGCATGTCCAGTAGTCTCTTAAATGTCCCCAATGACCTTGCTTCCACAACTACTGCTGGCAATGCGCTCCATGCTCACACAGCTCTCTGTGTAAAGAACCCGCCTCTGACATCCCCTCTATACTTTCCTCCAACCAGCTTAAAACAATGACCCCTCGTGTTAGCCATTTCTGCCCTGGGAAATAGTCTCTGGCTATCGACTCTATCTATGCCTCTCATTATCTTGTATATCTCAATTAGGTCCCCTCTCCTCCTCCTTTTCTCCAATGAAAAAAGTCCGAGCTCAGTCAAACTCTCTTCATAAGATAAGCCCTCCAGTCCAGGCAGCATCCTGGTAAACCTCCTCTGAACCCTCTCCAAAGCATCCACAATCTTCCCTATAATAGGGCGACCAGAACTGGATGCAGTATTCCAAGTGCGGTCTAACCAAAGTTTTATAGAGCTGCAACAAGATCTCACAACTCTTAAACTCAATCCCCCTGTTAATGAAAGCCAAAACACCATATGCTTTCTGAATAACCCTGTCCACTTGGGTGACCATTTTAAGGGATCTATGTACCTGCACACCAAGATCCCTCTGTTCCTCCACACTGCCAAGAGTCCTATCCCTAATCCTGTACTCAGCTTTAAAATTCGACTTTCCAAAATGCATCACCTCGCATTTTTCCAGGTTGAACGCCATCTGCCACCTCTCAGCCCATCTCTGCATCCTGTTAATGTCCCTTCACCAGGAATTATGCCCGAAATGCGATTCTCCTGCTCCTCGGATACTGCCTGATCTGCTGCGCTTTCCCAGGAAGACACTCTCGACTCCAGCACCTGCAGACCCCACTTTCTCCTGGTGTGGGAATTGAACCCACACCATTGGTATTAGCTGTCCATACTGTCCAACATGGAAGACTGAGGAAGGTATTGTTTCGGTGAATCCCTGCCGTACCTTCTCTCAGACCATGCATTCTTCTGAAGGTGCACCACCAGATCAGCTCAGAGTGCTCCTGCATGATCTGAACAAAGATGGGGAGGAGCCGGTGATGGACTGGGATGGACATAGTTAAAAATCACACAGCACCAGGTTATAGTCCAACAGGTTTATTTGGACGCACTACCTTTTGGAGAGCCGCTCCTTCATCGGGTTCTACAGCCACCTGATGAAGGAGCGGCGCTCTGAAAGCTAGTGCTTCCAAATAAACCTGTTGGACTATAACCTGGTGCTGTGTGATTTTAAAATCTGAACAAAGGCTTTGTATCTTCTCAACAGCTCAGGATGGAAGCTGCCAAGTGGGTTTGGACATTTTCCTGGGTGATTCATAACATTGGCACCTTGCCTTCCCCCTCCATGCCTCTCAATGCTGCAGTTGTTCATCCAGCAAGGCAAACTGTGTGGCATCCCTTCTTCTCATGCCAACTGGTGAACAAACAAGTTCTTTCCTGACCGTGTGATCTTTGACCGCCAACTCTCCCTGGTATTTGTCATGGCAACAGACAAGCTTATACCGAATGATTTGGGAAAGAAAACACAAGTTGTTTTAATGTCGCTATGGTTTCTCGGCAAGATCACTTCCATCAGACTTGTCAATGCACTGAAATAAAGTTGAGGTGTAATTACTGCCTTAATGAACGTAGGGAATGCTGTAGGCGATTTGCACACAGTGAGATCTCAAAAATGTCAGTGATTATGATAATAGATATTCTGAAGTTTGATACCATTTCTGTTTACTATATTAGCCCACATAACATATGCCACAGATAGAGTTAGATATCTTGATGTTTATTTATAACGCTCATTATTTACAAGGCTCAGACTTACACACACTGTCGGAATTCTCTGTTACTGGTGTTATACAGATCCGACTGACTGACTGCACTGACTCCATTACACTCAGGGCAAGGGTGGATGTGTCAGTCCTGTCCAACTCACCCACCCACCACCCCCTATCCCAGAACTTGTCCAGCTCCACTCACTCACTCACTCACTCACTCACCCACCCATATTTCCCTCACTGATTCATTCATTCACTCACTCACTCACCTACATCTCACTCACCCAATAAAACCCTCATTCACTCATTCATCAATTCCGAGGTGGCGGGGGGGGGGGGGGGGGGCGGTGATCAGATTATTATCTGAGTGGTCCCAGCAGCTGTGAAAGGAGGGTGCCACTAGATCCTCAATCAGCCAATTGGAGCATCCAGACCAAATGATCAACTGGGTCTACTGCAATTTGTGCCCCACCAGACCCCTGACAGAGAACCCCACCCTCACTGTCCCTCCCACAGAATCCACTCCCCCCTCACCCAGTGTCCCACAGGGATCTTTCCCCAATGTCCTCCAACAGGGATCTCATTCACTGTGTGCCCTACCAGACCCCCTCACTGTGTCCCACAGGGGTCCTCCTCACAGGGACCCCCATCACTTGTCCCCCACAGGGACTCCCTCACTGTATCCCCCACAGGGACCCCCTCACTATACCACAGGGGTCCTCCTCACAGGGACCCTCCTCACAGGGACCCACTCACTGTGTACCCCCACAGGGACCCGCTCACTGTGTCCCCCATAGGAACCCACCTCACTGCGTCCCCCCACAGGGACCCCCCTCACTGTGTCCCCCCACAGGGACCCGCTCACTGTGTCCTCCCACAGGGATCCCCCTCTCACTGTGTACCCCCACAGTGACCCCCCCCTCACTGTGTCCCTGCACAGCACACCTCCCCCACTGTGTCCCCACAGAGACCTCCCCTTACTGTGTCCCCCCACAGGGAACCCCCCTCATTGTGTCCTCCCACAGGGACCCCACCTTCACTGTGTCTGCCACAGGGACACCCCCCTCACTGTGTCCCCCACAGGGATCCGCCCCTCACTGTGTCCCCCACAGGGACACCCCCCTCACTGTGTCCCCCCACAGGGACACCCCCCTCACTGTGTCCCCCCACAAGGAACCCCCCTCACTATGTCCCCACAGGGACCCCCTCTCACTGTGTCCCCCACAGGGACACCCCCCTCACTGTGTCCCCCACAGGGACACCCCCCTCACTGTGTCCCCCCACAGGGACACCCCCCTCACTGTGTCCCCCCACAGGGAACCCCCCTCACTATGTCCCCACAGGGACCCCCTCTCACTGTGTCCCCCACAGGGACACCCCCCTCACTGTGTCCCCCACAGGGACACCCCCCTCACTGTGTCTGCCACAGGGACACCCACCTCACTGTGTTCCCCCACAGGGACACCCCCCTCACTGTGTCCCCCACAGGGACACCCACCTCACTGTGTTCCCCCACAGGGACACCCCCCTCACTGTGTCCCCCCACAGGGAACCCCCCTCACTATGTCCCCACAGGGACCCCCTCTCACTGTGTCACCCACAGGGACCCCCCCCATTGTGTCCCCCCACAGGGACCCCCCACTCACTGTGTCCCCCACAGGGACCACCCCTCCTCACTGTGTCCCCCTACAGGGCCCCCCCTCACTGTGTCCCCACAGGGACTCCCCTCTCACTGTGTCCCCCTACAGGGCTCCCTCCCTCACTGTGTCCCCCCACAGGGTCCCCCCCCTCACTGTGACCTCCACAGGGACCCCCCCCCTGACTGTCTCCCCACAGGGACCCCCCCTCACTGTGTCCCCACAAGGACCCCCCCTCACTGTGTCCCCCAAAGGGACCCCCCGCCCACTGTGTCCCCACAGGGACCCCCTCACTGTGTCCCCCTACAGGACCCCACCCTCACTGTGTCCCCCACAGGGAGAACCCCCTCATTGTGTCCCCCACAGGTACCCCCCCCTCACTGTGTCCCCACAGGGACCCCCTCTCACTGTGTCCCCCACAGGGACACCCCTCTCACTGTGTCTCCACAAGGACACCCCCTCACTGTGTCCCCACAGGGACCCCCCCTCACTGTGTCCCCCACAGGGACCCTCTCACTGTCTCCCCCCCAACAAGAACCCCCTCTCACTGTCTCCCCCCCACAGGGACCCCCTCACTGTGTCCCACAGGGACACTCTTCAAAGGAACCCCTCACTGTCCCCCACAGGGACCCTCCCTCACTGTGTGCCCTACGGGGATGCCTCCCCCCCTCACTGTCTCCCCCCACAAGGACCCTTTACTGTCTGCCCTGCAGAGACCACAGTTGGACAAGTCCATTCCACAGAACGTGTCATAGGAACCAACCAAGATTGACCTCACAATATGTCTGTGACCTTTGACACATGGATGCACAAAGACAGCAATGTTTTGGCACCTTCAAATTCTTCTTGTCATCCCACCCCATCCTGATGAGGAATGCCGTAGGTGATAGAAACCTGTCTCGTTCATTTGTTCTTTTGATATTGTTGTGCCATTGAAAAAATCCTGGCGGACCTTCTACCATAATTCCTCCTTCATGCAATATCCCTACAACCCTCATTTCCCTTTGTGCCCCAATATGTATTGGCCCTGCTATTGAAGCTATATGACCATGAGTGTTACTATCCCACTCGGTAAGGAATTCCTAGGAATTGCAATCTTCTGAGTGAAAAGGTTTCTCCTCGTCCCGGTCCTTAATAACTGACCCTCATCCTGAGACAATAATCAATCTGGCATTGTCCTTGGGTCACTATTCTGAAGTTCCCTTCCTCCCTGGGGCAACACAAGCATTGTTTTATTATGGCTTAATTCTAGACTAGGGAGGCCTGTGCGTTTCACAGAGTTACATGACTTTGCAACATGTGACATCCAGTAAAAGTACCCACCTCTTCTTCAGTCACTCTCTGTGTGTGATGCAGTCAACTCAGCAACATGTGCGTTTGATGTACAGCAACTCAATAAGCATGGAACCCAGACCATGCATGTGAGTCTGTGATATCGCAACCTTCTACACAGTGTTATAAACAAAACTTCGAGATATCTGGCTCAACAAGCATCCACCTATCTGTGGTACATGCTAGACAGACTTACATATGCAGTCAGTATCCGTGTTATAAATGAGTTCTGTTCCTGTGCACATGCATGTATTAACTTGTACACATGTCAGAACCCAATACAGTACAATATGGAGTAGCCATTCATCAGTGTCAAGATTAATAGTCAAGATTAGAGTGGTGCTGGAAAAGCACAGCAGGTCAGACAGGATCCTGATGAATGCCTGAAACATTGATTTTCCTGCTTCTCGGATGCTGCCTGACCTGCTGTGCTTTTCCAGCACCACTCTAATCTTGACTCTAATCTCCAGCATTCGCAGTACTCACTTTGGCCCATTAAAATTAATAGACACCTGTGTGTGATCTCATTTGTAAGCCTGAACATTCATAAGTCAGGTGTTTGAATATTGGGAACCGCCTTTATAGAAAACCACAAGCAGCATTGAGAGTAAAAACACCCAGTAGTTTAAGAAGGAGACCTGAGATTTCCTTTTTGATGGATGATAAACTTGAGTGTTGAACAAATTTTCAAATAAATTATAAGAAAGGTATGCCTTACAGGCAGGCCTGTGCTGCTATACACAATGTAAGGAAAGTGTGCATTCACCTGCTGGGTCAGGTGACCAAAGGCAACAGCTCAGTTGGCTGGACAGCTGGTTTGCGAGTAATGTTGACAGTGTGGGTTTAATTCTGACACTGCTCAAGATGCTCATGAAGGATTCTCCTTCTCAATCTCTTACCCCCTTTTCTTGAAGCACGGTTATTCTCAGGTTAAACCACGGGGTTAAGGTCCAGCAGGTTTATTTGAAATCACAAGCTTTCGGAGCGCTGCTCCTTTGTCAGGTGACCTGTTGAAGGAACAGCATGCCAAAACCTCGTGATTTCAAATAAACCAAATCGCTAATGAGCGAGCAGCGTTGACTAGATCAGGAGTTTGAGGTTCACACCTGGTAATGAGGGACCCTTGTAGGCAAAAGCTAGAGCACCAATCTAGCAACACTTGGAGCAAGTTTATCTTGAACCAACCATTAAAGACAGAACACACAGAGGCCATTATGTATCGGACCAAATTATTCTTTTGACATTTATTTGTTTGACAGCATCTTCCGGCACAAACACGAGTATAAAATGTACAAATAAATAGAAGGAATTCTGGGTGGACATTAATTAATGAAGGTCTTCTCTGGGGCCAGGGTGGGGTATTGGGATCTTTGTGAATTCAAATGGTGAGGGGAGGGGAGGAGTTGGTAAAGGAGCAATGATTTGGTTCAGTTCTTTTATGCTTGAGCCACCAGCTTTGCAAATTCTGCGAGGGGAGGGAAGGGGGAAAGAGAAAGAGGAAAAATTAAGGAATTAAGACATCAAGTTAAAACGTTTAAAATGAATCAGCGGAGGTAGCGACTGCAGTTGGCTGTTTCATACTTTGAGCCATTTTCCTTGTTACTTTTATTTACTCCAGACATGAAGGCAAGACGTCGCACAACACCAGGTTATATCCCAACAGGTTTATTTGAAATCATGGGCTTTTGGCGTGCTGTTCCTTCGTCAAGTCACCTGAAGAAGGACCTGCGCTCCAAACGCTTGCGATTTCAAATAAACCTGTTAGAAATCAACCTGGTGTCATGTGACTTCTGACTTTGTCCACCCCAGTCCAACACCCGCACCTTCACAACATTGACACGAAAGCATCACTGGTTAGGCTAGCATTTATTATCCATCCCTAATGAGTCAGCTAGATTGTTGTGTGTCACACGTAGGTCAAATCAGGTAAGGATGGCAGATTTCCTTCCAGAAGTGTTGACCGTAGACCTGGTAAGAGCAGGGTGATAAACTTTGTATATTTTCTTTGACCAGCCAGAGCACATCTTAAGAGAGGTAAGGTGTCTTTTGTTTTTTTGATATGGTCCTGGGACACCTTTTGAGAAGTCGAGGGACCTTTAGGGAATGTTAAGTGCCCTTTCCAAGGAGGTAATGTGCTCTTTAGAAGAGCTAAAATAGAGATAGAAGATTGGCAGAATAGACTCAAGGGACTTAATAGCCAACTCCAACTCCTATCTCCTATATTAACTGTCAAGCTCATTGGAATTGTCAAAAGCAAACTCTCACTCTATGTGTATGTATCTCACAAACAAAGCTTTTCACTGCACTTAGGAACATGTGACGACAATAAATCAAACCAAAAATACATCAGAACCTTCTAAAAAGTGTTCTAAATAAACATCTAGGTATCTGGCTCAACAAAAGTGTAACTATCTGTGGTACATACTACATGGACTAATATGTGCAGACAGGAAAATGCAAGCTAACACGGTATTTAAAAGTCTTCCTTTTTTTTCTTTTGTGGGATGTTGTTGTCATTGGCTGAGCCAGCATTTATTGCCCATCCCTATTGCCCCCTTGAGAAGGTGGGTGTGAGCTGCCATCTTGAACCGCTGCAGTTCACCTGAAGTGGGTTGACCCACAATGCACTTTGACATGGAATTTCAGGATTTTGATCCAGCTACAGTGAAGGAGCAGTGACATATTTCCAAGTCAGGATGGTGAGTGGCTTGGAGGAGAACTTGAAGGTAGTGGTTTTCCTATGTATCTGTTGCCTTTGTCCTTCTAGATGGAAGTGGTCATGGGTTTGAATAAAACTGGTCTGAGGATCTTTGGTGAATTCAAGCTTTAAAAAATGTCTGGAGTATTTGCATAATTTTAACATATTTACATATTAAAATAATAATTGTTATCTCACTCTGTCTAATGACATAAGCTGAGAGATTTCTGTTACTGGGTAGCTACTGCATGCCCGGTTTCACAGCCATCCATTATTACAGTGGAGTGCCTGCCATTTCACAGTTTGATTAACAGCTCTAAGTGTCTGTAGGCTCTTTGAAGTGGGATAATAACTGAATTCCAATGTTTCTGCAAGAGACTCTACACTTAACAATATTTTTTATGATAAGGCATTGTTTAGTTGAAGGGATGTAAAGATTGTGAATGGATTTTAATGAATGAGTTTTTTTGTGAAATACAGTGAAGTACGCAACACACACTTAGACCTGTATTAAATACAACTTTATTCATGTCCCTTAGATCCTGAGATCTGCACATGGAACAAACTGAGTAAGTTGGAGAAAATGAGGACTGGCAGATGCTGGAAAGTCAGAGATGAAAAGTGTGGCACTGGAAAAGCAGGATCTGAGGCAGGATGTGCTATATACAGCATCTGAGGAGCAAGAGAGTCGACATTTCGGTCATAAGCCCTTCATCAGGAATGTGATGACATCAGGACATTCCTGATGAAGAGCTTGTGCCTGAAACGATGATAGTCCTGCTCCTTGGATGTTGCCTGAACGGCTATGCTTTTCCAGTGCCACACTTTTCAAAACTGGGTAAGTTGGCAAGGTTGGTGTAAGGGCAAACGTTGGGGTTCATGGCTTGTTATGAGTTAGCACATGTTGGTATAAGGATTATAAAAGGGAGTCGGTGGAGGCACAGATACTGGGACAGAGGCTATGAGGAGCAATGAGGAATTAATACATTATCTATGAGGTAAGAAGAATGATAGGGAATAAGTACAGGGGTATGAAATGGTTGCCAAGGATGAGGCATGAGTGTGTGGTAGAATGAGGGGATATGAGGGCTGGAGAATGGATCTTGTGTTTTCATTTTGTTTTGAAACCTCAATACAGCACCGGGTCATGGAGCCAACTCTTCCGCCCAAATCTCCTTCACCCCCTGGCATCCGCAGCTCTCGGTAAGGGAATGCCCACTCCAATGTAACCCATCACCATGGACTGGTTGGGCAGCTTTCTTTAAAAGTGATGGGGCCGCGTATCCTGCTGAACGTACAAGCTCCAATCAAAAATCTCGACCAGGGTGTGGTTTGGAGGGGAACTTGCAAGCTACGATCAGCCTAAACATCACAGGCTCTTTCCCTTCCAGAGGGTAAAGGTTTGGAAGGTGAACTCAGAGGTAGATGCTGTATGCTGGAGTGTAGGTGGTGAAGGGAGTGAATGTTGAGGGTTGTTGATGGATTGCTTTCTCCTGATTGTTGTCCAGTTCCTTAAGCATTGTTAATGGCCCTTCCATCCCAGTTTAGTTCCGTTTGATAATCTCACCCGCAACTTGTGTCAATGCCTCTTGATGTGGGATGGGGAAAATGGGCCCTGGGTTTCATAATGTAATCATTATTGCGCTCTTCCTGCTATGCTAATGGACCTGAATTGTTAGTGAAGCTGTTGCATCTTTCACTAGGCCACCCCATTTAAATCAAGAATATGAGTGTTTGGCTGCAGTTCTAGTGTTGCCAACCTTCCAGAATGGTCTTCAAAATCTTCAAGGAGTCTGATAGCACCTTTTACTGGAAACAAAAGATGTAAATCACAACAGGTCAGGCAGCACCCATGGAGAGAGAGCAGGCTAAAGCATTGAGTCAAAATATGAGCTTGCTCTCTCTCCATGGATGCTGCCTGACCCTCTGTGATCTCCAGCATTTGTCGTTTTCAGTACAGATTCCAGCAGCTGCAGTAATTTGTTCCTCCAACTTCTTAAAAAATTCCATGAGCACTTTTTTTTATTAGATGATTGAACACAAGAGTTAACTGGACATTGACTGTAAAGGACCTTTCCTGATGAAGGGCTTTTGCCCGAAACGCCGACTCTCCTGCTCCTCAGATGCTGCCTGACCTGCTGTGCTTTTCCAGCACCACACTCATGACACTGACTGTTAAGAGTCATCCATTCAGAGGACAGAATCGATTCCCCATCCAACTGGCTGTACAAAGGTGGGGCAGCACATTGATTGACATGTCAGGCACCAATGACGAGAGTGTGAACCAAGGAGTGGGATGGATAGTAAGTGGAGATCATGTGATACTGGTAACTTGAGGACACAGTTTCATCAGAGTGGGGAGGGCAACAGTGAGTGGATGGACAACAAAGAATGCCCATAGTTGTTTAGGTGAAACCTGTGTTCGAGTACTGCTGAGAAGAGAGTGGCATGGTGGCTCAGTGGTTAGCACTGCTGCCTTACAGTGTCAGTGACCCGGCTTTGATTGCCGTCTTGGTCGACTGTTTGCGTGGAGTTTGTACGTTCTCCCCGTGTCTGTGTGAATTTCCTCCCATGATCCAAAGATGTACAGGGCAGGTGAATGGGCCATGCTAAATTGTCTATAGTGCATTAGTCAGGGTAAATGTAGGGGAATGGGTCAGGGTGCGTTATTCTTCGAAGGGCCAGTGTGGACTTGTTGGGCCGAAGAGCCTGTTTCCACACTGTAGGGAGTCTAATCTAAAGATTGAGATGTGGCCAAAGCCTTTTTTGCCTTGTGCTCAACAGACAGAAACACAAGAAAAACAGGTCTCAAAGGGAACAACAATTTACAACGCTGTGTGAAAAGGCCGTGCTGCATTGTTGGCAACTGGATTCTGGTTGACAAGAGACATTCCTGCAGTCGTTAACTGCCAAACCTTTGGTTCCATTCAAACTGAGCAAGATCACTCTAGGTTGGCCAAGGCATTGCTATAGAGAATGAATGCCATTTTTGATTGTCAAAGGGATCAAGGGTTACGGGGTGAAAGCTGGAGAATGGGGTTGGGAAACCTATCAGCCATGTTTGAATGGTGAAGCAGACTCGATGGGCTGAATGGCCTAATTTCTACTCCTGTGTCTTATGGTCTTATGGAAGGCACCAAGGGGTGCTTAGTCCCCTCTATGACCCTCCAACGATCACTCAGCTGGGACTGTGGGAGCACTGCAGTGTGTCACAAAACCGACTTCCTTAGGTTCACTGGTTCAATTCCGACACTTGTGGCAAAGTGGGTAGTGTCCTTACCTCTGAGCCAGGAGGGCCACCTTCAAATCTGACGTACTCTAGGGGAGTCATAACACAACTGAGCAAATTGATATAAAAATAATGCCCATCAATCGGTTATAACAGATAGCAATTTGGGTTCTTGTGGTAGTGTCCCTATTTCTGGCCTGTGAGGTCCAGGTTCAGTCCCACCTGCTCTAGAATACATCAATGAATGGGTTGGTTAGAAAATTTCTATAGCACTAGCTTCTTGTGAACTATATAGTACAGTCAGATCATTTCACATGCAAGTAAATAGATGTCACCATACTATAGTCTCAGATCTAATCGTCGGAATCAACTACATACCTTCTGCTCCTATTTTACCATCATGATCCTCATCTCCGGCTGCAAGCAAAGCTTTGGTTTCACTGTCGGAGAGTTCTCTTCCATTCGCATGAAAGCTCTTTAGCACAAGTCTGTGAAAAGGGCAAAATACAAACAAACAAAAGACAATTATCAGCCACTGCTTCCTCAACTTCTAGGGCTTCGATTTTTATTCTTCCTTGAAAATCATTTCTTCTTCAGTCAGTGCCCCTGACTGGGTCACTGGATCATGCCTTATGCTGTTATTTTACACTAGTGCAAGGAGATGCAAATCTACTGCAGCCAGAACATCGGGCAAATCCCCTGCTGCTGCTGCTATCAAGCCAGAGATTGGGGCGGCACGGTGGCTCAGTGGTTAGCACTGCTGCCTCATAGTGCCAGGGACCTGGGTTTGATCCCAGCCTCGGGCGACCATCTGCGTGGAGCTTGCACATTCTCCCTGTGTCTTTGTGGGTTTCCTCCCACAATTCAAAGATGCGCAGGTTAGGTGACCTGGTCATACTAAATTGCCCATAGTGTCCAGGGAGGTGCAAGTTAGGTGCATGAGTTGGTGTAAATCTAGGGCAGGGGTATGTGTTTGGGTGTCAGAGGGTCAGTGTGGACTTGTTGGGCTGAATGGCCTGTTTCCACACTGTAGGGATTCTTTCTTCTTCTAAGCATAAACTCAACCAACCCCCTGACACTGACTACTCCCTGCAATTTCAACCCATCCCCCTTCACACCTCCGTTGCTCAATCTACCTTCACTAGCCTCTATTCCTGCCCCCTCTGGTGAGGATGTTTAAAAGTACTTGTGGGTTCAGGTGCGTAGATCTTTAAAATGTCATGGTAAGCTGCAGAAAATAATCAAGGAAGCCAGTGGAATGCTGGCCTTTAGGTCTAGATGACTGAACCATAAGGGGTTGAGATTATGCTGCAATTATACAAAACCCTGGTTAGACCCCACTTGGAGCACTGTGAGCTGGGCACCATACCTTCAGAATACACTCTTCCAACTTCTTCAGTCAGGCAGTAGATACAGAAGCTTAAACACATGGACCAACAGGTTCAAGAACAGCTTTTTCCCTGCTGTTATTAGACTGCTGAATGGACCTGATAAATTCAAATAACATTGATCTTGCTTTGTGCATCTCCTGTGCGGCTGTAACATTGTAGGCCTCACTCCAACTAGGCACCCTATGATCTATATGTCCTTGTTTGCTATGATTTGCCTGTACTGTACACCAAACTCTGGATTAGTGGCGCTGGAAGAGCACAGCAGTTCAGGCAGCATCCAAGGAGCTTCGAAATCGACGTTTCGGGCAAAAACCCTTCAAACTGTTCACTGTACTTAGGTACGTAGAGTCATAGAATAACAGAGCTGGACAGCACGGAAACAGACTCGTCCATGCCGACCAGATGTCCTAAATTAATCTAGTCCCATTTGCCAGCACTTGACCCGTATCCCTCTAAACCCTTCCTATTCATGTTCCCATTCAGAAACCTTTTAATGTTATGACAACAATAAATCAAACCCAAGAAAAAAATCAGAAGGATGCTTTGGCTTGGAGGGAGAATGCACAAGTTTTCCAGAATGATACCTGAACATAAGGGGTTGTGTTAATGGGGAGTGAAATGCAAATAAGGTTTTAGAAAATTAAGGGATGATCTGGTCGCTGTCTTCAAAATGTTGTCAGGAGAAGACAGGGTAAATAAAAATTTCCATTATTTGAGGATTCTTGAACTAGGAGGCATACTTTGAGAATTAGGGCTATTCAGATTAGAAAGCACTTCAACACACAAATCATAGAATCCCTACAGTATAGAAGCAGACCATTCAACCTACACTGACCCTCCACACAGCATCCCAACCAAAGCCCACTGCACTCTACCTTATAACCCTACATTTCCCATAGCTAACCCCCCCTAGCCTATATATCCCTGAACACTAAGGGTAATTTAGCATGACCAATCCATCTAACCTGCATATCTTTGGGCTGTGGGGGGGAATCCCAAGCAGACACAGGAGAATGTGCAAACCCCACACAGACAGTCACCCGAGGAAGGGATTGAACCTGGGTCCCTGGCATTGTGAGGCAGCAGTGCTAGCCACTGAGCCACTGTGCCACCTGAAAGCAAGAATACTACCCCTGACAAACACCCCTAGCATCTCCCCTTCCTGCTATAATGGTGATAGATGATTGGAACTCCCTTCCACAAATGGCAGTGCATGTTGATCTGATGTTAATTTTAAATCTGAGATAGATTTTTATTTTGTTAAGCAAACGGGCCAATGGAGTTAGGCTACAGATGAGCCATAATCTCACTGAATGGCAGAAGAGACCTGAAGGGCTGAATGGCCTACTCCTGTTCTTAGACTTATACTGTGTTATATGGGTTTGGGGGTGATGGATTCTGGTACAAATATAACATGGGACTTTTTAACTGTATTTTTTTGCAAAGCATATTTTGTCTGCTCTGGACATTCATATGTATAGATTAGATTCCCTACAGTGTGCAAACAGGCCCTTCGGCCCAACAAGTCCACACCCACCCTCCAAAGAGTAACCTACCCAGACCCATTCCCCTCTGACTAATGCACTAACACTATGAGCAATTTAGCATGGCCAATTCACCTAACCTGCACATCTTTGGACTGTGGGAGGAAACCAGAGTACCCAGAGGAAACCCACGCAGACCCGGGGAGAATGTGCAAACTCCACACAGACAGTTGCCCGAGGTGGGTGTCGAACCTGGGCCTCTGGTGCTGTGAGGCAGCAGTGCTAAACACTGAGCCACTGAGCCACCGTGCCACCCATAAAGTATAGAGTCAGATAGGGTAACACAGCACAGAGACAGACCCTTCAGCCCAACTTGTACATGCTGACTAGATTTCCTAAACTGAACTAGTTCCATTTGCCAGTTTGTACAAGAAGAGAAACAAAGTTAACAAAGAAACTACTATTTCTTGGAAATGAATGTATTGGCCATAACAGATCTCCATTTTGCCATCTAACCAGTTTGTCTCATTCACCAGCTTTATTGGATTATCCTTCTGGATGGGCCCATAATGGAAGTTGGAAAGATGTTGTCAAACTTGAAAGGGTTCAGAAAAGATTTTCAAGGATGTTGCCAGGGTTGGAGGATTAGAGCTACTGGGAGAGGCTGAATAGGCTGGGGCTGTTTTCCCTGGAGCATCGGAGGCTGAGAGGTGACGTTATAGAGGTTTATAAAATCATGAGGGGCATGGATAGGGTGAATAGATAAGGTCTTTTCCCCGGGGTAGGCGAGTCCAAAAGTAGAGGTCATAGTTTTTGTGTGAGAGGGGAAAGATATAAAAGAGACCTAAGGGGCAACGTTTTCATGCAGAGGGTGTATGGAATGAGCTGCCAGAGGAAGTGGTGGATGTTAGTACAATTGCAACATTTAAAAGGCATTTGGATGGGTATATGAATAGGAAGGGTTCGGAGGGATATGGGGCGGGTGCTGGCAGGTGGGACTAGATTGGGTTGGGATATCTGGTCGACATGGACGGGTTGGACCGAAGGGTCTGTTTCCGTGCTGTACATCTCTATGACTCCATGACTCTAAGTCAATAACTGAAAACTGAGGCATTGCCGATGTTAATGTCACAGAGTCATTCATCACGGAAACAAACCCTTCAGTCCAATCAGCCCCTTCCGAACACAATTCCAAACCAAACTAATCCCACCTGGCCCATATCCCCCCAATTTTCTATTCATGCATCTATTCAATTGTCTTTTAAATGTAATTGTACCCACATCCACCATTCCCTCAGAATAGGAACAGGAAGTGACTTCACCACAGGAAATAACATCCCTACAGGAAATGACATCACCAACCCAAAGACACCCAATCGTATAAATAGGAAGCAGGAATTTTCAGCACTGCTTCGCCTGAGGTCCACTGAAGATGTTACCTTGTACGGTGACAAAATGTCTGGAAATGAACCTTTCAGCTCAGCGAGCAAACCTACATCCAAAACCTCAACCTGAGCTACAATTCTTCTCAAGACTTGTTATTCCCCCAGGAATTTCATTCTACATGCAGGCCACCCTCTGTACAAAAATAGTTGCCCCTCGTGTCTTGTTTAAATCTTTCTCCTCTCACCTTAAAAATGTGCCGCCTAGTCTTGAAATCCCCAATCCTAAGGAAAGGAAAACTACCATTAACCCTACCTACACCCTCACAATTTTATAAACCTCTATAAAGTCGCCTCTCAATCTTCTATGCTCAGATGAAGGAAGTCTCACCAGCTTTTCTTTATAACTCTTGCGAATTTAATATATTTAGCAAGATGGCGTCCTAACTAGACAACTCAGGGAAAAGGCCCACCTCCCACAGACCAGTTGAAGAATTCTGGTATATTTTAATGCCATAAATGCAATGCTCTGTCAAAAGGTTGCTGGAAGTAAGAGTTCAGTTTAATTGGGCAATTGGATCTTACTTGAGTTCGCCTTCTTCAATGAAGCCGCTGTTATCTTGGTCAAGAATTTCAAAGACTTTTTTCACATCCTCAGTACTCTTTTTCTTCAGACCCACCATGTTGAAGAACTTCTTGTGATCAAAGCTTCCGGGAGCTAGAAGTTACATAACGAGGTACAGTCATGAGGCAAATACCTTTTCATTCTGGTTTCGCAATTAAGGATGTTATAGCGGCGTAGGAAGTTATCTTGTCCCTTTCTCCCTTCAATCCCCTTCTACTGTTAGCCACCAATACCATTTTGGGTCATTGGCCATGGCGTGAGAGATGAAGGGATGGAGCCAACTCTCTTCTCATCCAATATTCACTGAGGGCAGACTTAAGAAATTAGGAGCCGGAGTAGATCATAGCCAAATAAAAACAAAATACTGCGGATGCTGGAAATCAGTAACAAAAACAGAAATTGCTGGAGGAACTCAATGGGTCTGGCTGCATTTGTGGAGAGAGAAAGCAAAGTTAATGCTTCAGGCCCAGTGACCCTGCTACAGAACGGATTTTGAAGTTCTGAAGAAGGGTCACTTGACCTGAAATGTTAACTTGGCTTTCTCCCTCCACAGATGCTGCCGGATCTGCTGAGTTTCTCCAGAAATTTCTGTTTTGGATGATAAAAGCTGGCCTGCTCTTCCAATCAATATGACCATGACCAACTGTAGATTGAAGTCCACTTTTCCCGTGTCCTCCACCTCCCTTGATTTCCCGAGAGACTAAACTTTTTCTCTACTTCACCCTAAAATGTGTAATACCTTAAGGAAAACTAAAAGACTCTGATTAAAGGTAAAGGTCTCTCCTATTTAAGATGAAGATTTGGCGGAATTTCTTCTATTGGAGGACCATTAGACTTTGGAACGCTCTTCCTCAAAGATTAATGGAAACTGGGACATTGAATGTACTCAAAGTTAATTTAGATTGAGTTTTGTTTTGATGCAGTCAGGAGTGAGGCAAGAAAGTGGAGTTATATCAGGATGTTTGTGAATGGCAGAGCATGCTTAGTGGGCTGAATGGTTTGTTGCTCCTGTTTCTTACGAACAGGAACAGGCACTCTACCTGGTTGTTCATCTGTATTCAGTTGCATTTACTATCATTGTAATGAGTCAGAAAGTGTGGTGCTGGAAGAGCACAGCAGGTCAGGCAGCATCCGAGGAGCAGGAGAATTGACCTTTCGAGCTCAGGAATGTTTCGGCTGTGCTTTTCCAGCACCACACCTTTTGACTCTGATCTCCAGCATCTGCAGTCCTCACTTGTTCCCTGTCATTGTAACAAGTCAATCAACCCAGTACAGAACAGGGATCAAATTCTGCATCTTCCTTCTGAACCCTTGCAGAACTTCTGGGACGGATCAGTTGGAAAGAAATGCGCCCAACCCACCCCAGAGAGAAAATTGTGGCTTGAATGTTATCGAGGCGAAGGAAAGGGGTGAACAGCTCTGTGGGAAAGGCTGTTTCAGACAGCCAGTACAGAGACGATGGCTGAATCACCTCCTGTTGCAATGCTGCAGCAATTTTGGGATTCTGCGTCCATCCCCATATTGCCACTCCAGCGCAGTACTGAGAAATATTACATCATTGGCAAACAATAACAGTTAGCTAAAAGAAAAATAGTGCAGATGCTAGGAAACTGAGAGTGCTAGAGAAACGCAACATCTGTGGAGAGAGAAAAACAGAGTTAATGTTTCGAGACCGATATAACTTATCTTCAGATCTCTGGGTAACTGCTGGTTCTGGTGCATTTGATCAGCGTTATCACAGGGACTTTTAGTGCCTATGGCTATCCTCATGTTTGGCATAAGGGCAGTACAGTGGCTCAGTGGTTAGCACTACTGCCTCACAGCGCCACAGGGACCCGGGTTCAATTCCAGCCTTGGCTGACTGTGTGTTGGGTTTGTGCATTCTCCCCGTGTCTGTGTGGGTTTTCCCATTTCCTCCCCCAGTCACAAAGGTGTGCAGGCTAGGGTGGAATTGGCCATGCTAAATTGCCCCATGGTGTCCAGAGATGTGTGTAGATTAGGTTCAGGGTTATAGGTAGAGGGGTAGGTCTAGCTATGATACTCTTCAGAGAGTCAGTGTGGACTCGATGGTCCAAATGGCCTTTCCTCCACGCTGTAGGGATTCTATGATATGGTGCAAAATACATTGCCAAGGGCCATGTGAATCTTGTATCTGTCTCTCAGAGATGAGTTAGGATTAAGACGCAGGACTGAAGGGGGAGCAATGGTGCAGCGCACTCTCAAAGCAGCTCCGTCAAATACATTTAGCTGTCGCAACTATTCATGATTACCCAACAATTATCCAGGATTCAGGTGTGGTGTAGCAATTGAAATATTTCGACATGCTTTCATTTCCTTTCATGGTGTTTCTCTTTACCACAAAGCTACATAGAACAGGGCTATCGTTTACTTTTAACGGTTATGGATTGTTACTCCTTTACCTCAGATGTGGCGATGGATTGATCACTCGAGAGACTGGTGCTGGGTCCCCAGTTCAATGGATTATTGCAGGACCCTGGTGGAAGCCAAGATGGGCAGCACGGTGGCTCAGTGGTTAGCTCTGCTGCCTCACAGCACTAGGACCTGGGTTCAATTCCAGCCTCAGGCGACTGTCTGCGTGAAGTTTGCACGTTCTCCCCTATCTCACTGATGGGAGCCATGATGTGGAGGTGCTGGGGGTGGACCAATTCAGAACTCACATGACACCAGGTGATAGTCCGGCAGGTTTATTTGAAATCACAAGCTTTCAGAACACTGGTCTTTCGTCCTCACCTGATTAAGGAACAGAGCTCCAAAAGCTTGTGATTTCAAATAAACCTGTTGGACTGTAACCTGGTGTCATGAGACTTCTACCGATGGAAGTCACCATTGGCTGCTTATTCTGACCATTTTCTTTAACTTGTTTTTCTTTATTTTCTCTATTTTTTTGTGCCCAGGTACTTTGTACCTAAGCTAGTGCCACGCGTTGGTGATATTGTACATTTTTCACCACACTCCTGATTTGTTTTGTAACTTGAGTAGACAGGACAATAAATCTAATTCTAATTCCTTTGGACAGTGCTGGTTTAACTAGAGGCACAGAGCTTTTGATGGTCACTGGATTTTACAACGTTTGAAGGAAAAGGATAATCTGACGCTACACTGGCTCTTTAGAAACTTTAGTTGCTCCCAGATCCTGTAACTAACCATGGTTCAAGGTGCCTCATTCACGGGCTACACACTACAGTGTACCACGGTTATGTTCAGTGCTAGTGCAGCAGGTAAATTTTCCAAAGAATTCACATGCTCAAGACCCATATTTTGGGGGAAAAGGCATCAAAGAAAAATGACACTGACCGACCACTTCACAGAATCCCCTACAAGTGGAGAAGCAGGCCGTTCAACCCATTGAGCCCACACTGACTGTCTGAAAAAGCATCTCATCCAGACCCACACCCCTTAGTTTCTCACGGCCAATCCACCTCCCCTGCACATCATTGGACTGTGGGAGGAACCCCCTTCAGACACGGGGAGTGGCACAAACCCCCCCGAGGATGGGATCAAACTGGGGTCCTGGGTGCCGTGAGGTAGCAATGCTAACCACCAAGCCATCCTAACTTACTGTGACGTCCCCTGCGCAGTGATGGTGCCGCAGTGAAAGAGTGCATCTTCGAAGCTAAACTCCAGTTTAATGGAGGAAGAGCCAGACAGAAAGCGTTAAAGAGAGAAGGAACGAAAGAGAAAGAATGAAAGAAAAATGAAAGAGGGCATAGGAAGAAAGAGAGAGGAATGGAGACAAGAAAGAGCGAAGGAACGAGAAAAGAAAGATAAAGAAAGAGAGAGGAAAAAACAAGGAAGAAAGTGAGAGTGGAAGAGTGAAAACATCAAGAGAGAAAGAAAAGATGAGAAAGAAAGAAGGAAAGAGGGAAAAAAAGGATGAGAAAGTGTGAGGGGAAAGAAGGAAAGAGGGGAAATAAAGAGTAATGGAAAAGATAGAAGAAAGGAAGGAGGGCAAAGACAGGATAAAGTAAAGAAATACAGATATCAGAAAAGAAGGATAGATAGATGACTTGAGAGAGAAAGATGTAATGGGTTTCACTTACTCTGGAAAGCATCAAGGGCTGTTTTGATGTCTGCTTCTGCGAGATACTGTGTCATGGGCATGTTTGCAGCTGTTGAAGAAAAGAAAATATTAATAGCACAGACTATTTCTTCACAAAATCATGGTTTTCATTCCCCTTTCCATATTTATCAAAATTACAACACTAGGGGAAGCCAGTCTGGCCACTGTGTCTGAGCTGATGTGAACATTGATTCGACAAATGGGAATGTCTACAGTGAATCCCATCCTGTCCTATCCAAACCCAACCCTCTCATTCCAAAGCTTTGTCCTATTCTCCTTTAGATAAGAGTGTGTTTCTGCTTCAAGGCTCTGATACTCTGGGGGCTCAGTTGGATAGCCCTAAAACCAAACATGAGGTTATTGACGAGAGTTTGGCTTGCACACAATCGATGTATTGCAAAGTTAAAAATCACACGACACCAGGTTATAGTCCAACAGGTTTAATTGGAAGCACTAGCTTCCGGAGTGCTACTCCTTCATCAGGTTCAAGGAGCAGACATGCAGCTAGTATCTGTCATTGGTTGGCTAGATGTATCAGCCTGATGTCAGCCTGCACCACTTGAAGAAGAGGTGCATTGCAGCTATTGCAGGTACTGGCAGCAATGCAGGGTGTCAATATTGGCAGCAATGCAGAATGCTAATGCTGGCAGCAATGCAGGATGCTAGTGTTGGCAGTAATGCAGAATGTTAGTGTTGGCAGCAATGCAGGATGCTAGTGTTGGCAGCAGTGCAGGATGCTAATGTTGGCAGCAATGCAGAATGCTAGTGTTGGCAGCAATGCAGGATGCTAGTGTTGGCAGCAATGCAGGATGCTAGTGTTGGCAGCAGTGCAGGATGCTAATGTTGGCAGCAATGCAGAATGCTAGTGTTGGCAGCAATGCAGGATGCTAGTGTTGGCAGCAGTGCAGGATGCTAATGTTGGCAGCAATGCAGAATGCTAGTGTTGGCAGCAATGCAGGATGCTAGTGTTGGCAGCAATGCAGGATGCTAGTGTTGGCAGCAGTGCAGGATGCTAATATTGGCAGCAATGCAGAATGCTAGTGTTGGCAGCAATGCAGGATGCTAATGTTGGCAGCAGTGCAGGATGCTAATGTTGGCAGCAATGCAGGATACTAGTGTTGGCAGCAATGCAGGATGCTAGTGTTGGCAGCAATGCAGAATGCTAGTGTTGGCAGCAATGCAGGATGCTAGTGTTCGCAGCAGTGCAGGATGCTAGTGTTGGCATCAGTGCAGGATGCTAGTGTTGGCAGCAATGCAGGATGCTAGTGTTGGCATCAGTGCAGGATGCTAGTGTTGGCATCAATGCAGGATGCTCGTGTTGGCAGCAATGCAGGATGCTAGTGTTAGCGGCAATGCAGAATGCTAGTGTTGGCAGCAGTGCAGGATGCTAGTGTTGGCAGCAATGCAGAATGCTAGTGTTGGCAGCAATGCAGGATGCTAGTGTTGGCAGCAGTGCAGGATGCTAGTGTTGGCAGCAATGCAGGATGCTAGTGTTGGCAGCAATGCAGAATGCTAGTGTTGGCAGCAATGCAGGATGCTAGGGTTGGCAGCAATGCAGGATGCTAGTGTTGGCAGCAATGCAGGACGCTAGTGTTGGCAGCAATGCAGGATGCTAGTGTTGGCAGAAGTGCAGGATGCTAGTGTTGGCAGAAGTGCAGGATGCTAGTGTTGGCAGCAGTGTAGAATGTCAATGTTTTACCAGCGCATCATACCAATGTTGGCAGCAGTGCAGAATGCTAATGTTGGCAGCAAAGCATAATGTCAATCTGAGCTGGGAACAGTGATCAAAGGTATGGCCCAGGACAATGTGTGCCCTAAAGATTCTGCATGCTGCATAGGAGGCTTGGGTGTCAGCAGGGAAGATGTCTTGTTGAGAGGAGTGAGGAGGGGACCGAAGTTCCTCCTGAGACATATTTGGAAAGCCGTGGGAGCAGGAAGCTTGGGGTCAACACTGAGAGCTAAACTCTGAGGATCTGGATACAAGGGCCACAAGGAGTTCAATGATCTCACAAAAATAACTGATATCTGGGGATTTGTGAAAAGCAGACATCACTGACAAGGGCTCTATTTGTTATCCATCCCTAATTGCCTTTGCTAGGCCATTTAATAAGGCCATTAAGAGTTAACTACATTGTTGTGGGTTTGAACAGGTTTAGGTTTCCTTCTCTATATATGTCATTCATAATATTTACAACAGCCGCCATCACTAAAAGTAGCTAATATTTCAGATTAATTTATTTGAGTTTGAATTCCAAATGTTGCCATGAAAGGCTTTGAACTACCATTCTCAGAGCTGTTACCTGTCAACAGCCCCTCTCAGCATTCATTTCCCCACAATCTCACGAGTGAGCACACAATTAGCACTGCCATAAACCGCACGCTGATATCTCACAGCTGCCAGGCTATGGTGCCGCTCCGAGCGACCTGGTAGCTCTCAGAGTTCCAGAAGAAATCCAAGGCTGGTGTGACCCATGTGGACAGTGGATGAATGGCTCTGATGCTGAAGCTTGCAAGGATCCCCATGTCAGACGGATTACACTCATGAGGGACGATGTGGAGCTGGGGACAATCAAGGTCCATTTTAGTGATAGCATGAGCTCCCCCAGGTTTAATACCGGCATGTACACTCTTCAGTCTGAGACAACTGCCACTGTGGTTGGAAACGTTTGCCTCCATAGCTGAGCTCTTCCGACAGCTTGAATGGTTATGTTTAGCAGCCTCAAGTGTGCCTTTGCATGAGGATGGCAACACCTTGGAGGGATGTCTTCAGATCCGGATAAATCCTGGATAATGTGAAGTTCAAATGCATCCTCAGTGGGACTTTGGTGGAATGGGCCCACTCTGACTTGGTATTTTGAAGTGAACCTGATTTCACACCAATCTGAAGAAGATACCCATGAAGATGAGGGCAACATCAGCTGGGCAATGTCAGGACCAGTGCTTGAGTCTTTAACAATTGCAGGTTGTGTGCTCCATAGCAGAGAACTGTCCACTGGTACAACATAGCACATAGAACATTACAACGCAGTACAGACCCTTCGGCCCTCGATGTTGCGCCGACCTGTGGAACCAATCTGAAGCCCATCTAACCTACACTATTCCACTATGTTTATCCAATGACCATTTGAATGCCCTGAAAGCTGGCAGGGCTGAAGTAGCCAGATATGGCATGTTGAACTTTGAACTCTGCAATATGATGTAAGTTGGCGCCAACAAACCCTGGTTGCCTGACCTGTCACACGTGGCCCCTCTGTCCACTCACAGAGGTCCAGTTAATTGAGGAGAATGAATGCCTTCCACCGACCAGAGACTTGAAAATGTCGCCGTTTGACTTTGTGGAATCACTTTGAGACCTGTGTGTTTAACCTTTGACAGTGTGACTTCAACCCTGAGGAAGGTACACATGGACCCACTGACGCCTTGTGAAGGTCCAAGACAGTTATCCCTGGCCTCCATCTTCCTAGAAGCTCAAGGCCAACCTGACTACTTCTGTACAAACCATAGCGGTTGCAAAATATTCGACACTCAAACTCAGAATGTTCAGCTTTCTGGCATGTGTAACTCAGTAAAGGCTAAGGAACAGGGAAAATACTCAACGTACTATTCACAAATGAGATAGAGCCATCAAAGCAATACTGCTAATCCTGACAATATGGTTCAAGTCCCTAATTATATTTGTTCCCCTCCAGCTACAGTTTTTGGGAGAGAGAGAGAGAGGGGTTACCCTCCATCTACAACAGTTATTGGGAGAAAGAGGGATGGATCACAAGACAGGCACTCACAAGAGTAATTTCCCACTTATTTGGCCAACTCTTATTTGAAATGTTCTTGTTCTTATCATAGAATCCCTACAGCATGGAAGCAGGCCATTCGGTCCATCAAGTCCACACTAGCCTTCCAAAAAGGATCACATCCAGATCCACCCTATAACCCTGCATTTCTCATTGCTAACCCACCTAGCCTGCACACTGTGGGGTAATTTAGCATGGCCAATCCACCTAACCTGCTCATCCTCTGACTGTGGAAGGAAACTGGAGCGTCCAGGGGAAACTCATGCAGACAAGGGCAGAACATGCAGAGTCAATGCAGACAGTCACCAGAGGCTGGAATTGAACCTGGATCCCTGGAGCAGCAGTACTAACCACTGAGCCATCAAAATCTTGCTATTGATTTTCCAATCATTCTCTTTCTTCCCTCTCCATACCTTCAGTGCTTTGAAAACATTTTTTTCCTATTACTTTTCCAATGGAACACTCTCCATCACCCAACCTTTGTATTCTATCTCTAGCCTTGAATAGACTTAATGATCCAGCCTAGTCAATCTATAGATTCACTACTCTCTGAGAGAAGAAATTCCTCCTAAATGTACAATTCTGAGTCTACGCCCTCTGGTCCTGGACTTTCCTAAAAGAGGAAACGATTTCTTCACATCTACCCTGACAATCTTGCACATTTCACAGAATCCCTACAGCATGGAAACAGGCCATTTAGCCCAACAAGTCCACACTGACCCTCGTCAGAGTAACCCACCCAGACCCATTCCCTCTACCTTATTACTCTACATTTACCCCTGACTAATCCACCTAACCTACATATCCCTGAACACTATGGGGCAATTTAGCATGGCCAATCCAACCTAACCTGCACATCTTTGGATTGTGGGAAGAAACCTGTTTCCTCCCATAGTCCAAAGAGGTGCAGGTCAGGTGAATTGGCCATGCTCAATTGCCCATAGTGTTAGGTAAGGGGTGAATGTAGGGGTATGGGTGGGTTGCGCTTCGGCGGGTCGGTGTGGACTTGTTGGGCCGAAGGGCCTGTTTCGACACTGTAATGTAACGTAATGTAATCTAATCTAATCTAAATCTAAACCGGAGCACCCAAAGGAAACCCACGCAGACATGGGGGAGAACGTGCAAACTCCACACAGTCAGTCACCCAAGGCTGGAATCGAACACAGGTCCCTGGCGCTGTGAGGCAGCAGTGCTAACCACTGATCCACCAGGCCGCCCTTTCTTTTATTTGTTCACAGGATGTGGGTGTCATGGGTTAGACCAGCATTTGTTGCCCATCTCAAATTGTCCTCGAGAGGGGGAGCCCTTGTAGTGACTGAACTTCGGAGTGTCATCTGTAAAAGTGCTTCAGGATTTGTGATGTCCGTGATAGTTCAGAGCAATCTTTCTTCCATTCTGTGAGAAAAGAACATGATTCCTTTCACAGTGTCAGGGACATCACCTCACACATGAGGTAGTTTCCCTGACCCAGGATGCTCTCTTGTGATAGAAGGCTAGATTAAATTTGAGGGGTGTCAAGGAGGAACTTTGAGATTCCAAATGGGTCTGTTTTCAAATCATAGAATCCCTACAATGTGGAAAGAGACCATTCGGCCCATCGGGTCTGCACCCACCCTCCAAACAGCATCATGCTCAATCCCAGCCCCCCACCCTATGCCCGTAACCCCGCATTTACCATGGCTAACCCACTTAGCCCACAGGAAATTGGCAGGGGTGTGATACACAGGGCATCTCAACCAGATTGGACTGTACGTGAGTCTTTTTATTCCTTGATTTAATTTCTGTAATGTGTGCGTCGAAGTGTTCAGCTTGTTATTTCCCTGCATTAAACTGTATTGGCCGCCAAGCCGCCCATTCTACTAACCTTTAAAACTGTAAAACAAATCTGGAATATAAGGTTGGTCCCAGCAATGGTGACCGTAAAACTATCATCAATAGTTGTCAAAAATAAAATCCCCATCAAATCACTCATGTTATTATTGAAAAGACTAAAGATTCTCGGATCCCGACTCCATGCCTATCCCTGGCATCTGAGATTTGACCAAACGGTTTGAAGCATTGGTATTGGATTTGACCCTCAGCTGGACTTCCGAACTCAAATCTGTGTCATTAACAACCGCTCCTATTTCCACCTCAGTCTCCTGCCTCAGCTCATCTGTTGCTGAATCACTCTTCCAAGCCTTCGTTACCATTGTCGAAGAGTGGGGTGCTGGAAAAGCACAGCCGGTCAGACAGCATCCAAGGAGCAGGAGGGTCACTGTTTCAAGCATAAGCTCTTTGTTACCACTGGAATTGAGTCTCCTCCCTCCTGGCAAGAGGATCTCCTACTTTACCATGTACCACCGTAAGATTATTCAAAACCTCATCGCCTTGGTGTCCTTACACCAAGTTGAGTGAAACCACTTCTCTTTCTGCAGTCCCTTGACATTGAAGATGACCTCCTTCCAGTGTGGAGTTGAGGTGCTGAGACAGTCCCATTCACACTGCCACAGTCACAGTGGTTGCTGCTTGCTGATATGGATGGATGGAGTGTTCGGCCTCTTGCTTCCTCCTCTTGTCTGCTTTTGGCCTCCACGTGGCCAACGGTTGAGACCTGCGCAATTGCTTTGTCTTCTGTTTGGACCGTCACTTCCGATTCCCACCAGTTGACGACGCAAGTGGTTAGCACTGCTGCCTCACGCAGTCGGGGTCCTGGGCTTGATCCCTGCCTCGGGCAACTGCCTGTGTGGAAGTTTGCACATTCTCCCAGTGTCTGTGTGCGCTTTGTCTGGATGCTCTGGTTTCCTCCCACTGTCGAAATGTTTCCTCCCACAATCCAAAGACGTGCAGGTTAGGTAAATTGACCATGCTAAATTGCCATATAGTGTTCAGAGATGTGTAGGTTAGGTCCTGTTTTCACACTGTTGGGATTCTATGATTGTATCGGCAAGATTTTGTGGATATCCTTAAAGTGCTCCCTCTGGCCTCCTGGCAAATGCATGCTGTGGTGAAGCACATCGACTCTGTGCCTGCTGACTGAGATTGGCTCCCATTTAAGTGACTCCCTGACTTTGGAGCAGACTTTGTCATATTCAGTCCCCCTGTGGCTTCACCGTCCTGCATTGGGTGGTTCCAAAAGCCTTTATGGAGATAAGATTTAGACTTTGAGATCTGGATGTTTTCCTTACTTATTGATTTTCTTTTATTTCTGCTGTTGGTTTTTTTTCTGAGATTCTGATTTGTTTACAAGTTGGGGTGACGCAGTGCTTAGCACTGCTGCCTCAAGGCAGGAGGGACCCGGGTTCGATTCCAGCCTTGGGCGACTGTCTGTGTGGTGTTTGCATGTTTTCCTTGTGTCTGCGTGGGCTTTGTCTGGATGCTCCAGTTTTCTCCGACAGTCCAAAGATGTGGACTGGCCCTGCTAAACTGTTCAGGGCTGTGTAGGTTGGGTTGATTAGCCATGGGAAATACAGGGGTGTGGGCCAAATGGCCTGCTTCCACACCACAGGGTTTCTATGTTAACTTTGCACACTTTTCACTGCACTCATGTAGCCCTATACTTCAGCACATATGACAATAAAATCTAATTCTAATTGTATCAGTGATCTCCAAACTGTCCATGCTTTTCCATTTCAATCTCTTGAAAATTGCAGATTTTAGTCGCTCCACCATGAATGGTGATGCCTTAACCTGTCAAGTCTCTAGGCACTGGACTTCCTTCATGCTCTCCATTTCTCCATCTCTCCATCTCTCCATCTTGCTTTCTTCCTTTAAGACATCACTAAAACCTACCTCTTTGACTGACTATCTGGTCCCTCATCCTGATATCTCCTCACGTTTCTCAGTGGCAGATTTGGTTTCATAATCTTCATGTGAAACAGCAGGGGCCATTTTTAATCACACTAAGGGCGGTATATAAATGCAGGCAGATGTTACTGTCCAAGAGCACAATCTTGGCTGGCCTCCAAGATTGCTACTGACGTAGAATTTGAGGTCTCACACAGTCAGGGACAGTGATGATATTTCTAGGTGGAGATGACTCAGGAGATTGGGTGTCTTTCAGATTATTGTGGCCATCTGGTTAACGGGCACCCTTGGCACACATCCGCAGACATTTGTTTCTCTACTAAGGAATCACGAGTCTTGGTATGGCATTGCCAGTTGTACAAACTGGCAAATGTGATGTTGTAAAGAGGGAACCAGTTGCTTCATGGTATTGAACTTCAATACCGCCATAAAAACTGATAAACTGTCCTAACTTTCCAACTTGCACTCATCAGGACAGAATCACAAGAATGCCAAATCTCAAAGGGAGGAGTTTGAGATTTGGTGTTCTTGTAATTTTGTCCTGATGAGAACTACCATTTGAAGAAAGTTCAACAGGATATTTCTTTCCTCAGAAGTACTCCATGGGATCTATTGATGAAGCCAACAAGGGATGATCCAGTCCTTCCAATCTTCCAGGAACTGGAACTGGAACAGGAGTTGGCACTGGTTTCTTAGTCTGAAGCAGTGGCAGAATGGAAATGATGTTTTATATGCATAGTTTCGAGGTCACATGCTGTTAAATGGTAAGCCTTCATAATGAATCGGCATTTCGTTAGAAACATTTAATCCTTCACTCAACAAAAGCATAGTGTGGACCTTAATATACAATGAATTAAATTTATTTTGACGTTATCATAACATTTCAAAAACAAATGTGGTTGTTTGTACACAGCAAGATCCCACAAACAACAGGGTGATCATGCGTTTTTGTGACTTCGACTGAGGGACAACTTTTAGCCAGAGCACTGAGGAGAGCTTCCCTGATCTTCATCGAAAGACAGTCCAGCTGGTAGGATGGCACTCCTTCAGTACGGCACACTATCAGTCATAGACTTTGCAACCAACTTCTAATGGCCGTGTTCAAAAGGTGCCTCCCCAAGAGGGCGCCACCGACCCTCGGGTTCCAGAAATCAGAAGGTCAACGAGGGACTGAAGGAGTTCGATTGTCACAGGGCAGCAAGGTTGGCGCGTCAGTGAGCAGAATCATTGGTTTGAAGGAATCTCAAACAGTTATCCGTTTCAAAGTGAGTGTCTTGCACCTGTTTTATGTCGATAAAGCCCCTACCTCTTTACACAAGGAAGGTCCATATCAATGAGATTGGAATAGAATGATAACGGAATAGCTAATGGCAAGGAACAAAAACAGGAATTGCTGGAGAAGCTCAGGAGGTCTGGCAGCATCTGTGGTGAGAAATTAGAAACTTAACATCTTGTTAACTCTGCCTTCTTCTCACAGTTGATGCCGTACCTGTTGAGTTTCTCCAGCGATTTCTGTTTCTGTTTCAGATCTCCAGCATCCACAGTTCTTTGTTTTTTTAAACGTTTTCTTGAAAGAGGAACTTATAGAGTCATAGAAATGTATAGCACAGATACAGACCCTTTGGTTCAACTCGTCCATGCCGACCAGATATCCTAACCTTATCTAGTCACATTTGCCAGCTTTTGGCCCATATTCCTCTAAACCCTCTATTCATCTACCCATCCAGGTGCCTTTAATTACTAGCCTTCACCACTTCCTCTGACAGCTCATTCCATACACGTACTACCCTCTGTGTGTCCCTTAGCTCCCTTTTAAATCTTTCCCCTCTCACCCTAAACCTATGCCCTCTAGTTTTGGACTCCCCTACCCTGGGGAAAAGACCTTGGCTAGTCACTCTATCCGCGCACCTCATAACTTTAGAGAAAAAAGCATTCCCTGATTAAAACCACCTTTAAAGTTCTTTCGTTGACCCTGCGCAAATTTTCAATCCTGCTTTTTTTCAAACAGTTGGCAGCTGAGGGGGCCATCAAATCTGAGTCCAATTACCAACAACAGGAAGACAAACAGACAGTAGCTGAACAAACTCGCCAGCATCTGTAACCATTCTGAAGAAGCAACAAACCAGACTTGAGATGCTTTTTCTCCACAGGTGCTGCCAGATCTGCTCAGTTTCTCCAACACTTTCTGTTTTTATTTCAGATTTTCAGCATACGCAGTATTTTACTTTTACGCTGGCAAAAGGAGTGAACTCAGTAACCCTGGGCAATAGTCCAAAGTGCTTCATTCATTTGTAACATTGGTACTAACATCAATCCAAGAAATCTATACCCTTTGTTTGCAAAGTGTTGATAAAAATTAAATTAAAAGGACATTTGCCTTGCCTCTTAGATTAGACTTCCTACAGTATGGAAACAGGCCTACACCAACCCTTCAAACAGTAACCCATCCAGACCCAATCCCCTACATTTATCCCTGACTAATGCACCTAATACTATGGGCAATTTAGCATGGCCAATTCACCCTAACCTGCACATATTTGGACTGTGGGAGGAAACCCAGACAGATACAGGGAGAATGTGCAAACTCCACACAGACAGTTACCTGAGGCAGGAATTGAACCCAGGTCCCTGGCACTATAAGGCAGCTGTGTTGACCACTGAGCCACCATACCACCCACTTAAACAGGCATCCTCAACTCTCTAAGGTTTAGCAGATAAATACAAAAGATAGAAGGACTTGGATTTATGTAGTCGGTATTTCAACAGAGTAGGCACTACAATAATGTAGGGAAGATACCTGCCAATTTACACACAGCTGCCACAATGCTAGAGAAGCAATTTTAATTGAGGGATACATAGTGACCATGATTCTATGGAGAAAACCCCTTCAAAATAATTTGCTCGAATCTTGCAGGAAGGATGTTATTAAACTGGAAAGATTTACAAAGATGTTAAACTGGAGACTGGAAGGTTTGAGTTATAAGGATAGGCTGGGGCTTATTTACCTGGAGTGTAGGAGGTGAGGAGGTTTGTAAAATCATGAGGGTCTTAGGTAGGCTGAATAGTCAAGGTCCATTCTCCCCAGGGTAGGGAGTCCAAATCTAAAGGGCATAGGCTTAAAGATGAGAGGGGGAAGATTTAAAAGGGATCTATGGATACCTTTTTCACTCAGAGGGTTGTGTGCAAGAGAAAGTGATAGAGGAAGTTGCCAACTGTTTGAAGAGAAGTAGTAGTGAAAATTTGCAGGAAAAAAGAGAGAGTAAAGTACTTTAAAGATGGTCATAATCAGGGAATTTTTTTCTCTCTTAAGAAAGCAATCTTTTTGAACAGAAGTTCCTCTTTAAAGAAAATGTTTAAAAAAGAATAGATGCTGGAAATCTGAACTGACAATTCTAACATTTAGATTAGATTCCCTACAGTGTGGAAACAGGCCCTTCAGCCCGACAAGTCCACACCAACCCTCCGAAGGGTAACCCACCCTGACCCATTTCCCTCTTACTAATGCACCTAACACTATGGGCAATTTAACATGGCCAATCCACCCTAACTTGCACACCTTTGGACTGTGGGAGGAAACCAGAGCACCCGGAGGAAACCCACACGGACAGTGGGAGAATGTGCAAACTCTACACAGTGGACACCTGAGGCTGGAATCAAACCTGGGCACCCTGATGCTGTGAGACAGCAGTGCTAACCACTGAGCCACCGTGCCACCCCAAACAAAGTCAGCAGTCGCACAACACCAGGATATAGTCCAACAGATTTATTTAAAATCAGAAGTTTTCGGAGCGCCGCACATTCACCTGATGAAGGGTTACATTCTGAAAGCTGGTGATTTCAAATAAAGCTGTCAGACTCTAACCTGGTGACATGTGGTTTCTGATTTTGCCCATTCCGTGTCCAACACCAGCATCTCCACAACACGTGGACAAGGACATGAAACAGGAAAGGCTTAGAGGGAATATGGGTCATTGGGACTAGTTTAGATTAGGAAAGCCTAGTCAGCATGGACAAGTTAGACCATTTCCATGTTGCATGACTCTATGATTGTGAGGAAAAGTTCAATTTATACAGTGCCTTTCGCATACTTTAGACCAATGAAGCACTTTTAAAGTATAGTCACTGTTGTAATGTGGGAAATTTGCACAGAGCAGGCTCCTACATGACTGGCTAATTCCAGTTTGTTGCTGTTGTTTGAGAAATAAATATTAACCCAAAATGTGGGGAGAACTCCAATGTTGTAGAACTTTTTATGGCCATTTGAGAATTCAGACGTGGCCTTGGTGTAATATCTTATCTGAGGTAATAATGCAATAATGAGGCCTTCCCTCTGTACTACAGAATAACCTCGATGATCCGAATGAGATAGGCAGGGAGTTTATTTTCTTCGGATAACTGATTATTTGGATAATGCATGATGTTTTTAAGGGACTTTGAGATCTCATTCAGATAATCCAAAACTCGGATAATTAACATTCAGATAACTGAGGTTGTACTGTATTGTGCAGAAGTGTGATCAGGTCAGTGAAGTGGGACTTGAATCTGCAACATTCTGACTCAGAGATGAAAGGGTGGGTTAGCTGAGGCCAGATGGGACATTGAAATTGGCAGCAGTCCCTCAGATGAAAGCATCAACAAGAGTTCTGATCCGAATCCTGATTAGAATCTAGTAATAGCTCATTGAAAATGACACATGTCTGGAAGCTGGCACAGACAGGACTGGGCTCAGCTGCAGTGCTGTGTTGCCTTGTTGGCACTCTGGCTCTCCGCTGACATGGAATGATCCTCTGGGCAAGCGACCAAGAGAGCTACAAGCAACGTGGAACTCACAAACATGGGGCAGCATGCTCACGAAGGGAAAATTGACAGGTTGTTGAATTTGTACCTCACAGCCTTCAAATGTTTGTAGGGAGAATTTTAGCACCATGCAGCTCAAAGTGTAGCCATTGATCCCATCATAATCGTGCTGGCCCTTTGAAGGAGCTAACAGCTCCCCTTGCTATTTCCCCATTGTCCTGGAATCAGCACTCGCACGGTTTGCTGCCAAGTGAAATGACAGCACATGACAATGGTCACCGAGCAGGGCAGCTCAAGCAGTCGAACGGCCCCTCTCTGAGGAATAGGGTGTCTTTGGGGACAAGGTAGCCTCAGTGAAGGATCAGACTGACAACCATTTGCAAACCACAGGCTTAATTCCATGTAAATACGGTCTTGCACACCTAGCCTTAATTTCCCTTCATGTTTGGAACGACTTGATGCCAGCGGGATAAAGAATCCCTATTTCATGATCTTTTGGTCATCCACGTCTACAAATCTCATGTCTACATGAGGTGGCTGCTTCATTCTTTTGCCAAATTGGAGAAAAGCCACCCATTTTGATACTGTTCCTGTTCTACTCACTGCTCTGTTTCGGGCTGGGTCTATGTGTGGGTTACATCAGTGAAAGGTAAAAGGGGATGCTCCTTTTTTGGATTGCTACAAGGTTTTAGATAATTGGAGTGGAGTCAAATGCAAATCTCCTGTTGGCTGCAATGCTAAGTATTAAAGACCCAATTGATAGTGGAGCTTATGGCATTACACACTCAAATGTCAAGAAGATTGTCTGCAGATTAATTTCTCCATTTCAGCACAGTTAAAAACAAGGGGATTAGAGCAGAGAGTAAGCTCAGAGTGTCGCCAGGAAGCATATTTAGTGAATGGTAGCAACACAGCCACAACAAAGTGGAAACATAGCCCAAACTGTAAAGCAGCAGTTATCGCGCAGTTATATACACAGAAAGCCTCCGTTTTCGGCTTGCTCTTCATCCAACGAGGGACTGTATCGTTATTCCTTTACCATCGAAATCTTTGAATTCCCTCTCTAGCTAACAGGTGTACCCATAGCAGCGGTTCAAGAAAGCAGCTCACCACCACCTTCCCAAGGGCAACAAGGGACGGGCAACAAGTACTGGCTCAGTCACCTCACTGCGAGAAAAAGTGGCGATGGTTGACCGCATTAAAGCAATCGCCAAACGAAATCACCTCAAAATATGGAGTCAAATGGTGAAAGAGTGTTTCGTGTGTTCTCCCTCTCTCTCCCCTCTCCACTTTGGTTTTTTTTCATGATGTAGAGGAGCCGGTGTTGGACAGGGGTGGAACAAGTTAAAAATCAGCCAAGAGAAAGTGAGGACTGCAGATGCTGGAGATCAGAGTCGAAAGTGTTGCTGGAAAAGCACAGCCGCTCAGGCAGCATCCGAGGAGCAGGAGAGTCGATGTTTCGGGGAAAAGCCCTTCTTCAGGAATAAGGCTTGTGGAACGAGGGGGTGGACAGATAAATGGGAGGGATGTGGGGCTGGAGGGGAAGGTAACTGGGAGTGCGATAGATAGGCGGAAGTGGGGGTAATGGTGATAGGTCATAGAGGAGGATGGAGCAGATAGGTGGGAAGGAAGATGGACAGGTAGATAGTTCAAGAGGGCGGTGCTGAGCTGGAAAGTTGGATCTGGGATAAGGTGGGGGGAGGGGAAATGAGGAAACTGGTGAAATCCACATTGATCCCGTGTGGTTGGAGGGTCCCAGGGTGGAAGTTGAAAGTTAAAAACCACCTAACACCGGGTTATAGTCCAACAAGTTGATTTGGAAACATTAGCTTTTGGAGCGCTGCTCCTTTACCAGGTAGCTGTGGAGCAGGACCATTAGATACAGACACCATTTGCTATAAATTTTGTATCTTATGGTCCTGCTCCACAGCTACCTGACAAAGGAGCAGAATTCTGAAAGCTAGTGCTTCCAAATCAACCTGTTGGACTATAACCTGGTGTTGTGTGATTTTTAACTTGTTCCTTTTTGCTATTGTGCCATTTACCCATCAGATGCCTTGTTGCGTTTGCCAAATTTACAAAATATTAGCAGGCACCCAAACATCTTTAAGCTCAACCATCGTAACCAACATTTGAATCCTTATCGTTGGGGCAGTCCAGTTCACTCAGATGGCGGTGGTGCCTACTTGCACAGACCGATCCCAGGTTCTGAGCTCTGCTCCAGTGTGATTTATCAGTGAGCATCATGCACAGATGTCCATGTCTCAGACTTTGGGGATCCGATCTTCCTCACCCCTCCCGTCGGAGCAACATGTCCATAGAAATCTAACCCTTCCTGAATACTTTGACCAGGAAAGCATAAGCATATTGCGATCATTTTAACTTTGGCCAATAGTTTTACTTAGAGCAACATCAAAGGAACAACCATTATAATACAAGACTAAGAAGGCTCTTGTTGTATAGTGGTAGTGTCCCTATCTCTGAGCCGAGAGGCCTGGAATTAAATGCCACCTGCTCAAGAGATGTGTAAATGCTGAGCAAGTTGACTAAAAACATCTGAATAACAGCTAAAGTGCCTTTTGATTGAAGGAATTGGAAAATCACATTGGGAAAAACAGTACAATTCAGGATTATCCATTTCACACAATCACACACAATACAAATTACTGAATTGATAAATAGAAATGACTTCAATAACCAAAAAAGCCTGTTCAGCCCTTATTTGAAGTCTCATGTGAATTCTCAAACAGCATAAAGAATTGTTTTGGAATCCCCAACTACCAAATATAATTCTTCAGCTGCAGAGCCTAGGGAATTAGATTCTCATTCAGTAACGTGCAAAACTAAAACAAAACTCCAGTGTTTGAAGTGTTCAGTCATCATTATCGATATTTTAAATTTCTGATGGACTATCCATAATTTCAAAGAACATCTCTCCACCTGTCATTAAAAGCCAAATAACTTTGGAATCGATTTTACTTTCTGAGGAAGGATCACTCAACCTGAAACATTAACTCTGATTTCTCTCCACAGATGCTGCCAGACCTGCTGAGCTTTTCCAGCAATCTCTACGCTTGCTTCTGATTTACAGCATCCACAGTTCTTTTGGTGTTGATCTATTTCATTTCATTCTGTTAACTTGCTTTTCAAATAATATTTTTATTACGAAAATTCTCACTTCAATTTGATGTTTTGTATCACACTTACTCCTCCTAATTGTATCCTTCCCTCTTGTTTGCTGTTCTCTCCATCATTGTACTCCCATTCCCACTGCTTTTCTCCCCTTTGCCGCATTCTGTTTCTCTTTTAAAATCCTTTTCTTTAAGATCTTATTCAAGAGGTTTCTCTTTCCTCCTGCTCCTTTCCCCTCTGCACTTTAAGCATTCAGAACGATCCCTCTGAAATGGCTTCGCTGCATCCTTCCTCTCCTTTTCTCCTCCGCGTTCCCTGAGCAAAGCTCCAGGTGAGGGACTTACCTTAAAGTGTTGGACACGCGTTGGCGGAAGGGCTGCAGGAATTAGGAGGTGGCTGAGGAACAAGCAATGGGTAACTGGGGAAAGCAGCCCCAACCCTTATGTACTCGGCTCCCACTCTATTTTAGGAAGTTATCTCTTTTCAGCTCCTGAAGGATCAGATAGTCAGAAATGAGACAGTATCACATTTACTTTGCCTAATCAAACTTGCACTATTAATATCTCAAGCTGGTTGCCTGAAAAACTCAGTGTGAAGCTATGTAACTGTGGAAAAGAAGCAGTTCTCTCCTGCTTTGACACCCCTGCATTGACTCCAAATAAGTGAGCTACAGAGTGCCAGCCCTCAAATCCCAACTCTCCCACAATGGCGCTTTTACATGCAATCCCTCTCCCCCAAGTTTGGACCCACAGCTTAGCTGCCCATGTGACTTCTCCTGATACCCATCTCCGCTGCAATAGAATTGGTGAGGCAATTGTCTAAATTGTAGCAAATGCTTTCTTTAAGTTTAATCAGTCCCAGGTATTTGGATAGGAAGGTGGGCCCTTTTGCAAGTATCATATAGATGATATGGGATCCCTGCATTCTCACAAGATTAATTTAGATTTCATTTGGCCGTGGTGCAGATGATAAATTTAGGAGTGGATTAAATGCCGATTGGACTAATAGCTCCTTTTAAGGGGGCCTTGAAGTGAGTAGAGAGAAGCTTTTAAATATTGCCTTTAAAGGTACTGTGAAGAGAAATTGTCTATATTCTTTTCTGTACAATCACAATAAAAAAGAATGTGGGAATTCAAATGATCCTACTGGCGCTAGCCAGTTGGCATACCTTGTGGATGAAAATAGTTTGCGTTGTGAGCTGGCATCGACTGTACAATTATAATTTATAATGTGCAACATGACTGCAGTACAGTACTCTGCTGCGACATGTCAGTGAGCTTCCTGCAGCTTGATTTAATTGTTGGCCGTTCTTGTTGATTGGCCAGGTATTTGTGGGTTCCACTCCATCCCCTCCCCCCCCCCCCCTTCCAGTTCTGGGACTTGGCATCACTGCTTGGTGCAGTACTGAGAGAGTGCTGCAGTGCGGGAGATGCGGTCTTTCAGTTTCTGCAAAGTGCACAAGGGTGACAACTTGAGTCCGGGCCAGAGGCCGAGAGGTATCTCCCATGCCCTGGCCAAGGTCCTGTGAGCTGGCTCAGTCAGCGGTTCATCAAATCAATTCAGAGCCAGCAGAATAGGAATGGTTAGACTGCAGGCTCCATACTAAAGTGGCTGACCCATAAGTACCTTCCAAAGAGAGGCATCACAAATCACTCAGTATTAACAAACTCGTAACAATAGCTCAGGAGGAACACGAACCTTACTGCTTCCACTCACATGAGGAGGTTTTAACTCAGATGCCCAGTTATAGGAAGAATATCATCAAGCTGGAGAGGATTTAAAAACGATTTACCAGGATGTTGCTGGGAATTAAAGGTTTGAGCTATAAACAAAGGCTGGATAAACTGGGACTTTTTCACTGTAACATAGGAGGTTGAGAGGCGACCTTATGGAAGATTATAAAATCATGAAGGGTATATATAGAGTTTTCTTTAGGATGGGGGTAGTCAAGACTAGGGGGGCAAATTTTTTAAGGTGAGAGGAGAGAGATTTAAAAAAGATATGAGGAGCAAATATTTTACATAGAGGGTGGTTCGCGCGTGGAATGAATTCCTTGAGAAAGTGATTGATGTGGGTGCAGTTACAATGTTTAAAAGACATTTAGAGAATTACATAAATCAGAAACATTTGGAGGGATTTGGTCCAGGGGTGAGCAGGAGGGACTAGTTTAGTTTGGGGTTATATCCGGCATGGACTGGTCGGACTAAAGGGTCTGTTTCCATGCTGATGACTCTACATAAGGACCAGACTTTGAGCTATTTCCTGCTTCCTGAAACCCAGGAGTTAAGCTGATAAAATACTCCGTCTCCAATTTTAATGATCCACAAACATCACTCTTGACCTCCTTGATGAAATAACTCCACAGAGACCAGTGTCCTGTCACCTAGTGTCCCTTTATTTACACATGAACTGTCCTTAACTACAGCATTGCTTCATCCCCAACACTCACCCTTTTTATTTGTCAGCCCAAACTCCCTGATCAGATCAGATTAATGGCCCTAATCAAGGAACTCATACTGCACTCAAAATTGGCTCTTGATTTCTTTTGCAAAATTGCAAGGATCAACAGCACGAGCAATGGTGGTGAATGTTAAGAACTAATATGAGGAAAAAACGTGTACCTAGGCAGTGGTCAGGATGTGCAAAAGACTGCCAGAGAGAATGGTGGGAGGGGATAAATACAACCATGAGTGAATGATTAGTGAAACGAAACAAATTACAGGATTATTGGGAAAAAGAGGAGCGATGGGACTAATTGAGGTGCTCATTCTGAGAGCCAGCATGAACTTGATGGGCCGAACCGCCTCCTGTCGAAATTCCACGTTCTGAAAATCTGGAATAATGCCAAAACCAGAATGGTGTAGAATATAATTGTGTTAAGGAGAGGGAGGTCAGTAATGGTTAATGATGAAATCCAGTTTAGGACGCCTGTGGACTTGATGTGAATTGGCAGAAATGGTAAAGACAAAGAGCAGGAGGAATGCAAAGGTAGAAATTTGGAAGAAACCACATTTTGATTGGAAAGATGGCGGACAGTAATCACTGAGCTATTTCCAATCAGAGCCAGAAGTAACATCAATAACAGCATCACAAAAGAATAGATCCGAAAACAAAAACATAATAGGAAGAGGAGTAGGCCATTCAGCCCAGTAAGCTTGCCTTGCCCAACTTAGCTTCTGCATTGCAGGCAATCCCATATCTACACTGGTTCTCAGCATGAGCACATCAATTAGTCCCAATGCTCTTCTTTTTTCCCCAATAAGCCCATGATTGCGTGAGATGGTTCCTCTGAGGGTAACCTGCCAACAGGGACAACCAAACTTACATCATACCTCCTATTCCAGAGCAAGAAAGATCTAATGTCTTCAGGGTTGGTTAACAGGCATCCAAGCTGTAGGGTGGCACACTGCAGATCAGTTGCATTGTTTTCATTTTAAGCTCTCTGCTGGGCTGAGTTTGCTTTAACAACAATCAAGTAACTATTTGCTTGATCGGTGCCACCTTAAACACCCCTCTCCCTCCACCATCGACTTTCAGTAGCAGCAGCGCGTACCTTCTACAAGATGCGCTGCAACAAATCACCAAAACTGTTTCAACGCCACATTCCGAACCAGTGACCATTTCCATCTAGAAGGATGAGGGCAGCAGTTACATGGGAATACCAGTCCCTGCAAGCTCCCCTCGAAGCCGCTCACCATCCTGCCTTGGAAACGTATCGCTGTTCCTTCATGATCATTGGGTCAAAATTGTTGAATTCCCTCCCTCAGGGCATTGTGGGTACAGGCTTAGTAACCCAAACACTGCTACTCCACTGTCGCCATCTTGAAATATCGGGGCCTGGGAGAAGTGTAATCATAGGCCCCTATATAGAGCTGACTCGAGTGAGGGGGATGATACAAAGATAGGTGGGAAGATAAGAGCATAAGACCATCAGATATAGGAGTAGAATCTGGCCGTTCTGGAATGGCTCAGTAAGCCACTCAGTTGAAAGGCAATTAGGGGTGGGCAACAAATACTGGCCTTTGTAGCACATCCCATAAAACAGTCTTAAAGACCATTGATCACCTTATCCACCAAGCTGCCATCCACCGAGAAGCATGGCATTCCAACCGGAACTCTATCAACAAACACATCGACTTGGACCCCAGGTCTGGCAGCATCTGGGAAGAGAAATCAGAATTGATGTTTTGGGTCTGGTGACACTTCCTCAGAACTGAGTTCTGAGGAAGGGTCTCTGGACCTGAAATGTTAACTGCTATGGGAAGGATGTTGTCAAACTTGAAAGGGTCTAGAAAGGATTTACAAGTGTGTTGCCAGGGTTAAAGGGTTTGAGCTATTGGGAGAGGCTGAATAGGCTGGGGCTGTTTTCCCTGAAGTGTCAGAGGCTGAGGGATGACCTTATAGAGGTTTATAAAATCATGAGGGGCATGAATAGGGGGAACAGCATGGTCTTTTCCCCAGGGTAAGGGAGTCAAAAACCAGAGGGCATAGGTTTAAGGTGAGAGGAGTAAGATTTAGAAAGGACCTAAGGGGCAGCTTTTTCAAGCAGAGGGTGGTATGTGTATGGAATGAGCTGCCAGAGGAAGTGGTGGAGGCTGGTACAATTGCAATATTTAAAAGGTATCTGGATGGGTACATGAATAGGAAGGGTTTAGAGGGACATAGGCAAATGAGACTAGGATAATTTAGGATATCTGGTCAGCATGGATGAGTTGGACTGAGGGGTCTGTTTCTATCCTGTACACCTCTATGAATCTCTGGCTCAGTTTAATTCCACAGTTTCACAGCCTGACCTCATGGTGTCGGTTTCTCATTTCACTTACACTTCCACACCAAGCCCAGAGCCTTTTTATGTTTTGATCCTGTTTGCTTTGCCCTCTGTCGAGAAAACTGATTCTTCCCCTTTTTCAGCTTAACCTACATCCATTTGACATCTCTATTTCTCTGTGACCAATATGAAGCCTTTTACACTGGGCCGCTACACCGTCTTGTTCCCTTCGCCCTTCCTTCACCTCCTGAACAAAAGTCATTCCAGACTGGAGATGTTCCTCTCTGCGCAGATGCTGCCAGACTTGCTGAGTTCCTCCAGTACTCGCTCTCTGTGCTTTGTTTTCTAATATAAACTGTGATCTTATAGAATGGTGGAACAGGCTGGAGGGGCCAAAAGGCCCGTTTCTGCTCCTATTTCTTTCATCTGACCTGTTCTCCCGAGGCATGATCCACTAGGACCCTGGCTCTAACACAACTTCCAAATCTTTATTGTCTCTGATCCCTCGAAGCCTATCCCAATCCATGGACCCTGCCTGACACCACTCCTGTCTAATGTTTGTTCGCTACCTCTGTTGTCTTGGAGCTCAATGTTCTGTCATAATCTACGTACCCTTCATGTCCAACAACAACTGCTTGGAATATCCCAGTGAGGTATTTTAATTGAAAAGGCAACTTGTTTCACAGAGGTTAAAGGAACAGTACATTTTGTTTTAAGAAAGAATCCCTACAACGTTGAGCCATTCGGCCCAACAGCTCCACACTGACCCTCCAGAGAGTGACCCGTTCCCCTACCCTATTACTCTACATTTACCTCTGACTAATGCACCTAATCTATACACCCCTGGACACTATGGGGCAATTTACCTGGCCTACACTGCAGGATGAAACCCACACAGACATGGGGAGAAATGTGCAAACACCACACAGACATTTACCTAAGGCTAGAATTGAACCTGGGACCCTGATGCTATGAGGCAGCAGAGCTAACCACTGAGCCACCACACCACTCATAATCTACCTACTATAGGAAGAACAAATGAAGATACAAATAGGAATAGGCCATTCAGCTGCTCAACCATTCAACAAGATGATGGTCGACCTGCAGTCTAACTCATACCTGCCATTTTTAAAATTCATTCACAGGATCAGGCCATTACTGATTGAGCCAGCATTTCTTCCTCATCCCTAATTGCCCAGAGGGCAGTTAAGAGTCAACCACAATGCTGTAGGTCTGGAGTCACATGTAGGCCAGACCAGGTAAGGATCCCAGGTAAAGGGCTTAAGTGAACCGGATGGACTTTTCCCGACAGTGGATTTATTGCCATCATCAGATTCGTAATTCCAGATATTTTTATTGAATTCAAAATGTTACCATCTGCCACGGATGAGATTCGAACCCACCTCCCCAGAGCACTGCCTGGGTCTCTGGATTAACAGTCCAGCGATAACCCCAGCATTGCCTCCCCCCACCTTCTTTAGCCTACATCAAGAGACACATACAGAAACAGACCCATATCCCTTAATATCTTTAGTTACAGACTAAAAATTAACAACTGATCCAATATCAGCTGTTATTTGTGGAAGAGAGCTGTAAACATTGACCACCTTTTGTGTGTCGAAGTTCCAATGTTTCGAAGGCATTTCGATAAGTACATGAATGAGAAATGTTTGGAGGGATATGAGCCAGGCAAGTGGGACTAGTTTAGTTTGGGATTATGGTCAGCATGGGTTAGTTGGACCGAAGGGCCTGTTTCTGTGCTGGATTACTCCAAAACTCTAAGTGCTTCCTAGGATTTCTCCTGACTGGTCTGGCCCTAATGCTCAGACTATGTCCCTTGGTTCTAGATTCCCCAACCAGCAGAAAATAGTTTCTCTTTATCTACCCTATGTAAAATTACAGCTAGACTGGGGTCAATAACAGCCTGTAACACAATCTCAAGGATTCAGATGACTATGTAAACCTGTACCAGCTTGATTTTCATCGAATGAAACTCTGTTAGGAAATACTCAACAGTGTTACGTCCTGCAGCTCTATCCAATGTATCTCAGGTTTGCTTTTAATCTTTTTGGTTTATCTTGCTTTACACTTTATACGCCGCAGAGAGGGAGACCAATCATCCCATCATAACAGTGTTAGCTTTTTGCTCTCACTCCCCTGCTTTCCCTCAGCCCCTTTATTTCTCATTGTGTCTCAATGGCCCTTCCCTTTTGTTCTTTAATATGTGGTGGACTGGCATTCGTTGCCCAGCCCTAATTGCCTTTATAGAACACAGAACATTACAATGCAGAACAGGCCCTTTGGCCCTCGATGTTGTGCCAACCTGTGGAACCAATCTGAAGCCCATCTAACCCACACTATTCCATTATCATCCATATGTTTATCCAATGACCATTTAAATGCCCTTAAAGTTGGTTAATCTACTACTGTTGCAGGCAGTGCATTCCATGCCCCTACTACTCTCTGAGTAAAGAACCTATTTCTGACATCTGTCCTAACTTTATCACCCCTCGATTTATAGCTATGTCTCCTCGTGCTAGCCATCACCAACCGAGGAAAAAGGTTCGCACTGCCCACCCTATCTAATCCTCTGATTATGTTATATGTCTCAATTAACTCTCCCCTCAAACTTGTTCTCTCTAACGAAAACAGCCTCAAGTCCCTCAGCCTTTCCTCATATGACCTTCCCTCCATACCAGGCAACATCCTAGTAAATCTCCTCCGAACTCATTCCAAAGCTTCCCCATCCTTCCTAGAATACAATGACCAGAATCGAAATGCAGCTGCACCAGAGTTTTGTACAGCTGCAGCATGGGCTCATGGTTCTGAAACTCAATCCCTCTACCAATGAAGTAATTTGCCCCTTGTAAGAGCAAATTACTGGAATCTGTACTGACAACAACACATGCTCTAAATCACAGTGGGTGAGGCAGCATCCATGGAGAGAGAGCAAGCTAATGTTTCACGTTTAGATGACTCAATTGTAATGAAGAATCATCAAGACCCCGTATATTAGAACAGTACAGCACAGAACAGGCCCTTCAGCCCACGATGTTATGCCGACCATTGATCTTCATGTATGCACCCTCAAATTTCTGTGACCGTATGCATGTCCAGTAGTCTCTTAAATGTCCCCAATGACCTTGCTTCCACAACTACTGCTGGCAACGCACTCCATGCTCTCACAACTCTCTGTGTAAAGAACCCGCCTCTGGCATCCCCTCTATACCTTCCTCCAACCAGCTTAAAACTATGACCCCTCGTGTTAGTCATTTCTGCCCTGGGAAATAGTCTCTGGCTATCAACTCTATCTATGCCTCTCATTACTCTCATTATCTTGTATACCTCAATTAGGTCCCCTCTCCTCCTCCTTTCCTCCAATGAAAAAAGTCCGAGCTCAGCTCTTCATAAGATAAGCCCTCCAGTCCAGGCAGCATCCTGGTAAACCTCCTCTGAACCCTCTCCAAAGCATCCACATCTTTCCTATAATAGGGCGACCAGAACTGGATGCAGTATTCCAAGTGCAGTCTAACCAAAGTTTTATAGAGCTGCAACAAGATCTCACGACTCTTAAACTCAATCCCCCTGTTAATGAAAGCCAAAACATGGCTTTGTGAGGGGCTGGTCATGCCATACAAACCTTATTGAGTTCTTTGAGGATGTGACTAGAAAAGTTGATGAGGGTCGAGCTGTGGATGTGGTGTATATGGACTTCAGCAAGGCATTTGATAAGGTTCCCCATGGTAGGCTCATTCAGAAGGTCATGAGGAATGGGATACAGGGGAACTTACTATAAAACATAGCTTACTAACTATACTTTCTATGTTCACATCCAAAACATTTATATAAATGACAAAAAGCAGTGGACCCAGCACCAGTCCTTATGGCACAGCACTGGACACAGGCTTCCAGTCTGAAAAGTAACCCTCCATCCCACCCTCTGTCTTCTACCTTTGTACCAGTTCTATATCCAAATGGCTAGTTCTCCCTGCCTTCCACAGGATCTAACCTTCCTCACCAGTCTATCATGAGAAACCTTGTTGAATACCTTACTGAAATCCATATAGATCACATCCATCACTCTGCCCTCATCAATCCTCTTTGTTACTTCTTCAAAAAACTCAACCAATTTTGTGAGACATGATTTCCCACGCACAAAGCCATGTTGACTATCCCGAATCAGTCCTTGCCTTCCCAAATACATGTACATCCTGTCCCTCAGGATTCCCTCCAACAATTTGCCCACCACCAATGTCAGGCTCATCAGTCTATAGTTCCCTGGCTTGTCTTTACCACCTTTCTTAAATAGTGGCACCACATTAGCCAACCTCCAGTCTTCTGGCACCTCACCTGTGACTATTGATGATACAAATACCTCAGCAAGGGGCCCAGCAATCACTTCCCTAGCTTCCCACAGAGTTTGAGGGTACACCTGATCAGGTGCTGGGGATTTACCCACCTTTACACATTTTAAGACATCCAACACCACTTCATCTTTAATATGGACATTTTTCAAGATGTCACCATTCTATGTCTTCCATGTCCTTTGTTAAACTTGAAAGGGTGCATGAAAGATTTACAAGGATGTTGCTGCGGTTGGAGGGTTTGAGCTATAGGGAGAGGCTGAATATGCTGGGGGCTGTTTTCCCTGGAGCGTTGGAGGCTGAGAAACAACCTTATGGAGGTTTATAAAATCATGAGGGGCATGGAGGTGGTGAACAGTCAAGGTCTTTTGCCCAGGGTAGGGGAGTCCACAACCAGAGGGCATAGGTTTATGATGAGAGGGAAAAGATATAAAAGAGATCTATGGGCCACCTTTTCATGTAGAGGATGGTGCGTGTATGGAACAAGTTGCCCGAGGATGTGGTGGAGGCTGGTACAATTACATTTGAAAGGTATCTGAAGGGTTTAGAGGGATATGGGCCAAATGCTGGCAAATGGGGCAAGATTAATTTTGGATATCTGGGGTCGGCATGAACACGTTGGACCGAAGGATCTGTTTCCATGCTGTATAACACTATGGACTCTCTAATCATCTTGTTCCATGGATGATCAATGACTTGTTCAAAGAGGCACATTTTGAGGGCTGTCTGAAAGAGCAACAGCCAGGTGGAGAGATGGAAATTCAGGAGAACGCAGACCTTTAAGGAGGAGCTCCCACTGTCAACGTGGGCAAACACAGTTTCTCTGGATTCCTTGATATCCCTGGGGAAATTTGTCATTTGAGGCATCGTTGTCTTAACGTGTAATGTGACTCCTTGGCCATGATTATCCACGTAGTGACATCTTGAACTAGAATTGCAACATACAAATTCCAAACACTCCCCACATTTCACAGACGTGACCTCTCTGACTCTCCTGTAGTGGCTCAAAACAAGCTGTTAAATGCCAAACCCCAGGTTCTCTTTTAGCTGTCTGGGGTGGAGGGTCTACATGGTTCTATGTAGCCTGCGACATGAGGTAAAAACCAAAGGTGGTATTATTGGAGCTTGGCTCACCCTACAGATAAAATAAATGCACAGGGTGGGCATAGGGGGCCATTCACCCATCAGTCACTGTCCAGACCAATCACAAAAGCTGCCAAATTTTATTCACCAGATGCAAGCTATACTGGGAGTAGCATTTCTTCAGATCCTTTTCCACCTTGAAACAGTTAAGTTGTTAATTAATGTCTTCTTGTGCGATTGTATAACCATTAGAGCTCAGAAAGAGGCCATTCAGCCCTTAATATCATTGCTGGCTCCATATAAGAGCAACATGACTAGTCCCACTCTTTCTCATAGTGCTGCAACTTTAGATGTCAGGTAGTTATCCAACCCTTTTGCAAAATTCTCAGTTTAACTGGCTTTCAACACATGCTCAGGCAGCATGTGTTTCAGATCTTGTCTGGCTTTACTAGATTCATTCCCTCTTTGGTTGTATGCTTCTAATCTGCAGTGTGACCACCACCCTATAGGTGCCATACACATAGTCTTCTGCCCTGCACATACACAACAGTGGCTGCATATACTCCACAGGCTCTGCATCCCTGAAGCTCAGGATTGTGTGACCCTACCTGCAGAAACAGAAATTGCTGGAAAAGCTCAGCAGGTCTGGCAGCATCTGTGGAGAGAAGTCAGAGTTAACGTTTCGGGTCCACTGACCGTCCTCAGAACTCCGATATATTTGTCTGGGGCACATGGTGTGTCCACGATTATGCACGTCCCCACGGTGCATATACTCCACTTGGCCCTTGTGACCTCCCATCCCACAACAACGCTCTACATGCTTAGAAGACATATGAACTCACTATGAAAACTTAATAAGCTATTTCTGAAAGCAAACAGAGTGAATAAGATTGGAGAGTTAAACGCTAGTTAAATACACAGCTATTACTTACAAGGTTGGAGATACTGACCAATCCTACTCACCGGTCAGCTATTCCCTCTGCACCCGTGGCGTTCCATCACCATTGACCCTATTGTTGGTAGGGATTCTCCACTCCCTCCTCTCCTGCTCACCTCTAATGCTGGAGATGTCATTTCTTGCAGCAAACATTAAATAAAGCATCTCCTTCTCCTCTGCCCCAAATTCCCACCTTGACTCAAATTCCCAGATATTCACTACAGCCATCAATACTTAATTCAGTCAAGGAATTTCAGCTGCTTGATTGATAATTATTGCCATCAGCCAGCAGCTTATTGAATGAGGTGATGGCCTAGTGGTATTTTCGTTGGATTGTTAATCCTGAGAGCTGGGTAATGTCTGGGGAGTTGGGTTTGAAATCTGCCATGGCAGATGATGGATTTTGAGCTCAATAAATATTTGGGATAAGAGAGTGATGATGAATTGATTGTTGGGAAAACCCATCTGCCCTTTTGGGAAGGAAATCTGCCATCGTAGCCTGGTCTGGCCTACAATGTGACTCCAGACCCACAGCAATGTGGTTGGCTCTTAACTGCACTCTGAGCAATTAGGGATGGGCAATAAATGCTGTGTTTCCCTTATCCTGTGAACCAATAAAAAAAACCTTAAAGGTTATTGGTTCTATGTTTGATTTGACTGTTTAATTAAACTTGCAAAATATTTACCCCATATTGATGCAAATTCTTTGATTCCCACTCTGTCTCCATCTCAGTCAGGTGAAGTCTCTCTCACGCTGGCCTGAGCAACTTCCTCTCAACATTGTTTAAAACATGAAGCTTCAAACTGTCTCAAATGCCGATTCCTCAACAGGAATAGTCTGTGATCCATTTCCTCCTGGACTGCTAAGGGGGCTCCAATAGCACAGGAAAACATCAAGCCATAATGTCATTGGTCTAGTCATCTCGACGCCCAGGTTAATACTCATGTGAGGGTTCAAATCCCGCTAGAATGATTGGTGGAATTTAAGTTCAATTAATAAAAAATGTGGAATTGGAAACTTGTCTTAGTTTAGGAGCCCCTGAGTTGTTGATTGTCATAAAAAAGCCTATTGGGTCACCACTGCTCTTTAAGGAAAGAAATCTGCCAATCTTACCCAGTCTGGCATACACAGCCTCTGCACCTTCTTGACTTTTAAAAGCTCCCAGCTGAGGGGGGAGGACGCTCCGCTGGAGGACAATTTGGCATGAGCTACAAATTCACTCCTTGCCAGTGTCATAGAGTCATAGGGATGTACAGCATGGAAACAGACCCTTTGGTCCAACTCATCCATCCAACCAGATATCCTAAATTAATCAACTCTCATTTGCCAGCACCTGACCTATGTCCCTCCATACCCCTCCATTTGTACTGCCACAAATGTCATCTATTGTATCCGATGTGGTCTCCTCCACATTGGGAAGACAGGACGCCAACTTGTGGATTGTTTCAGAGAACATCTCTGGGACACCCGCACCAACCAACTCCACCACCCTGAGCACTTCAACTTCCCCTTCCTACTCAACCAAGGGCATGCAGGCCCTGGGCCTCTTTCCATCGACAAACGCTAATCACCCGATGCCTGGAGGAAGGACGCCTCATCTTCCACCTCGGGACCCTCCAACCACATGGGATCAATGTGGATTTCACGTTTCCTAATTTCCCCTCCCCTCCCCCATTACCCCAGTCCCAAGCCTTCAACTCAGCACCACCCTCCTGACCTATCCATCATCTTTCCCATCGATCCGCTCCACCCTCCTCGCCAACCTATCACCTTCACCCCTACCTTCATCTACCTATCGCAGTCCCAGCTATCTTTCCCCCAGCCCCACCCCCGTCCCATTAATCTCTCAGCCCCCACCCAGGCCCACAAGCCTCATCCCTGATGAAGGGCTTATTCCCAAAATGTTGACTCTCCTGCTCCTCGGATGTTGCCTGACCTGCTGTGTTTTTCCAGCACCACACTCTCCGACTCTGATCTCCAGCATCTGCAGTCCTCACATTCTCCATATCCCTCCAAACCCTTCCTATTCATATACTCATCCAGATGCCTTTTAAATGTTGTAATTGTACCAGTCTCCACCACTTCCTCTGGCAGCTCATTCCATACCGCACCACCCTCTGCATGAAAAGATTATATCTTTCCCCTCTCACCCTAAACCTATGCCCTTTAGTTCTGGACTCCACCAATCCAAGGGAAAAGACCTTCCCTTGAAAGCTTCAGATATGTTACATGACTATATTGGGGATAGGCCCATTCCTATGTAAGTCAGTGTCTATGATAGACCACAGTTTTCTCTTAACATTACGCATTTTGTGTACATTTTCCCAGCATTTGTATTTGTTTTTCATTCTTACGTGGGCAAGGTTGACATTTGTTGTCCATCCCTAGTTGCCCTTCAGCTGATTGGCTCATTCCAGAGGGCAGTTAGGATTGCACTGGAGGTGCTGGAGAATCCACTGGGAAGACAGACACACCAACACCAGCGTCCTTGACCAACATTCCTAGTATCGAGGCACTGACACCAGCCCCCCCCCCCCTTCGATTGGCTGCAATGGGGTTGGGCACGTCATCCCCAAGCAAGACAAGACTCCCCCAAGCAGCTGCTCTACTCCCAGTCCCAGGTGGAAACAGGAAACGCTGCAGGGATAGCCTCAAGGCCTCACTGGCAAAGTACAGCATTCCCACTGACATCTGGGAATCACTGGGTCGAGACCGTCCAAAGTGGAGGAAGATCATCCGGGAAGGCATTGAGATCGTCGAGACTTGCTGTCAGGAGAAAATGGAAGCCGGGGGAAAATAGTGTAAGGAGTGTGCTGTCACACCAACATTCCACCCTCACCCTCTATGACCACCCTCTGCTCCAAGCGCAACAGAACCTGGGGTAGCCCCATTGGGCTGTACAGCCACCTACAGACTCACCGTGAGAGCAGAAGAGAATCATCCCCATCTGTGAGGAACTGCCAGTGATGAAGATGATGAAGCTTACAGTGGGTCTGGAGTCATATGTAGGCCAGACTGGGATAAGGACAGCCAATTTGCTTCCCTAAACAGCATGAGTGAACCAGATAGATCCTGCAACAATTAACAATGGTAACATTGACACCTCTGGACCAAACCTTTTTTTTTAATTCCAATTTTATTGGGTTGAAATTTCACCATCTGCCTTTGTGGGATTCGAAGTCATGTCTCTCGGACATTACCCTGAGGCCCTGGATTATTGATGCAGAGGGGATTCCGAAAAAGGCAATGTCTTCAGGAAACTAAGGTGTGGCCTGTGGAGTACACAAAGTTGGAACTCCTCCATTTACAACAACAACTTGCACTTATGCAACATCTGGGGAGTTGTGAAGCCACCCTGAGGCCTTTCTGAGTCTGCTATCGAATAAAGTCAGATATTGAATGGTGAGAACTGTCAAACAATAGCTTGGTCAAAGACATGAGATCTTATAGAGTGTCTTCAAGGTGGAAATGGAAGAGGAGAGGGGAGAAAATTCCAGAGGCGAGAGAACCCCCCCCTCCCCCCCACCTGAAGGTGCATCCATCAAGGGGAATCGAGAATACCCCAAGTGGCCAGAATTGAAGGAGTGCAGAAACGTGGGAGGGTTGTTGGGCTAGGGAAGAATTGATCAAAAACCTCAGTGGCGAATTTGAACTGGGAAGAGCTGCAGAATGTCCAAAATAGGCTTCACACAAAAAAAACCCCACAGCTTTCGTGGGATCTTGCTGTGCCTAATTTGGCTGCTGATTTCCCTGCATTATGACAGTGACCACTTCATGGACTGAATTGCAAAAGACACTATATAAATGCAAGGCTTTATTGTTTTACTTTATGAACAATAGTTTTAAAACATTTAACTATGCATTCCTCCAATTGGGAACATTATGGTTCATCTACCTGATAGCTCAGCGATTACATGAATGGATTGCCAGCTCAGACCGGGTTTTGAGGCTACAATTCCTTCTCTAGTCTAGTTAAGATTTATAGATCAGTCTGGTCTTAGCTCATATTGTCACCCGAGTTGGCCTTTCATTTTAACATCGATATTTCAAATGATGAGGAAAGCATAAAGGAATAAAATATTTCACTGGCCCCCTCATTCACATTCCCCCATTGTTGCAACCAGCGATGTGTTTAAGGTGTCTGTCTCTGCTTGAAATATGAGTTCCAACATTCCAGAAGCTGACTCATTCCCATTCCTATCCTCTCGTTTCACTTTCCAGTTTACATCAAAGTAAACTGAACCTCGTTTATCAAAGCCATTGCATTGTTCTGACATGATATATTGCTCTGTTTCATTCTCCACAAAGAACTGTGTGTTTCTAGAATTCTCTGTCTCCCTTTGAATTTTCTGCCATCTGCAGTATTCGCCCTGTTAAGCTTTAATATAGTCTATTGTGCTGAGTGAGGAGCTAATGGAATTGATGGATTGTGTATATCACAGGCAAAATAGGATCAATTGGAGACCAAGGGAGGACTTGGAGAGATGGAGTTCTAAGTGATGTATAAGACAGTTAGGACATTGAAGGGTTAAGTGACATCATAAGTTCGGCACATCAAGGCATAACACACTGACTCTTATGGTGCAGTGGTAGTATTCCTACCTCTTGACCAGGCGGTCTGAGTTTGAGGCTGATTTGATTTGATTTGATTTATTATTGTCACATGTCCCCAGATACAGTGAAAAGTTTTGTTTTGCATGCAGTACAGGTAAATCATAATACACAAAGTGCATTAGGGTAATAGAGCAGAGCGAGGAATACAATGTGATGGCTGCAGGGAAGGTGCACAGAGAGCGAGATCAACATTAAATTTAAAATTTGAGCGCTCCAATCAGAAATCTGATACTGTGAGGAAGCAGCTGTTCCTGAACCTGTTGGTACATGTGTTTAAGCTTTTGTATCTTCTGCCAACAGAAGGGGTTGGAAGAGATTATAATAATCGGGGTGGGAGGGGTCTTTAATAATGTTGGCTGCTGACCTGAGGCAGCAGGAAGCATAGATGGAGTCAATGGATGGAGGGTTGGTTTGTGTGATGGACAGCTCTCTGTAGTCCCATCTACTCCAGAGGTATGTCATAACATCACTGTACAGGCTGGTTAGCAAATATCTAGAAAAGCCTATTCTCTGGGAGGAGCTAAGGCTTTCTGCAAATGTCTGACCAATTCTTCAAAAATTGCCTTTAGGATTGGGTTAGCTTGGTTGGCTGGATGGCTGGTTTATGAAACAGCATAACGCCAACAATGTGAGTTCAATTCCTGCACCAGCAGAGGTTACCACGAAGGACTCTCCTTCTCAACATCTCCCCTCACTTGAGGCATGGTAACCCTCAGGTTAAAGCACCATCAGTCATTTCTCTCTAATGAGAGACCTGGTAACAGTAATAGCATGTACGTAGTGTGGGAAACTGTACTTACTCGTCAATTAACCCTGAGAGACAATTATGCTCCTTAAACGTATTGTTACTAACACATACATAATAAACTTATTGACTGTTCATCAAGACTGAGCCTCTTACCTGCAGAACAATTCACGTTGGGCATTCGTCCTGACTTGTAACAGTAGCCTAGACGAAGATGGATTGGAACAGTGAATCTATCCAAGACCCAGATCTCAGCTGTACCGATATAAGACTAACCAGGAGCGTAGTAAAGTATTTGACTCTAAACTCTGGAATTAAGTTACCATGACCATATCTGGATTACCAATAAATTTGAATTGTCAAGGATTATGAACCAAACCAGTCCTAAGGGGACTGGGACAAACCAAGCCAGTCAGAGAGGACAGACCAAACTAAAATAGTAGAATTTCCATCCATGGCCACCTCATCCCAAAACAACTTGTGCAATGTCACTTTATCTATCCCTTCCCCTAACTTCTGGATGGTAGAATTTCTTCTCCCAAAGTCCAACCTTTATCCTTTCACTATCAGTTCCTCTCTCTGTAGCCCCCCCTACCATTCTTTGTGATGCATGGCGATCAGAATTGAGAATCATACTCGGAATGAGATGCATTCTACAGACTCAGGCACTGTCACATCTCACCTCTTATTCCCGTGCACACGTGATGACACTTCAATGTCCAAATGGTGACCATCTACGCAGCAGCCTTTGTTGAGGTGAAAGTGCTCAATGAGGTCAATGGGGCAGCTCTACCTGTTGCTTATGCCCGAAACGTCGATTCTCCTGCTCCTCAAAAGCTGCCTGATCAGCTATGCTTTTCCAGCACTACACTCTTCAACTCTGATCTCCAGCATCTGCAGTCCTCACTTTCTCCTAGATCTAGATTATGTCTCTGTGGTTATTATATTCCAATATTCTGGACAAATGATCATCTACCCACTATATGTGCCTCAATGTCAAATTCTGCTTTAAGGACCATCTTAAAGGAGAAGAGAGAAATTGAGAAATGGGCACTTTTACTGAGTTATTTCCATTTCTTGTTACCTCTGAGGTTGATGACATGGCCACTGATGTGTGCAGTGACGAAGGCAGAGTGGTACAGTTAGTGTTAATGGGAACTGCCACCTACGCCAGCTCAGGCTAGCTCTGCAAAATTTTATTGAGTGAGGCAAGCCATCAAGTTATTTATGTCAACAGATTTGCAGCTGCCCTTTCTCATGGCAGGGGTCAATAAACAGAGGCCAATGAGTCTGAGGGAGAGAAAGGGACAGACAGGCGATCATCTATTCTACTGTAGTTTTATAAGCGGTACAGGACCATTTAGAGGGTCAACGTTCACATTTCAGAGGTTGAAGGTCAAAAGTTTGGCCTTGAAAATTTCCACTCCGCTCCCACTGCACCGGCCCAGCCGATCCCTTACTGCTGGCCGAAAGCACTCTCAAGAATGTCAACTTCTCAAAATGTGCAATCCTCAGATTTTGGGAGGCAGCCAAGTTGCAACAGGTGGAGCCTCCCCTTAGCTCGCATTGAGCACTTTCTCCACAGCAAAGGCCGCTGGGTAGAATGGCCACCATTTTGGCATTGAAGTCACGGGAGCAAGAGATGGGATGTGACAGCGCGTGACACATGTGGAATGCCCAGTATTGCATGCTCGCTGCTAAAATATTCCTAATCATCAGTCAGTGCGTGACTGCACGTGTAGTGGGTGAGGACAGTGTAAGGCTCTACTCTGACACAACCTTTTGTCAAATAGAATCCAGATGTTCACTATCTGGATTGACATCCTGAAATCAACTCACTTTAGTTGCAGAAATACTGGGAGCGCTTTGATCATCTGTGGAAGTGTATTCTAGAAAATGACTTTATCACAGGAGAGGAGAGTTCAGAAATATCTTCAGCAGCGGCCAATTGAAAGAGAGCAGGAGAAAAAATGTTGTTCTATTGGTCTTATGGAATCTTAATGAACTGTAAAGATAATGTGAGATTTGAAAACTTACACAGATCTAAAGTGAAGTTTATTTCTGCTGCTGTTCACAGTTGTAATTTGAAAATCCAGATTGGTGACAATTGAGTTTAATGCAATTTTGCCTCTTTCCTGTATTTATTTTTAAAAAGTGTACGTCATAGCTATTGAAGTCACATAGCTGAAGAAAAGGAGATTTTCAAGTTGGAAGGTGATTTGCATTGGAATTATACATTGGCACGTGATGAAGGAACTCGTGTGACGATTTTACTATTTGCTATTTTCGTGATGTGACCAATCCCCTGTTGTCATTAATATGGTGCAATAAATTATTGAGGCAGTGCTATAGCCAGTTTGTAACCTCTGTGTCAGGAAGGTGTAGGCATGATCTTGGCTAAGACTTAAGCAAGTGATTTTAGCTGACTCTGCAGTGGAGCGCTGAACTGTCAGAGGATGAGGTATGACATGGAGACTCCGTCTACTCTTTTAGATAAGCATTAAGGATCCCGTGAGATGCTATTCTGGAGAAGAGAAGGAGCATTCCCCTGCTGCCCTGGCTACTATTCACCAGGATCAATAAAACAGATTATCACATTGCTGTTGTTTCGGGAGCTTGCTGCATGCAAATTGGCTGCCACGTGTCCCACATTGTAACTGTGATTGCAGGACAGAATGTGCTTCGAAATGCTTTGGGATATTCTGCGATTACGCAAACTCTTTTCTGTCTTTGATGTTTGAAGATTCATCCACAACCTGCAGATGACTGCATAAAGCCACCATACAGTTAATTCCTTCCCATGCTTCACTGATTGACAGGAAGTTGGTCAGACCTAACATAGATTTATACTGAGTTGCTGTTTACAAAATAGAAATTGGTTCCCATTTTATGTTTTTAAAAATTTATTCATTTTGTGGGATTTGGGCATCACTGGCTGCGCCCAGCATTTGTTGCTCATCAACAAACCGGGACAAGTGATGGGCTTGTAAGAGGTGAGCATTTTGGTGATGGTGACCACAATTCTGTGACTTTCACCTTGGTTATGGAGAGAGATAGGCGCATGAAACAGGGTAGGTTTTACAATTGGGGGAAAGGTAAATATGATGCTGCAAGACAGGATCTGAGGAGCATAAGTTGGGAGCATAGGCTGTCAGGGAAGGATGTCGTTGAAATGTGGAACTTTTTCAAGGAACAGATATGACATGTCCTTGATATGTATGTACCTGTCAGGCAGGAAAGAGATGGTCATGTGAGGGAACCTTGGTTGACGAGGGAGGTTGAATGTCTTGTAAGGAGGAAGAAGGAGGCTTACATAAGGTTGAGGAAACAAGGTTCAGACAGAGCGTTGGAGGGATACAGGATAGCCAGGAGGGAGCTGAAGAAAGGGATTAGGAGAGCTAAGAGAGGGCATGAAAAATCTTTGGCGGGTAGGATCAAGGATAACCCCAAGGCCTTTTATGCGTATGTGAGAAACATGAGAATGACGAGAATGAGAGTAGGTCCGATCAAGGACAGTAGTGGGAGACTGTGTATTGAGTCGGAAGAGATAGGAGAGGTCTTGAATGAGTACTTTTCTTCAGTATTTACAAACGAGAGGGACCGTATTGTTGAAGAGGAGAGTATGAAATGGACTGGTAAGCTAGAGGAGATACATGTTAGGAAGGAAGATGTGTTGGGCATTTTGAAAAACTTGAGGATAGACAAGTCCCCCAGGCCTGACGGGATATATCCTAGGATTATGTGGGAAGCAAGAGAGGAAATTGCAGAGCCGTTGGCAATGATCTTTTCGTCTTCACTGTCAACGGGGGTGGTACCAGGGGACTGGAGAGTGGCGAATGTTGTGCCCCTGTTCAAAAAAGGGAATAGGGATAACCCTGGGAATTACAGGCCAGTTAGTCTTACTTCAGTGGTAGGCAAAGTAATGGAAAGGGTACTGAGGGATAGGATTTATGAGTATCTGGAAAGACACTGCTTTATTAGGGACAGCCAGCACAGATTTGTGAGGGGTAGGTCTTGCCTTACAAGTCTTATTGAATTCTTTGAGGAGGTGAACCAAGCATGTGGATGAGGGTAGAGCAGTGGATGTCGTGTACATGGATTTTAGTAAGGCATTTGATAAGGTTCCCCACGGTAGGCTTATGCGGAAAGTCAGGAGGCGTGGGACAGTGGGAAATTTGGCCAGTTGGATAGAGAACTGGCTAACCGGTCGAAGTCAGAGAGTGGTGGTAGATGGTAAATATTCAGCCTGGAGCCCAGTTACAAGTGGACTTCTGCAGGGATCAGTTCTGGGTCCTCTGCTGTTTGTAATTTTTATTAATGACTTGGAAGAGGGAGTCGAAGGGTGGGTCAGTAAATTTGCAGACGACACAAAGATTGGTGGAGTTGTGGATAGTGAGGAGGGCTGTTGTCAGCTGCAAAGGGACTTAGATATGATGCAGAGCTGGGCTGAGGAGTGGCAGATGGAGTTCAACCCTGTCAAGTGTGAGGTAGTCCATTTTGGAAGGACAAATAAGGTCAGGGGAATAGATAGAGTAGACAGTCAGAGACTTTTTGCCTGGGTACAACAGAGTGTTACAAGGGGACATAAATTTAAGGTGAAGGGTGGAAGGTATAGGGGGGATGTCAGGGGTTGGTTCTTTACCCAGAGAGTGGTGGGGGCATAGAATGCGCTGCCTGTGGGAGTGGCAGAGTCAGAATCATTGGTGACCTTTAAGCGGCAATTGGATAGGTACATTGATAGGTGCTTAAGCTGGGATAAATGTTCTGCACAACATCGTGGGCCGAAGGGCCTGTTCTGTGATGTATTGTTCTATGTTCTATGTTCTATCCCTAGTTGCTCTCGAGAAGGTGGTGGTGAGCTGCCTTCTTGCAGTCCACCTATTGTGGGTTGACCCACAATGCCCTTAGGGAGGGAATTCCAGGATTTTGACCCAGTGTCAGTGGAGGAACGGCAATATATTTCCAATTCAGGATGGTGAGCGATATCATTTGGAAGGCAATGAGATTGAGAGGTGATCTCAATTCTAGCTACAGGGGTAAACCCCAAGAAATTGCGAGCTGCTCATCCTTTGAGTATCACTCAGAGAACATACATGCTGTCAAAGTTATTCATCTTGCCCTCTTCAGGACAGAAGCAAGAAAGCCATATTTTAAAGCGAACAACAAGTCATAACAAGGAGAAAGTGAAGACTGCAGATGCTGGAGATCAAAGTCAAAAAGTGCGGTGCTGGAAAAGCACAGCCGCTCAGGCAGCATCTGAGGAACAGGAGAGTTGATGTATCATCAAGAATGAAGAGCTGATGAAGAGCTTATGCTCGAAACGTTGGCTCTCCTGCTCCTCAGATGCTGCCTGACTGACTGTGCTTCTCCAGCACCACACTTTTTGACAACAATTTATAACACGTGAGAAAAAGGTGCTGAATAGTAACAAGCCGACTTTGATTCATTGAGGTGTTGCCATGGTGAATACTCCAGGGACCTTTGTGCTTTTGTTTGAAAAGTGCAATGCCTGGACATGTTCCTTTTGTCTGCAGAGACCAGGTCCCTACACATGGGTAAATGGAGATTCTAGCAAACATAAGAGAGCTATTCTGTGAGTCTGACTGATATTCTTAAATTGATTATTAGTGTCAATCTTAACACACTCATCATTGTTCAATCAGCACCTTTTTCTTATGCAGTGTAAATTGTTGCTCCCTTTGAAGTTTGGTATTCTTGCATTTATCCTGATGAGTGCAAGGGGAAAAGATTTTACAGCAACATTTACTTCATGCACCAACGTGTTCTTTACATGTACACTAGCTATTGCTTCTCCCCACTGGGCACAGCTAACTGTAGCAGTCAATTAGCTCAATTGCCTGGGTAGCTGACTTGCAATCCAAGTATATGCTAACAGTGTGGGTTCAAATTCCTACTGGCTGAGTTTACTGTGAAGAATTTTCTCTCCTTGCCTGAGGTGTGGTAACCCTCAGGTTAATTGACCCTCCCTAATGGGAGTCAGCCCTATGATTTGATCACATATTTAGTTTTTCAAATTATTTGGCAAAACAAAGCAAGCAACATTTCGTCCAAAACTGAAAGAGTTTCATTTTTTTTTGATGACTGCTCTTTGATAAACCACAGTATTTTACTGTGAATATTTCCACATAAGCGAACAAAGGACAAAGAAAATTACAGCACAGGAGCAGGCCCTTCAGCCCTCCATGCCTGAGCCAATCCAGATCCTCTATCTAAACCTTTTCTAAGGTGTGGGGGTCACCAAGACCTTCCCCACACCTCCACTACTTGCCTTTAAACAACTGGCAAACCTCAAACAGATCGTTGATCGTAGCAAGCTGACCGGCTCTCAGGACAACTCCATACAACCCCGTCACGGTAGACGCTGCAAGATGTGTCAGAGCGTGGACATAGATATCACCATTACGCGTGGGGACACCTCCCACCTTGTACATGGCAGGTACTCATGTGACTCAGCCAACGTTGTCTACCTTATACGTTGCAGGCAAGGATGCCCTGAGGCAGGGTACATTGGGGAAACCGAGCAAAGGCTACGACAACGGATGAATGGGCACCACACAACAATCAACAGACAGGAGGGTTCCCTCTCATTTGGGGAACACTTCAATGGTCCAGGACATTTGACCTCGGACCTTCGGGTGGCCATCCTCCAAGATGGACTTCAGGACAGGCAGGAGAGAAAAGTGACCAAGTAGAGGCTGATAGCTAAGTTCGGTACCCATAAGGAGGGCTTCAACCGGGACCTTGGGTTCATGTCACATTACAAGTGACCATCATTGCACTATACACACACACAGATACTCCGACACACACATTCTCTCACACACACAGGCACTCCTATACACACATACACACGGACACACATACACACAGACGTGCACACAGACACCCACAGACACCCTGACAGACACACACACTCCCATGCGTAATTACTGAGTTCAAGGGTAATTACGTATGGGCAACAAAACACTGATTTCACCAGCGAAGGAAAGGATAAAGTAATTGAATAGCACTTGGATTTGAAGTGTTTAACAGTATTTATTTTTGTGCAGCATTCCTATTGTAATAAATGGGTTACCTCCTTCGGTATCCTAGGTCAGGAGTACTGTGGTGCACAGACATCACCCAACACTTTGCCCAATTGACTAGCTCTCTCAGACTGGAGATCAAACCGTGACTTTGTTACTCTGCTTCCCATTTGGCCTTCACCAGTTTGGGCAGTTCGATTGTCCTCTTTCGAAGGAACCCAGCATATAATCAGCTCCCAGATCAAATCCAGGTTAACTGCTTTGCCATCGGATGCCCAACACTTCTTATCTAAACTGAGGAGCTTATTCTCAGGAACAAAACCAGAGGTCGCTGGAAAAGCTCAACAGGACTGGCAGCATCTGTGGAGTGAAATCAGAGTTAATGTTTCGCCCGAAATGTTATCTCTGACTTCTCTCTTTACAGATGCTGCCAGACCAGCTGAGTTTTTCCAGCAACTTCTGTTCTTGTTTCTGATTTACAGCATCCACATTTCTTTCAGAGTTTGCTTATTGCAGAGTCCTAGACTGTGTTAATTGAAAAAGGGGTGAAGGGTTAAGGAAAGAGTCTAGAAAGAGAAAGAGAGACAGAGAGAGACAGAGGCAGAGAGAGGCAGAGAGAGAAAAGCAGACAGAGACAGAGACAGAGAGAGGCAGAGAGAGAAAGGCAGACAGAGAGAGAGAGAGAGACAGAGAGAGAGACAGAGACAAAGAGAGGAGCAGAGAGAGACAGAGACAGAGACAGAGAGAGAGAGGCAGAGAGAGACAGAGAGAGGCAGAGAGGGAAAGGCAGACAGAGACAGAGAGAGAGAGACAGAGAGAGACAGAGACAAAGAGAGGAGCAGAGAGAGACAGAGACAGAGACAGAGAGAGAGAGGCAGAGAGAGACAGAGAGAGGCAGAGAGAGAAAGGCAGACAGCGACAGAAATAGAGGCAGAGAGAGAGACCGAGAGATAGAGAGGAGGGGGAGGAGACCAAAGGAAAAAAGCCTTGATTTTGGGACTTATTTGCGCTGGAAATTGTGCAGAGAAAGGTTCACATAGCTGACTCTTGGGATGAAGGAGCTTGTCTTCTGGGGACAGGATGGAGGCCAGAGCTGGAACTCCTGGTGGATTGTAAGCTTATGGTTTAGACATGTGATCTGTATAAGTATGGGTTTTATCGGGTTAATTTGGGAAGAGCAGGCAAGACACGTGGGACTCTTTCACTCTCACCATCACTATCATTTCATAAGCAGCTCCATTTTGAATGGTGCATTTGATTGGAACCACCTTTAGTGATTTACTTTATTGATAACTCAGGCAAGTCTCAGAGCAGTCCCTCCATGGAGGGTTGGGGTTATAAGGAGAGGCTGGGACGTCTTTAACTGGAGAGTAGGAAGTTGAGGGGTGACCTTATGGAGGTTTATAAAATTCGGAGGAGTGTTGATAAGGTGAATGGCAGATGTTCATTCCATCGGATGGAGGATTTCAAGATTAGGGGGCACATTTTTAAGGTGAGAGGAGAGAAATTTACAAAAGACCTAAGAGGCAACTTTTTTGCACAGAGTGGTTCATATGTGGAATGAACTTCCAAAAGGAGTGGTGGGAAGTGGGTATGATTACAATGTTTGAAAGACATTTGGATAAGTACATGAATAAGAAATGTTTGGAGGGATATGGGCCAGGAGCAGGCAGGTGGGCCTAGTTTAGTTTGGCTTTGTATTCGGCACGGACTGGTTGGACCAAAGGGTCTGTTTCTGTGCTGTATGACTCTATGATAAGATTGGGAATGAGAGAAGATGCAGTGAAGGGAGATAGGTTGGAGACTAAAGAGGGTCAAACAAATTGAAATAAAAAATACATCAGATGCACACTTGAGACTGATTCAGATGTAGAAATATTTTTGCTGTGAGAGATCTCACAAGTTAGTCACAACAAAAGGCCACTTGCAAACCAGGAATAGCACAGTGCAATGCTTAACTCTGAAGCTGGTGCCAGTGTTTCTGACAATTGCTGTCAGCCTCCCACAGTTGATCGAGGATGTTTGAATTACTATGTGTTGGAAGCAACACAACAGAGAGTCTTGCCTCAGTGAAACCAAACACAGATGCAGAGAGAGAGAGAGGGAGAGAGAGCCAAACAGATGAGATTTACTGTTGTAATTTGAGACTTGACAAGCATGCTGTGCACTGAATATTACCACCGGCTGTCGAGATCCCAAACTCTGGGATTCCCTTCCTAAACCTTTCTGTTCCCCCTCCAGGATGCTTCTTCAAACCTCCTTCTTTGAGGAGGATTTGGGTCACCTCTATCTCTTTCGTTGGCATGGTGACAAGCTTTGTTTGACGACGTTCCTATGGGCAGCAGTAGACAGAAGCTGGTGGCCTTGCAGGCTAGGGTTGGGGGAAGGTCTGTAAACTTCATCAGATGGCCCTCTTGACTTCTCACATCTTGACCCTGACCTATCAGGAAGTTGACAGGAACTGAGGCAGGCTGAAGGTCATCACCGCCACCTCCCCAAGGACACCCAGGTCTCGTTGCACCTCCCCCCTTCACTCATACATTCGCCATTCAGGTAATAACCTCCCTTCCTGTTTTGTTACCCTCGACCTCAACGACAAAAGAAGAACAAAAGATTAGTACAGTGCAGGAACAGGCCCTTCAGCCCCACCCCCCCAAGCCTCTGCCAATCATTGTGCCCTAACTGAACTAAAAAACAAACCTTCTGCCCTTATTCGGTCCCTATCCCTCTATTCCCTCTCTATTCCTGTAACCATCCAGATGCCTCTTCAATGTCACCAATGTGCCTGTTTCCACCACCTCTTCTGGTAGTACGTTCCAGGCTCCTATCGCTCTCTGCCTGAAAAACGTCCCTCGCACATCTCCCTTAAACTTTCCCCCTCTCACCTTGAACTTCTGCCATCTTGTAATTGAAACTTCAACCCTGGGGAAAAGCCTCTGACTATCCATTTCAGATAATTTTGTAGACCTCTATCAGGTCCCCTGTCAGCTGTCATCTTTCCAGTGAAGACAATCCTACTCGTTTGAACCTTTCCTCATAGCCAATGCCCATGTTATTATTCATCTGCATTGCCTTTACCCACTCACTCAACTTGTCGAAATCCCTTTGAAACTTTGCTATAATCTCCTTACAGTTCACCCTGCCACCCAGCTTTTTGTTGGCTGCAAATTTAGAGATATTACATTTAGATCCCTCATCGATGTCACTCATAAATATTGTAAATAGCTGGGCTCCAACCACTGATCCTGCATTACCCCACTCATCACTGGCTGCCACTCAGTAAAAGACCCATTCTGATTCCTACTCCTTGCTTCCTGTCTGCCAACCAACTCTCTATCCATGATGGTGCACTACCAGTAATCCTATGTACATTGATTTATCAAAAACCTTCTGAAAGTCCAAGTCAATCACATCTACTGGCTCACCGTTCGGAACTCTATGAGTTCCATCCTCAACTTATTCCAGTAGATTTGTCAAGCATGATTTTCCTTTCTGTCCAATCCTGTCATTAAGTGCTCCACCGTTAAATCCTTTAGCATGGACTCCAGCATTTTCTCCAATACTGGCATCAGGCTTACCAGTCTACAGTTTTACCAGTATACAGTTCCCTGTTTTGTCTCTACCTCCTTTTGTTCAAATAGTGGGGTGACATTAACTACCTGCCAATCCATAGGAACTGCTTCAGAGTCTATAGAACCTTGAAAGATGATCACCAACATATCCTCAATTTCTAGGCCACTTCCTTACACACTCTGTGATATAGATTATTGAGTCCTGGTGATTTATTGGCCTTTAATCCTATGAATTTCCCCAACACCATTTCCCTACTAATGCTGATTTCCTTCCGTTCCTTCCTCTCTCTAGACCCTGTGTTCCCCAATATTTTTAGAATGTTATTTGTATCATCCTTTGGAAAGACAGAACCAAAATCGGTACGTAATTCGTCTGGCATGGTCTTATCCTGTCTCAAACAACCTTTCGGCCAACAGAGAACTTTTCAAATAAAGTCACTACTGTCAGATGGGAAATGGAGCAACTGATTTGTACAGATGAAACTCAGACAGCAATGACATAAAAGTCAGACTGTCGATTTATAACGAGGGCATTAATGGTGAACTATTGACCAGATCTCTTGTTCTCCTTTGGATAATACAACAGTATGTTTGATGGTCCATGGGAGGGCAGAATCATTGGGTTTGACAGCTCAGAAACATTTTGGAAGGTGAGAGAGAGGTAATCGGTTTAAGGAAAGTATGCCAATGATGGAATGTTGGGAATCGGAGATAGACTGGAGACCAGATCTGGAGCTCCTGGTGGATTGTAAGATTATGGTTTGTATACGTGACCTGTATAAGTTTGTGTTCGACCCAGGTCGGTTTGGTAAGAGCAGACAGGCCTTGTAGGATTCATTCACTCTCACCATCACCAACATTTCATAAGTAGCTCCATGTTGAATGGTGTCACCACTTCAAGTGATTTACTTTATTGATTAAGTAGATTTTGAAGCAGTCCCTCCATCGAAACATCTTTGAGGAGACATGCACAATCCAGATGATTTTGGTGAATGTATTTTGTGTTGGTGTGTTACAGTCTGTTATACTCAGGGTTATTGTGGCTGTACACATATTGTAACCTGGAGCTATGGGTTGTACGACCTACAACATTCTCTTGATCACATGGTTAACCAGGAATACTGCACCTGCTTGATTTTGTAACAGACACAGAAATGTCTTATGTCAGATATTCCGAAGAAGAGTCATACTGGAATCGAAGTGTTAGCTCTGTTCCTCTCTCGCTGCCAGACCTGCTGAGTTTCTCCAGCAGTTTCTGAGTTTGTTTCAGATGTCCAGCATCTGTGGGATTATGATTATGTTCGACAGTTTGATTAGATTAGATTAGATTAGATTAGATTAGATTACTTACAGTGTGGAAACAGGCCCTTCGGCCCAACAAGTCCACACCGACCCGCCGAAGCGCAACCCACCCATTCCCCTACATTTACCCCTTTACCTAACACTAGGGGCAATTTAGTATGGCCAATTCACCTGACCTGCACATCTTTGTGACTGTGGGAGGAAACCGGAGCACCCGGAGGAAACCCACGCAGACACAGGGAGAATGTGCAAACTCCACACAGTCAGTTCCACTTCGATCTTGGAAGGAAATTAATTTCCTTGACTAAGTTTCTTGGGACATGAACTATGGGGCTCGGGGACAGAGGCAAGAATGTTACCTACTGTACCACAAGGCCTCCATGGTTATTTTGTCACTTCCACCTTATGACAGGGCAACTCTCTTGTAAGAAACAGCATGTCAGCCTGCAGCTGTTAACTCTGTTTCTCAATCTGTCCACACATATGCTGTCAGGCCTGCTGAGTTTCTTCAGCACCTTCTGTTTTACTTCTGTCTCTACCTTTGTATTACGGGATGGACAGAGTTTTCCACAGTGTTTGTGCTGTTCTGCTGTAACCATGGAAACAGATGAGGCCAACACCAGAAAGTCTGCCCAGGGCTGTTTTACACACAGTCTCCTTGTGGGACCCCCTTTCTCTCCTCCATCGTTGTTTCGGTGGGAGAGCTGCTAAATTTATTCAAGGCCCAGATTGCTCCCTCTGAACTTCCAGGAGGTAATCTACTTTCTGGGGCCTCTTTTTAAAGATGGGAGTCCCATCATCAGGTTCTTCCCCTATCATGGGGGGGGCACCTTTTTATGAGACAAGTCTCTCCAGGGTCCCTTTAGTTCCCAGCGATCGGTCGGAGAGTCATAGAGATCTACCGCACAGAAACAGACCCTTTGGTCCAATTTATCCATGCTGACCAGGGACTAAATTAATCTAGTCCCATTTGCTAGCATTTGACCTTTATCCAGTTAAACCCTGATATCCATCGAGATGCCTTTTAAATGTTGCAATTGTACCAGCCTCCACCACTTCCTCTGGCAGCTCATTCCATACACGCACCACCCTGTGTGTGAAAAAGTTGCCCCTTAGGTCCCTTTTAAACCTTTCCCCCCTCATCCTAAACCCTGTAGTTCTGGACTCCCCGCCCCAGGGAAAAGACATTGTCTATTTACCCTATCCATGTCCCTCATGATTTTATAAACCTCGATAAGGTCACCCCTCAGCCTCTAACACTCCAGGGAAAGCAGCCCCAGCCCATTCTGCTTCTCCCTACAGCATCATGGCTTTTCCATTCCAAAGACATTAGTGCCCAGCATGGGAATGAAATGATCTTTGTATAAATAGGGGTTATAAATGGGAGAAGATGGCAATTTGCAATGTAAGGCACATTCTAACAAGCAATATCCTTGAACACCTTAAGGGTTCACACCAGCAGAAGTGACTGGCAAGGAACACCCTCAGGTCTAATACCCTTGTATCAGCCTCGAAAACAAATGAGAGAGTATTAACAGATTCCTATAGGTGGGAGAAGAGAAAGACTTAAGGTGGAAGATTCTCTTGATTAATTAAGGATGAACTATCAACAACTTTTTATTTACCAACAGCTATGGGATCAGGAGTGTACCAAATATTCTGGTTGATCAAGAGGTCCACATAAACGATGTAAAAAGTAATGGAAACGTAATGCAGGATGTATACACATCACTGTTATACACTACTTACAGTATAAATCGCTTAAATAATAATGCAACTTTGCTTTACATAAACTTACCATCAGGGAGCCTTCTCACTCACACTGACCGCTCAGACATCACGATATTTGAGAAGAAATTGACTCGAAATTGACTGAGAACTGTTGTAATTTCACATGGCCATTGAACCTGTGGATATATGGACAGGAAGGGTTTAGAGGGATATGGGCCAAGTGCTGGCAAACGGGACTGCATTAGCTTAGGATATCTGGTCAGCATGGCTGAGTTGGACCGAAGGGTCTGTTTCTGTGCTGTACAGCTCTATGACTCTATGACCTGTCTCTGGGAATGAAGTAAGTTTTTTTTAGAAAACTGTAATGCTTGGATGGAGTAATGCAGTGATCTCTGCTGTATTTGGGGTGTATACGTTTTCGCCAGTTTATTGAGGATTCTGGGTCATAAGGTGCTGGTTAAAACAAATTTGTCGGTGATTATGGGGCTGTGAAGCCTGATGTTTTCCAGACATAGTCACACAAAGTTGGACAAAGGTTATACAGAGGTCAGACAGATTGGAAAGACTGGGACAGAGCTAGGCAGAGGGGAACATCTTACCTTACGGGCTCTCTCTCCATCGGTATTCCAGTCACTCTAAACCTAGAAGCGTTATCTAGTATGCGACAGGATATTCACCCACTTGCTCTCTCCATGATAAGTCCCAGTAAGGGGATGGTTTATATGTACGTGGAGTGGCAAGAGGACCTCAGTATGTGGTGAAAGCATTGACAAAATTCCAACATTCCGAAGGTACAGAAAATGGAAGGCCCAGAGGTCAAAAGTCATGGGGATTGGCCAAAGAAAGGGCACTGCTGAGGTTTGACTGGCTTCAGGCTCCACTTACCTTGCATAAGTCCTGCAGATTATAATTAGAACAGGGCTATGAGAAGACGACGACAAACAATTTCACATTCAGCAAATTAGCGTGTCCATTTCACCCTCCGAGCACCAACAAGACAGATACAGCTGTTAAAAGGGCTCACCTCATCCTCAAAGGGGAACCAGGAAAAGCAGCGAGTGGAGTGCACATGCAAACCTGCGATTGCCCACTATCCCAAACGCAAAAGACATATGACTTGCTCTTTGGGTCCTCTCACAGGACAGTCAGTGAAATTCATTGCATAACTGATCCCTGTACACCAATTGGTGTCGGCTTGGAATCCTGGTCTGTTAACTGGATTATTTCAGCTAAGGTAACAGTGGGGTTAGAGAAGGGGGAGAAATCAGACAGGATTCCCATTCCTGAGCAATATCCAATGACTGAAATGCCTGGGTGTGCTTTTTAGTATTGGACTAAGGGCAAGAGGAGAGGCGGTCACCTAATAATATTATCACTATTGGACACAGTAGCCTAGTAGCATTATCATTGAACTATTAATCCAGAAACCTAGGTAATGTCTTCAAGACCTTGGTTCAAATCCTGCCATGGTAGATGTTGAATATGAATTCAATAAATAAAAATCTAATGACTACTGTCCATTGTCGATTTCTGTGAAAACCCATCTGGTTCACTAATCCCCATTAGGGAAGGAATCTGCCATCCTTATCTGGTCTGGCCTACATGTGATTCCAGACCCACAGCAATGTGGTTAACTCTTAACTACCTGCTGGGTAATTGGGGATGGGCAATAAATGCTGGTCTAGCCAGCGATGCCCTCATCCTGTGAACAAATAGAAGGAAAATCCAGAGGCCTAGGGAATGTTCTGGAGACCTGCATTCTGATGTCAGATGGTGGTAACTGAATCCAGAAATAAGAGTTTAATGTTAACAATGCAGCTGTTATCAAGGGGGGGGGAGGGGGGAGGTGAATCCCCTGTCTGTTTCAATAATGTCTTTTTTGAGAAAGGAGAAGTCCTATGTGTATCGAATCCTGATGAAACTGATCAGTGAACAGAATGTGACAATCCCTCATTTCTGATCCAATCTTCTCACACACAAAAAAACACCATGAAGTGGCATTAGCAGCGGAGGTGGTGGCATAGCAGAAATGTTACTGGACTGGTAATCCAGAACTCTGCCTAATGTTATGGCGATATAGGTTCAAGTCCCACCACGCCACATAGCGTTTAATAGACCATCACCAGTGTCCTAGGTTCGATTCCAACCTCGGGCAACTGTCTGTGTGGAGTTTGCACATTCTCCCTGTGTCTGTGTGGGTTTCCTTCGGGTGCTCTGGTTTCCTCCCACAGTCCAAAGATGTGCAGGTCAGGTGACTTGGTCATGCTAAGTTGCCCATAGTGCTAGGTGCATTAAACAGAGGGAAATGGGTCTGGGTGGGTTACTCTGTGGAGGGTCGGTGTGGACTGGTTGGGCCGAAGGGCCTGATTCCACACTGTAGGGAATCTAATCTGTTACAAGCAATATAGATAATTCGAGAATTAAAAGCTAGTCTAATGGGAGCCATGTAACAATTGTTGTAAAAACACGTCTGATTCACTTAGGGAAGGAAGTCTGGCCTGTGTGTGACTCTAGACCCACAGCAATGTGGTTGACTCTTAACGGGCCTCTGGCTAATTAGGGATGGGCAATATATGTAGGCCTAGCATGAGCAAATAAAGGGAAAAGGATGTGTGTGAAGCAACAACATTAACAAGATCAAAATTATTAGAAGGTAGAGAGTCCATCCATCAGTCTAACAATGGCAGGGAAGAAGCTGTTCTTGAACCTATTGGTGCATGTGTTCAAGCTTCTGCATATTCTGCCCGATGGAAGAGGTCATAGGAGAGCATCATTGGGGTGGGAGAGGTCTTTAGTCATGTTGGCAGTCTTGCCCAGCCAATGAGACGTGTAAATGGAGTTCATGGATGGGAGGTTGGCTTCTGTGATGGTCTGGTCTGTGCGCACCACCCTCTGTAGTTTCTTATGGCCCTGGGCAGAGCAGTTGATCTCCTAACTTGATGATAATGGTTAGAGTATGAGATGAGAGAATTGTTTAGGGTTGAATACAGTGTGCCTCAGAAATGCCCAGTTTTGAGAAGCAAGATGTGTTCCTGCTCAGGGACCGGTCGAACCAGGCCTGGGACCAGTTGGTATGCTTTAGCTCAGCTCCAGTATAAAGCACTTTGAATTCAATCCTTGACGAAATTGCTTTCCTTAATATTGAAAAGAAGCCTTTACACAATTTCCTTTAACTCTTTCAACAGCATGATTTGTTGAAATTAGAACCCTGCACAGTTCCGCCAAAGAATCTTGTTGAAAATGTTCAGGTTTGGATCTGTGTCAAAACATGCCAGCTTGCTCAAAACTGGCAAAGGGCATAAAATTAAGGTTTGACACTGGGCACGAAGCAGCAATGAGCCAGCTCTCTGCCCCACTCCCTGTTCTGCTCCAGTAGATGAAAAGCTGAATTTTAGCAACGTTGACACAGAGGGAGCTTATTGAAACCCTACAAGCTTATTCAGCCTCCGATAAGATCATGGCTAATTTGTATCACAACTGCATTTACCTGTCTTCATTAACACCCCCAGCACCATCTGTCTCTCTCAGTTGTGAAGATTACTATTGACTAAGCATTTGCTTCTTATATTTGTTCACAAGAAGTGCGTGTCACTGCCTATTTCATCAGAACACGGAGGCCATTCAATCCCTTGAGTCTTGCTCATCTATTCAATGCGATCATGGCTGATCTGTGGCCTAACTCCATATTCCTACCTTGGGCCCATATCCCTTGATACCCCTGCTTAACAAAAATCTGTCCATCTCAGATTTAAATTTAACAATTGCATTAGCGTCATTTGAGGAAGAGAGCCCCAAACCTCCCCTGTTCTTTGTGTGTAGAAGTGTTTTCTAACATCCTTCCTGAATGATCTGGCCCTAATTTTCAGACAAAGACCCCTGGTTCTAGAACCTTCAATAGTTTAGCTTTATCTACCCTGTCTTTTCCTCTTAATACCCTGAAGATCTCAATTCAATCACCCCTTAACCGTCTAAATTCTAGAGAATAAAGGCCTAATTTGTCTAATCTCTCTTTATAACTTAACCCCTGAAGTCCAGTGTCAGTTGTATAAGCCTGTGTTGAATTCCCTCCAGGGCCAAAGCATCCTTCCTAAAGTGTGCTGCTCTAAGTAGTATTTTCTGTTCACTGAAGGGTTCGTACCTGGACTCACTATCAAACTCTTTTAATTGTTTAATTAAAAGCAGTATGGATGCAAACTGTGATATTTCTAGGTACAATGTACTGCCACCAATCCTCCTTCTTTTGACTGGTTTGAGGAAATGATTTGGTTTCCAGTAGTAAAGAATTAATGTTATCGAGTCTTAACAAGAAGGCGCTCTTGTCTTAACTAGATGTAGTTTATTGCATGATAACACTCAGTTACAGGTTATATTAGTTAACTGGACATTATAGTGTAATATGGTCTACCTTATTTGTGGGCGGCATGGTGGCACAGTGGTTAGCACTGCTGCCTCACAGCGCCAGAGACCCGGGTTCAATTCCCGCCTCAGGCGACTGACTGTGTGGAGTTTGCACGTTCTCCCTGTGTCTGCGTGGGTTTCCTCCGGGTGCTCTGGTTTCCTCCCACAGTCCAAAGAGGTGCAGGTCAGGTGAATTGGCCATACTAAATTGCCCCTAGTGTTAGGTAAGGGGTAGATGTAGGGGTATGGGTGGGTTGCGCTTCGGCGGGGCGGTGTGGACTTGTTGGGCCGAAGGGCCTGTTTCCACACTGTAAGTAATCTAATCCCAACTCAAGTGAGTATGAAATAATCAGATGGCGTGGAGTTTATTGTAATCTAAAGTATTAAGCCTTGCTGAATCACTACTTATACAACATTGTACCCCAAGTTTTTTTTAAGATTGCTTGCAATGTGGAAACAGGCCCTTCGGCCCAACAAGTCCACACCGACCTGCCGAAACGCAACCCACCCAGACCCATTCCCCTAACACTACGGACAATTTAGCATGGCCAATTCACCTAACCTGTACAGTTTTGGATTGTGGAAGGAAACCAGAGCAAACCCACAAAGAGAGTCGCCCGAGGCAGGAATTGAACCCAGGTGCTGTGAGGTAGCAGTGCTAACCACAGTACCACCCACAATTATTGTGTCGCTCCTGCTTAATATTTGTACATTCATGTATATAGGTACATTTACCATTGCTCCATCTCCCCAGAGATTGTTTCAGAGAACATCTCTGGGACACCCGCACCACTCAACCCCACTGCCCCATGGCTGAACACTTTAACTCTCCCTCCAACTCTGCCGAGGACATGCAGGTCCTGGGCCTCCTCCATTGACAAACCCCAAAGGATCATTCCATATCTGACATGAATTTACCTGTATCTCCACCAATGTCATCTACTGTCTCCATTGCACCCGATGTGGTCTCCTCTACATCGGACAGACTGGACGCCAACATGTGGATCGTTTCAGAGAACATCTCTGGGCCACCCGCACCAACCAACCCCACCACCCTGTGGCTGAACACTTCAACTTCCCCTCCCACTCCACCAAGGACATGCAGGTCCAAGGTCTCCTCCATCACCAAAACGGGATCAATGTAGATTTCACTAGTTTCCTCATTTCCCTTCCCCCCACATTATCCCACCCCCAAGCCATCAACTTTGTACTGCCCTCTTGACCTGTCCATCACCTTTCCCATCCATCTGCTCCACCCTCCTCTCCAACCTATCACTTTCTCCCTCACCTTTACCGACCTATTGCATTCCTTGCTACCTTCCCCCCAGCCCCACTTCCCTCCCATTTATCTCTAAGACCCCTTGGCCCACAAGCCTCATTCCTAATGAAGGGCTTTTGCCAGAAACATCGATTTTCCTGCTCCTCAGATCCTGCCTGACCTGCTGTACTTTTCCAGCACCACTCTGATCTAAACTCTAGTTTCCAGCATCTGCAGTCCTCACTTTTGCCGAGTTGATTTAAACCCTACTACGAATCCTCTTGCAAGGATGCCTACCTTGAAGAAGTTGTCCTCCTCTCTCCACAAGAATCTCAGTGAGTCGCTCTCTCACAGCAACCCCCAGGTCATCTCCTCTGCCCTGAAACTCTTCAACCATGTACTGAAACAGACTCGCTATCACTGCCACATTTGCTTCCTCAATGCCTGCCTCCTTAACCAGCTGATCCCACATGGACTCTGGACTACATTCAACCCAACACAGTTTAGACCCGAACCACCGCAGGAATTGCAAAACCTGCGCCCACGCCTCCTCCCTCACCACCGACCAAGGCCCCAAAGGAGCCTTCCACATCCATCAAAGTTTCACCTGCACGTCTACCAATGTCATTTATTGTATCCATTTTTCTCGTTGCGGACTCCTCTACATTGGGGAGACTGGACGCCTCCTCACAGAGTGCTTCAGGGAACATCTCCAGGACACCTCCACCAATCAACTCCCCCTCCCACTCTGCTGAGGACATGCTGGTCCTGGTCCTGGGCCTCCTCCACCGCCGCTCCCTTACCACCCGGCGCCTGGAGGAAGAATGCCACATAGTTATTGGGGACTCGATAGTTCGGGGCACAGATAGGCGGTTTTGTGGGGGTGAGAGAGACTCACGTTTGATATGTTGCCTCCTAGGTGCAAGGGTACGTGACATCTCTGATCGTGCTTTCCAGGTCCTTAAGGGGGAGGGGGAGCAGCCCGAAGTCGTGGTACACATTGGCACCAACGACATAGGTAGGAAGAGGGCTGAGGATGTTAGGCAGGCTTTCAGGGAGCTAGGTTGGAAGCTCAGAGTTAGAACAAACAGAGTTGTTGTCTCTGGTTTGTTACCTGTGCCACGTGATAGAGAGTTGAGGAATAGGGAGAGAGAACAGTAAATGCGTGGCTACAGGGATGGTGCAGGAGGGAGGGTTTCTGGTATCTGGATAACTGGGGTTCTTTCTGGGGAAGGTGGGACCTCTATAAACAGGATGGTCTACACCTGAACCTGAGGGGCACCAGTATCCTTGGGGGGAGGTTTGCTAGTGCTCTTGGGAGGGGTTTAAACTAACTCTGCAGGGGCATGGGAACCTAGACTGTAGCTTTAGGGTGCAGGACCTGGAGTGTAGGGAGGTTAGGAACATGGCATCAATCTCAAAGGAGGGTGCCTGTAAACAGGAAATTGGCTTGAAGTGTGTATACTTCAATGCAAGAAGTATACAAAATAAGGTAGGTGAACTTGCAGTGTGGGTTGGTACCTGGGATTTCGATGTTGTGGCTATTACGGAGACATGGGTAGAACAGGGACAGGATTGGCTGTTGCAGGTTCCAGGGTTTAAATGTTTTAGTAGGGTCAGGGGTGAGGGTGAAAGAGGGGGAGGTGTGGCATTGCTTGTCAAAGATAGTATTACAGCGGTGGAAAGGACGATGGATGAAGACTCGCCATCTGAGGTAGTTTGGGCTGAGGTTAGAAATAGGAAAGGTGAGGTCACCCTGTTAGGAGTTTTCTACAGGCCTCCTAATAGTCCTAGAGACGTAGAGGAAAGTATTGCGAGGATGATTCAGGAGAAGAGTGAAAGTAATAGGATGGTTGTTATGGGGGACTTTAACTTTCCAGATATTGACTGGGAAGGCTATAGCTCGAGTTCAATAGATGGGTCAGTGTTTGTCCAATGTGTGCAGGAGGGTTTCCTGACACAATATGTAGACAGGCCAACAAGAGGTGAGGCCATACTGGATTTGGTTCTGGGTAACGAACCAGGCCAGATGTTAGAATTTGAGGTAGGTGAGCATTTTGGGGACAGTGACCACAACTCGGTGACTTTTACTCTAGTGATGGAGAGGGATAAGTGTGCACTGCAGGGCAAGAGTTATAGCTGGGGGCAGGGAAATTATGATGCAGTGAGGCATGACTTAGGATGCCTGGCTTGGAAAAGTAGGCTTCAAGGGAAGATCGCAATTGATATGTGGAGCTTGTTTAAGGAGCAACTATTGAGTGTCCTTGATAAGTATGTACCTGTCAGGCAGGGAGGAAAGAGTCATGTGAGGGAGCCATGGTTTAATAAGGAATTGGAATCCCTTGTTAAAGGGAAGAGGGTGGCCTATGTAAAGATGAGGCATGAAGGTTCAATTGGGGCAATTGAGAGTTATAAGGTAGCTCGGAAGGATCTGAAGAGCGAGCTAAGAGCAGCAAGGAGGGGACATGAAAAGTCCTTAGTTGGTAGGATTAGGGAAAACCCAAAGGCTTTCTATAGGTATGTCAGGAATAAAAGAATGACTAGGGTAGGAACAGGTCCAGTCAAGGATAGTAGTGGGAAGTTGCGTGTGGAGGCTGAAGAGATTGGGGAGACACTGAATGAATACTTTTCGTCAGTATTCAGTCAGGAACAGGACATTGTTGCTGATGTGAATACTGAGTCACAATTAATTATAATGGATGGTTTTGAGGTATGTAGGGAAGAGGTGTTGGAAATTCTGGAAAAGGTGAAAATAGATAAGTCCCCTGGGCCTGATGGCATTTATCCTAGGATTCTCTGGGAAGCAAGGGAGGAGATTGCAGAGCCATTGGCCTTGATTTTTATGTCCTCAATGTCTACAGGAATAGTGCCAGAATACTGGAGGATAGCAAATGTGGTTCCCTTGCTCAAGAAGGGGAGTAGGGATAACCCTAGTAACTATAGGCTGGTGAGTCTCACTTCTGTTGTGGGCAAAGTCTTAGAGAGAATTGTAAGGGATAGGGTTTATGAACATTTGGATAGGAACAATGTGATCAAGGATAGTCAGCATGGTTTTGTGAAGGGCAGGTGGTGCCTCACAAACCTTATTGAATTCTTTGAGAAGGTGACTAAGGAGGTGAATGAGGGTAAAGCGGTAGATGTGGTGTATATGGATTTTAGTAAGGCATTTGATAAGGTTTCCCATGGTAGGCTACCGCAAAAAATACGGAGGTATGGGATTGAGGGTGAGTTGGAGGTTTGGATTAGGAATTGGCTGGCTGGAAGAAGACAGAGGGTAATAGTTGATGGTAAAGGTTCATCTTGGAGTGCAGTTACTACTGGTGATCCGCAAGGATCTGTTTTGGGACCATTGCTGTTTGTCATTTTTATAAATGACCTGGAGGAGGGGCTAGAAGGTTGGGTGAGCAAGTTTGTCGATGATACAAAAGTCGGTGGAGTTGTTGACAGTGAGGAAGGATGTGGCAGGTTACAGCGGGATAAAGATAAGCTGCAGAGCTGGGCAGAAAGGTGGCAAATGGAGTTCAATGTGGGTAAGTGTGAAGTGATTCACTTTGGTAAGAGTAACAAGAAGATGGGGTACTGGGCTAATGGTCGGATACTTGGTAGTGTGGATGAGCAGAGGGATCTTGGTGTCCATGTACACAGATCTCTGAAAGTTGCCACCCAGGTAAATAGTGCTGTGAAGAAGGCATATGGCGTACTGGGCTTTATTGGTAGAGGAATTGAGTTCCGGAGTCCTGAGGTCATGTTACAGTTGTATAAGACTCTGGTGCGGCCGCATCTGGAGTATTGTGTGCAGTTTTGGTCGCCATACTATAGGAAGGATGTGGAGGCACTGGAACGGGTGCAGAGGAAGTTTACCAGGATGTTGCCTGGTATGGTAGGAAGATCGTATGAGGAAAGGCTGAGGCACTTGGGGCTGTTTTCATTGGAGAAAAGAAGGTTTAGGGGTGACTTGATAGAGGTGTACAAGATGATTAGGGGTTTAGATAGCGTTGACCATGAGAACCTTTTTCATCGTATGGAGTCAGCTATTACGAGGGGGCATAGCTTTAAATGAAGGGGTGGTAGGTATAGGACAGATGTTAGGGGTAGATTCTTTACTCAGCGAGTCGTGAGTTCATGGAATGCCCTGCCAGTAGCAGTGGTGGACTCTCCCTCTTTATGGGCATTTAAACGGGCATTAGATAGGCATATGGAGGATAGTGGGCTAGTGTAGGTTAGGTGGGCTTGGATCGGTGCAACATCGAGGGCCAAAGGGCCTGTACTGCGCTGTATTTTTCTATGTTCTATGTTCTATATTCTATATTCTATCTTCCGCCTCGGAACACTTCAACTCCAGGGCATCAATGTGGACTTCACCAGTTTCCTCATTTCCCCTCCCCCCACCTTACCTCAGTTCCAACCTTCCAGCTCAGCACTGTCCCCATGACCTGTCCTACCTGCCAGCTCCCTTCCCACCTACCCACTCCACCCTCCCCTCTGACCTATCACCTTCATCCCCATCCCCATTCACCTATTGTACTCTTTGCCACCTTCTCCTCAGCCCCACCTCCCTCCCTCCCCATTTATCTCTCCACAAGGTCCCATGGCCTTGCTCATCTGTGGGCAGAGTGGGGTCTTGCCACAACTGGTCTCATGATGTACATTGTCAAGTTTGATTTTGTCACAGTATGTCACAGTATGGCTGCTCTGACTGATAGTCCTCGTTCTCTGAGTCTCAGTAAATCACTCTTGCTTCAGCACTGTGTCTACATTTGGCAATGAGCAAGAAGAGGAACAATCCCAACAATCTCCAGGACCTTGTGACCTCATTATAGGCACAAGCTATTAGTACCATAGAATAAAATCCCTACAGCATGAAGCGAGGTGAGTTGGCCCGTCACGTCCACACCGACTGTCTGAAGGGCATCCCAACTAAACCAAGCCCCCTGTGCTTTCTCTATAACCCTGCATTTCCCATGGCTAACCCACCTAGCCTACACGTCCCTGGGCACTACGGGGCAAATTCCCATGGCCAATCCACCTAACCTGCCCATCTTTGGATTGTGGGAGGAAACTGGAGCACTCGGAGGAATCCCACGCAGACACGGGGAGAATGTGCAAACTCCCTAAGTTGCCTGAGGTGGGAATCGAACCCAGGTCTCTGGTGCTGTAAGGCAGCAGTGCTAAGCACTGTGCCCCTCCACCCAATTGACTCATACTACATTTACACTACTATTTCTATACCACTACTAATATCTATACCACTACTAATTCTTCCGTCGCCTCTGCCTCTGAGCTTACTTTCATAATCAGGACTCCCGCCCACCTTCTGAGGACCCGTTCACCCACCTCCAACACACTGTATCCACCTGGACACCCCGCGCTGGCCTATTACCTGCCCTCGACCTCTTCATTTCCAACTGCCGCCGGGACATTAACCACCTCAACCTGTCTACCACCCCTCCCCCACTCCAACCTCTCACCCTCACAACATGCAGCCCTCCAATCCCTCTGCTCCAATCCCAACCTCACCATCAAGCCAGCGGATACAGGGGGCGCAATGGTAGTCTGGCGCACTGACCTCTACGCCGCTGAAGCCAAACACCAACTCGAGGACACCTCTTCCTACTGCCCCCTCGACCATGACCCCACCCCCCATCACCAAACCATCATCTCCCAGACCATACAGAACCTCATCACCTCAGGAGATCTCCCACCCACAGCTTCCAACCTCATAGTCCGGGAACCCTGCACTGCCCGGTTCTACCTCCTTCCCAAGATCCACAAGCCTGACCACCCTGGCCGACCCATTGTCTCAGCATGCTCCTGCCCCACTGAACTCATCTCTACCTACCTCGACACTGTCCTATCTCCCCTAGTCCAGGAACTCCCCACATACGTTCGAGACACCACCCACGCCCTCCACCTCCTCCAAGACTTCCGTTTCCCCGGCCCTCAACACCTCATCTTCACCATGGATGTCCAATCCCTCTACACCTCCATCTGCCATGACCAGGGCCTCCAAGCCCTCCGTTTTTTCCTCTCCAGACGTCCCCAACAATACCCTTCCACTGACACTCTCATTCATTTGGCCGAACTGGTTCTCACCCTTCACAATTTCTCCTTTGAATCCTCCCACTTCCTCCAGACCATGGGCACACGTATGGGCACCAGCTATGCCTGTCTCTTTGTTGGCTATGTAAAGCAGTTGATCTTCCGTAATTACACTGGCACGACTCCCCACCTCTTCCTCCGCTACATTGATGGCGCCACCTCGTGCTCCCGCGAGGAGGTTGAGCAATTCATCAACTTCACCAACACATTCCACCCTGACCTTAAATTTACCTGGACCATCTCTGACACCTCCCTCCCCTTCCTGGACCTCTCCATCTCCATTAATGGCGACCGACTTGACACTGACATTTTTTACAAACCCACCGACTCCCACAGCTACCTGGATTACACCTCTTCTCACCCTACCTCTTGCAAAAATGCCATCCTGTATTCCCAATTCCTCCGCCCCGCCGGATCTGCTCCCAGGAGGACCAGTTCCACCACAGAACACACCAGATGGCCTCCTTCTTTAGAGACCGCAATTTCCCTTCCCATGTGGTTAAAGATGCCCTCCAACGCATCTCATCTACATCCCGCACCTCGGCCCTCAGACCCCACTCCTCCAACTGTAACAAGGACAGAACGTCCCTGGTGCTCACCTTCCACCCTACCAACCTTTGCATAAACCAAATCATCTGCCGACATTTCCGCCACCTCCAAACAGACCCCACCACTAGGGATATATTTCCCTCCCCACCCCTTTCCGCCTTCCACAAAGACCGCTCCCTCCGTGACTACCTGGTCAGGTCCACGCCCCCCCTACAACCCACCCTCCCATCCTGGCACTTTCCCCTGCCACCGCAGGAACTGTAAAACCTGTGCCCACACCTCCTCCCTCACCTCTATCCAAGGCCCTAAAGGAGCCTTCCACATCCATCAAAGTTTGACCTGCACATCCACTAATATCATTTATTGTATCCGTTGCTCCCAATGCGGTCTCCTCTACATTGGGGAGACTGGGCGCCTCCTAGCAGAGCGCTTTAGGGAACATCTCCAGGACACCCGCACCAATCAACCACACCACCCTGTGGCCCAACATTTCAACTCCCCCTCCGACTCTGCCGAGGACATGGAGGCCCTGGGCCTCCTTCACCACCGCTCCCTCACCACCAGACACCTGGAGGAAGAACGCCTCATCTTCCGCCTCGGAACACTTCAACCCCAGGGCATCAATGTGGACTTCAACAGTTTCCTCATTTCCCCTTCCCCCACCTCACCCTAGTTCCAAACTTCCAGCTCAGCACTGTCCCCATGACTTGTCCGGACTTGTCCTACCTGCCTATCTCCTTTTCCACCTATCCACTCCACCCTCTCCTCCCTGACCTATCACCTTCATCCCCTCCCCCACTCACCCATTGTACTCTTTGCTACTTTCTCCCCACCCCCACCCTCCTCTAGCTTATCTCTCCACGCTTCAGGCTCACTGCCTTTATTCCTGATGAAGGGCTTTTGCCCGAAACGTCGATTTGGAAGCTCCTTGGATGCTGCCTGAACTGCTGTGCTCTTCCAGCACCACTAATCCAGAATGTAATATCAGCACAGAGCCAAGGGGCTGAAGGGCCTCGTCTGCTCTGTAGACTCTATTTCTCAATGGCTTGTTGATGAAATAAGTAAATAATATCAATATTGATGCTAACCCTTACATTGAACCATAAGGGTCATATGAAACCACTATTCAACCCAACATTGAGACTTTATTTTATTCATTCCTGGGATGTGGATGTTGCTGGTTGGACCAGATTTGTTGCCTGTCCCTAATTGCCCTTGAGAAGGCTTTGACTTTCTGAACTGCAGCTGGGATGGTGGAGATACAACTGCAATGCTGGTAGGGAAGGAACTCCAGGATTTAGATCCAAAACAGAATGCTGGAAAAACATACATAAGTAACATTTGTGTCACACAAATGCCAGGCATCATTAATAAGAGACAATCTGACCACCGCCTTTGACATTCAATGGTGTTACCATCACTGAATCCCCCACAGACCTGGGAGCTATGATTGACTAGAAACTCACCTCGTCTTGCCACATAAACACTGTGGCGAAAGTGAGGACTGCAGACACTGGAGATGAGAGTCGAGAGTGTGGTGCTGGAAAAGCACAGCAGGTCAGGCAGCATCCGAGGAGCAGGAGACTCGCCCGAAATGTCGATTTTCCTGCTTTTTGGATGCTGCCTGACCTGCTGTGCTTTTCCAGCACCACACTCTCGACATAAACACAGTGGCTGCATGAGCAAGCCAGAGGCTAGGAATACTGCAGCGAGTAACTCACCTCCTGACTCCCCAAAGCCTGTCCACCATCTACAAGGCACAAGTCAGGAGTGTGATGGAATACTCCCCACTTGCCTGGATGGGTGCAGCTCCAACCACAAGAAATTCAATACCATCCAGGACAAAGCAGCCTGCTTGAGTGGCATTACATCCACAAGCATCCGCTCCCTCCAACTGCCAACGCTCAGTTGCAGCGGTGTGTACCATCTACAAGACGCACTGCAGAAATTTACCAAAGATCCTCACCTTCCAAACCCACGACCACTTCCATCCAGAAGGAAAAAAGGCAGCAGATACATGGGAACACCACCCGCTGCATGTTCCACTCACCATCCTGACTTGGAAATATATTGCTGTTCCTTCAGTGTTGCTGGGTGAAGATCCTGGAATTCCCTCCCTCATTGTGGGTCAACCCACAGCAGGTGGACTGCAGTGGTTCAAGATGGCAGCTAATCCTCAGCTTCTCAAGGGGCAAACTAGGGATGGGCAATAAATGTTGACCCAGCCAGCAACACCCACATCCCACAGCTGAATAAATAAATCATTCATAAAATACTAGGAGCAGGAGTAGGCCATTCAGCCCCTTCAGCATGCTCCACCATTTAATACAATCATGGCTGACCTCATTTTGGCCTCTACTCTATTTTCCTGCCACTCCCCATAACCCTTCGATCCATTACTAATTAAAACTCTGTCTATCCCCTCCTTAAATTTGCTCAAAAGCATCCACCGCACTCATGGTGGAATGAATTCCACGAATTCATGACCTTTTGAGGGAAGTAATTTCTCCTCATCTTTGTTTTAAATCAGTTACCCCTTATCCTAAAACCGTAATCTCTTGTTCTAGATTTCCCCACAAGGGGAAACATATGCTCCATGTCTACTTTGACAATCCTCTTTAATATTTTATGCATCTCAATCAGATCTCCTCTCAACCTTCTAGCTCTGGAGTGTATTGGGCCTAAACTGTTCAATCTCTCTTCATAACCAGGGTCCCAGGTTCGATTCTAGCCTCGGGCGACTGTCTGTGTGGAGTTTGCACGTTCTCCCCGTGTCTGTGTGGGTTTCCTCCGGGTGCTCTGGTTTCCTCCCACAGTCCAAAGATGTGCAGGTTTGGTGAATTGACCATGCCAATTTGTGCATAATGTTAGGTGCATTAGTCAGAGGGAAATGGGTCTGGGTGTGTTACTCTTTGGAGGGTCAGGGTGGACTTGGTGGGCCGAAGGGCCAGTTTCCACACTGCAGAGAATCTAATCTAATCTAATAAAGACAAACTGCTCATCTCTGGAATCAATCCTTCATACTGCCTCCAATACATCTGTCCTGAAGTAAGGGGACCAAAACTGTTTGTGATACTCCAGGTGTAGTCTCACTAACGCTTTGAAATTGTCAGTTAGCTCACAGCAGGTTCCTGCAAACAGTAATGTGGCATTAGTTGGCTAATTGTCTTGGTTGGTGGTGTTGATTGAAGAACCAGGCTAGGACTTGCGCCTCCTCTCCCTAAATAATCCCCTTTCCATCCGTTTGAGAGAGTAAATGGGGCCTTCTTTTAACTTCTCATCAAACCACAGAGGAAAGAACTAGCAATATTTGGAAACAGACTTCCTGGTCATACTGGGGTTCCACTTTGAGATGCACTGGATGAATTGGACCATTATGCAAATATTTTAGGTTTTACCTGCTTGGTAGATAGCCCCTCCAACAGCATGGCACTCCCGCAATCGGCCTGGAATCTGGCTTAAATCGCTTCCGTGTAACTTGAACCAATAAAACTTCAGACCCAAAGGCAACAGCTACTGACCCAAAGAGACATATCGACGCTTAAATTTTTAACCTTCATAAACCCTAGTGGCTTGCTACTCAACCTGTCTATTCTCTGCTCAGCGTGGATTCTGAAATTGGGCAGGAATTATTGATGGGAAGAGCTTTGACTAGACATAATGGCTCTTGCACTGAAACGAGAAGAAAGTGAGGACTGCGAACGCTGGAGATCAGAGTCCAAAGGTGTTTTGTCTGGAAAAGCACAGCTGGTCGGGCAGCATCCGAGGAGCAGGAGAGTCGACGTTTCGTGATTAAGCTCTTCATCAGGAATGAACAGCTTATGCTCAAAATGTCGATTCACCTGCTCCTCAAATGCTGCCTGACCAGCTATGCTTTTCCAGCACCACACTCTTGCTCTGAAACACATACTGAGAGTTGGGGGCCAATCATAAGGAGTATCCCTGTTAGAACAGTAAAACCCCAGGCAGCGTAATGCTTCTGGTCTCTTACCACTGGACAGTATAAGGTTTGTGACTTGTTGTGCTCCTGGACTTTTCAGCTTGCGATTAAATTACTCTCCCTCAGCAGTTAGGAGCTAGTGAGACCCAGAGTCGAGTCTTTGCACATTTCCAGTAATGGTTAAACCAGATGTACTGTGAAAATTGGGAACAGGTGTTTAATGTCAGGGACCCTCCTGATATGCAAACACTATCTCATTTGTTCAATTCTGCATCTGCAAATTTAGACCGAAACTATCTTTAGCACCAGGCTGTTCCTTTCATGTTCAGCCCGACCTGTGTTCGCAAAAACTGCTTTCAATTCTTCGCTTTGATCCTCATCGGTTCCTTTGTCGGAGTCTACGCACTTTCTCGCTCCAACTGGGCGAGTTGGGCAGGGAGCGACATGTTTCGGAGTTTGCGAAAGGGAGGTGACCCATTGTGACCTGGCTTTAATGTGAAAGGAGTGAGCCCTCCACAGCAGCGACATGTGTAAAGACGCAAACGCAGTGAAGGCCGGGCTCCCGTGGTAGTGACCCGGCCTCTGAGCCAGAAGGTGAAGGTTCAGGTCTCCCACCTGCTCATTAACATCCCCGGACAGGCAGATTGGAAAATGTCTAGAAAGCAGCTTTGAGAGTGCTCCGCACGATAGTAGGTTAATCGGGTTCACTGGGTACTGCGTCCCATGTAAAGTTATAGGGTGGTACAGTGACATACCCTGTGGTACAGTGACAGTGACCCTACCCCCAGCCCAGGCACGAGGGATATCAGCTGTGAAGGGACTTTGGAGAAGTTGGGGTTTTTAACCCACAGAGAGGGGAAGGTTAGAGAAAAATTGATGGAGGCATTTAAAGTCAGGTGGGGCCTGGACATAAAGGGTAGAGAGGAACTGTTCACATCCAAAACAGGATCAAGAGAGCCATCAGGTGGAGGTGCCGGTGTTGGAGTGGGCTGGGCAAAGTCAGAAGTCACAGGACACCAGATTACAGTCCAACAGGTTTACTTGAAATCGCAAGCTTTCAGTGCGCTGCCCCTTCGTCAGGGGAAGTGAGGGTGCGGGGGGGCACGCAGACACAGAGTTTAGAGAGAGCGCTGATTAATAGTAATTGTGAAAAGATGCACAAATGGCATGAGTAATATCATTGCCACGCTGTGAGGAGTTGGGTCCTGGAACGCACTGCGTCAATGTGTGTTGTAGGCTGGTTCGATTGGAGCATTTACCTGAAAAAGAAGGAAGCTCAGATTTACGGTGGGGGGGGGGGGGGATAATGGCTTTGGGGACTTGTTGACTTGGAAAGCCGGCATTGACATATGGGCTTGTAGGGGGTAGTGTAATTTTTAAACGGTTAGCTGCCTTTTAGTCTTTTCTACCTCATAGTAAACACAAGCAGGCACTCAACTGTTGCCGGACCTCCCCCACGTTTATATGAATGAAACAGTTGTAACAGCTTTCCTCGATAGTTGAGAGGCCGCCCTTAACCACAGTTGTACAACATCATCCATATAAGGGAAGAACGGGAAGCTCAAACACTGATTGGCCAAGTGAATGATAAAAGAATCCCAGGCACCAGAACCCAAATAAGGAAAACAGTGGGGAATCCGAGCACTCGTTGGTCAAGGCAGCAGTAGTAAACCCAGCCCACATATACATGTATATAATGTGTGGAGATTACTATGCTTGTGTGTGTGTACCTTTGGGAACAGCACCCGACTTTGCAAAGTTGAATGAAAAAGTTTTGGACAGACTCCTCCGTGTCTTTGTTCCTGGGAAGGGAAATAAAAAGTGCCGTAGATGGGGCTGGACAGCCACTTATCTCGCACAGGCTGAATGGCCTCCTACTGTGCGCTGTAACCACTCTCTGACATTTCAGATCCCCATTGGTACCTGCTCCTGTTGTAAGAGATGGTAAGTAGCATCATCTCATGGGAGGGGCTGTGTTTTAGCCTGCGCTCACCACCCAGTGGCTGCTGGAATAATGACAGGCGAGCATGAGGAGGTTCACCCAATACAAACATTTAAGGAGCTGGAGCAGGCCATTCGGTTCCTCTAACCTGCTCCGCGTTTTGCTAAGATCATGCCCGTCCCAATCACTCATGTTCCTGACTACCCCCCAATAACCTTCCACCCCCTTGGTCATTGAGGATCTCTCTGCAAAATGCTTCAAGGACTTCATTTCCACCACCTTTTCAGCAAGACAGTTCCCAAGACCCCAGCCCCCTCTGTGAGAAAACAAATTTACGTTGCCTCTGTCTTCAAAAGGGACCTCTATTTTCTAATTTCTCTCACAAGCGGGAAGTGTCAGTGGTTGGCACTGCTGCCTCACAGCACCAGGGACCTGGGTTTGATTCCAGCCTCGGGCAACCATCTTTGGCGAGTTTGCACATTCCCCCTGTGTCTGCTTGAGTTTCCTCCCACTGTCCAAAGATGTGCAGGTTAGGGTGGATTGGCCAAGCTAAATTGCCCATAGTGTTCAGGGATGTGTAGGTTGGGTGCATTAGTCAGTAGTAAATATAGAGTAATAGGGGAATGGGTGGGTTGCCCTTTCTCAGGTTGGTGTGGACTTGTTGGGCCAAAGGGCCTGTTTCCACACTGTAGGGATTCTATGATCATTCTCCCCTGTCAGTCTTATTTGGGCCTTTTCTCTCTCTCTCTCCCTCTCTCTCTCTCTCTCTCTGTGTGAAGCCTGGTGCGATTTCTCAAGCAGTTGTCCCAAACTTGCCTCATTGATGACATTCCACGCCTCTGTTGCATTCCCTAATGTCTGATGCTGGGCCAATTCTCCCACTCGCCCTAGGTGGAAGCATTCACCAGTGCGTGGAATTCCCAGGATCCCTAGCACTAGCGCCATTAGTCAAGCTGCTAGATGGTGTTGGGTGAGAGGAGATTTATTCACTCAAAGGACATGGGTGTCACTGGCTGGGCCAGCATTTATTGCCTGTCCATGTTTGCCCCCTTGAGAAGGTGGGGGGTGAGCTGCCTTCTTGAACCACTGCGGTCCATGTGCTGTAGGTAGACCCACAATACCCTTAAGGATTGACTCAGGATTTTAATCCAGCGACACTGAAGGAATCGCACTATGTTTCCAAGCCAGAATGATGAATGGCTTGAAGATGGTGGTGTTCCCATGTATCTGTTGCCCTTGTCCTTCTAGATGGAAGTGGTCGTGGGTTTTGGAAGGAGCAGCGCTCCAAAAGCTTGTGATTTCAATAAACCTGTTGGACTATAACCTGGTGTTGTGTGAAGTCTTATGCCCAAAATGTTGATTCTCCTGCTCCTCGGTTGCTGCCTGACATGCTGTGCTTTTCTAGCACCACACTCTTGATTCTGACTTTGGCTAGCGGAGTCCAACACCGGTAGCTCCACATCATGACTCTCTTGATGAGTAACTCACCTTCTGACTCCCCAAAGCCTGACCCCCATCTACAAGGCATGAGTCAGGAGTGTGATGGAACACTCCCCACTTGCCTGGATGGGGGCAGCTCCAATAACACTCAAGAAGCTTGACACCATCAAAGCAGGACAAAGCAGCCGCTTGATTGACACCACATCCACGAGCATCCACTCTCTCCACTATTGATGCTCAGTAGCAACAGAGTGTACTATCTGAGTGAAAGGACGACCCTTTGGAACTGAGATGAGGAAGAATTTCTCCAGACAGAGAGTGGTGAATCTGTGGAATTCATTGTCACACCTTCCAAGATGGTGGAAGCCAAGCCATTGAGTGTATTTAAGACAGAGATGGATTAGATCCCCTACAGTGTGGAACCAGGGCCTTTAGGCCAACCAGTCCACACCGACCCTCCAAAGAGTAACTCAGCCAGACCCATTTCCCTCTGACTAATGCACCTAACACTATGGGCAATTTAGCATGGCCAACTCACCTAACCTGCACATCTTTGGAGGTGGGAGGAAACCGGAGCACCCAGAGGTAACCCGCAGACACAGGGAGAATGTACAAACTCCACACAGACAGTTGCCCGAGGCTGGAATCGAACCCAGGACTCTGGTGCTGTGAGGCAGCAGTGCTAACCACTGAGCCACTGTGTCCTCCCTTAGGTGAGTTCTTAATTAGTAAAGGGATCAAAGGTTACAGGGATGGGCCAAATTGCCTAATTCTTCTCCAACGTCCAAGATGGTGGTCTGGAAGAGCAAGTGACCAGCTGGAGTCACTGCTCTGATCTCTCTGTCTAGTCTCTAGCTGGTGGGTGGAGGAAAAGGAGAGTGTATATTAATGAGCTGAGATTAATTAATGATGAGGATGATAATGAGTGATAATCCCTGCTAGTAGGCCTCATGCTGCTCACTAGCAACAATCTTGAGTAGATGGTTGGAACGTGGTTGGACGATGCGTCTCTTCAGCCTCTGCCCGGAGAAGGTCCTGCCCCAATGTCTTGCACAAGTTTCCGAAATTGCTCACCATCACCATTCTGGGCTGCTAGCCTTCACACAAACCATAGGAAATAGGAGCAGGTATAGGCCATTCGGCCCCTTGAGCTTGCTGTGCCATTCATTGTGATCATGGCTAACCATCCAACTCAATAGCCTATTCCTGCTTTTCTCCCCATATCCTATAGTTCCCTTCGCCCTAAGTGCTAGATCCAATTCCTTTGTGAAATCAGACAATGATTTGCATCGATCGCTCTCTGAGGCAGAGAATTCCACAGGCTTAGCACTCTCTAGGTGAAGAAATTTCTCCTCTTCTCAATCCTAAATGTGTAACCCGGAATTCTTAAACTGCGACCTGTGGTTCTGGACTCACCCATCAATAGGAAAACCCTTCCTATGTCTACCCTGCGCAGCCTTGTTAGCTTTTATGAGAACCTCTTCATTCTTTCGAACCCCGGTGAATATAATCCTAACTGATCCAACCTGTCCTTCAAAACTGTCCCATGGCTCTCTCTCTCTGTTGTTACCATTGATCTAACAGGTCACACAGTTTTCCTGACCTTAGCTACATCCCATCGAAACAGCCTCTCTAGGTCACTGCTATCCAGTGCCCAGTGGAGACTGACATCTTGTCATTGTCCATTTGGGGAACATCACATTCAGGCAAGCAACCGGATAATTCCAAACTCAAGTTTTTATTGACGGACAGCAAAAGGTAGACATGATAGAACTGAATCTGAGATGCGTGAACCAATGACAGTCCATGATGGTTTTCTGAACCCAGCATTCCTCTACTGACTGTGTTGTAGCACTGAATATCACTGAACTCTCTCAAGGACAGTTTCCCTTTTCTTATTCATTTTGTGGGACTTGGGTGTCACTGGCTGGCCAGCTGCCTTCTTGACCTGCTGCAATCCACTTGCTGTGGGTTGACCTACAGTGCCGGTAGGCAGGGAATTCCAGGATTTTAACCCAACGGTTATGAAGGAACAGTGGTATATTTCCGAGTCAGTGTCGGGAGTGGCTTGGAGGAGAACTTGCAGGTTTTGGTGTACCCAGGTACCTGCTGTCTGAGGATCTTTGGTGAATTTCTGCAGTGCATCTTGTTGATAGGACACACTGCTGCTATTGACCGTCGGTGGTGGAGGGATTGAGTGTTTTTGGATGTGGTTCCAGTTAAGCGTGTTGCTTTGTCCTGGATGGTGTCAAGCTTCTTGAGTGTTGTTGGAGCTGCACCCATCCAGGCAAGTGAGGAGTATTCCATCACATGGCTTGTAGATGGTGGATAGACTTTGGGGTGTTCCTCCATCTCAACGCCCTCTTCCTCCTCCTCAGAAGACTGTTCCCCTCTGTCCCGGTTCCTCAGTATCCAGTATTTAATCTCGTTGCTTGCTCCACATGGTGGAGTACAGCATGCCAGGACAATGCAGCACACTCTGTCTGGAACATACCCTCCCCACTAGACTGGTCCAACCCCAAAGTCGCTTCCACTATGGCTCTGTATGTGCAGCATTTTGTTGAGGGTGACACAGTGGGGGAGTAAATAACACAGGACTCTGTTCTGACCACTTTCCCATCATGGGCCCATATCATACAGTCATAGACATGTACAGCACGGAAACAGACCCTTCGCTCCAAATTGTCCATGCCGACCAGATATTCTAAATTAATCTAGTCCTATTTTCCAGCACTTGGCCCATATCCCTCTAAACCCATCCAGATGCTACAGAATTACAGAATCCCGACAGTGTGGAAACAGGCCCTTCGGCCCAACCGTCTGAAAATTATCCCACTTAGACCCATTCCTCTACAGTTACCCCTGACTAATGCACATAACCTACACATCCCTGAACACTATGGGGCAACTTCCCATGGCCAATTCACCTAACCTGCACATCTTTAGATTGTGGGAGGAAACCGAAGCACCCGGAGGAAACCCAAGCAGACACAGGGAGAATGCGCAAACTCCACACAGACAGTTGCCTGAGGCTGGAATCGAACCCGTGTCCCCGGCACTGTGATGCTAACCACTGAGCCACCATGCTGCCCTACTGAAATGCAGCTGGAAATTACAAATGCCTGCTTAATGTATTTACCCCTTCAATGTCCTTGTGTACAGCATACATGGATCTCAGGCTCTACCTATTCACCAGGTTCACCCCCAGGGAGTCCAAGTTCCCTTTTACCTTGTCTTACACTGACCACTCTTCCCCATCATCTACAGAGCCGTCACATTGAGCTTTGCATCCCACTTGCCCCCTCATCCTTTACAGAACACCTTAATGATGTGCTATTACCCTGTTGCTCTACGTTACACCTTGGTGGTCACTAGCCCCTTCTTGGCATAGATGACCATGCCCTCCCAAGCTGTTCCATGTATTGTTCATACATCTTATGTTTCACCCAACACCATTCCTGTTCCACAAGTGCCTCTGTTTACCTAGTCTTAGCACCGCCCCTCCCCCACCACTACAGCCTTAACTCCAACCCACAAAGCAGTAATCCAACCCCATCCCTGCAGCCTGCCTTAATAACTGACAGGGCCAGAGGGCTATATTGGCCCCAGGCTTTTGACAGAGCCAGGAGTCAGAGCCGAAAGATAGGAGGTAGGCCATTTGAGAGTGAGACAAGGAGAATTTTTTTGCTGAGAGAGTGACTAGCCTGCGGAATTCAGGGGAAACATGTGAGGCCAAAAGTATAGTGATTGGAGTGAGGTTGGTCAGGTGAATGTCATAGAATCAGAATTCCCCAACTGAGGCTGTTAACCTGATCCAATCAGGGAGCCCTGGCTGACAGATACAAACAGGAGTGTCCTGGTCCAGGCAGCGGGCCGTGGAGGGGGTCGTTAGGGCCGACTGCCTGCCCCTCTTCCGCGGTTACGTTAGAGCCCGGGTGTCCTTGGAGAAGGAGCATGCGGTGTCCACCAACACCCTGGAGTTGTTCAGGGAGAGGTAGGCGCCACAGGGAGTGGAGTGCATTATTTCCCCCTCCAACTCTATTTTGATTTAGTCCCTTACCCTCCCCTTCACCTTTTTGATCACACAGCATTGCCCTTTGATGTGAAGGGCAGTGCTTGTCACTGGCCACTTGGGTGTTTCCTTTCTTCCTGGTGGTGGGAATTGAATAAAGATTCATGCACCTCGTGTCTCTCACTGTGTCTCACACCTGCACACGCACACCATGGATGCTGGGGAGAAAAAAAGCACTACCGCAGTTAGGCGGGAGTGTGGTGGTTAATTAAAAAAAAGGAAAGAGAAAAAAAAAGAAAAAGAAAAAAAAACAAACAGGAGTGTCCCGGTCCAGGCAGCGGGCCGTGGAGGGGGTCGTTAGGACCGACTGCCTGCCCCTCTTCCGCGGTTATGTTAGAGCCTGGTTGTCTCTGGAGAAGGAGCACGCGGTGTCCACCAACACCCTGGTGTTGTTCAGGGAGAGGTGGGTGCAGCAGGGAGTGGAGTGTATTATTTCCCCCTCCAACTCTATTTTGATTTAATCCCTGCCTTCCCCTTCACTGTTTGATCACACAGCATTGCCCTTTGATGTGAAGGGTGCATCTTGTCACTGGCCACTCGGGTGTTTCCTATCTTCCTGGTGGTGGAAATTGAATAAAGATTCGTGCACCTTGTGTCTTTCACTGTGTCTCACACCTGCAAAGAAAACCAAACAGGAGTGTCAGGGTTTCAGCTCACTCTCTGCGCTGGCTCTATCCTAGCTGGGTCAGTGTCAGGTATAATGCCCGGGTAAATAAAGGGTGACTTGGTGACGGGATACCGGCCTCTGCGGGCTTATTTCAAAGACATTGAAGGTTTACAAGGGTTAAAGGGATCAGAGCATGCAGGGAGAAAGTGAGAACGGGGTATGGAAGTTGGTAATTACCAATTTCCCAAGGGACAAGTAAATGCTGGTTAGCCAGCAATGTCCACGTCCCACGAGTGAATGAATCAGAGAATCCCTACAGAGTGCAAATGGGCCCTTTGGCCCAAAACGTCCACACTGACCCACTGAAGAGTGACCCACCCAGACCCATTCCTCAACCTTTACCCCTGACTAATACACCTCACCTACGCATCCCTGAACACTATGGGCAATTTAGCATGTCCAATTCACCCTAACCTGCACATCTGTGGATTGTGGGAAGAAACTGGAGCACCCGGAGGAAACCCGCACAGACATGGGGAGAAGGTGCAAACTCTACACAGTCGCCCGAGGCTGGGATCAAACCGAGCTCCCTGGCACAGTGAGGCAGCAGTGCTAGCCACCATGCCACCCCATATAGAAAGAAACATAATCAGCCTTGATCATATTGAATGGTTGGAAGGGCTGAACGGCTCAACCCTGCTCCTATTTTTAGGTTTCTACTACATTTGAGGGAATTCCAGAGATTAAGCCCTGGTTGGCTGAAGGAACATGGCTGCCAAAGGCGTGAGGGGAAGGACATTAACAGTGCGCTGTGGGAGGCAAGCACAGCTTCTCGACCATTGTCAAGCTGCCGAAGGTCACGTAATTACTTGCTTGCGAAGGCAATTGCCACACTATTCTAAGTTTATAAGAGGAAGTGGCTTTGCAGTTCCTGTTAGGGATTTGTTTTTCAAACACTGCTTGATTCATGCTCTATGATGAAAGTCAGCTCAAGTCTCGGAGTAGGTATTACATGTCAAGATGTACATCTGCAACAATCGCAGGTGTCCAAGTCATTTCCAGGAAGTGTGCCTAGACAGCCTACTCTGCTCGGCTGCAGCCCTGGTAAAGCTCACAAAGAATGATGAGCAATTCTCTCGAAAGAAATCCTGCACCCATTGAGTCACGGATATGGCAGGCACAATGCCAGAACCCAGGTAAAATGTCATCCACCTGAGGTGTTAACTCTCTTTATTGGTGCACAGCTGCTGCCTGCCCATTTGGGCAATTCCAGTACTTTCTGTTTCCATAGCAACAGCAACTTGCATTTGCCTGACACCCTTTTATGCAAGCGAGCCTTCCAAGGAATTGCACAGAGGCATTCCAAATGAAAGCTCCAAACCGAGCGTCTTCAGGAGATAGGTGCTGCGATGACTGAGAGTTTGACCAAAGGCAGTGTCTTAAAGCAAAGCAATTGAGGTACAGAGCTGGAGAGGTTGAAGGAGGGGAATGCCAAAGTATCTTAACAGTGGAAGACATGGCCTGAGAGCAGAGTGATCAAAATGAAAGATACTCAATGTGCTGGGGTGAGGGGAGTATAGATAATGCTATGATTGTGTGGACTGGACCACAGATGGTGGTCTTCACATTGGTTTTGAAATAACTCCATGAAGGCTGGTATCCTGTCACCAAGTCACCCTTTATTTACGTGTGCACAGGACATGACACCGACCCAGCTAGCACAGAGCCAGCCCTTAGAGTGTGCAGAGTGGGTAGCATGGTCGCTCAGTGGTTAGCACTGCTGTCTCACAGTGCCAGAGACCCAGGTTCGATTCCAGCCTCGGGCGACTGTCTGTGTGGAGTTTGCACATCCCCCAGTGTCTGTGTGGATTTCCTCTGGGTGCTCTGGATTCCTCCCAAAGGTGTGCTAAATCGCCTTGTAGTACCAGGCTTGGTTAGCCATGGGGAATGCAGAATGGGTCTGGCTGGGCTGCGGTTAAGAGATTTAGTGTGGACTCGATGGGCCGAATGGGTGAAGACATTTCTCCTCATTTCGGTCCGTACCCTTAGACCATGATTCCTCCAGTTCTGGATAAGGGGAGGTCTACTGCATGAGAAGAGAGTGTTGAGTCATTGGTAAATGGGGTCTGATTGGTCGAGAAATTACCATCAAGAATTCAGTGGAGAGGGGGTGCTGTAGTTAACTCTTCAATTCAAATCAGGCAGACAGACTCTGATTGGTCAAGCTATTGCCATGAGATAAGAACTGGTTACATATTGGCAAAGACTAATTGGGCTTTTTTGATGTCTTCTGGCCGATTCTATTTGGTAGACTGTAGCGATTAAGTTACTGGATTTAGTGCTAGGTTCATAGAGTGACCTTGGCACAGAAAGAGGTCATTTTGTCCCATCATGCTCATGTCAGGCTCTCTCAAGAACAATCCCTTCAGATTGAAAGGTTTAGTTGATGTTGAAATAGCAGGTTCGACTATAGAACATAGAATGTAGAACATTATGGCATGTTGGCTCAGTGGTTAGCACTGCTACCTCAGAGTACCAGGGACGTGGGTTTGATTCCTGCCTTGGCTGCCTGTCTGTGTAGAGTTTGCATGCTCTCCCCATGTCTGCGTGGGTTTCCTCCCACAATCCAAAGTTGTGCAGGCCAGGTGAATTGGCCATGCTAAATTGCCTATAGTTTTAGGTGCATTAGTCAGGGGATGCGTTTGGGTGGGTTACTCTTCAGAGGGTCGGTGTGGACTTGTTGGGCTGAAGGGCCTGTTTCCACACTGTAGGAAATCTAGTCTAATTATAGCATAGTACATGGCCTTCGGCCCTTGATGTTGCGCTGACCTGTGGAACCAATCTTTATGTGCAATTGAGACTTTCAGATCGATGTTGTTCCCTCAAAGGGGCAAGCACAGCCATTGGTTGGTGGGTGGTCGGAGAATCCCATTCCCACCCTAAGTATTTATTTCCCTCAAGTGTCCATTCAATTTTCTTTAAATGTCATCACCGCCAACTCCACCAACCTCATGGGCAGAAACTCCAAGTCACTCCTCATGGATCAGTCACCCAAAACCTTGTCTCTGAGTCCGTGTGCCATCCGCTAAGGTGAACAGTCTTTCTTGGGTCAACTTTAATCTGAACCTACTTTAATATTGCCCCCTAAATCCCCTTAATCTCCTCTACGCACAGCAACAGGGTCCCAAGTTCAATTCCACCCTCCAGCGACTGTGTGGTGTTTACCCATTATTCCTGGGTCTGCATGGGTTTCCTTCGGGTGCTCTGGATTCCTCCCACAGTCCAAAGATGTGCAGTTCAGGTGACGTTGCCCATAGTGTCCAGGGATATATAGATTAGGTGCATTAGTCAAGGGAAATGCAGGGTTACAGGGAAATGGTATAAGGATGGGTCTGTGTGCAATGTTCTTCAGAGGGACAGTGTGGACTTGTTGGGCCAAATGGATTCTATGGAAAAACCACAACTTCCCCTTCTACAACCATATCCTGAAGCTAAAATGCCTCAAGCCTGGATGTAAATGATTGGTGTAAATCCAATTTGCAGCTGAATTAAATAAATCTGGAATAAACATCTAACATCAGTTATGGTGACTGTATAACCAGTGCACTGCTGTAAAAATGCATCTGGTTTGTGAATGAATGGTGAATGAATGATTTATTATTACACATATCTCGGGAGATACAGTGGAAAGTGTTCTGTCTTCACAATCCAGCACCACGTTGAGATACAAAAATATAAAAGGAAAGTACTTAGAGTTCACCTTCATCGACCCAAACACTACAGGACTTATGAAGGTCTCTGCAAGGTCCACACTCTGGGCACCAATACCACCACAGTCAGCCTACCCCAACCAGGAGTCCATGCTCCAGGCCTACCTCAGCCAGGAATCCCTGCTCTGGGCCTATCCCAGCCAGAAGTCCCTGTTCCGGCCCTACCTCAGCCAGAAGTCTCCTCTCTGGGCCTACCCCAGTCATGGATCCCTGTTCCGGACCTACGCCAGCCAGGAGACCCTGCTCCAGGCCTACCCCAGAAACTGCCAACAGTGCTCTGGCCTTCCCACAACATCAAGAAGATGAAGAAAAGAAGAAGAATAGAAAGAAAAGATGAAAAGGAGAGAGAGGAAAGAAAATGCCTTTCAGTTCAGCAAATCTGACCTCTTCAGCCAGTCAGGCCTTTATAGAATCGTGGAGATTCACAGCACAGAAAAGGCCCTTCAGCCTACAGCATCCATGCCGGTCAAAAACAAACACCCATCTATGTGACTTCAGCCACGTGCTTTGACTTTTTAACAGCTTAGCAAGCCACTCAGTTGTCACACAGGCAGCTCGCCGCCTCTTTCTCAAGGGCAATGTGGGATGGGCATTAAATATTAGCCTTGCCAGTGATGCCCGTATCCCGTTACTGAATAAAAAGAACACAGGCTTCTGGGCACAGCTCGGACTTGAATCAGGAAATTTTGTAGGAGTTACAAATTTTCAATTATCGGTATTAGTGCAAATTTGAGAAGGTAGTTCCTGCTGGAATTCACCCGATTCCCATGGAAACACCCATTTCCTCTGATATTTCCAAGCATCAGTCACCACCTGGTGGGAGAAACCCCAGGGGAATAAATCCCCTTAAAGCCCGATTCTGGCCTGATTAAGATTGCTGCTTGAAGGGACAGTGCAGCCTCTGTGTAATGTCATTTGATCACAGGTAATTCAGACCGACTGCCAGCCCAGTGAGGTAATGAAAGTTCTGTTTAGTCCCTTGGTCTAAAATCTCCCTAAAATCTGGCTTCCCGAATCAATGCCGCACAAATACGCGATTGCTTCAGGAGGTCCATAATTGAATTGAATTGAATTTATTGTCACATGGACTGAGGCACAGTAAGAAGCTTTGTCTTGCGAGCAATACAGGCAGATCACAGAGTTAAGTAGCATAGCTAAGTAAATAATAGGTAAACAGCAGCAAAAACAAAAACACAGATATAAGTGAATGTTAAAGAGTTTGTGAGTCCATTCGGTATTCTAAGAGTGAGTCACTAGGTCTTATATGGGATAGAATTTTTAAAAAAAGGTCTCATCAACCTTGTACTGAATATTGGTGAGACCATGTAAACCCACCAGACGAGAAATTCCTTTGTCCCCATTTCAGGAAAAGATTGATAAGCTGTTCCCACTTTCTCTTGCAAAAAGAAGGTTGACGAGGCTTTTTAAAATGAGGATTGATAGAGTGAAAACAGAGAGAATACTTCCGCTTGTGGGAGGGAACATCGTTGTGTCTGGGTCTGGAAGGGTTTGAAAGGGTTAAGACCTAAGAAATTACAGTAAGCACCTCCCACTGTTGTGGTGGACTTCGTGGAAGAGTCAAAGAGTCATACGTCATGGAAACAGACCCTTCGGTCCAACCAGTCCATGCTGACCATCATCCCCAAATAAACTAGCCCCACCTGCCTGCACTTGGTCCATATCCCTCCAAACCTTTCCTATCCATGTATCTATCAAAATGTTTTTAAAACATTATAAGTGTACCCAAATCCACCACTTCCTCTGGAAGTTCATTTCACACACAAACCACTCTCTGTGCAAAAAAAATTGCCACCCTATCTTTTTAAAATCTTTTTCCTCTCACTTTAAAAATAGTTTTGAAATCCCCCACTCTAGGGTAAAGACCCTTGTTCTTCACATTATCTACACCCCTCATGATTTTATAAATCTCCATAAGGTCACCTCTCAACCCCTTTCCCTCCAGTGAAAAAATTCCCAGCCTATCCAGAGTCTCCTAAGAATACAAACCCTCCATTCCTGGCAATATTGTGGTAAATCTCTGCTGAACCCTCTCCAGTTTAATAATATCCTTCCTAAAACAGGGCGACCAGAACTTGGACACAGTTCTCCAGAAGAAGCCTTACCAATGTCCTGTACAACCTCAACATGATGTTCCAATTCCTATACTCAAGGATCTGAGCAATGAAAGCATGTGAACTAAATACCTTTTTAACCATGTGAAGAAGCGTGAATTAGGATTTCAAGAAAGACAGATCAAAGGCTACGTCCTCACAATAATCTTGGTAGTAATAGGAGCCTGCCTTAAACCACATAAAAGCAAAATACTGCAGATGCCGGAGATCTGAAGTAAAAATGGAGGAGGTGCTGGGAAAATTCAGCAGCTCTGGCAGCAGGGCCAGCGACCATAATTCTATTCGTTTTGAAATCATAATGGAAAAGGATAGACCAGATCTAAAAGTTGAAGTTCTAAATTGGAGAAAGGCCAATCTTGACGGTATTAGGCAAGAACTTTCGAAAGCTGATTGGAGGAAAATGTTCGCAGGTAAAGGGACGGCTGGAAAATGGGAACCTTCAGAAATGAGGTAACAGGAGTCCAGAGACAGTATATTCCTGTCAGGGTGAAAGGGAAGGCTGGGAGGTGTAGGGAATGCTGGATAACTAAAGAAATTGAGGGTTTGGTTAAGAAAAAGAAGGAAGCATATGTCAGGTATAGACAGGATAGATCGAGTGAATCCTCAGAAGAGTATAAAGGAAGTAAGAGTATACTTAAGAGGGAAATCAGGAGGGCAAAAAGAGGACATGAGATAGCTTTGGCAAATAGAATTAAGGAGAATCCAAAGGGTTTTTACAAATACATTAAGGACAAAAGGGTAACTAGGGAGAAAATAGGGCCCCTCAAAGATCAGCAAGGCAGCCTTTGTGTGGAGCCACAGAAAATGGGGGAGATATAAATGAGCATTTTGCATTAGTATTTACTGTGGAAAAGGATATAGAAGATATAGACTGTAGGGAAATAGATGGTGACATCTTGCAAAATGTCCAGATTACAGAGGAGGAAGTGCTGGGTGTCTTGAAATGGTTAAAGGTGGATAAATCCCCAGGACCTGATCAGGTGTACCCGAGAACTCTGTGGGAAGCTAGAGAAGTGATTGCTGGGCCTCTTGCTGAGATATTTGTATCATCGATAATCACAGGTGAGGTGCCGGAAGACTGGAGATTGGCAAACCTGTGCCACTGTTTAAAAAGGGCGATAAAGACAAGTAAGGCAACTATAGACCAGTGAGCCTGACCTCAGTTGTGGGCAAGTTGTTGGAGGGAATCCTGAGGGACAGGATGTACATGTATTTGGAAAGGCAAGGACTGATTCAGGATAGTCAACATAGCTTTGTGCGTGGGAAATCATGTCTCACAAACTTGATTCAGTTTTTTGAGGAAGTAACAAAGAAGATTGATGAGGTCAGTAGATGTGATCTATATGGACTTCAGTAAGGCGTTCGAAAAGGTTCCCCATGGTAGACTGGTGAGGAAGGTTAGATCTCATGGAATACAGGGAGAACTAGCCATTTGGATATAGAACTGGCTCAAAGGTAGAAGACAGAGGGTGGTGGTGGAGGGTTGTTTTTCAGACTGGAGGCCTGTGACCAGTGGAGTGCCACAAGGATCGGTGCTGGGTCCTCTACTTTTTGTCATTTACATAAATGATTTGGATGTGAGCATAAGAGATACAGTTAGTAAGTTTGCAGATGACACCAAAATTGGAGGTGTAGTGGACAGCAAAGAGGGTTACCTCAAATACAACAGGATCTGGACCAGAAGGGCCAATGGGCTGAGAAGTGACAGATGGAGTTCAATTCACATAAATGCGAGGTGCTGCATTTTGGGAAAGCAAATCTTAACAGGACTTACACACTTAATGGTAAGGTCCTAGGGAGTGTTGCTGAACAAAGAGACCTTGGAGTGCAGGTTCATAGCTCCTTGAAAGTGGAATCACAGATAGATAGGATAGTGAAGAAGGATAGTGGCATGCTTTCCTTTATTGGTCAGAGTATTGAGTACAGGAGTTGGGAGGTCATGTTGCGGCTCTACAGGGCATTGGTTAGGCCATTGTTGGAATATTGCGTGCAATTCTGGTCTCCTTTCTATCGGAAAGATGTTGTGAAACTTGAAAGGGTTCAGAAAAGATTTACAAGGATGTTGCCAGGGTTGGAGGATTTGAGCTATAGGGGCAGGCTGAACAGGCTGAGGCTGTTTTCCCTGGAGCGTCGGAGGCTGAGGGGTGACCTTATAGAGGTTTATTAAGTCATGAGGGGAATGGATAGGATAAATAGACAAAGTCTTTTCCCTGGGATCAGGGAGTCCAGAACTAGAGGGCATAGGTTAAGGGTGAGAGGGGAAAGATATAAAAGAGATTTAAGGGGCAACCTTTTTCACGCAGAGGGTAGTATGCGCATGGAATGAGCTGCCAGAGGATGTGGTGGAGGCTGGTACAATTGCAACATTTAAGAGACATTTGGATGGGTATATGAATAGGAAGGGTTTGGAGGGATATGGGCCAGGTGCTGGCAGGCAGGACTAGATTGGGTTGGGATATCTGGTTGGCATGGACGTGTTGGACCAAAGGGTCTGTTTCCATGCTGTACATCTCTATGACTCTATGACTCTAAGTGTGGAGAGAGAGTTAGAGTTAACATTTTGAGTCTGATATGACTCTTCATCAGGTCAAGGAAGGCGGGAAAATGATGCTTTTTATGCCATCGATAAAAGGGCAAGTAGAAGAGATGGTGAGGGTTCCCAAAACAGAAGAGTTTGTTTTCCTACTCCAGTGCAGTAACGACGGAATGCTGCACCATCTCAGGTGCCATGTTTCAAATGAGATGCTAATTGTTCCAAATGGGGTAAACCCTCTTGCTTAATTTAAACCAGCATCATGATTTACAAAGCAAAACTTCTTATCTCAAAACCAGGTAGCTTTCATTTATTCTATTTGGATCTTCCTTTGTCTTCTTTTCATCTTCTTAGGGATTCTGCTTCACAGGTTACAGATCGATAAAGGTACCTTTAGGAGAGCTATTTTTAGCAGTCTTTTTACATATGGTTAGCTTGGCAGTTCTCCTCTCAATGGTTTAATTTTCCCTGGTCTTATATACCACCACCCCCCCCCCCCCCCCCCCCAAAGCATCGGATTGTGTCATTGGCTTTTAAGATTGTCAATATACTCAATTCAAACTGGATTGGAATTTGGTTTTTTTCGGGGTATAATTTAAACTGATTGGCCTAATTGGAATCTATTCTGTTGTTCCAGGCAACCAGCTACCCCAGTAGCTAGAGCACATGTTACATTGTTTCTTATTGAGAACACTTGATGCTGTCACTGCTAGCTTTTGCTCTCTTAAAGGTACAGTCCACCCACATCTTCATAGCACCTCCCCCCTTAAGAAAAAAATGAACCATCATAATGAAAAGTTGGCTTTTTTTTTTCTTTACTTTTTAAACATATTACCCTAAATACAGATAACTTTAATATAAGTTCACCTTAATGTCTTCCCATATAAATATAAAACGTTAAATAAATATAAATCTCATCTAAACTCTATCAGTTAAGTCTGCGATAACACATTTGCGATTACATTCTTACGACCTGCAACATATTTGATTTTTAAATTAAAATTCTGTAACATAAGACTCCAACACAATATTCTCATATTCTTGTCTTTAAAGCATCCTAAGAGTGTAAGTGGATTGTGATCCGTATACACAACCGTCTCTGACACATTGTTCGTGACATACACATTAAAATGTTGTAAGGCCAGTACCAAACTCAATAGTTCCTTTTCGATTGTGGAGTATTTCCTCTGTTGGATGTTGATCTTCTTCGAAACGTAACCAACTGGCAGTTCAACCCCATCCTCATCTTCCTGGAGGAGTACAGCTCCAACTCCAGTGTCACTAGCATTGATGGCAACTTTAAAAGGTTTTGAAAAGTTTGGTTTAGCTAAAACTGGTTTGGTGGTTAATATCGATTTCAAATGGTCGAATGCCTCCTGTCATGGTTCTGTCCTCCGAAACTTTGTTATTCTTCATCAAATCAGTTAACGGTGCCACTACACTGCTGATAGAATCCGCTGAGCCCTAAGAATCGAAGCACCTCTTTCTTCGAGGTTGGTCATGGAAATTCCTCGATGGCCTTTGTCTTTGCGTTCCATGGGGTCAACCTTCCACGACCGATGTTATGTCCCAAGAATGTCACCTCTGCTTTCGCGAATTCTGTTTTATTTAAGTTTATCACCCGTTTTGCTCCTTGTAGTCATTCAAAGAGCTTTGCCAGCTGTACCAGGTGATCTTTCCAGGACTTACTAAAGATCACTACATTGTCCAAATAGACTGTACAGATTGCTAACCCAGCCACAACTCTGTTCATGAGTCTTTGGAATGTGGTAGGAGTGTTCTTCATTCCAAAGGGCATCACTTTAAACTGATATCGCCCATTTGGGGTTCCAAACACAGAAATTTCTTTTGATGCCTCTGATAAAGGTACTCGCTAGTAACCATGCATTATGTCCAAACTGGTGATGTAACTGGCTTGTCGGACTCTCTTGGTACAGTTCTTCAATCTAAAAATTGAATATGAGTCCGATTTTATAACGGTGGTGACCTTCCGATAATCCATGCAGAATTATTGAGTTCTGTCTGGTTTGGGAACCAAGATGATCAGCGAACTCCGCTTCTTCTAGCTCAATTCAATGATGTCATCATCGAGCATGGCCTCCACCCCCATCTGGACCTGTCTGGCTTTGAGAGGATTAAGCTGACAGGGGCATTGTTTTATCGGAGCAGTATTCCTACGTCTCCTTCATGTACAATCGCATTAGTCCTCCCCATCTGATTCTTACATATGTCCTTATATTGCAGTAACAAATCTTTCCACTGCATTCTATGTTCCTGAGACAGACAGTTACTAACCTATCCCACTCCTCAAAGACTTCTTCATTTTTTAATCTATTTTGAGGCACCTCCAAATCCACATCATCTGGATTTGATTCCTTCCTCTGCAGGACAGGAACTAACACCTGTTTCTCCAGTTCTTTCTCTCTAGTACATTATGGTTTCAACATGTTCACATGACATACCTGATACCTTTCTTTCCTATCTGGCATCTTTACAAAATAGTTCACGAGACTCAACTTTTTCCTCAATTTGATAGGGAGTACTAAACCTGGCTTTGAAGGGATCTCCTATCACTGGTAACAGTACTAACACATCAGTCCCTCAGGAAAATGTTCAAGTCTCAGAGCTTTTGTCTGCCACCTGCTTCATTCTACACTATGCCCACTTTAGGTGCTGTTTAACTAATTCACTTCCTCTATTTAATCTCTCCTTCACCTCCGATACATAATCTAAGTGTGAGATCTCGATTTTGGTCCTGTCAATTTTTCTTTAATTAACTTCAAAGGGCCTCTCATTTCATGCCTGAATATTAACTCAAAGGGAATAAACTGAATAGATTCATTTGGGGCATGTCTAATGGCAAACAATACGAATGGGATACCTTTATCCCGATCATTCGGGTAATCCTGACATTATGCTCTCAACAAGGTCTGATGCCACCTTTCTAAAGCTCCCTGGGATTCAGAATGATACACACTGGATTTAAAGTGCTGTATACCTAAGCTATCCATAACCTCCTTAAACAGCCTAGCATTAATATTTGTCCCTTTGTCCTATTGAATGTCTCTGAGTAGCCCACACCGTGTGAAGAAAGCTACTAACTCCTCTACCACCCTTTCTGCCCTTGATACTCCGTAATGGAATTGCCTCCGGAAATTTGGAAGACACCTCCATTATGGTTAACAAGTACTGGTTCCCACTTTCAGTTCTCGGGAGGGGACCTACACAATCAATTATAACCTGCTTGAAAGGTTCTTCGAATACGGGAATTGGCAACATAGGTGCTGGTTTTATTATCGCCTGTGCTTTATGTACCATTTGGCATGTATGACACGATCGGCAAACGTTAACCACAGCCCTGTGCATTCCAGGCCAATAAAAATGTTCTTGTACCTTAGCTGAGTCTTTCGAACCCCCAGGTGACCTCCTACAGGTAGTTCATGTGCTACCCATAACATCTCCTGTCTATATGCTACTGGCAACACTATCTGGTGTACTTCGGCCCATTTCTCCTCTGACTAACCTGCTATGGTCTCATTTCCATCTTAGGATTCCATCTTTCAGATAATAACCCTCCAGAACATTCTCTGCCTCCTTTTCAGACTACGCATCCACATATACATCTTTTATCATCTTGTCTTGCTATTGCAAGTCTCTTAGCCTTTCAAAACTAAATGCTTCTGTCTGATCCTCTACCTGTTCAGAATTTTCCAGCACCATTACGTCAAATAGGGTATCCGCTAACTGAACTTCAACTCCTTCATCTTTCTCTTTACTTATTGCTTCATGTTGTGACTTATGATAGTGGGATCCGGTTACCACACAGTCTGGGAAAATACCAGGATATTTCTGTTTTAACTCCTCAGTTTCTTGGTCTTTCTTGGGCTTCTCCACAACAAGGGGTGTCACTCCCACCTTGGATCCTGCCAAATCATTCCCAAGAACAAACTGAATTCCTGGAACTGATACTCTATCAATCACTCCCACTGTAAGTTCCCCAGTCTTAAGTTGGCACTCCAACCTGATCTTACACAGTGGAACACTAAATTTCTGTTCATCTGTCCCACAAATTACTTTCTGATGGGTAACAGATCAGAAAGAATGCATATTTGCTCATTCTTTACTATTAGCGACTGGTTAGATCCTGTATATTTCAAAATTATACCTTCCTGTCCTTCTCCCCCTGTTCTTTCTGAGTAAACTTTACACACAGAGGCAAATTCCTTGTAGAGATCAGGTACTAACTCCATACTCAGTCCCTGCCTAGGCTGTGCACTGTCCTGCAGCTCCTCGGCTCTTCTTGGGGTCTCCCTTACTACCTTCACTAATGTCACTGGCTCAGCTTCTTTTACCACACCTTTTCCCACAATGCCTTTCTTTAACGACCAGCACTGTGACTTTACGTGTCCCACTTTACCACAGTGGAGACACCTGAGACCTTTCACCTCTTTTCTACCCTCTTGTGGCAAACTTTTACCAATGCTCTCTACTCTTGTTTTCGTAGGGTAGGATCTCCCCTTGTCTCAACGTCTGTCCCTCTCAGGAAAAAGTTCTGGCTGGAAGCTTGTCTTATTCACCAACACGTATCATCTCCTAATTCTGCTGCCCTTCTCACTTCCTGAACTTTCCGTTCCTCCACGTGAATTCTTACCATCTCTAGAAGTGAGTTTTTAAACTCCTCCAGCAGAATAATCTCTCTTAGTGCCTCAAAGGTTTTATCTATTTTCAAAGTATGTATTCATCGATCAAAACGACTATGTTTAATTCTTTTGAACTCAACATAAATCTGAGCTGTTTCCTTCTTTGTGTTTCTGAACTGCTGACAATATGCTTGTGGTACCAATTCATAAGCACTTAAAATAGCCTGTTTAATCTCTCCACAATCTCGTGACACCTCATCTGACAGCGCGGCATATACCTCACTAGCTTGGCCTACCAGTTTAATCTGAGCTTACATTACCCATAAATCCTCGGACCACTTCATCTGCCTCGCCAATTTTTCAAATAACATAAAGAAGGCTTAAACATCTTTCTCATCAAAATGTGGCAGAGTTTTGACATATTTATATATAATTTCTCTTTTAATCTCCATCCTGTTAACTTGACTTTGCTGACTAAGTCGTAACTTCTCAAGTTCAAATTCACTCTTTCTTTTTCTCTTTCTCTCTCTCTTCCTTTCTTCCCTCTCTTTACACAGCTTAAAACCTTCTTCCCCTCCTCTTTTTCGCCTCTCTCTCTTTCTCTCTCCCTTCGTTTATCTTCTAACTCCATTTTCCTCAATTGTAATTTAAGGGTTTTTTTTAGCTCTACAGCACTTTTCTGTTTCTCTGATACATCTAATTGTTTGAGTAACCCCCTTACAATTTCAGCTTTACTTTTGTCCTTGGTTTAACCCAAATCTAACTTCTTTGTTAATTCTAAAACTACGGCCTCTTTTTTTCCTTCTAAACTTTCTTGGCAAATTTGAGAATGATCTTCAAATCCCAAGCCCCCAAGCTGTTCCGACACAGGGTTAAATCTCCTGTTTAATTTAAAAGCAGCAACACAGAAAAGATTTATCCCGTGTAGCAATCTGTGAAAATTTGACAGGCAAAGAACTATTTAAAGTAAAAATTAATAACATTATTTCTTAAAGTATAACAGAAAATAATTAACTAGCAACTATTTATAATTCCTTCCTCTAACCTATCTTTTACCTTCCCTTCTATAATACCAGTCCGATAAAACCCCTGATTACAATTTACAAAACAAAACTTCTTACCTCAAAACTAGGCAGCTTTCGCTTCTTCTATTTGGATATTCTTGTGTCTTCTTTTCTTCTTCTTAGGGATTCTGCTGCACAGGTTACTGATCGATAAAGATACCTTTAAGAGAGCTATTTTTCAGGTAGTCATTTTACACGCTAGTAGCCTGGCAGTTCTCCTCCCAACTGTTCAATTTTTCCCCAGTCTTATACCCCCAAAGCATTGGATTGTGTCATTGGCTTTTAAGATTGTCAATATACTCAGTTCAAACTGGATTGGAGTTTGGTATTTTTCAGGGTATAATTTAAACCAATTGGCCTAATTTGAATCTGTTTTGTCGTTTCCAGGCAACTAGCTACCTCAGTAGCTGGAGCACATGTTACATTGTGTGTTATTGAGAACACTTGGTGCTGCCACTGCTAGCTTTTGACTCTCTTAAAGATACAGTACACCCACATCTCCACAACAATAATCGAAGGCTCTGTCAGCTCTCTCAGTAAAGGATTGCATGGGATGGCTTCAAAGAAGGTCAGGAGAGACCTCACTGTTGTCCCAGTCCATGAGATTTTCCCTCAAAGATCTTTGTCAAAGCAGGTTATTTGATTTTTTTTCACATGTTGTTGGTTGTGGGAGCTTGCTGAGTACAATTGGCTGCTGTATTTCTTACATTACAGCAAAAACTTCACTTCAGAAGTATCTCCTTGGCTGTAAAGCAGTCTCTGTAAGGCAGTCTCGCCATGGCCCAGTGTGGTGGCCTCCCAGCCCAGCACGGTGATCGCTCTGTGGCCTAGCTTGGCCTTCCTGCCTCAAGGTGATCCCAGAGCGGTCTCCCAGTCTCGAGAGCCTCAAGGTGAAGGCCAACATGATCTGGAGTCAAGGCCCAGCGGGACTGGAGTCAAGACTCAGCACAATCTGGAGTCAAGGCCCAGCAGGGCTGCAGTCAAGGCCCAGCAGGACTGGGGTCAAGGCCTAGCAGGACTGGAGTCAGAGCCCAGTAGGACTGGAGTCAAAGCCCAGCAGGACGAGAGTCACGGTCCAGCAGGACTGGAGTCAAGACCCAGCAGGACTGGGGTCAAGGCCCAGCAGGACTGTGGTCAAGGCCCAGCAGGACAGGAAGCAGGGTTTCAGTGTGGACTATGTTGGAAAGTCTGTTATTCTGAATTTTTTATTTCTTTACTTTTCTAATGTATTCTTATGATCTGTAGTGCCTAACTAGTTACTTCTTTATTATTCAAATTATTTTTTTCCCAAAGCATTTGTACTGAAGAATCTGTACCTAAGGTGGCACCATCAGTGGTGACTTTTAATATTGTCAATGTACTCACGTGAGTCCACGTGACAATAAAGTTAATTCTAAGGTTCAAGCACTATTGTATAAAACAGTTCACGACAGATGTTCCGCCCATCACATTGTATAGATATGTTCGTAGGAGGAGCTACCCAGTTGTCCATGACATCTCCCTCTGTTCCACTGGGTGTTCTTAGTGTTAACATTGTCGATTGTTGGAAAAACCCATCTGTTTCACTAATGTCCATTAGGGAATGAAACTGCCATCCTTACCTGGTCTGGCCTACATGTGACTCCAGACCCACAGCAATGTGGTTGACTCTTAACTGCTCTCTGAGGCAACTAGGGGTAGGCAATAAATGCTGGACCTAGTCAGTGACGTCCTCATCGCATGAATGAATAAAAACCAATAACAGCACGTAGTTGAGGTTGTGATGTGAAATTACTTTTAACTTGGACCTTAGTGTCTCACAAACGATCACCCTGTGTTTTAGATATAATGTAACTAGCAACTAAGTCATATGTAATAAACCATCTCTGTTCATCACAACTGAGCCTATTTTCTGCCATAGAACTTGTTTGCTCATCCTTCCTCATATGGTGTCAATAGCTTGATTTGATTTGAGTTGATTTTGATTTGATTATTTATTGTCACATGTACCTAGGTACAGTGAAAAGTTTTGTTTTGTGCGCAGTACAGACAGATCATACCATACAAAGATCATAGGGTGATTGAACAGAGCGAGAGATACAAAGTTACAGCTGCAACGAAGGGTGCACAAAAAGCAAGATCAACATTAAATTTGAAATTTGAGAGGTCCATTCAGAAGTCCAATACCAATAGAAAGGACAGGTGTCAGAGAAATGACCCTAAGATTGTCTGTCCCACCATCAAAAAGATTTTTTTGTTGCTTTATTCATTCACGCAATGTAGGCATCGTTAGTTAGACCAGTATTTATCGCCACCCTTTGTTGTCCAGATGGCAACCCTAATGCAGTGGGTGTGGAGTCACAGGTAGGCCCATTTGGGGTGGCATGGTAGCTCAGTGGTTAGCACTGCTGCCTCACAATGCCAGGGACCCAGGTTTGATTCCAGCCTCGGGTGACTGTCTGTGTGGAATTTTACAATTTCCCTGTGTCTGCTTGGGTTTCCTCCCAAAGTCCAAAGATGTGCAGGTTGGGTGGATAGGTCATGCTAAATCATCATCAGGGATGTCCATGAGAAGTACAGGGATAGAATGGGTCTGGTTGGGATGTTTTTCAGTGGGTTTTCAGTGGCCTGCTTTCACACTGTAGGGATTCTACTGGATACGGATGGCAGATTTTCCTCCAGAATGGGCATTAGCGATGGATTTTATCGGATAACTGGCAACAGTTTCACGATCATCATTACTTCCGGTTATTTCATTCAATTCAAATTCTGATTCAAACCCAGATCCCCTGGATCTCTCAAATCATATTCTAGCAATAACATCACTGGTCTAGTGTCTCTCTTTAAGGACATCCCACAGACATGAAAAGTTTTGAAGAAATTCAATTATTTCCTCTTTTGTAAACTTTCACCTTGTGCTTGTTCACTTTCGAATGGTTTACTAAGAAAGTGTGGTGGCTGGATCTATTCAGGCCTGACTGGAACATTGCCAAGCAACAGGACGAGAGGAGGCAAATGTAGAAATTGGAAAGTGTGCTGACAGCTCTGATTGATGCTTCAACTCTGGCCCCCAAATCTGTGTATTTTTTTAAAAATTCATTTACAGGATGTGACCATCGCTGGCTAGGCCAACATTAATTGCCCAGAAGGCAGTTAAGAATCAGCTACATTGCTGTGGGTCTGGAGTCACATGTAGGCCAGACCAGGTAAGGATGGTAGATTTCCTTCCCTAAGGACATTAGTGATCCAGATGGGGTGTTACAGCAATAAAAAACAGTTATATGGTCACCATTAGACCAGATTTTTTCAAATTCCACAACTTTATTGAATTCACTTTTTAGTCTCTGTCATGGCTTTTCCTCTGATGATTGACGGCAGATTCATGGTCATCACTAAACTCTTAATTCCAGATTTTTTAAAAAATCAAATTCAAATTCTAACTTCTGCCATGGATGGGATTTGAACGGGAGTCCGCAAATGAACCGTCTGGCAATAACACCATGAGGCCATCACCACTCTGTATTGTGTGGGAAATGTCAGATTGTATGATCAGAGGGCAGGAGAATGGCACTGGGTGAGATGCTTATTCAGAAGCTGGCACAGACATGATGGGCTGAATGGACTTGTTTTGTGCTGTAGCACATCTGTGTGGAGGAATAGTCATGAGAGTCCTCATGGTACAGAGAACACCGAATGGAGAATTCACCACAGGAAAGCCACACACACAGACCAAGTCCTAAACTATGAAAGCAACCACCCCAACACACACAAACGAAGTTGCATCAGGACACTATTCAAAAGGGCCACAACACACTGCAGCACACCAGAACTGCAAAAAGAGGAAGAGGAACACCTATACAAATTATTCGCCAAAAACGGACACTCTCGCAATTTCATCAACAGATGCCTAAGGGAGAGACATGCCGCAACCCAAAGGACTAGCCACACCACCATACATCAGGAGCATTTCTGAACTGACAGCCAGACTACTGCGACCACTAGGACTCATAACAGTACACAAACCAACAGCCACGCTCAGACAACAACTCACCAGAACAAAGGACCTGATACCCAACATGAGCAAAACTAATGTAGTATACAAAATCCCATGCAAGGACTGCAGAAAACACTACATCAGACAAACAGGAAGACAGTTAACAATCCGTATCCATGAACACCAACTAGCCATGAAACGACACGACCAGCTATCCTTAGTAGCCACACACACAGACGACAAGCAACATGAATTCGACTGGGACAGCACTACCATTAAAGGGCAAGCCAAACAGGGAACAGCCAGGGAATTCCTAGAGGCATGGCACTCATCCACAGACTCTATCAACAAACACATCGACCTGGACCCAATATACCGGCCACTACAGCGGACAACTCGAACTGACAACCAGAAGCGGCAAAGACAGGACACTATAAATGCCGGAGGAAACAGCACAGAAGCGCTTCACAGGAGGCTCCCAAGCACTGAGGATGTCACCTAGACAGGGGACGAAACATTTGCAAGACAAATTCCCAGCTCGGCGAACAGAACCACAACAACAGAGTCCTCCTCCCTCAAGGTTGGTGCAGGTGGACATCACTTGTTGGGGAAATGAAGACACCCAGGGGTGGTCAATCCATGCCAGGCCTACCAAGTGATGCCCACATTCCAAGGAATTATGGGAAAAAAAGAAATCACAAGGAGAAGATCCAAAGGAAAAATGATTAATGAACAGTTTTCCTCCAAGGCTCTCACACCGACAGTCAGGAGATCCTTCAGTCTGCACTCGATTGGCTTGTTGGTGCCATGATATGAGAGATCCCAATCCACTTGGTAAAAGGGCTGGACATGAAGTGGACAAGGGACTGAATCCCAAATCCCTTACTCACAACATTTGCAAAGCAGGTGTCAGTCAAGTTGATGGGGGAAGGCTGGTGGGCACATGACAGAGCCAATTTGATGTTGAAATGTGTGAAATGATACATTTGGGTAGGAAGGGTGAGGACAGGGTTCTGAAGGAGGGTAACCAGACCTGAAACATGAACTCTGCTCTCTCTCGCTTTCTCTTCACAGGTGCTGCCAAACCATTTGAGTTTCTCCAGCAATTTCTGCCCTCGTTCCAAAAGAACAGGTATCTTTGGGAAGGGGGTGCAGGAGAAGGGAGACCTGAGGGTGTGTATCAGTGAAGGTAATGAGGCAGTTTGACAAAGTGGTCAGTGAGGTGTATGAGGTTCGAGGGCACAATGTACTTAGAGTAGATCCTATATAGATAGAGGCCTAAAGTTCAAAGGCAAGAACTTTATGGTAGACCCTCATAAAATACTGGTTTCGCCTCAACTGGAGTGTTGTATCCAATTCAGCGCAGCACATATGAGGGTGAAAATGTTGGGCAAGGGCACGGTGACCCAGAGGCAGCCTTGCAATAACGTTACAGAGCTGCACATCATTGAGTATAAATACCACAGAGTGGGAGGTGTTAGAACGCAACAGAAGGGACAGCCTGGATCCCTGCTGTAAAATAGATGATAACATGGATATGAACACATGCAGAAGGTAGATTAGTTCACACCTAATCTAACTTTAAATCAGAGCCCAATATATCGACAATGGCAGTGACAGTGGTCAGAATTCACACAACACCAGGTTATAATCCAAAACAGAAATTGCTGGGAAAGTTCGACAGGTCTGGCAGCATCTGTGAAGAGAAATCAAGAGTTAATGCTTCAGGTCCAGTAACTCTTCCTCATGACCAACAGAGTTATTTGAAATCACGAGCTTTCAGAGTGAGGTCACTAGACAAAGGAGCAGCACTCTGAAAGCTTGTGATTTCAAATAAACCTGTTGGACGATAACCTGGTGTCATATGAGTTCTGACTTAGTGCACCCCAGTCCAACACTGGCACCTCCACATCAGAGCCAGCAGTGTTTAGTATTAATTTACAATAGTGTTAGTTTGAAATCTAAGACTGAGGAGTCTTCTCAGTCTATAAGGAACCCAAACTCAGAGGGGTGCCACATAATGAAAGAAGGTGGACAACAAAACTTAAAATGACTTTAATCTTTGGCTCCATATTGTGACTATAGTAATACTGTTAGTTTTGTAAAAGTGTGCACAAGAAACAAGGAGATTAAATCAGATTGGTATCTTGAGCTCAATTGTTTGAACACAAAGGTTAAGGGAGTGGTAGCGAAGGGTAAGTAATTCACCTCTATGAGCCAACTGTTAACCTGAAATCACTTTGAAATGTTTCGCGTGCTGCATTCCTACAGACAAAGATAAGGACAATAAAGCAAATAGTACACCTCTAAAGAGAACAGGAAGCCTTTTTAGTTGGCGGCACGGTGGCAAAGTGGTTAGCACTGCTGCCTCACAGCGCCAGAGACCCGGGTTCAATTCCTGACTCAGACGACTGACTGTGTGGAGTTTGCACATTCTCCCCGTGTCTGCGTGGGTTTCCTCCGGGTGCTCTGGTTTCCTCCCACAGTCCAAAGATGCTAAATTGCCCATAGTGTTAGGTAAAAAGGGATAAATGTAGGGGTATGGGTGAGTTGCGCTTCGGTGGGTCGGTGTGGACTTGTTGGGCCGAAGGGCCTGTTTTCACACTGTAAGTAATCTAATCATCTCAAAGGCAAAACCAAATCTACAATGACTCCGAGGAAAGAAACCTTGAAAGTTCTACAAATGTTATAAGATTGACATAGCAGTGAGGGGTCTCAGGACATTACAGGAACCCCCCTGGGGGAGGGGGGGGTTGGCGCCTGTCTTACAGAAGGGCAAGTGACTTCATTTGGTGGGGGTTTTGCATGCAAAAGACTCTCAGAGGCAAGGTCCAATCGAGATCTTTTCCCTTTCAAGTGAACAGTGGCTGATAAAATTAACCCAAAGAAAAGAAACCGCCTGCAAGCAGAGAGAGGTTAGGGTCTGGAAAGCTCAGGCTGAGATCATGGTAGAGTTTGAATTAGTCGTGGCATTCAAAAGGCAATGAAGTAATTGTCTAATGACAAACAAAATTGCAAGATGGGGTGAGGGAGCATTGTGACACAGGGACAGAACGAGGTCATTCAGCCCTTTGACCTACATCACCATTCAATCAGATCTGACTAATCTATTGGGGAAAGTGAGGTCTGCAGAAGCTGGAGATCAGAGCTGAAAATGTGTTGCTGGAAAAGCACAGCAGGTCAGGCAGCATCCGAGGAGCAGGAGAATCGACGTTTTGGGCATAAGGTCGATGAAGGGGCTAGATCCACTAGGGAGGCAATGGCCTAGTGGTATTGTTGCTAGACTACACAACCAGAACCCCAGCTAATGTTCTGGAGATGTGGGTTCAAATCCTACCACAGCAGACTTTGAATTTAGTTTAAAAAAAAGTCTGGAATTAGGAGTCTTGTGGTAATCATCAAACAATTGTCCAAGAAACCTATTTGATTCACTCATGCCCTTTAGGGAAGGAAATCTTGCTTGGCCTGGCCTATATATATATATGTCCAGACCCACATCAACGTGGTTGCCTCTCAGCAATTAGGGATGAGCAATAAATCCTGGCCTAGCCAGCGATGCCCTCATCCTATGAATGAGAAGTTGGATAGTCCATTTGCCTGCCTTTTCCCTACTTCCTCACAACACGAGCTTCGTCACAACACAGAGCCAGCAGGTGGATGGTCTCCTACTGCGCTGAAACAATTCTTTGATGAGGTGCGCGATCAAATGTCTTGCTCCACATTTGCAGGAAGCGTGAAGAAATGGATATGAAACTGCAGGGTCTGTGCCAGCTCTTGTGGGTTTCTGCTGACAACAATAAGGAAGCACTTTTTCAGCTTTGGGAAGAATTTTGTGAAGCCCTGGTGCCACACCAAGCACAAATGAAATATAACTCACTTTACCCTGCAATTCATGTTTCGTGCCGTAGCTGCAGAAACTCCATCCTGCAGTTTCTAGGCTCCTTTAGATGTGTTGATAAGCAACTCAGAAAAACCAGAACAGCCAGTCTGAAAGAAATGACGTGATGGCCACGTTAGAAGAAAAAAAACCGGTTTTGGACTTTTTGTTTTGCAGCTGATAAAAGAACAACTTTCTTTCTGAATGATTGCATTCAGTGCATGTTTATATATAGAAAGGCTAACTCTTTTCCCAAACACAGAGTACTCTACAGCAGCTCATTTTGCTAGTCACACTTCCTCAAATTTGGTTTCAGATTCACATAAAAGGCCCTACCCGCGATATTTGCGAACAGATTTAATTAATCATTTGCTCTCTCCTTTATATTACTGGCTCTGCTAGGGCGACACCAATTGCAAAGATGCAACGACAACTGAGGGAGGAGAGGTGAGGATCAGGCACAATTATATGCATTCTATTCCCCTCCTGGGGGACACAGCAAGAGGAGGGTGGTTGGGAAGCGATTCCCAGGGAACTAGGGAGGGAGGGCAGGGTGGGGGCCGGTGAGCAGAGGATAAGATGTTTCTTACTCGTTTCAGTGATTACGATCAGCTTCCAGACGACGTGCCGATATCTGCCCACATTGCTGATGCAGAACATAGCAAAGGATTCAGCAGCCACATTGTGAGTATCCTACCTCTTTAAGGAACCTCGGAGGCAGTTCAGGGGAAGGTTTACCAGACTCGTGCCCGGAATGGATTAATGAGGAGAGTTTGGGGCAAGCTAGGTTTGCGTCTGCTTGAGTTTTAAAAAAAGAGTAAAAGGAGACTCTTTCGAAACATATAAAAATAAGAGTCAGCATAGTGCTGCTCTCTCATTGGAGAGAGGACTGGTGATGAGGTTAACCTGAGGGTGACCATGCCTCAGGTAAGGGGTGAGGTTGAGAAGGTGGGACCCTCATGTTGATCTCAGCCAATACAGGAATGACGTGGAGGAGCCAGTGTTGGACTGGGATGAGCAAAATTAAAAATCACACAACACCAGGTTATAGTCCAACAGGTTGATTTGGAAGCACTAGCTTTCGGAGCGCTGCTCCTTCATCAAGTGGTTGTGACGCTCCGAAAGCTAGTGCTTTCAAATTAACCTGTTGGACTATAACCTGGTGTGGTGTGATTTTTAACTTTGTCCAACACAGCAAGTAAAGCTACATCACTCTGCATCACAAACCTGCTCCCCAGCCAACTGAGCTAGCTGGCAGGAGCAGATGCTGGAGAGTCAGAGCCGAAAAGTGTGGCACAGCAGATCAGGAAATGAGTTAGCCTCTCTCTCTAAATAAACATGCACTAAGTGCAGTCATTCAGAAAGAAAATCACTCTATAATCAGCTGCAAAACAGCCCTAAACCAGGTTTTTCGGTCTTGTGATCCAAGGAACAGGAGAGTCGACATTTCAGACATAGACTCTTCATCAGGAATGTTGGGGGTGGGGGGAGGAGGGTCGGGTGCGGTGGTGGTGGGGGTGTTGGGGATGAAGGGGGCAGAGAGAGAAATAGGGGGTGGGGGAGGGTGGGGCTGGGGAAGGTAGTTGGGAAGGTAACAGGTAGATGCAGGTGGGGATGAAGGCGATAGGTCAGAGGTGAGGGTGGAGGGGATAGGTGGGAAGGAGGATGGACAGGTAGGACAGTTCAAGAGGGTTGCATCTGGGATGAGGTCGGGGGAGGGGAGATTTGGAAACACATGCAGATTGAAACAGCAGGGATCCTGAGGTGGGGGGTGGGGGGGAGGTGGGGGGAGGTGTGTAGCAGTTTAGATGTGGTCAGACTATTTCCTACAGTGGGAGAATCTAGAATGAAGGGGTGCTGCATAAACATAGAGGGTCACACTTTTAAGACGGGGAAGGTGAGGAGACATTTTATTTTTTTCTTCCAGTCACACGTCACTAGGACTCTTTCCTCACAGGTGACAGAAGCAGAATCCATGACTGGGTTTTGTAAGGCAGGGGTGGATAGAGAGGAGGCAGGAAATGCAGACTTGTGGGGACAATCAAATCAGCCGTGACGTTCTTCAAGGGCGGAATAGGGATCGAGGGGCTGACTAGCTGAGTAATGCCCCATCTTCGTACACCCTTGCCTCAGGTGTGTGCTGAGGGAGCCATATGTGCCCACACAGGGTGCACAGCAAGATCCAAGTCAATCCCTGTGTATTCTCTCTTCACTCTTAACATTCACCTGGACCTGTGATTTTGTTTTTGCTGCTGTTTGCCTATTGTTTACTATCTATGCCGCTTAACTCTGTGATCTCGGTAAAAACAAGGACTGCAGATGCTGGAAACCAGATTCTAGATCAGAGTGGTGCTGGAAAAGCACAGCAGGTCAGGTAGCATCCAAGGAGCAGGAAAATCGACCTTTTTGGGCAAAAGCCCTTCATCAGGAAAAGAGCCTCTGTGATCTGCCTGTATTGCTCACAAGACAAAGCTTTTCACTGTGCCTCGGTACACGTGACAATAAATTCAATTCAATTCAATTCTCAGCGAGTGTTGATTAAGGGAGGCAAGTTGTCGGCACGGGGGACTTGGTAGAACTTCACCACTCATCTCTCACAAGCGTAAAATAAACGCAGAGTGTTCCGAGCAGCGTCTCAGGTAGGTGTGGTAGGGGAGGGAGGCAGAGCGAATGTTTCTCGTGCCAAAATCTGACTCGGCTTGAAGACACAATATGTTAACTGTCTCTGTTGGCAAGGCCTGGTGCTTGTTGCTCACCCGTGCTGCATGCGGTACCATGTCGCTAGGAGCCAACCGCTCCGCTATTGTTTTAGATCCACATGCAGGTCAGAACTGAGTAAGGGCAGCAGATTTCTTCCCGAAACGACAACGGGTTGTGCACAGGACAGGGCAAGTCAGTGACCTTGTGGGATATAATGTAGATATGTGTAGGGTTATCACACTTTGGTAGGAGAAGCAGAGAGGTATTTCTTAAGTGGTGGGAGATTAGAGAGTGTGGATGTGCAAAGGCACCTGCTTGTCCTTGTTTATTAAAAACTGTAATAATTACACAGGGGCTAGTATCCTGTCACCCTTTATTTCCACGTGGAGAGTCCTTGACACTGATCCAGCTCCCTCAGAGCCAGCTCTCAGAGTGACTCTCTGACACTCCTGTTAATATCTGTCAGCCAAGGCTTGCTGATTGGACCAGGTTTAGAGCCCCAATCAGGGAACTCAGATTCTATGCGGCTCCCTTGTTACATTCACTCCATCCCTCCCACTCTGGGTCAGAGGATTTGGGCCGGTTCTTCCTTAGTGGAGCTCTTCCTGGGGTGTTTTAGCACAGGGTCAGGTTCCTCTAACTCTGCCTCGGATCCGGGCAATGTGTAACACAGTCCCTAGCCTCTTGTCCCTGGAGCATCTCGGAAGAAATTCAGTCCCTTCTTCAGGCGGCAAAGGCATTGAGGCAGCAACATCCACCGGTGTCCATCTCAGATTCCGAGGTCTCTTCAACCCCTGACGGAGAGGGAGGGCCCATGGGTTTTGGAAAAGTCGGAAAGGCTGTTGAGGAGCCACGTATGATTTATTCCTGCCCTGTTTGTGAGTTTGTAGCTTTCTGATGGTCCACGTGCTTGTTCAGGACTGTCACACCCACCCAAACATTATACATCACTGCACCTGACCTCGCGTCGACCCTGCCTCTTACCCACACAGGGCCACTCTCGAACTTCATCACCTGAAGTAAACTCTCTCTCTCGCGTAGTGGAGTCTTGTGTCTGGTATTGACATTCCTGATGTTGTTTCACCCTCCCTTCCCAGGTTCAGGAAGGTCAGATTTAACCTGATGTACACTCTACTCCCCATCAACAACTCTGGTGGAGCCATTCCTGTAGCTGTGTGAGGGATGGTCCTGTAATCAAACAGGAACCAGGACAGTTCCGTATCTAGTGAAGCTGTAGGCTGTTTCTTTAAGACTGCTCCTTCTGCCTGATCACTGATGATGGCTGGTATGGAATTGTCTGTATAAGTCAAAAACCATTTGACTTAAGGAAATTCCCTTCTGGTAAATGATGGTATGTGATCTTTGACTAACATTTTTGATCGTGAATCTTCCCTTCCTTCTGACCTTGCCTTGACCTTCACGTGTGTGTTCCAACTGTTTTTCCCAACTTTCTTGTAAATCCATCTCTTCTCTGTCCTTCTTTTCTAAAGATGAGTCATGGCGGACTCGAGATGTTGTCCTTGATCCCCTCTCCACAGGTGGTGCCAGACATTGTTGAGCTTTTTCCAGCACTTTCTGTCATTTCAGATTGAGAGAAATCTGTTGGAGTTTGCTTTTGTTGCAATCAGTGCCCTGACTTTGGCTCGAAGGGCCCCAAATGCATAGCAGGGGATGGTGATCATGTTGCTCAATTAGTAATCCTGAGAGTCAGCTTGGGTTCAAATCCCAACATAGAATTTGATTTAAATTAATAACTCTTGAGCCAGTCTCAGTTACGGGAACATAATTATTATTGATTACTGTCAAATCCTTCTATTTCATTAATACCTTTAAAGGAAGGAAATCTGCTGTCTTTCCTCGGTCTGCCCCACATATGACTTCACTGGGAAGAGTTGTTAATGGCTGACTCTGAAATGGTGCTGCAAGCTGCTTTTTTCAAGGGGCAATTGGGGTAGTAAATGCTGCCCTTGCCACCTCCAGTGAGAGAATTGAATAAAACACTGCCCTGGGATGTCTGCGCCCAGGAGTTCCGTTTCTGAGCAAGGTCACATATTCCTTTCAGCAAAATCGTCCTATGTTCTTCCTGCAGGTCTACACAATTCAGGTGAAGCAGAAAGGTGGAGGCAAATATTTCATATTCCGACGCTATAAGCAGTTTCATACCCTTCAGGCTAAACTACAGGAGAAATTCAGTCTGGATAACAGCCACATCTGTGACTTGCCACCGTTACCAGGTAAGGAGACACTTAACGATGCACTGTCCTGTCGAGGGGAAAATCTCGCTCAGTTCTGCACATGATGAACACGATGTGGAGAAGGTGCCAACGGGCAGTTATGCAATTGGAACTGAGAGGTCATAACTCTTGGGAAACTCAAATAGAAGGTGCCATTTTCTTCTGAGAAGGAGGTTGGGGGAGATGGCCTCAGGAACTATTCCCATCATTACCAATCCCATCAATGGTTCATCAAATGGTTGCTTGTGGGATTGCATTCATCTGCATAGCAATGGCCACTGTGCTCAGAGGTCACTTACTGTGTTTGTGAACAGGGTTGGGGTATCTCTGAAAGATGTGATAAGGTCTTCTCTCAATGCCAATCCTCTCCCACAATGCATTTCTCCCTGTTATGGGAAGGAGGATGGCTGCCACCGTCAGCTGAAGTTACCCACAAGTAGGAGTGTTAAATCTTTACAGCCCTTGTTTGAGGTGCACAATTGTTAGAGAAGGAGCAGAAAAATGGGCGAAACAGGACAATTGAGTCATGGGCTGAGGAGTGGCAGATGGAGTTAAATTTGGATATTTGAGAGTTATTGCGTTTTATTAATGCAAACAAGGACAGGACTTATATGGTTAATGTCAAGATTAGAGTGGTGCTGGAAGAGCACAGCAGCATCCGAGGAGCAGGAAAATCGATGTTTCGGGCAAAAGCCCTTCATCAGGCCCGAAACGTTGCCTGACCTGCTGTGCTTTTCCAGCACCACTCTAATCTTGACTCTAATCACCAGCATCTGCAGTACTCACTTCCACCTTATACAGTTAATGGTAGGGCCCCAGTAGTGTAGTAGAAAAGGGAGAACTAGGGGCTCAGGTACATAATTCTTTGAAATTTGTGTCTTTGAAACTTGGGAGTCTTCACGATTGTGGGGCGGATGGAGAGAAGCTCTGTGGGGAGAACCAAAACTAAGGGCCATAAGTCCAGAATAGTCGCTAGGAAATCCAAGAAACCATTGAAGAGCTATTTCAGGAGGATGGTTGGACAGCGTAACTCCCTCGCACCTGCAGCAGCTGAAGGAAAGTGTAAAGGAGCAATGAAAGGAAACTAGACGAAGCAGAAAGAGATCTGAGAAGCTAAGATGAATTAGGGTGGGAGGAGGACCGTGTGGAACAGCACAGGGCAGCTTTATCTAAATGGCCTAAATATTCTGCTGCAAATTCTATACAATAAAGACAACCTCATAGAGTCATACTGCACGGAAACAGACCCTTCGGTCCAACCAGTCCATGCTGACCATAATCCCAAACTAAACTAGTCCCACCTGCCTGCACTTGACCCATATTCCATCAAACCTTTCTAATTATGAACTTACCTAAATGTCTTTTAAACATTGTAACTGTACCCGCTTCCATCACTTTCTCTGGCTGTTCATTCCACACACGAACCACTCTCGCTGTAAAAATGTTGTCCCCTTGTTCTTTTGAAAATTTTCTCCTCTCACCTTAAAACTATGCCCCCTAGTTTTGAAACCTCCATACCCAGGGAAACGACACCTGCCATTTACCTTATCCATGCCCCTCATGATTTTATAAACCTCAATAAAGTCACCCGTCAATCTCCTATGCTCCAGTGACATAGGTCCCAGCCTGTCCAGTCTATTTTTATACCTCAAAGCCTCCACTCCTGGCAAATCTTTTCTGAACCCTCTCCAGTTTAATAATATACCACGATAGCAGAACTGGGCACTACTCCAGAAGAGGCCTTAACAATCTTCTGTACAACCACAACACAACGTCCCAACTCCTATACTCAGAAGTCTGAATGATGAAGACAAGTGTGCTAAACGCCTTCTTGTGTCTACTTGAGACACAAATTTCAAAGAATTATGTACCTGAGCCCCTAGTTCTCCCTTTTCTACTACACTACTGGGGCCCTACCATTAACTGCTTAAGGTGGAAGTGGGTACTGCAGATGCTGGCGATTAGAGTCAAGATTAGAGTGGTGCTGGAAAAGCACAGCAGGTCAGGCAACGTTTCGGGCCTGATGAAGGGCTTTTGCCCGAAACATCGATTTTCCTGCTCCTCGGATGCTGCCTGACCTGCTGTGCTTTTCCAGCACCACTCTGATCTTGACATTAACCGTATAAGTCCTGTCCTTGTTTGCATTAATAAAATGCAATAACTCTCAAATATCCAAATTTAACTCCATCTGCCACTCCTCAGCCCATTGACTCAATTGATCAAGAACTCTCTGTAATCTTAGATAACACTCTTCACCATCCACTACACCACCACTTTTGGTGTCATGCACCAATGTATTAACCATGTTTCCTAAATTCTCATCTGAATTGTTTATATAAATGGCAAACAACAGTGGGCTCATTACCAAACCCTGTTGAACACCACTGGTCACAGGCCTCTGTGTGAATATATATATATATATTAGATTAGATTCGATTCCCCACAGTGTAGAAACAGGCCCTTCGGCCCAACAAGTCCACACCAACCCTCCGAAGAGTAGCCCATCAAGTCCCATTTCCCTCTGAATGATGCACCTAATGGGCGATTCAGCATGGCCAATTCACCTGACCTGCACATCTTTGGACTGTGGGAGGAAACCAGAGCACCCAGAGGAAACCCATGCAGACACGGGGAGAATGTGCAAACTCCACACAGACAGTCACCAAGGTCTGGAATTGAACCTGGAACCCTGGTGCTATGAGGCAGCAGTGCTAACCACTGAGCCACCGTGCCGCCCTATATATAAAATATATATATGTATATCTGAGTGATCAGAGATTAAATATAAAGTGTTAATTTTCATTGATCTATTCACAAAATCTGCATGTTAAATATCAGAAAGTATTAATTCAGAATAGTTTTCAATTGGGACAAGAAAACTATCTGGATTCCATTATCAAACAAGGGCACAATCATTTCTGCTGCTTATTCCTCCAGCTCCATTTACTTGTGTTGTTCTGTGCAGCAGCTTTGACTGAACACCAGTGGCAAATCGTGACACAAAATGTTAACTCTGTTTCTCTTGCCACAGATATTGCGAGACCTGCTGAGTTTCTCTGGCACTTCTTTGTTTCAGATTGCGGGCCCGCCCCACCCCGATAGTTTGTTTTTACTAGAACAAATTGCTGTTTCAAAATAATACAAAACCACAGAGGGTGGACGCCCTACATGTAATATTGCAGTAGTAATTAATGACACACTGCTGCTAGATATTTGTAACAGCTTTACTCATGCATTGTGCTCAGCTAGAAACCATTCAACTATGATGTTTTGGGGAAGTCTATTGTTTAGAGTCATACAACACGAAAACAGACCCTTTAGTCCAACCAGTCCATGCCAACCATAATCTCCAAACTAAACTGGTTCCACTAACCTCCCCCTGGCCCATATCCCTCCAAACATATCTTATTCATAAACCTATCCAACAGTCTTTGAAATGTTGTATCTATGCCCCCATCCACCACTTCCTCAGGAAGTTCATTCCACACGCAACCTGCCCTCTGTGTAAAAAAGTTGTCCCTCATGTCTTTTTAAAATCTTGCCCCTCCACCCTAAAAATGCACCCTCTAGTTTGGAGCTCTACCATCCTAGGGCAAAGATTCTTGCTATTCACCTTATCTATGCCCGTCATGATTTTACAAACCTCTATCACGTCACCCCCCTCAAACTCCCAAGCTCCAGTGAAAAATGTCTCAGCCTATCCAGCCTCTCCTTGTAGCTCTCACCTTCCATTCCTGGCAACATACCGATAAATCTCTTCTGAACCCTCTCCAGCTTAACAATACCCGTCCTACGTAAAAACAATGACTGCAGATGCTGGAAACCAGATTCTGGATTAGAGTGGTGCTGGAAAAGCACAGCAGTTCAGGCAGCATCCGAGGAACAGGAAAATCGACGTTTCGGGCAAAAGCCCTTTATCAGGAATACAGGCAGAGTGCCTGAAGGGTGGCTCTCTGCCTGTATTCCTGCTGAAGGGCTTTTGCCCGAAACATCGATTTTCCTGCTCCTCGAATACCCGAGAAAACTGGAGAAATCTGAGTTCATCCCTTGTGGTTGGAGGGTTCCCAGGCGGAAGATGAGGCGCTCTTCCTCCAACCGTCGTGTTGCCATGGTCTGGTGATGGAGGAGTCCAAGGACCTTGGACTTGGTGGAGTGGGAGGGGGAGTTGAAGTGTTGAGCTACGGGGTGGTTGGGTTGGTTGGTCCGGGTGTCCCAAAGGTGTTCTCTGAAACGTTCCGCAAGTAGGCGTTTCAGAGAACAGTTTCCTCATTTCCCTTCCCCCCACCTTGTCTCAGTCAAATCCCTCGAACTCAACACCGCCTTCCTAACCTGCAATCTTCTTCCTGACCTCGCCACCCCCACCCCACTCCAGCCTATCACCCTCACCTTGACCTCCCTCCACCTATCGTATTCCCAATGCCCCTCCCCCAAGTCCCTCCTCCCTACCTTTTATCTTAGCCTGCTGGACACACTTTCCTCATTCCTGAAGAAGGGCTAATGCCCGAAACGTCGATTCTCTTGTTCCTTGGATGCTGCCTGACCTGCTGCGCTTTTCTCCAGCATCTGCAGTCCTCACTTTCTCCCCACAAACTTATGAGCACAGTAACCATTGCTACGTGGGTAAGCAACATCCCACAAGCAGGAATTTGATGAACCTACAGTAGGAAACAGGCCCTTTGGCCCAACAAGTCCACAGCCCTCTGAAGAGTATCCCACCCAACCCCATTCCTCTACATTTACCCCTGACTAATGCACCTAACCTAAACATCCCTGAACACTATGGGCAATTTGGCATGGCCAATTCACCCTAACCTACACATCTTTGGACTGTTGGAGAAAACCAGAGCACCCAAATGAAACCCACGCAGATACGGGGAGAACGTGTAAGCTCCACACAGACAGTCACCTGAGGCTGGGATTAAACCTGGATGCCTGGCGCTGTGAGGCAGCAGTGCTAACCACTGAGACACCGTGCCATCCTTAAATGATCAATGTATTCTGGTTTGGATGGGCTTGCTTGTGGATGGAGTGTTGACCTGGGCAGCTGCATTACTCTTGGCTCATGTGCCACACCATTAGCACTGCTGCCTCACAGCACCAGAGTCCCAGCTTCGATTTCAGCCTCGGGCGACTGCCTGTGTGGAGTTTGCACATTTTCCCCGTGTCTGCGTGGGATTTCTCCGGGTGCCCAGGTTTCCTCCCACAGTCCAAAGCTGTGCAGGTCAGGTGAATTGGTCATGTTAAATTGCCCTTAGTGTTAGGTGCATTAGTCAGAGGGAAATGGGACTGGGTGGGTTACTCTTCAGAGGGTCGGTGTGGACTTGTTGGGCCAAAGGGCCTGTTTCTACACTGTAGGGAATCTAAACAAAAACCGTGGGGATTATTCCCATTCAGCGGAATGGGCAATAAGTTTTGTTGGGGCAGGATTTCAACTCAATTGAAAACCCATTCGCTGAGTTCAAGTTGGACCCTGATACCTGAATGATGGTGGGCTCAGGGCTGCACTGCTGGGTCAACATTAGTGTTATGTGTGAGGCTGGTTGGTGTCATAGAAATGTCCCGGCCTCTGGACCTGAAGTCCCACTTGTCCTGGAAACACCTGAAAGATTATTTTTAAAAAGACATTGTTTTTCTAAGCTTTCTGTCCAATGTGTAGGAATACAAATGAGTATTGATTTTTTAAAAAAATGTCCACTGGATGTGGGTGTCACTATCTAACGTTCAATGCCCATCCCTACTTGCTCAGAGAGCTGTTAAGAGTCAACCACATTGCTGTCTCGAGTCACAAAGTGGCCAGGCCGGGTAAAATGGCTGATTTCCTTGCTTGAGGTGGATTACTGAACCAGACGGGTTCCTCCAATTCGGCAGAAGTGAGGACTGCAGATGCAAGAGATTAGAGTCAAGATTAAAGTGATGCTGGAAAAGCACAGCAGGTCAGGCAACACCCGAGGAACAGGAAAATTGACAGTTCGGGCAAAAGCCCTACATTCGGAATGAGAATCATCAGGAATCAGGGTTTCTCCAATTGTCAATGGTCACCATAAGATTTAGTGCAAACTGTTGATGTGTATCAATCATCAACTGCACACAGAAATGTGGGAGAACATAGAACATAGAACAATACAGCACAGAACAAGCCCTTCGGCCCACGATGTTGTGCCGAACATTTGTCCTAGCTTAAGCACCTATCCATGTACCTATCCAATTGCCGCTCAAAGGTCACCAATGATTCTGACTCTGCCACTCCCACGGGCAGCGCATTCCATGCCCCCACCACTCTCTGGGTAAAGAACCTACCCCTGACATCCCCCCTATACCTTCCACCCTTCACCTTAAATTTATGTCCCCTTGTAACACTCTGTGGTACCCGGGAAAAAGTCTCTGACTGTCTACTCTATCTATTCCCCGATCATCTTATAAACCTCTATCAAGTCACCCCTCATCCTTCGCCGTTCCAATGAGAAAAGGCAGAGAACTCTCAACCTATCCTCGTACGACCTATTCTCCATTCCAGGCAACATCCTGGTAAATCTCCTCTGCACCCTCTCCAAAGCTTCCACATCTTTCCTAAAATGAGGCGACCAGAACTGCACAAAGTACTCCAAATGTGGCCTTACCAAGGTCCTATACAGCTGCAACATCACCTCACAACTCTTGAATTCAATCCCTCTGCTAATGAACGCTAATACACAATAGGCCTTCTTACAAGCTCTATCCACCTGAGTGGCAACTTTCAAAGATCTATGAACATAGACCCCAAGATCCCTCTGCTCCTCCACCTTACTAAGAACCCTACTGTTAACCCTGTATTCCGCATTCTTATTTGTCCTTCCAAAATGGACAACCTCACACTTGACAGGGTTGAACTCCATCTGCCACTCCTCAGCCCAGCTCTGCATCATATCTAAGTCCCTTTGCAGCCGACAACTGCGCTCCTCACTATCCACAACTCCACCAATCTTTATATCGTCTGCAAATTTACTGACCCACCCTTCGACTCCCTCTTCCAAGTCATTAATAAAAATTACAAACAGCAGAGGACCCAGAACTGATCCCTGTGGAAGTCCACTTGTAACTGGGCTCCAGGCTGAATATTTACCATCTACCACCACTCTCTGACTTCGACCGGTTAGCCAGTTCACTATCCAACTGGCTAAACCTCCTACTATTCCATGCCTCCTGACTTTCCGCATAAGCCTACCATGGGGAACCTTATCAAATGCCTTACTAAAATCCATGTAGACTACATCCACTGCTCTACCCTCATCCACATGCTTGGTTCACCTCCTCAAAGAATTCAATAACACTTGTAAGGCAAGACCTACCCCTCACAAATCCGTGCTGGCTGTCCCTAATCAAGCAGTGTCTTTCCAGATACTCATAAATCCTATCCCTCAGTACCTTTTCCATTAAAACCAGAAGCGGCAGAGACAGGCCACTATAAATGCCGGAGGAAACAGTACAGAAGCGCTTCACAGGAGGCTCCCAAGCACTGAGGATGTCACCTAGACAGGGGACGAAACGTTTGCAAGACAAATTCCCAGCTTGGCGAACAGAACCACAACAACCCTTTCCATTACTTTGCCTACCACTGAAGTAAGACTAACTGGCCTGTAATTCCTGGGGTTATCTCTATTCCCTTTTTTGAACAGGGGCACAACATTCGCCACTCTCCAGTCCCCTGGCACCACCCCCGTTGACAGTGAAGACAAGAAGATCATTGCCAACGGCTCTGCAATTTCCTCTCTTGCTTCCCACATAATCCTAGGATATATCCCGTCAGGCCTGGGGGACTTGTCTATCCTCAAGTTTTTCAAAATGCCCAACACATCTTCCTTCCTAACAAGTATCTCCTCTAGCTTACCAGTCCGTTTCATACTCTCCTCTTCAACAATACGGTCCCTCTCGTTTGTAAATACTGAAGAAAAGTACTCATTCAAGACCTCTCCTTTATCTTCCGACTCAATACACAGTCTCCCACTACTGTCCTTGATCGGACCTACCCTCGTTCTCGTCATTCTCATGTTTCTCACATACGCATAAAAGGCCTTGGGGTTATCCTTGATCCTATCCACCAAAGATTTTTCATGCCCTCTCTTAGCTCTCCTAATCCCTTTCTTCAGCTCCCTCCTGGCTATCCTGCATCCCTCCAACGCTCTGTCTGAACCTTGTTTCCTCAACCTTATGTAAGCCTCCTGCTTCCTCTTTACAAGACATTCAACCTCCCTCGTCAACCAAAGTTCCCTCACACGACCATCTCTTTCCTGCCTGACAGGTACATACATATCAAGGACCCGTCATATCTGTTCCTTGAAAAAGTTCCACATTTCAATGACATCCTTCCCTGACAGCCTATGCTCCCAATTTATGCACCTCAGATCCTGTCTTGCAGCATCATATTTACCCTTCCCCCAATTGTAAAACCTGCCCTGTTGCACGCACCTATCTCTCTCCATAGCCAAGGTGAAAGTCACAGAATTGTGGTCACCATCACCAAAATGCTCACCACTAACAAGCCCATCACTTGTCCCGGTTCGTTACCAAGTAGCAAATCCAATATGGCCTCCCCTCTGGTCGGACAATCTACATACTGAGTTATAAAAGCTTCCTGGACACACTGCACAAATACCGCCCCATCCAATCTACTTGATCTAAAGAGCTTCCAATCAATATTTGGGAAGTTGAACTTGCCCATGACTACTACCCTGTGGCTTCTGGGAGTGGGAGGTCTTGCTGGTGCCTTCTTTTCTTAGGTCAGACATGTGAAAAGACATCATCACAGCATATCTCCTTACACACATGCTCAGTAGTCATTGCCAGCGTGTTGGTTCTGTTAATCCTTTCAAACTTTGCTACATATGGGTTTAAACCCACATTGTTCTGAACCAGAGGCCAGATATCCCATTTAGCCACGGTGTGGAGGATCCTGCCTGTTTAAATTGAGTGCCCAATCTCACCTAAATAGGGTCATGGAGATGTACAGCACTGAATCAGACCCTTCAGTCCAACTTGTCCATACTGACCAGATATCCTAATCTAATCTTGTCACATTTGCCAGCACTTGGCCCATATCCCTCTAAACCCTTTCTATTCACGTACCCAATCAGATGCCTTGAAAATGGTGTAAAAACAATGACTGCAGATGCTGGAAACCAGATTTTGGATGAGTGGTGCTGGAAGAGCACAGCAGTTCAGGCAGCATCCAAGGAGCAGCAAAATCGACATTTCGGGCAAAAGCTCTTCATCAGGAATAGTATTCCTGATGAAGAGCTTTTGCCCGAAACGTCGATTTCGCTGCTCCTTGGATGCTGCCTGAACTGCTGTGCTCTTCCAGCACCACTAATCCAAAAGCCTTGTAAATGTTGTAACTGTACCAGCCTCCACCACTTCCTCTGGCAGTTCATTCCATACACACACCACCCTCTGTGTGAAAATCTTTTCCCTCAGGTCCCTTTTATATCTTTGCCCACTCACCTTAAACAAATGCCTTCCAGTATTGGACTCCCCCCAGCCCAGAGAAAAGACCTTGACTATTCACCCTATCCATGGCCCTCGTGATTTTATAAACCTCAATAAGGTCACTCCTCAGCCTCTGTAGCTCCAGGGAAAATAGCCCCATGATGGCCAACCTCTCTCTGTAACTCAAACCCTCCAAGGATGTTGGCAACATTTCTTAGTAAGTTCAGTGTTGCACTGCTGGGTCAGCATTTTTGACATATTCAACGCTGTTGTGAGGTTGTGGCATTGTCTCTCCCTCTGGGCCAGACGTCCCACCTACTCTGGACTTACTATGGTCCGGACAAGCTCATTTAAAACATATATTATTTTTGTAAACCGTGTGTTCAACGTTAGCACCCTGGAAGCTTAATTATCGAACACAAGGCGAGTGCTAATAGTGGGCCACAGTGGGAGGTTGGTAGGAGCTGATGCTAAGAGGGAGGCTACTTTTCTTGTAACTTATGATCCAGTTTCCCATCAGCATGAGGACTAGATGGGAGTGAGTTGAATGCAGGCCTCAAGACCTGGAATTATTCACTTTGGAGAGCTGTGAAGTTTTGAGGTTTCATTTCATGGCTGTTAAGCTGGTCTGATCACAGACATTGTTCACAGTACTGGGGCCAACAGGACGGGGGAACCAAGGCTGTAAAATAATGAATCAAAGTCACATCAGATATTGGAAGTGCTCTTGTTGCAGAGTTATTGCGCATTGGAAGAAATTACCCAGGAAGACAGGGACAGGGAAGGCTACAGTCATAGAATCGTAGAAACCTGGCAGTGCAGAAAGATGCCATTTGGCCCATCGAGTCAGCTCTGACCTCTGAACAGTGTCACACCCAGAAAAAGTCCACTACCATATCCCTGCACACTTGTATTTCCCATAGCTAACCCACCTAGCCTGCACATCCCTGTGACACTGTGGGCAATTTGACATGGCCAATCCACCCAAAACTACACATCTTTGGACTGTGGGAGGAAACTGGAGCACCTGGAGGAAATCCATGCAGAATATGCAAACTCCACGCCTGAGAGTAGAATCGAACCCGGGTCCCTGGCAGCTAACCACTGAGCCATCACACCACCTCGTAAGTTGTTGGTAAATTCTTGAGAGAAATGTTAGCTGGCCAGAGGTTGGAAGGGGTTGACTTCTTTTGATTGGTCAATCCCTGTTGCCCACGTGCCTTTAGGATATTGGAGAAAAGATTTCCTGGAATTATTCCTGCACTGGCCACAGGGAGTCTCCCTGAAGAATGACAGATGTGTTACAGCACAGTAGGAGGCCATTTGGCCTATCAAGCCTGCATGGCCTCGTCAAACGAGCATCAATATTGGTTCGGACGCCTGACCACAAGGAAGTGGGTGTTAGCAGGTGGGCCAAAGGTTGCTTGTGGGGTGGGGTGAAAGGGGAAATGGGGAAAGGAGCCATGGACCCACAGGAGCTGCAGCAGCAGCTACGCCTGGTTATGTAGAACCCTCAAGAATAAAGATGTTGGTTGTTCATTTTCACTGAGTCAAACGCCTGGCACTGTGGATGAACCTGCAGTTCAAGGAGGTGCATCCCATCACCATCTCAGGGCAAATAGGGATGGAGGTATCAGTCTAACCAGTGATACCATTTCTTGTGACCAAACAGTTAATTTTTTAAAATTCCACCAGGGAGTAGACCCCAAGCCTATGGCATCCAGGTGAAGGTGGGCTTGAGACCCCTGATATCTGTTATATTTGGTATTTCAACGACATCAACGCATAAAAACATGGACATATAGAAAATAGGAGCAGGAGTAGGCCATTCAGCCCTTCGAGCCCTCCCTTCCATTTAATATGGCTGATCATCTAACTCAATAGGAGAAAGTGAAGACGACAGATGCTGGAGATCAGAGTTAAAAAGTGCGGCGCTGGAAAAGTACATCCGGTCGGGCAACATCCGAGGAGCAGGAGAGTCGACGGCTCGAGCATCAAGAATGAAGAGCTGATGAAGAGCTTATGCTCGAAACGGCAACTATCCTGCTCCTTGGATGCTGCCTAACCGGCTGTGCTTCTCCAGCATCGAACTCACTACCTGCTTTCTTTCTTTGAATCCCTTTAGCTTGAAGAACTATACCTAATTCCGTCTTGAAAACATTCAATGTTTTGGCCTCCACTGCCTTCTGTTGGAGAGAGTTCCACAGACACAGCACACTCTCAGTGAAGAAATTTCTCCTCAGTTCAATCTTAAATGGCCTATCCTGTATCCTTAGACCATGGCCTCTGGTTATGGACTCCTCGGGAACATCCTTCCTGCGTTTACCCTGTCTAGCCCTTTTAGAATGTTCTAGGTTTCTATGAGACTCCCCCCTTCAGTGAAGTATTGTCCAAACTGACCCAGTCTGTCCTCAGTGCTGCCATCCCTGGAATCAGTCTGGTGAACCTTTTGTTACACTCTCTCTATCGCTCCTTTCTTAGATACAAGGACCAAAACTGCCCACGATATTCCAGATGTGGTCTTACCAAGGCCTAATGCCTAAAGTCCAGACAGTGATAATATAATACAATGCACACTAACATCATCTAAGGCTCTGCCTCTAAATTCGTCCAGATATGGCAAACGTCTACTTTTCCTCATCCTGTGTGAATCAGCAATTATCTAATTTCTTTTGTTTGTGTTTCATTCACTAGATGGCAGCCTAATACATAAATGGAGAACTCTAAATTCTCATGAATTAATCCTCATGTTGATATTGTCTACTTTTTAGCTTTGTGTCTTCCGTATCTGTAATGAAGCCTTCTGCCTGCTCACTTGCCCAATATTTTTACCTTTCAATCACCTTCACCTCTCTTCTGCTACATAATATCCATCCTGCTGCTGGTCCTGCTTAGATAATTTTAATATCCAGGGAGATTACTTTCAGTTTCGGATGATTTCCGACATGCTTCATTTCACGTGAATATATAAATACGTGAATTCGGAGCACTATGAGGTCATTTGGCCCAATGAGCCTGTTTTCACATTAACCCACATCCTGGTTGGAGGAGTCGAGAGTGGTGCTGGAAAAGCACAGCAGGTCAGGCAGCATCCGAGGACAGGAGAATCGACGTTTCGGGCAGGAGCCCTTCATTGGGTCTGGTTGTGGTTTGATATCCATTTGCACCTATATTAAGTAGTCTTTGAATCCATTGCTGCACAAGAATCTACCCACTTCTGCCTTCAAATATTCAGTACTGAGGGAGTGCTGCACAGTTGGAGGGTCAGTATTGAGGGAGTGCTGCACTGTTGAGGGTCAGTATTGAGGGGGTCCTGCATTGTTGGAGGGTCAGTACTGAGAGAGTACCGCACTGTCGGAGGGTCAGTATTGAGGGGGTGCTGCACTGTTGGAGAGTCAGTACTGAGGGAGTGCAGCACTGTTGGAGGGTCAGTACTGAGGGAGTGCTGCACTGTTGGAATTTCAGTGCTGAGGGAGTGCTGCACTGTTGGAGGGTCAGTACTGAGGGAGTGCTGCACTGTTGGAGGGTCAGTACTGAGGGAGTGCTGCACTGTTGGAATTTCAGTGCTGAGGGAGTGCTGCACTGTCGGAGGGTCAGTACTGAGGGAGTGCTGCACTGTTGGAGGGTCAGTACTGAGGGAGTGCTGCACTGTTGGAATTTCAGTGCTGAGGGAGTGCTGCACTGTCGGAGGGTCAGTACTGAGGGAGTGCTGCACTGTTGGAGGGTCCGTGCTGAGGAGTGCCGCACTGTCGGAGGGTCAGTACTGAGGGAGTGCCATGTTGTCAGATGTTCAGTGCTGAGAGAGTACCATACTGTCAGAGGGTCAGTGCTGACAGAGGGCCGCACAGTCAGAGGGTCAGCGCTGAGGGAGTGCCATGCTGTCGAAGGGTCAGTACTGAGGCAGTGCCACACTGTCAGAGGGACAGAGCTGAGGGGGTGCCACACGGTCGAAGGGTCAGCGCTGAGGGAGTGCCATGCTGTCAAAGGGTCAGTACTGAGGCAGTGCCCCACTGACAGAGGGTCAGTGCTGAGGGAGTGATGCACTTTTGGAGGGTCAGTGCAGAGGGGGTGCCGCACTGTCGGAGAGTCAGTACACAGAGGGTCAGTGCTGAGGGAGTGCTGCACTGTCAGAGGGTCAGTGCTGAGGGAGTGCCGCACTGTCGGAGGGTCAGTACTGAGGGAGTGCCGCACTGTCGGAGGGTCAGTACTGAGGGAGTGCTGCACTGTTGGAGGGTCAGTACTGAGGGAGTGCTGCACTGTTGGAGGGTCAGTATTGAGGGGGTGCTGCACTGTTGGAGGGTCAGTACTGAGAGAGTGCTGCACTGTTGGAGGATCAGTATTGAGGGGGTGCTGCACTGTTGGAGGGTCAGTATTGAGGGGGTGCTGCACTGTTGGAGGGTCAGTACTGAGGGAGTGCTGCACTGTCGGAGGGTCAGTACTGAGGGAGTGCCGCACTGTCGGAGGGTCAGTACTGAGGGAGTGCTGCACTGTTGGAGGGTCAGTACTGAGGGAGTGCTGCACTGTTGGAGGGTCAGTATTGAGGGGGTGCTGCACTGTTGGAGGGTCAGTACTGAGAGAGTGCTGCACTGTTGGAGGATCAGTATTGAGGGGGTGCTGCACTGTTGGAGGGTCCGTGCTGAGGAGTGCCCCACTGTCGGAGGGTCAGTACTGAGGGAGTGCCATGTTGTCAGATGTTCAGTGCTGAGAGAGTATCATACTGTCAGAGGGTCAGTGCTGACAGAGGGCCGCACAGTCGGAGGGTCAGCGCTGAAGGAGCGCCATGCTGTCGAAGGGTCAGTACTGAGGCAGTGCCACACTGTCGGAGGGACAGAGCTGAGGGGGTACCACATGGTCGAAGGATCAGTGTTGAGGGAGTGCCATGCTGTCGAAGGGTCAGTGCTGAGGCAGTGCCACACTGTCGGAGGGACAGAGCTGAGGGGGTGCCGCACGGTCGAAGGGTTAGCGCTGAGGCAGTGCCATGCTGTCGAAGGGTCAGTACTGAGGCAGTGCCCCACTGACAGAGGGTCAGTGCTGAGGGAGTGACGCACCTTTGGAGGGTTAGTGCAGAGGGGGTGCCGCACTGTCGGAGGGTCAGTACACAGAGGGTCAGTACTGAGGGAGTGCTGCACTGTTGGAGGTGTCACCTTTCCATTGAAACGGGACTCTCTCCTGTCCACCCAGATGGATGTAGAAGGTCCCATGGCATTATTTTGTTGAAGGCATTGGTTCCCTGGCCAATCTTTATCCTCCAATTTACATGGCAAAAGAACAGATTCTCTGGTCATTATCACATCATCATTTGTAGGATCTTGCTGCAGAGGTCAGCCACTGCATTGCCTACGTTACAACAGTCATCACAATTCAAGAAGTGCTTCACTGGCTGTGGACTCCTGAGGCTCTGAAAGAGACAGGAAGCAAAAACCAACAAAGAACGAAGAGCAGGAACCGACCCTTTGGCCCATCAAACCTGTGCCAACACATGATGCCTTTATAAACTAAAAACCTTTTACCTCTATGTGGTCCGTATCCATCCATTCGCTGCCTATTCATGTGTCTGTCAAGATGCTTTTTAACTGTTGCTATTGTATCTGCCTCCAGCAACTCTTTGGGCAACACATTGCAAACACTTGCCACCCTCAGCGCAAAAAGCTTTCCTCTCACATTTCCTTTCAACTGTCCCCCTTTTACTTTGGACCAATGTCCCCGACTAACTGATATTTCTACTTTAGGAAAAATATTCCAACTATCCATTCTATCCGTGCCAGTTGTAATTTTGTAAACTTTCATCAAGTCGCTGCTCAGCCTTTGATATTCAAGTGAAAACACAACAAGTTTGTCCAATCTCTCCTCCAAACCTGCCATTATCTGGGTAAACCTTTTCTGCACCATTTCCAAAGCCCCCACATCCTTCTGGCAATGTGGTGACCAGAACTGTATGCAATATTCCAAATGTGGCTTTACTAAAGCTCTATACAGCTCCAACATGACTGTAATTTTTATCAGGAGGAGAAGTCAATGTATCGGGTATTAACCTTTCTCCAGGACTTCATTCCTGAAGAAGAGTTAATACCCAAAACATTGCCTTCTCCACCTCCTGATGCTGCCTGCCTTGCTGTGTTCCTCCAGCCTCCTGCCTGTCCCTCCTGATGCTGCCTGCCTTGCTGTGTTCCTCCAGCCTCCTGCCTGTCCCTCCTGATGCTGCCTGGCTTGCTGTGCTCCTCCAGCCTCCTGGGAGAAAGTGAGTTCTGCAGATGCTGGAGATCAGAGTCGAAAAGTGTGGTGCTGGAGAAGCACAAACAGGTCAGGCACCATCAGGATTCCTGATGAAGGGTTTATCCCCGAAACGTTGATTCTCCTGTTCCTTGGATACTGCCTGACTTCCTGTGCTTCTCCAGCACCACACTTTTTGACTCTTCCAGTTCTCCTGTTTGTCTACTTTGAATCCAGCATCTGCAGCTTTTTTTTGTTTCTAACTAATTTTTATACATTATGTCCTATGCTTTTGTGGTCATTTTATCCACCTGTGTTACCACTTTCAGGAAGCTGGAGACCTGTATGCCAAATCCCTCTGGATGTCTGAGCTAGTGTAGGTTAGGTGGGATTGGATCGGCGCAACATCGAGGGCCAAAGGGCCTGTACTGCGCTGTATTTTTCTATGTTCTATGTTCTATGTCAATGGTTCTAAGGGTTCTGCCATGTACTGTAGACTTTCTCCTGCAATCGATCTACCAAAAAGCATTTGTCCGCATTAAATTCCATCTGCATTTCTCCACCCAAGTCTCCAGCCTACCCGCATCTTGCTCTACCCTTTGGCAATCCTCCACAGCTCCCTCAACTTTTGTGTCATCTGCAAACTTACTCCCTCTCCCCCAAATCCTTTATGTATATTATAAACAACCAGTTAGCAGTCAGGTGACTGAGGACAGGGTCAGCATCTCTTCTGCAAGAAAATGCTGACAACAGGACAGTGTGGAATATATGCTCGAGGTCAGATGACTTGTCCACTGTTCTTTGCTAAAAAGGTTATGTCAGGTCTTGTTCTGCTTATTATGATTCAAACTGAAAATGATTTGCTTTGTTAGGAATGTGCTGCCTGAAAGGCTGGTAGAAACAAATTCAAGAGTAATTTTCAAAACTAAATCAGGTTAAATGATTGCAACAGGTCCAATAAAGCAGGCTTGGGAGAAATAGCATGGCAGTGGGACTCATTTGACAGCTCATTCAAAGAGCTGACACTGTACTAATGGACAGAATGGCCTTCTTCTGGGCAATTCTAGAATGTTTCAAAATGTTCTTTGGAAAACTGTGTTAGTTTGCAGCTCTCTGATAGATGGCCCCCAACATCTACTGCTCTGCCAAGATTTAATCATTCGGAAAGTTGATGTAGCATCGTGGTGATATCACTGCACTCATGGTGGCAGCACAGTGGCTCAGTGGTTAGCACTGCTGTCTCACAGCGCCAGGGACCCAGGTTCAATTCCCGCCACAGGCAACTGTCTATGTGGAGTTTGTGTATTCTCCCCATGTCTGCGTGTGGTTCCTCCAGGTGCTCTGGTTTCCTCCCACAGTCCAAAGATGTGCAGGTTAGGTGAGTTGGCCATGCTAAATTGCCCGTAGTGTTAGATGCATTAGCCAGGGGTGAATGTAGGAGACTGTGTCTGGGTGGGTTGCTCTTCAGAGGGTCAGTGTGGACTTGGGCTGAAGGGCCTGTTTCCACACTGTAGGGAATCTAATAAACAGGGGCGGCATGGTGGCTCAGTGGTTAGTACTGCTGCCTCACAGCACCAGGGTCCCAGGTTCAATTCCAGCCTTGAGTGACTGTATGTGTGGAGTTTGCACATTCTCCCTGTGTCTGCGTGGGTTTCCTCCCACAGTCCAAAGATGTGCAGGTCAAGTGAATTGGCCGTGCTAAATTGCCCATAGTGTTAGGCACATTAGTCAGAGGGAAATGGATCTGGGTGGGTTACTCTTCGGGGGGTCAGTGTGGACTTGAAGGGCCTTTTCCACACTGTAGGGAATCTAAATTTTTTTAAAAAATTAATAATCCAAGAGTCCAAGTTTTCAAATCCCACTGTAACAGTACCTCCAGCAGTAGGTGGCAATGCTGAGGGAGGTCACTGAGCAGGGCAGTCAGAGCAGCTGAACCAATCCTCTCTGGAGGAAAGGATGGCTTTGAGGGAAGGAGATCTCAATGTTCAGAAAAAAAGATTTCCTCAACCAGATCCCATGTATGTACTGGGCCTTCCTTCTTAAACTTTAATTTCCTTTCGTGTTTGTAATAACTTGCTGTCAGTGGAATAAATAATCCCTGCTTCATGATCTTTGGGCCTGCCTTGTGTTCAACTCACAGTTGTGTATGTCTTCACTTTTTCATGTCAGTATGCCTTTAAGGAACATGCTCATGATATTGTCACAGCGTCATAGCATGTGACCAGAAGAAATTATACTCTGTCACTTAAAGCATGACACTCGACTGGGAACATGCTGTTTTGTGGTAACCTACTACTTTAATATTAGCCCCAACATTAGGGTGCCTGGGGAGTGTAATGTTTGTACAGTACATAATACTTTGCTGTGAGAAATGTCTGTTGGACTCTTCAATACCACCATATCTATTCCGAGTTTCTTATATAATGGGAAATACAGAGGAACCTCGATTATCCAAATATCAATTATCCGAAGAAGATCTTAAGGTCCCATAAAAACATTATATCAAAGAGGTGTTACCAACAGTGGTGCGATGATCGCATCTTTTGATTACAATGATTAAAAGTGAATTCGGCTTACTGAAGTGCTGCCGAGAACAGTCCTGGACATCGATGGGAGCCCAGACACCGCCTCCAAATGACTGACTTCCCACCCTCTCATTCTCTCTCCAAACAAAGACTGACAGAATGACAATCTCAGCAAATTCAGATCGCTGATACAAACGCTACAGGAAGGATAGAAAGGGAAGTAAGAGAGGAAGGGGAGTGGCATTTTTGATAAGGGATAGTATTACAGCTGTGCTGAGGGAAGATATTCCCAGAAATACATCCAGGGAAGTTATTTGGATGGAACTGAGAAATGAGAAAGGGATGATCACCTTATTGGGATTGTATTATAGACCCCCCAATAGTCAGAGGGAAATTAAGAAACAAACTTGTAAGGAGATCTCAGTTATCTGTAAGAATAATAGGGTAGTTATGGTAGGGGATTTTAACTTTCCAAACATCAACTGGGACTGCCATAGTGTTAAAGGTTTAGATGGAGAGGAATTTCTTAAGTGCATAAAAGACAATTTTCTGATTCAGTATGTGGATGTACCTACTAGAGAAGGTGCAAAACTTAACCTACTCTTGGAAAATAAGGCAGGGCAGGTGACTGAGGTGTCAGTGGGAGAGCACTTTGGGGCCAGCGACCATAATTCTATTCGTTTTAAAATAGTCATGGAAAAGGATAGACCAGATCTAAAAGTTGAAGTTCTACATTGGAGAAAGGCCAATTATGGCTGTATTAGGCAAGAACTTTTGAAAGCTGATTGGAGGCAGATGTTCGCAGGTAAAGGGACGGCTGGAAAATGGGAAGCCTTCAGAAATGAGATAACAAGAATCCAGCGAAAGTATATTCCTGTCAGGGTGAAAGGGAAGGCTGGTAGGTACAGGGAATGCTGGATGACTAAAGAAATTAAGGGTTTGGTTAAGAAAAAGAAGGAAGCATATGTCAGGTATAGACAGGATAGATCGAGTGAATCCTTAGAAGAGTATAAAGGAAGTAGGAGTATACTTAAGAGGGAAATCAGGAGGGCAAAACAGGGACATGAAATAGCTTTGGCAAATAGAATTAAGGAGAATCCAAAGGGTGTTTACAAATATATTAAGGACAAAAGGGTAACTAGGGAGAAAATAGGGCCCCTCAAAGATCAGCAAGGCGGCCTTTGTGTGGAGCCACAGAAAATGGGGGAGATACTAAATGAATATTTTGCATCAGTATTTACTGAGGAAAAGGATATGGAAGACATAGACTGTCGGGAAATAGATGGCAACATCTTGCAAAATGTCCAGATTACAGAGGAGGAAGTGCTGGATATCTTGAAACAGTTAAATGTGGATAAATCCCCAGGATCTGATCAGGTGTACCCGAGAACTCTGTGGGAAGCTAGAGAAGCGATTGCTGAGCCTCTTGCTGAGATATTTGTATCATCGATAGTCACAGGTGAGGTGCCGGAAGACTGGAGGTTGGCAAACGTGGTACCACTGTTTAAGAAGGGTGGTAAAGACAAGCCAGGGAACTAAAGACCAGTGAGCCTGACCTCGGCGGTGGGCAAGTTGTTGGAGGGAATCCTGAGGGACAGGATGTACATGTATTTGGAAAGGCAAGGACTGATTCGGGATAGTCAACATGGCTTTGTGCGTGGGAAATCATATCTCACAAACTTGATTCAGTTTTTTGAAGAAGTAACAAAGAAGATTGATGAGGGCAGGAGATGTGATCTATATGGACTTCAGTAAGGCGTTCGAAAAGGTTCCCCATGGGAGACTGATTAGCAAGGTTAGATCTCATGGAATACAGGGAGAACTCGCCATTTGGATACAGAACAGGCTCAAAGGTAGAAGAGAGAGGGTGGTGGTGGAGGGTTGTTTATTAGACTGGAGGCCTGTGACCAGTGGAGTGCCACAAGGATCGGTGCTGGGTCCTCTACTTCTTGTCATTTACATAAATGATTTGGATGCGAGCATAAGAGATACAGTTAGTAAGTTTGCAGGTGACACCAAAATTGGAGGTGTAGTGGACAGCAAAGAGGGTTACCTCAGATTACAACAGGATCTGGACCAGACGGGCCAATGGGCTGAGAAGTGGCAGATGGAGTTTAGTTCAGATAAATGCAAGGTGCTGCATTTTGAGAAAGCAAATCTTAGCAGGACTTATACACTTAATGGTAAGGTCCTAGGGAGTGTTGCTGAACAAAGAGACCTTGGAGTGCAGGTTCATAGCTCCTTGAAAGTGGAGTCACAGGTAGATAGGATTGTGAAGAAGGCATTTGGTATGCTTTCCTTTATTGGTCAAAGTATTGAGTACAGGAGTTGGGAGGTCATGTTGCGGCTGTACAGGACATTGGTTAGGCCACTGTTGGAATATTGCTTGCAATTCTGGTCTCCTTCCTATCGGAAAGATGTTGTGAAACTTGAAAGGGTTCAGAAAAGATTTACAAGGATGTTGCCAGGGTTGGAGGATTTGAGCTATAGAGAGAGGCTGAACAGGCTGGGGCTGTTTTCCCTGGAGCGTTGGAGGCTGAGGGGTGACCTTATAGAGGTTTACAAAATTATGAAGGGCATGGATAGGATAAATAGACAAAATCCTTTCCCTGGGGTAGGGGAGTCCAGAACTAGAGGGCATAGGTTTAGGGTGAGAGGGGAAAGATATAAAAGAGACCTAAGTTGCAACTTTTTCCACACAGAGGGTGGTACGTGTATGAAATGAGCTGCCAGAAGATGTGGTGGAGGCTGGTACAATTGCAACATTTAAGAGGCATTTGGATGGGTATATGAATAGGAAGGGTTTGGAGGGATATGGGCCGGGTGCTGGCAGGTGGGACTAGATTGGGTTGGGATATCTGGTCGGCATGGAGGGGTTGGACCGAAGGGTCTGTTTCCATGCTGTATGTCTCTATGACTCTATGAACATTCTCAAATAAAGACCCCAGGCAATCTCTCCAGCATTGTCCTGTACAGGGCAGAGTGGGAACTTGTCAAAATGTTGCAATAAAAAGGTGTGTGTGTGTCTGTGTGAGAGAGAGAGGTCAGTGTGTGTGTGTGTGAGAGAGAGATCTGTGTGTGTGTGAGAGAGAGTGAGTGTGTGTCTGAGAGAGATCTGTGTGTGTCTGAGAAAGAGATCAGTGTGTGTGTGTGTGAGAGAGAGAGAGATATGTGTGTGATAGAGAGAGATCTATGTGTGTGAGAGAGAGACATCTGTGTGTGTGAGAGAGAGCGAGAGAGATCAGTGTGTGGGTGTGTATGAGAGAGAGAGATCTGTGTGTCTGTGAGAGAGAAAGATGTGTGTGTGTGTGAGAGAGAGAGATCTGTGTGTGTGTCTGTGTGTGTGAGAGAGAGAGAGATCTGTGCGTGTGTGTGTGAGAGAGAGATCTGTGTGTATGTGTGTGTCTGAGAGAGAGAGAGAGATCTGTGTGTGTGTGTGTGTGAGAGAGAGAGAGATCAGTGTGTCTGTGTGTGAGAGAGAGATCAGTGTGTGTATGAGAGAGAGATCTGTGTGTGTATGTGTGTGTGTGAGAGAGAAAGATCTGTGCGAGTGTGAGAGAGAGAGATCAGTGTGTGTGTGAGAGAGAGAGATCAGTGTGTGTGTGTGTGTGTGAGAGAGAGAGATCAGTGTATCTGTGTGTGTGTGAGAGAGAGAGATCAGTGTGTGTATGTGTGTGTGTGAGAGAGAGAGATCAGTGTATCTGTGTGTGTGTGAGAGAGAGAGAGAGATCAGTGTGTGTATGTGTGTCTGTGTGTGTGCGAGAGAGAGAAATCAGTGTGTGTGTGTGTGTGTGAGAGAGAGAGAGATCAGTGTGTGTGAGAGAGAGAGATCAGTGTATCTGTGTGTGTGTGAGAGAGAGAGAGAGATCAGTGTGTGTATGTGTGTCTGTGTGTGTGCGAGAGAGAGAAATCAGTGTGTGTGTGTGTGTGTGTGAGAGAGAGAGAGATCAGTGTGTGTGTGAGAGAGAGATCAGTGTGTGTATGTGTGTGTGTGTGAGAGAGAGAGAGATCAGTGTGTGTATGTGTGTGTGTGTGAGAGAGAGAGATCAGTGTGTGTGTGAGAGAGAGATCAGTGTGTGTATGTGTGTGTGTGAGAGAGAGAGATCAGTGTGTGTATGTGTGTCTGTGTGTGTGCGAGAGAGAGAAATCAGTGTGTGTGTGTGTGTGTGAGAGAGAGAGAGATCAGTGTGTGTGTGAGAGAGAGATCAGTGTGTGTATGTGTGTGTGTGAGAGAGAGAGAGATCAGTGTGTGTATGTGTGTGTGTGAGAGAGAGAAATCAGTGTGTGTGCGTCTATGTGTGTGTGAGTGAGAGAGAGAGATCAGTGTATGTGTGTGTGTGAGTGAGAGAGAGAGATCTGTGTGTGTCTGTGTGTGTCTGTGTGTGTGTGTGTGTCTGTGCTATTTTGAGACTTACCCCCCAAAGGCAGCAGCAGTCTTGCTGTTGGTGTCCAGTCCAGCTTGCCATTTCCATTCCGTTACTTCATTTTGTTCCCATTGAGGGGAAGAGATAAGAGGCATCTGGCTGTTTCACTCCATCCGCTGGCTGGAAATGTGGAGAGTTGAAAGCGCATGGTGTGGGGTGGGGTGGGGGGCATTTACTGACCCACTGTGCTGCTGCCTAGTCTTCTGAACGGGGAGCGGACTCAGCAAGTGCTGGCTCTGTCAATCCCATTGAAGTGAAGCAGCAGCGGGGAGAAGCTTCGGCAATGCTGCCAGTCCCTTACACTGTGTGTCTGCTCAGAGACAAACCCTGAGACACAGAGAGGGAGCAAGGCAGGGAGAGCGAGGAAAAAGGAAACTTCAGAAAACTCCAAGTCCTTTTGGAGAGGCATTGGATCAGTCATCCGAATAATCAATTATCTGAACGAAATACTGCCTGCCCAGCTCGATCGGATAATCGAGGTTCCTCTGTAAACACCTGACTCCCCAAAGTCTATCCACAATCTACAAGTTGCAAGGGAAGAGTGTGATGGATACTCCCCACTTGCCTGGATGGGAGCAGCTCCAACAACACTGAAAAGATAAACATCATCCAGGAGAAAGCAGCCCTTCTAAACCTCTCTCGTCTAGAAGGATAATGGCAATGGATGCATGGAAACATACAACCTGCTAATTCCCCTCCAAGGTCCACATTCCATAACTGGATCACCTTCCTCCACTGTCATTCAGTCAAACATGAGGAACTCCCTTCGTACCAGTACCCTGGACCCACCTACACCATATGGACCGCAGTGCTTCAAGAAGGCAGTCCAACACCACCTTTGTCCCTGGATGGTTTCGAGCTTCTTTAGTGTTGTTGGAGCTGTTCCCAACCAGGCAAGTGGGGAGGAACCCATCTCACTCCTGACTTGTGCCTTGGAGATGATGGACAGGCTTCGGGTAATTGGGGAGGGGCAAATAATGCTGGTCCAGCCAGCAGAACCCGTGAATGAACCTTTTTTTTTAAAATAAGTCAGCCTTTTCTGGCATGGAAAGAGAGAGGTTGCCTCAGAATAGTGATGGATTGCCTCTAATATTTGACATTGAGGAAGAATAGGCTCAGTGACCAGGCTGTCTGTGTGATCTGTGACTGTAGTCGATGCCCGGCAAGCAGGGGTATCAAACCTGGCCGGAGTGCCAGCTCCCCAGTCTGCTGCCAACAAGCCACCTCTAGGCATATGGCCTGTTCCCATCTCCTCCGGGGAGGATCGGTTCAGCTGCTCCGACTGCCCTGCTCAGTGACCTCCCTCAGCGTCGCCAGCTGCTGCTGGAGGTACTGTTACAGTGGGATTTGAAAACTTGGCCTCTCGGATCATGAGTGCAGTGATATTGCCACAATGCTATGTCAACTTTCCGAAAGGTTGAATCTTGGCAGAGCTGTCAAGTGTTGGGGGGGGTGGGTGTTGAGGGTTGGGGGAGTGCAGGCCTGTAGGCCGCCTGGAATACTTGGCAGCAATCTCTGTTGGGGGTGGGGTGGTGTTGGGGGGGGTGGGGGGCGATATTCTGTGTGGGGGTGGGCTAGATGTTTCTTGACTCAGGTCGATCCATTCCCCTTTGTTTGTCCCATCTGTAACAGGCTGTCCTTGTTTTCATTCATAGGGAAAATCTTTATCGGCAACAGACAGGAAATTGCAGAGAAGAGGATCCCAGTTCTCAACACTTACATGAAGGTGGGAAACATCTTCCGAAGCACACATTGCTGTTTTCTTTCCTGTTCTCATTCCTTGCTTTCTTTTTCTGTTTCCTTCCATTATTTTTTCTTCCATCCTTTCTCTGACAGCTTTGTGAGCTTCTCCTCTGCCTCCCTCTCAGGGATGTAACCCAAGAAGGGTTTTGAGAAAGTGAATCAGAAGGAACTGTTCCCACTGTCAAAAGAGCTGGGAACCAGAGGGTAGAATTAGATTAGATTCCTACAGTGTGGAAACAGGCTCTTCGGCCCAATAAGTCCACACTAACAAGCAACCCACCCAGACCCATTCCCCTACATTTATCCCTTCACCGAACACTACGGGCAATTTAGCATGGCCAATGCACCTAACCTGCATGTCTTTGGACTGTGGGAGGAAACTGGAGCACCCAGAGGAAACCCACACAAACACGGGAGAATGTGCAAACTCCACACAGACAGTTGCCTAAGGTGGGAATTGAACCCAGGTCTCTGGCGCTGTGAGGCAGCAGTGCTAACTACTGAGCCACCATTGTTTTAAAAAAATTTGGGGCAGGATGCAGGAGTTACTGCCAAATCCAGCACTTAATGTCCATCACTAATTACTCAAGGAAAGCTGTTGGTCATTGAGTCATAGAGCTAGGAAAAGGCCCTTTGGCTCATTGTTCACCAAGGACTTAACTATTCTAGCCCCATTTTCCAGCACTTGACCATGTATGCAATGATGCCTCAAGTGATTGTCTATATACAATGTTGTGATGGTCCTGCCTCTACCATCTTGAGTTCCAGATACCCATCACCCTCTGGGCGAAAGAATTATTCATGAACTGCCTCTAAATCTCCTACCCTTTACCTTAATTCTATGCCTCTTAGTTATTAATCCCTCCCCTGTTACAGAGGGAGTTTGAGGATTCTGATCAACGACAAATAAGAAATGGTGATAGGTTTCCGAGTCAGGGTGGTCTGTGACTCAGAGAGGGACTTGCAGGCAGTCATATTCCCACACAGATGCTGCTGTTCACCATCTGGGTGATACTGGTCATGGGTTTGGAAAGTGTTTAAGGATCTTTGGTGAATTCCTGCAGTCCACCTTGTGGCGGTAGATGCAGACCATCCCTAATCAGTCCTTACTTTTCCAAATGCATGTAGATCTTGTTTTGCAGATTCCCCTCCATCTACTTACCCACTATTGATGTCGGGCTCACTGGTCTGTAGGTCTCTGGCTTTACCTTGTAGCCTCCCTTAAATAATGGCACAAAATTAGCGTCGGTTGTGGTGGGAGTGAAAATATTTGTGGATGTGGTGCCCATCAAGCGGGCTGCTTTGTCCTGGATGGTTTTAAGCTTCTTGAGTGTTGTTGGAGCTGCACCCATCCAGGGTAAGTGGGGAGTACAGTGGTCCCCCCCATACCCACGGGGGATACGTTCCAACACCTACCACGCAAGCCCAAAACCACAGATAGGTACTAACCCATTCACTTAAATCGGAAACGTACCTTCCTGGCAGCCTTCTGGTCCCTGCTTCTGGAATGTTCCTTTTATGTGTTCAGGCTGCGGGTAACTGAAACCGCATTACCTGGACCTGTGGTTACGGGGGTCGCCCTGTACTCCATCACATTCCTAACTTGTGCCTTGAAGATGATGGACAGGCTTTGGGGGGGTCAGGAGGTGTGTTACCACTCACTGGATTCCTAGCCTCTGATCTACTCTTGTAGCTGCAGTCGTTACAGGAATGAGTGATCTACACTGTAGGCTTTTGAGGTTTGTAAGACAGGAAGAAGATTGTGTTTGTATATGAGTGTAGCAGGATCCAATTCAGCAAAGCTATTTGAGACAACAGGTTAGTGGGGGATATTAAGGACAGTTAATTTGTGAAGGCAATGTGGAGGCTTTTCATCAGGGTTCAGACACCGGAAATGGGGACCAATATAGAGTCCTGACCTTTCACAGAAAGCTTCAATGCTCCAGTTAAGCTTGTTATCCAATCAGGGACAAATGGCCAGAGGGAGGATTCAGAGATCAATGAGTTGGGACTGGCCAATGTGAGTGTGGAGCCAACGAGGACTATGGGAGGTGTTTAATTCCATAAAAAGCTCCTAAAGGTACAACTCTGTGTTTGATAATACATGTAGTTCCCTCATCTGAATCATTAACATATGTTGTGTATGGCTAGGATCCCAGCACTGGTCCCTGTGGTATCCCACTGACTGCCACTCGGAAAAAGACCCATTTATCCCTACTCCTTACCTCCTGTTCTGTATGCCAGTTCTCTATCCATATCAGCACACTACCACGAATCCCACGTGCTTAATTTTACACTTATGTGTAACTCTTATGTAGTACCTTATTGAGAACCTTCTTAAAGTCCAAGTGAACCACATCCACTGACTCCCCCAATCAACTCTATGAGAAACATCCTAAAAAACCTTTCTGTAGATTTGTCAAGCATGATTTTTCCTTTCATAAATTCATCCTGACTGTTTGATTCTTTCAGTGTTTCCAAAGTGCTATGCTATTAAATCCTTCATATTGGTCTAGACCATTTTCCCTACAATTGACATCAGGGCCTGACCACTCTATAATTCCCTGTTTCTCTACTTCCTTTTTATGTATAGAATCCCGACAATGTGGAAACAGGCCCTTCGACCCAACAAGTCCACACCAACCCTCCGAAGAGTAACCCATCCAGACCCATTCTCCTATATTTACCCCTGACTAATGCACCTAACCTATACATCCCTGAACACTATGGAGCAATTTAGCATGGCCAATCCACCCCAACCTGCACATCTTTGGATTGTGGGAGGAAACCGAAGCACCAGGAGGAAACCCACGCAGACACGGGGGAGAATGTGCAAACTCCACACAGACAGTCGCTTAAGGGTGGAATCGAACCCAGGTCCCTGGCGCTGTGAGGCAGCAGTGCTAAACACAAGCTACCTCCAAACCATAAGACCTGATCCAAAGTCTATGGAATCTTGACCACCAAAGCATCCTCTATTTGATTGATTGATTGATTTACTTTACATACACCAAGATACAGTGAAAAATGTTGTTTTGCATGCTGTACAGACTGCTCATACCATGCAAAGGGCATCAGGGTGGCAGAACAGAGTGCAGAATGCAGTGTTACAGCTGCAGAGAAGGTGCAGAGGGTGAGCTCAGAATTACTATTTGAGAGGTACGTTCAAAAGTCCAATACAGAGGGGAAGAAGCTGTTCTTGAATCTATTTATACAAATAATCAAATTTTTGTATCCCTGCACGATGGAAGAGGGTGTAAGAGATTATAACCAGGGTGGGAGGGGTCTCTGATGATGTTGGTTGCTTTCCTGAGACAGCAGCGAGAAGAAACAGAGTCAATGGATGGAAGGCTGGTTTGCACAATGGACCGGGCTGTGTTCACAATTCTGTATTCTCTTGCTTTCTTAATACACTGGCATGTATATTATTGGGGATTTATTGGCCTTTAATCCCGTCAATTTCCTCAAAACCATTTCCCTACCAATACTGCTTTCCTTCAGTTCCTCCACCTCACTAGTCCCTGTGTAACCCAACATTTTGGGAACATTATTGTGTCCTCCTTTGTGAAAACTAAACTCTGCACTTAATTAGTCTGTCACATCTTTGTGATGCAGAGTCACTGAATCCCTCCAATGTGGAAGCAGGTCATTTTGTCCATTGAGTCTGCATGGACCCTCTGAAGAACATCCCACCCAGATCCATCCATCTGCATTTCCCATGGCAAACCTACCTAGCCTGCATATCCCTGAACAATTTAGCACAGCCGATCCACCCTAACCTGCACATCTTTGGACTGTGGGAGCATCCGGAGGAAACCCACGCAGACACAGGGAGAATGTGCAAACTCCACACAGACAGTCACCCGAGGCTGGTATTGAACCCAGGTCCCTGGCGCAGGGAGGCATCAGTGTTAACCACTGAGCCACAGTGCCACCCTTTCCTCTCCAATCACATTTGCGTCTAATCACTTCAGCACTATCCTGAGGGACTGACATCCATATTGTTGCCCAGCCCTAACTCTGTCTGGATGAAGATGGCTGTAATGACAGAGGTCCATAAGATTCACAAATATCTGTTCTTTGGCGGGATCTTTCGCTGGCGTCAATACAGCAGACAAGAGAGAGACAGAGTTAATTGACAACACACGCAGCTTCTGGCTTTCAGAGGAATTCCAACCAGGGTTAGGCCTCAGGCTGTACCTAATTGGGTGATTAAAGGTTTCTAAAGATGTGCCTGAAACAGTTCGTAGCTGTCCCCAGGGTAAACAGAATATCCTGTAGGTCAATGGTCACCTCTGGAGAGGTTGGGCAGGGTTAAATGCTCAGAAACTTATTCCATCTTCAAAACTGAAAGGTAAGAGACCAGGATAAAGGAGGGATACAAGTGCAAACGAATACAGAACCAAACACAATGGTGAATCATCAGTGGAAAGATATAAAATTTCATCACAGTTGAAAAATAGACCTGGATTAAAATGAGGAACATTGGAGTAAAAGTCTGGAAGGACTGTGGGCTTCACATAGCAACTTCAAAACATTTCTCAGAGCTTTAAAGCCAATGCGGTGCTTTTGAAGTATAGTCAAAACACAGCAGCCAATTTTCACACAGCAAGATCCCACAGAGAGCGCTCTAAACATTGAATCACAGGACTGTTAAAGTACAGGAAGAGGCTGTCATGCCTGCACCAGCCGTCCTTGCGAGCAGTTTATCTCATGCAGTTTTCCCCACCTTCTCTCTGGAACCATCTGAATTTTAATGATATTGGTTCAAGGCCAGATACTGGCCAACAGGGCCGATGGGAGGTGGAGCATCGCTGTACACCTCAAACTGGTGCTGAATGGAGTGCACCGGCCTGAAGGACAACAGAACAGGCTTTGGTTTATCGCCTCATTGTAAAAGCGGCACCTTTCGACCGTGCTGCGCTCCCTCAGGCCGAGCACACACGGGCTCGAATCCCCGCAGAGTGTCGTGAACAACAAGCACAAGTTCCAGAAGTCACGGCCAGAATTTTTCATTGCGTAGCTCAGGATTTGAGGTGGCTTCGTGCAAGAGAGCAAGTTAGGAAGTCTAATGCTCTGTGTGCTTTAACAGCTGCAAAGAAATTAAGCTTCGGGATGAACTGTATCAAATCCATTCAAGGCAAAGGTTCAAAGAGGAGCGGGAGTGAAGATATTTACCAGGATGTTGCTGGGTAGGGAAGGTTTGAGTTATAAAGAAAGGCTGGATGGACTGGGATTTTTTTCACTGGAACGTAGGAGAGGTAGCAGTTTATAAAATAATGAGGGGTATAGATAGAGTTGATGGTAGTTGTCTTTTTCCCATGATGAGGGATTTCAAGATGAGGGGGCACATTTTTAAGGTGAGAGGAGAGAGACTTAAAAAAGACAGAAGGTAAATTTATTACACAGAGGGTGGTTCGCGTGTGGAGTAAACTTCCTGAGGGAGTGGTGGATTTGGGTACAATTACAACGTTTAAGGGACATTTGGATAGATACATGAACAGGAAAGGTTTGGAGGGCTATGGGCCAGGAGCAGGCAGGTGGGGCTAGTTTAGTTTGGGATTATGTTCAACATGGACTGGTTGGACTGAAGGGTCTGTTTCCATGCTGTATCACTCTGTGACTGAGTCTGTGAGGCCCACGTATATTCACTGCCAGACTGTATCCAGGAGTAACTGTTAGCAAGGGGGGAATGGGCATTAAATCTGATCCCTTCATTTCAGTCGCATCGCCTGTAAAATTTGATCAGTGCCAGCCGCTCATACTGACGATGCTGATGAAATCCAGGGACCAGTTTCAGTCTGAGACTCTTGGCGCAAGTAAATGCCAGAAAATGTAGCACTATGTTTTAGCCTGAAAGTAGGCCTGGATCAAAATTTTACCCTAATTTGTAAGTACTGATCTCAACACTGATGGGTTATGAATGCGAACACTCTCTTAGATAATTGTTTGTCATTTATATAAACAATTTGGATGAGAATATTGGAGGCATGGTTAGTAAGTTTGCAAGTGGCATAGTGGGCAGTGAAGATGGTTGTCTAAGAGTACAATGGGATCTTGATCAACTGGGCCAGTGGGCTGCGGTATGGCAGATGGATGCAGATAAATGCGAGGCGTTGCATTTTGGTAAGACAACCCAGGGCAGGATTTAAACAGTTAATGGAAGGGCCCTGGGAGTGTTGTCAAACAGAGAGACCTAGGGGTGCAGATACACAGTTCCTTGAAAGTGGTGTTCTAGGTAGACCAGGTGGTGAAGAGGGTATTTAACACACTTGCCTCATTAGTGAGTGAATTGAGTACAGCAATTGGGATGTCATGTTACATCTGTACAAGACACTGGCAAGGCCACATTTGGAGTTCTGCATAAATTCTGGTTGCTCTGCTATAATAAGGATGTCAATGAACTGAAAAAGATTCAATAAAGATTTACAAGGATGTTACTGAGACTGGAAAATTTAAGTTATAAGGAGAGGCTAGATAAGCTGGGACCTTTTCCATTGGAGGCTGAAGGGTGACCTTCTAAAGGTTTATAAAATCATGAGGGGCATGGATTGGATAAGTAGACAAGGTCTTTTCCCCAGGATAGGGGACTTTTTTCACGCAGAGGGTGGTGCGTATATGGAATAAGTTGCCAGAGGAAATTGTAGAGGTGAGCACAATTACAGCATTGAAAAGACATTTGGACAGGCAAATGAATAAGAAAGGTTTAGAGAGATATGGGCTAAACACAGGCAAACGGGACTAGTTCAGGTAAGAACACCTGGTTGGCATGGCCAAGTTGGGCCGAAGGGTCTATTTCTGTGCTGTATGGCTCTATGAATATATAAAAGCTCACGCTAACTGGGGTACCACAGGGATCGTTACCTGGACCCTAACTATTCACAATAAAGATTAATGATTTAAATAAGGGAACTAAAGGTCATATCTCCAAGTTTGCAGACTACACAAAGCTGGCAGGGAGGAGAATCCACGCGGTTTGGGAAAATCGAGTGAATGGTCAAATATATGGAGCTGTACAAACCCAGGGGAAAATAAACCACACGTAAATGCTGTCGAAATAGCTGAAGGGGAGGAGATGGGAGGTTGAGCAGATTCAATGGTTAACATTGAATTCCAGATGGTATGCAGCACAGTCACTGATCACTTTGTGCAAATAGTCTGTGTCGATGTTAACGCTTGACATATATCTTATTGCATTCCATCCACCTCACCCCAATTTCGCAGCAAACATTTTTGTTCCATTTTCTCATCCACTTTCCTTTCAAAAGCATGAAAGTATTTGCCTCAGTCGCTGTGGTAGGAAGGAGAAAGTGAGGACTGCAGATGCTTGAGATCAGGGTCGAAAAGTGTGTCGCTGGGAAAGCACAGAAGGTCGGGCAGCATCCGAGGAGCAGGAGAGCTAAATGAAGGACTTATACCTCAAACGCTGACTCTCCTGCTTCTCGGATGCTGCCTGACCTGCTGTGCTTTTCCAGCATCACACTTTTTGACGCTGTGTTAGAAAACCCAGCAGGGCAAGGGAGACACATTATGAGTTCTGGTGTTTCCCCTCACCCTGCGTCCCTTAACTCACCTTTCCCAGTTCTCTATTCACCCTCTTCTGTCGAGAGCCTTTGTCGTGCACAGAATAGAATAGTGCAATGCAGGAGGCCATTCAGCCCTCTGAGTCCATACTAGATCTTTTGAAGGGAAATCCAGTTAGTCCCACTGCTTCTCCCCAACCCATTTTTTTCCCCTTGAGGCCTACTCATAGCTCAGCAATTTCTGAAGCTTAGTCACATGATCATTGGAATATTATGTTATGGCTGTCCAAAACATTGATAAGGGCACATTTGGAGCACTGCGTACAATTCTGATCACTCTGCTGTAGGAAGGATGTTATTAAAGTGAAATTGGGTGCAATACAGATTTTCTAGGATGTTACCAAGACTAGAAGGTTTGAGTTATAAGGAGAGGCTGGATAGGCTGGCACTGTTTCCTCTGAAGCATAGGAGGCTAAGGGGTGACTTTATAGTCAGAATCATAGAGTCATAGTCCTAGAGATATACAACATGGAAATAGATCCTTCAGTCCAATTCGTCCATGGTAACCAGATATCCCAAATTAATCTAGTTCCATTTGCCAGAACTTGGTCCATATCCCTCTAAACCCTTCCTATTCATATACCGATCCAGATGCTCTTGAAACGTTGTAATTGTATCAGCCTCCACTATTTCCTCTGGCAGCTCATTCCATACACATACCACCCTCTGCGTGAAAAGGTTGCCCCTTAGGTCTCTTTTAAATCTTTCCCCTCTTACACTAAACCTATGCCCTCTAGTTCTGGACTCCCCCACCCCAGGGAAAAGACAGTGCCTCTCTACCCTATCCATGCCCCTCGTGATTTTACAAGGTCAACCCTCAGCCTCCGAAGCTCCAGGGAAAATAGCCCCAGCCTATTCAGCCTCTCCCTATTGGTCAGTTGACTTTCTCACTGCATCACAGGGTTCCTCTCAGCACCAGAGAGCCTATCAGCTGGAAATGTGTGTGACTGGAGGGGCATGCGAATATCTGCCCCTCTCATGTTTGGAGGCAATCTTGCCCCTCAAAGAGCAAGCAGAGGCTTCCCCTAAGACATGGGCCCCTGGTAAATATTACCAACTGGCATCGCTCTCTCGTCTAGCCCGAAACATAGCAACTGACAAATGAGGCATGTTCAACTCGGTACCCAAACGGTTAACCGCAAGAGAGAGAAGGACGTGGCTGAAACAGGGCATCACCTTAGAAACTACGTCCGGTTCTGCTCAGCAAGAAATCCCAAAGAGACATTCGGAGCAGAGTGGCAGTGCAGAGAAACAGCTGCAAGCTAACCCCACAATGCCAACTTCATGAGAAGTAAGGGAAGACTGGAAAGAAGAGAGAGAGAGAGAGAGAGAGAGAGACCTGGCAGTCAATTGTAGCTGATCATAAAATCAAAAAGACAGCACAGAAATTGCTGGAGAAACTCAGCAGGTCTGGCAGCTTCTATACAGAGAGAAACAGAGCTAATGTTTCGACTCTTCTTCAGAATTCTGTTCTTCAGAGAGCCCTTCAGAATTCGGAATATGGCTCATTAGACATGAAACGTTAACTGCGTTTCTCTCTCCACAGTCCGGATGGGTTTCTCCAGCACTTTCTGTGTTTCTTCCAGATTTCCAGCAGTGTTTTGCTTTTATGTGGGATTTTAAAATAGAGACTTGCAGTTTTCTCTGTACAAATTTGCGTTTCTATTCATGTCAGACAGGCTACATAATGGGTGATTTGTAACCACCAATTGTTCATCCCTGCCTAACAATTAAAGTGACTCTTTGAAGGCCATAATTAGGGATTATTTCAGAGAGGCATGTAAGATGCTAAATGATGTGAAATAAGGTTTAACCAGAATGGTTCAAACAGGCTAAGGGGGCAGACTGAAAATGTGTCCTGAAATGTTTTCTCCACTGAAGGTACCACCTAATGGGGTGGTGTGTTCCCTGGGCATTGGTATTGTTTCTGGTACCTTACAGAATCCCTGCAGTGTAAAAGCAGGCTATTCGGCCCATCGAGTCCACACCAACCCTCCAAAGCACATGCCACCCAGACCCACTTCCCCCATCCCCGTAACTCTGCATTTCCCATGGCTAACCCACCTAGCCTGCACATCCCTGAACACTGAGGTAATTTAGCATGACCAATCCACCCTGACCTGCACATCTTTGGACTGTGGGAGGAAACTGGAGCACCTGGAGGAAACCCATGCAGACACGGGGTGAATGTGTAAACTCCACACAGGCAATCCCCGAGACTGGAACTGAACCCAGGTCTCTGGGCCTGTGAGGCAGCAGTGCTAACTACTGAGCCACCGTGCTACCCATAAGTCAGAGTGCCACCCATCTTTTATGCGTTAGCCGGAGGCAGTGGATCTTCTTCATTCCTTAAACATTCATCAAAAAAAGGTTTGCAATTGTCTCATGTTCTTTTCATGACCTCCAGTTTCTCAAGCTCTTACAGCAATGATGACCATTTTGAAACAGGGTCATCCTATTATAATGTAGGAACACAGAGAATTCAAATTGCATCCTACAAATCTCCACAAACAGCAACATGATAATAATTGCACAGTCTATTTCTGTGATGTTAACTGAGGGACAAATATTGATCAGGTCTCCACAGACAACTGCCCTGTTCTCCTTCAAAACAGGACCAGGTTCCAAATTAACTGTATGGAGGCCGGTATCCCATCACTCAGTCACTATTTGTTTACATGGGCGCAGTACTTGGGCTCGGACCAGCCAACTCAGACTCTGTCCCTACAGTCAGGCGATTCTCTGTATCTCCTGTTTATCTTGTCTTATGTTGCAGTAATATACGACGGTGGTGAGGCTGCACATGGAGTATTGTGTTCAGTTTTGATCACCTTGCTACAGGAAGGATTAGATTAGATTGCCCACAGTATGGAAACAGGCCCTTTTGGCCCAACAAGTCCACACCGACCCTCCGAAGAGTAACCCACCCCAGACTTATTTCCCTACATTTACCCCAATTAATGCACCTAACACTATGGGCAATTTAGCATGGCCAATTCACCTAACCTGCACATCTTTTGAAATGTGGGAGGAAACCGGAGCACCCGGAGGAAACCCACGCAGACACGGGGAGAATGTGCAAACTCCAGACAGACAGTCGCCCGAGGCAGAAATTGACCCCAGGCCCCTAGCTCTGTGAGGCAGCAGCACTAACCACTGAGCCACTGTGCCAACCCTATGTTATTAAACTGGAAAGAGTGCAGAAGAAATTTACAAGGATGTTGCAAGGACGCAAAGGGAGAGGTTGGACAAGCTAGAGAGCATAGGAGACTAAGGGGGGGGATCTTATAGAAGTGTACAACATCATGAGAGGTATAGATAGGGTGAATGTCTTTTTCCCCAGGGTTGGGGAATCGAGGACTAGAGGGCATCAGTTTAAGATTAGAGGGGACAAAATAAAAGGGAACCTGACGGGCATCGATTTTACACAAAGGGTGGTACGCATATGGAATGAGCTGCCAGTGGAAGTGGTTGAGGTGGATACATTAACAACAAATACATGGATAGGAAAAAGTTAGAAGGATATGGGCCAAGTACAGGGAAATGGGATGAGTGTGGATGGACATTTTTGGTCGACATGGACCAGTTTGGGCAAAAGGGCCTGTGTCTATGCTGTAGGACTCTATGACTCTACCTCTGTCAGCCAGAGCTCCCTGGTTTGCCCAGGTTAACAGCTTCAGTAAGGGTTTCATAGTGAATGAGATCCACCTGGCCCCTGTTTCAATCATTTCAGATTTCAAGCAAGGAGATGAAATCTTGGCTTTAAATGAAGGCTGGAATCCCTCTGTACTGCATTGAGTGTTAGCATTGAGTTTTGTCTCTTAACCCGGGGGTGGAACGGATGGGAAAATTCCGAAATGAAAAGCATCCCTTTGTACTGGGGGCTGGATAGCACTCTGACCTCTGACCTCTAACCTCCAACATCCTATTGGCCAAGGAAAGGAGGTTGCGTCTCAGAAGACCTCATCATTAAACTGAAGGTTTAACAGTGGTGCAATAAAATAAAGTCAGATGGTATCTCTTACTGGCTGATAATTTTCTCATGTTGTATGGGATTCCAGAAACTTCTTGCACTGCCAACCAGGATTCTCCTTGATGAAGATCTCCGATTATTCTTCCATCAAACGGCTGAGGATGCTGATCGGATACCAAGGTCACTACGGCGACTGAGGCCTAGCACCAGGAAAATGTGAGTAACGGTGTTCACTGAAGATTCCATTGGCTGTTCACATCCTCACGATTGCCAGGACAACGCACTGTTTTCTCAGTGCCACTGGGATACAGATCTCACATTCGGTGTGAGTTTCCCTTGAGGCACTTTATTGAATTCTTTTCCAGAATTAATGCTCAGTTCATTGAGCCCAATTCATCACGTGTTGTATGGCGCTGTTCAACAAAGTGCAGAGGTGTCGTCCTGGTTAGACTGGCCGATTTAGGAGAAAGTGAGGACTGCAGATGCTGGAGACCAGAGTTGAAAAATGTGATGCTGGAGAAACACAGCAGGCCAGGCAGCATCCGAGGAGCAGGAGAATCGACGTTTCGGGCGTAAGCCCTTCTTCAGGAAGCCTTCGGGCTTTTGCCCGAAAAATCGATTTTCCTGCTCCTCGGATGCTGCCTGGCCTGCTGTGCTTTTCCAGCACCAGTTTAATTGTGACTGTAATCTCCAGCATCTGCAGTACCTACTTCTGCCTGGCCAATATATTGACCTCTATCAATATCAAAAAGAAAAGTCCCTCGTTATTTACCTGGTTGTCATTGTTAACATATCAAGTAATTAAGCGAGTGATTGGTGAATTGATTTATTGATTGATTGGGAAGATATGTTCACACCTAGGTTTGCATGGAAATAGTGCGCAAATCCTCGAAGCCTTTCGAAGGAGATGATTGGAGATTCCATTATTTTCACCAACAACACCATTTTAATTTCACCCACCTCCCTCTCTGCTATACCCCTTCCCTCATTGTGTTATTGATGGTGGGTTGGGCCTATTACGTGTTCTTTTAATTGGTGACACAGGCAAGTTTTAAAGAAGTTACTGAGGAGATTTGGTTTCTTTCGGACATGGGTGTCATAGGCAAGGTCAAGAATTGTTGCTCATCCCTAATTGCCCTTGAACTGAGTGGTTCACTCGGTCATTTCAGAGGGCAGTTAAGAATCAACTATGTTGCTATGGGTCTGGAATCACATGTAGGCCAGACCAGGTAAGGACGACAGATTTCCTTCCCTAAAGGGCATTAACGAATCCAGATAGGTTTTTACAGAAATTGATGCTAGTTTCATGGCTAATAACACTGAGACTAGCTTTCAATTCCAGAGTTTATGACACTGAATGGACTTTATGAACCAACTTCAAGTTTGCCTTTGTGCGATGGTGGGATTTGAACCCCAGGTCACTAATCTAGGCCCCTGGACCATTTGTCCAGTGACATTGCTGCTGTGAGATCTGGTGGGAAAGGTTTGTGGAAGGAGTGTAGGCTGACTGGTATAAACGTCCCGCTGGGTGGTTAAAGAAACGATAAAGCAGAGCCAAGGTACCTCCTGCGGTACAGAGGTAGTGTTCCTATCCCAGGAGCAGGCGGTCTGGGTTCAAGTGATGCCTGACCTGGGTGTCTGTATTAGCATCTCTGAAGAGGTTGATTAGAAAAATAGGTTTGAAGAAAAGCAGACACAGCGGTAGAGGGGCTCCCTTCTGCTGCAGAGAGAATGTCTCTCACCCCTGAACCAGGAAGCCTAGGTTCAATTCCCACCTGCTGCAAGGTTGTGTAATAACAGATTGCTCAGAAAAATAGGTTAAAAATAAAGCAGATGTCATTGGTAGAAGGGGGTCCTCTTGTGGTGCAGAGGTGATGTGTCCCTACCCATGGACCTAGAGAACGGGTTCAAATCCCACCTGCTCCAGATAATATCTCTGAACAGATTAATTAGGGGAAAAAATGTAAGACTGAGTGGTTAATAAACTCTAACCACAAAATTGGATCGAGGTTTCCTGTCTCACTGAGTGGCCTGGTTCCAAATTGAATTTGGAATGTCAATGCATGAATTGACATTGGCCAAATGACAACACATCAAATTTGCTTAACTCTATGGAAATGCAGAGTATTCTGAGACTGTGAAAAGTGCTGTATAAATGTAAGTTCCTTCTTTCTGTGTGGTGATGAGACACCTGGCACTGGGGCCGATGGTAAAACCCATCAAATTCTTCTCCAACTGCTATTGGGTCTTTCAGACCAAGGAGGCATCATCCTAACTTCCAAGCAGTCAACCTTCCTAGCACCCTGAATAAAAAAGAAACCCAGGACATTCCAATGCACTTTACAGTCAACAAAGTAGTTTTGAAATGTAGTCAGATTATAGAGTCATCGAGATGTACAGCATGGAAACAGACCCTTCGGTTCAACACGTCCATGCCGACCAGATATCCCAACCCAATCTAGTCCCACCTGCCAGCACCCAGCCCATATCCCTTCAAACCCTTCCTATTCATATACCCATCCAGATGCCTTTTAAATGTTGGAATTGTACCAGTCTCCACCACTTCCTCTGGCAGCTCATTCTATACACGTACCACCCTCTGTGGTGAAAAAGTTGCCCCGCTGGTCCCTTTTATATCTTTCCCCTCTCACCCTAAACCTATGCCCTCTAGTTCTGGACACCTCCACCCCAGGGAAAAGACTTTGTCTATTTGTCTTGTAAGGAGGAAAACACATTAACCAAGTAGTACTCAGCAAGATCCCACAATCAGCAATGTAATAATGGTTGAAAGACCAATATTGACCAGGATGCTGGGCTGTTTGCTCTTTTTAGAAATAGTGCAACATAATTTTTTTTGTCTCCAGCTGGCTCAATACTTTTTTAAATGTTTGGACTGAAAGATAGCATCTCTGACGGTGCAGCACTCCCTTTGTACTTCACTGGGGGTTCAGCCCTAATGTTTGTGTTCAAGTCCTGTAGTCAGGGTGAAGGTCAAACACAAACAAAGTCAGAGAATTCCAAGGGCTCTGAGAAAGCACTTTGGAAAGCACTTTCGCAGTGTGAAAACCAACAGAGAAAACAAATGGGTAATTCAGAAACGCGGAATAATTTGAGGTATTTGCATCTACAATGCACTCATAATTAATGTCACTCCTCATCTCAGTTCAATTCTTCCTTTGTTTAGTGAAGTGCACTTACTTTAATTATGTGATTACAACGCTAATAATTCTTAATTTGTTACTTAGCAAAACCCAAACAGAGAAGGAAGAAGTGGGTGAAAAATCAGAAGCTCCACAGGCAGAGGTAGGCTGGCTGAAAGACTTAAATTAATGCAACACATTACCTGGCCAAAGTATGTTAATTATTCCATCTTTGACATAAAAGTAACTGTTTTGTTCCTCTGTCTCTTCCAATTTTTAACTCCTTCTCCTAGAGTTCTAGAGATCTATAGCATGGAAACAGGCCTTTCAGCCCAACTTGCCTATGCCATCCAATGGTCTTCTGACCAGTACTGGAGTTCAGTTCCACCATTGGTCCTTGGCTGAAGTGGTCAGTGTTTGTATGATGATCTATGGCTAGTTGACCGCAGTGTGCATCACAGCAGCTGTCAGCATAGCAAAGTCAGCAGTCGCACACACACATGTCAATTGAACAAATCGATACACTTGTAGACACACACATGTTTAGAGAAGGTCAATGAGAACACCAGAGCCTGCAAGTAAAGCTTCAACCCCTAGAGCATTCTGGGTAGGGATTCCATCACCTTTCCTTCATGGTCGCTGGGGAAACGTCCTGGAACTCCCTCCCCAACGACACCCTGGGTGTCTCTACACACGTGGACTGTAGATTTTTTATTCACTCCCAGGGTGTAGGCACCGCTGACTGGGCCAGCATTTACCACCTATCTCCAGTTGCCCTTGAGAAAGGAGTGGTGAGCTGCCTATTTTTGTGCAGGCAAACCCACAATGCTATTAGGAAGGGAATTCCAGTTTTATTGACCCAGCGGTAGAGAAGAAATGCTGATATATTTCCAAGTCAGGATGGAGAGAGACTTGGGGGGATCGTGAAGGGGGTGGGGTTGCCATGTGTCTGCTGCCCTTGTCCTTCTAGATGGAAGTGGTTGTGTGTTTGGAAAATGCAGGCTAAGGAGTTTGCATGAAGGGGGATGGTTCAAGAAGGCAGTTCACTATCAGGGAATAAGGTAATGAATGTGGAAAGGTTAATCTGAGTTTAGCTAAAGCTCTGCCAACTTTCAATACATAATACAGCAACTGGTTAGAATATCAAGACACTTCTAGACAGTGTGGTTGGAGACAAAGCATATCTTTTATCCTCCTTTTACCCTTAGTACAATGTAACACAATGGCTCACTGCTGCCTCACAGCTCCAGGGACCCACGTTCGATTCCAGCCTTAGGCAACTGTCTGTATGGAGTCTGCACATTCTCCCCATGTCTATGTGGGCTTCCTCTGGGTGCTCTGGTTTTGTCCCACAGTCCAGCAATCTGTGGGTTAGGTGGTTGGCCATGCTAAATTGCCAGTCATACCCAGAGACATGCAGACTCGGAGGATTAACTGTCAGATAGGGGTGGGATGCTGTTTGGAGGATTGGTGCAGACTCAATGGGCTGAATGGCCACTTTCTGTACTGTAGGGATTGTAAGGTGTAATAAATCTTATCTTGTCACCAAACATCAGAGAATCTGCCGAGAACTATTTGAGGTCCCTCTGTTAGGAATTGCCTCCCTAAGGGTATTGTGGGTCAACCCACAGCAGGTGGACTGCAGTGGTTCAAGAAGGCAGCTCACCCCCAACTTCTCAAGGGGGCAACTAGGGACAGGGACATGGGTGTCAAATGCTGGGCCCAGCCAGTGACACCCATGTCCCACAGATGAATAAATAACCCCACAAACTACTAAAAACCTTCTCAACAAGGAGGATTGGAGGCAGACTCCCAGAGCAACTCCAAATGTTTGGTAACCCAGGCCTTCTCATCATCACTAATAGTAATGACCAAACTCTCAAGGGCAATGGGGGATGTGCAACAACAAATACTGGGCTATTCCAGCAATACCCACATCCTGTGGAAGATCTTTTAAGAAATAACCCCCATGACTTTGGCTTCACTTTCTATCACTGCAACCTCTTTTGTTAAAATTGTAGAATCCCTATGGTGTGGAAGCAGGCCATTTGGCCCATCTAGTCCACACTGACACTACAAAGAGCATTCCACCCAGACTTTCCTGTGGCTGATCCACCTAACCTGCACAAGCCTGGACGCTATGGGCAATTTAGCATGGCAAATCCACCTAACCTGCACAGCCCTGGACACAGTGGGCATTTGAGTATCGCCAGTCCACCAAACCTGCACATCTTTGGACTGTGGGAGGAAACCAGAGCACACCTGCACAGCAAACCTGCAAACTCCACACAGGCAATCACCTGAGGGTGGAATCAAACCCAGGTCCCTGGCACTGCAAGGCAGCAGTGCTAACCACTGAGCCACCTTTTGTTCCTGCTATGTCATGATCAAATAACTGCCAAGAATGATCGTGGAAGTTGATATTTGCAACAATTTCCACTGGAAGTAAGCACAAGAATCAGTTGGTGAGGTGGAGTCGGTGGGGGAGTGGGGGGAGGTGGATGTTGGTGGAGGGGGTCACGAAATCTGCTGTTTTCTGACCTTTATCAGGATCTAAACAAGAGAAGAGTAGATGCAGGAATACTTATTACTTAATGAGCTGCAAAATAGATAAACAAGAAAGATTAGGTAATAATGAAAAGTGGATTTTGACTGCATAACACAAATGCATTACATCAAATTAAACATCTGACTAAGGCATTTTTAATTCTTAAAAGTTGCTCCAAAGTTTTGATAATGCGTTGCTTTTTGAATGGTGCACAAGGAACTTGCTGCTGTTCTGAAACAATCTGGAAAGTCAGCAAGCCTACTGTCTGGTAACACAATGCAGCATTGTACCCCTTGGAAAATCCTAGTGTCTGCTTGGACAGGGCTCAGCTGTTCTCCATAGCTGCTGCGTATTTAGCCAGTAATGGATGCACACGTGTAAACTCTCTTGCCAAATTGATGTTGTATAATGAAAGAAGAGGTTAAAGGTCAATCAAACAGCCGCTTGGCAATTGCTGAGGCACTCGGAGTCCACTCCGCGCTGTTAAGGCAACTTTAGTGCATTTGAATTTGAGCTGCTTCTTTCTTAAAGGGGTCCTGAAGTGTCTTTGCAGGCACTGTGATGCTGACATGGTGTCCAAAAGACTGCCGTGAAAACTCAACTCCTTGCCTTTGACTAGCACTCTTCGCTTCCGTACTTAGGGACGGCCACACCCTGTCAATAGGCAGAAAGCCAGGCCAGCACAGAGGTGGAAATCTCCTGCTGTTGGCTCTCCCCAGGCAGTCAGATATATGCTCCAGAACTGCCAACTCAAACCCCAATCTTTTCTGTTGTATGCTTTAAGGCTCCCCAGGAGAGCAAGTTTCTGGGTGTGACTGACTCTGTTACTCCATCTCGCTGATTGAACAAACATAACAACTGCACATTTTACAGTGGAAAGGTACTTGACAGAGGCGGAACCGGGCAAATTGCAGAAGGGGAAATTTCAAAGGCAAATCAAAACCTCAGCATTAAAGAAGGAATGTATTTTCTGTCTTTGCATCCTCAGAAACATTTTCCCAGTTGGAGTACTGCGTCCAATCCTGGTCACCCTGCTATAAGAAGGATATTTTAAATTGGAAAGAGTTCAGAAAAGATTTACCAGGATGTTGCTGGGGGTGGAGGGTTTGAGATTTAAGGAGAGGCTGGATGGGCTGGGACTTTTTCCACTGGAGTGTAGGAGGTTGAGAGGTGACCTTACAGTGTTTTATAAAACCATGAAGGGCAAAGATAATGTGAACAGCAAAGGTCTTTGGGGAGTTCAAAACTAGGGGCATATTTTGAAAGAGAGAGGAGAAAGATTTAAAACATACATGAGGGGCAACTTTTTCACGCAGAGGGTGGTATGTATGTGGAATTTATTTAAAAGACATTTGGATAAGTACATGAATAAGAAATGTTTGGAGGGATATGGGCCAAATGCAAGCAGGTGGGATTAGTTTAGTTTGGGAAACTTGGTCTGCATGGAGAGTATGGACTGAGGGGCCTGTTTCTGCGCTGGATGACTCAATGATTCTGTAAGTCGAAAAAACATAGGCTAAGGAAGGGAACTTCAATAGGTGGAGTTTAATTGAAGGCATGGGTGGAGCAAAGGAAGATGTGTAGTTAGAAAACTGGAACTGGAAGAGATTGCAGAAATTCAGAGAGCTAATCTTATCCATCTATCTATGATTGCTGCACCACAGTTGTCCCCCTGTAATTATCCCAATGCTAATTCTGTGTATTCATATCACACGTTGGTTTCAATTGTTGATGCCTGGTTTTTCTCACTCACCCCCTCCACCCACCCATCTCAGGCTCTGTACGATTTTACTGGGAACAGTGACTTGGAATTAACGTTCAAAACTGGTGACATTATCTACCTTCTGAAGAGGGTCAACAATGATTGGCTGGAGGTAAGTTGAAGTGAACTACTCAGTGTCTACTTTTGTGGGAAATGTAATATGCTCTTACATGCATTAATGTGGGATGATATTAAATTTGACAATTTCCACGTGCATATCTCTTAATTAAATAGTTTTAGGTGTCATAGACAAATAGATAGATAGATAGATAGATAGATAGATAGATAGATAGATAGATAGATAGATAGACAGATAGACAAACGGATGGATGGACAGACAGACATACAGACAGACAGATAGATACATAGATAGATAGACAGATAGACAAATAGACAGACAGATAGATAGATAGATAGATAGATAGATAGATAGACAGACAGATAGATCGATCGATCTATCGATGAACAGACAGATGTACAGTTAGAAAGAGAGATAGATAGACCGACAGAGAGATAGGCAGGTGTATAGATACAAACAAGTAGATATGTCTGTAAGTAGGTATACAATCAGACAGACAGATACAAATACATGTGCAGATCAATAGACAGATGTGTAGATAGACAGATATGAGACAGATAGATGATAGAATGTCAGATGAATAGGTATAGACAGATGGATAAACAGATAAATAAAAACACATACAGATAGATAGACAGAGACAGGGATTGTTATACAGTCAGAGGGCTAGATAGATGGATAGCCAGACAGACAGGTGGGCAAATGGAAGAAAAGGGCACAGTGACCTCATGATCATTATCCTCATCAGATAAATTTATAATGTTACACTAGTCAAGCCTCTAAGAGTCAGAGCTAAAGAATCCTGAGACAGTGATTGGTGCATTCAGATGATTGAGACTCCAACAAATGGCAAGTCCCTGTTGGTCCTGGACATAGTTTTTATTGGACTAAGAGATAGTAATCACAACACCAACAACTGCAGTACGAGTTCATTGCCATAGAAGTTCAGCACCAAATGCTTTCAGACCACATTGTTCATCATCAAGTGTTTTGATGCTGTAAGGATAGACAGTTTCCACTGATGGAATGATCAGTGGCTCGAGATTGGCAAAGGAACCGAAGGTCAGATGAGGAATATTTTTGCGCAGTAAGTTGTTGTGATCTGGAATGCACTGCCTGGAAGATTGGGGAAAGCGTTTCTAACATTAACTTTGTAAAGGAAGTTTGATAAATTCTTGCAAAGTAGGTTTTTGTGGGCCAGTGTTTCCAATTTTTCCCCACTATAACCCCTTTTTGAAACTTGAAAATTACCGGAACAAATTAGGTGAGAAGAGGAGAATATATAGGAATAGAGGAAGAGGAGTAGGCCATTCAGCCCCTCAAGCCTGTTTCACCATTCAGTGAGATCACGGCTGAGCTGTGGCCTAACTCCACATATCTGCCTTTGGCTCATATCCCTTAATACCTTTGCTTAACAAAAATGTATCTATCTCAGATTTAAAATAAACAACTGATCTAGAATCCACTGCCATTTGTAGAAGAGAGTTCCAAGCACCTACCGTCCTTTGTGTGGAGAAATGCTTCCTAACATCTCTCCTGAATGGCCTGGCCCTAATTCTCAGTTCACCAGTTTCCTCATTTCCCCTCCCCCCACCTCACCCCAGCTCCAACCTTCCAGCTCAGCACCACCCTCATGACCTGTCCTACCTGCCTATCTTCCTTTCCACCTATCCACTCCACCCTCCCCTCTGACCTATCACCTCTATCCCCACCTCCATTCACCCATTGTACTCTTTGCTACCTTCCCCCACCCTCCTCTCTGACCTATCACTTCCATCCCCACCCCCATTCACCTTTGCATTCTATGCTACTTTCTCCCCACCCCACCCCCCACCCCCCTCATTTATCTCTCCACCCTGCAGGCTTCCTGCCTCTATTCCTGATGAAGGGCTTTTGCCCGAAATGTCGATTTTTCTGCTCCTTGGATGCTGCCTGACCTGCTGTGCTTTTCAGACTCTGGCCCTAATTCTCAAGCAACGCTCTCATGTCCCAGAATCCCCAAACAATGGAAATAGTTTCTCTTTATCTTTCTTGTTAATATTTCCATCAGATCACGCCTTAACTTCTAAATTCTAGAGAAAACAGGCCTAATGTGTATAATCTTTTCTCATAACTTAACCCGTGAAGTCCAGGTATAGTTCTTTCAAATGTTGTACTCCCTCCAAGGCCAATGTAAGGTGAGGTTAGGTGTGGGTTTCCTCCAAGTACTCTAGTTTCCTCCTACAGTCCAAAAATGTGTAAGTTAGGTGGATTGGCCATGCTAACTTGTCCACAGTGTCCAGGGATGTACAGGCTAGGTGGGTTAGCCATGGCAAAGTGCAGGGTTATGGGGATAGGGTAAGGGCCGGTCTGAATCTGAGTAGAATGCTCTTTGGAGGGTTGGTGTAGACCTAATTGGCCAAACAGCCTCCTTCTACACTGGATTCTGTGATTCTTTTATGATTCTATACATGACAAAACAGCAACACTCGTTTCGACATGCATGGTGTAGTCCAAAGCTATGGATTGTGATATTAAAAGGCTTTGTCATTTTCCCATCATGTGACTGCACAGGAATCTATTTTGCTGTTATTCCTTGCCATTGGAGTGTTTTGGAAGGATTCATAAGTTGGTAATCATTCAGTCATGTAACAAAGGTAGCTCTCATGGTGATTGAGACCTGAATTTGGTGCTCCAGCTCAGAGGCAGGGCTGCTATCCCACTGTGCCATAGGAATAATGCCCTCGTGATCAGACTTCATAGAATCCCTACAGCATGGAAACAGGCCACTCGGCCCATCGAGTCCACAGCGACTCTCTGAAGATAATCCCCTCCCATCCTTGTAACCCTGCATTCCCCATGACTAACCCACCCAACCTGAACATCCCTGGACATTATGGACAATTTAGCATGGCCAATCAATCTAACCAACATGGTTTTTGGACTGTGGGTGGAAATCAGAAGAAACCCACAGGGAATGTGCAAACATCACGCAAACAGTTAACAGAGGCTAGACTCAAACCCAGGTCCCTGGCGCTGTGAGACTGCAGTGTTAACCACTGAGCCACCGTGCCACCCTAGTTGGGTTTTGTGTAGATAGAATGCTCTTTGTGTCTGTGTGTGTTTCTCAGGCATGGTTTTTCAGGGTTGCTCACTGTTGGTACTTGATAGTTTGCCTATGTGCTGAGCAGAGAAAGGTTAGCTTCAACCAGAAATTCTCGGGTTCAACTTTAGTTCAGTAGCTCTAAGTGCACATAGACTGGGAGCTCAGCAGAAAGTGGAGACATCAAAGTGCATTTCAATACTGTTAATGAGCAAAATTAACATAGGGTCGGCAGCAAGAAACCGCTGCAAACTCTAAGTGATGTTTTGATGAGCACTAATTGTACCCAAAGAGCAACTTCATTGACAAAATCCCACCTTTCATAAGCACCAGGTGTCCCAAGAGCTGTTGAATCTACTGAGCACTTTTGGAGTCAGTGTCACAATGTATTAACTGCATCAACCAATTTATGCACAGCAACCTCTGACAAACAGCAATGTGATAATGACCAGGTAATCTGGAGTTGGTTTTTTGTTTAAGTCATTAGTAGATAGATAAATATTGATCAGGCGATTGACTGGTAGGAACTGTCTGTTGCTCTTTGAACTGTATCTTGGGACTTTTACTTTCATCACTGGGGGCAGGGTGCTATTGATTAAAGGCTGGATAAGCTGGGACATTTTCCACTGGAGCATAAGAGATTGAGAGGTGACTTTATGGCGGTTTATAAAATCATGAGGGGTGTAGGTAAGGTGAATGACAAGGGTCTTTTCCCAAGGTGGGGTATTTTGAAACTGGGGAATATATTTAAGGTGAGAGGAGAAACGTTTAAAAAAGACATGAGGACCAACTTTTTTTTTTACATTTGGGGTCATTCGTGTGTGGAATGACTTTCCTGAGGAAGTTTTTAAAAATTTGTTCAGGGGTGTGCATCACTGGCTAAGCCATCATTTATTGCCCAGAGGGCAGTTGAGAGTCAACTACATTGCTGTGGGTCTGCTGTCACATGTAGGCCCAGACTGGCAGTTTCCTTCCCTAAAGGGCATTAGTAAACCAGATGGGGTTCATGATCATCATTAGATTCTTAACTCTAGAATTTGTTTGTTTAATTAAATTCAGATTCCACCATCTGCCATGGCAGGATTTGAAACTAGATCCCCAGAACATTATTTGGGTCTCTGGACTCACCGCCCAGTGATAATACCACTAAGTCATTGCCTTCCCTGGGGTGGATGTGGGTGCAGTTACACCATTTAAAAGACCTTGGGATAAATACATTAATAGGAAATGTTTGGGGGGATATGGGCCGAGTGCAGGTAGGTGGGACTAGTTGAGTTTGGGATTATGGTCGGCATGGATTGGTTGGAGCGAGGGGTCCGTTTCCATGCTGTATGACTCTATGACTCTAAAAGACAGATGCAGAGTGAAGGTCTGGTATGAGTCATTTCTGTTTTCTTGTGACATGTAATATGCAGTTGTCAGAAAGCAATGCAGTAGGAATGAAACTCTCTTAAATACCTGGTCTATCCCATAAGGTGCAGAGTTGTACCATGAACATTGGTAAAAGGTTTTCACAGACTTTACAAATCAAGACCTTACCTTTCATTCATACTTGGCGAGAATGCATAACTTATGGGATGTACAAATTGATGGATCTAATTGGGTAGTTTCTAAATAAACTATGTTATTGCAGGACAGAAATCTTGAACTTGCTGAGTGCTAGAGAAGTTGTCCATTTTCATTCCAGAATCCTGAGCAACTTCTATTGTACTTGAGTGACAGCCCCATGCACAGTAAAGGAAGAACAGTAAAACCTCACAGGAAGGAGGATACTGCAGCGTTGAGTTACTCTGGCTTTGATTACATGAGTCTGGTAACTGATCTTTGCTGCCAGTGCTTGATTAGTTAAGCTTGGATGTGGACTCAGAGAAACATAAAAGGATTGTTGAAGTTTATGTCACGAGTTGGAAGCCAGACCTAAAGCATGGAGCAGACATTTTAAAACACTTTAAACAGAATGTGTCGCGCATGTAGAAACTAGTGTTATCTCTGTATTAATCCCTGATGTACAACAGACCCACTCTAGCCAAGACCCAGGCCCCAGAGATTAAAAACAAAAGCAAAGTGGATGCTGCAAGAGATAACAAATTGCCTGTATTTATATAGCACCTTTAAAGCAACAAAATGTATCAACACATGTTACGGAGCACAATTTGACATTCAGTCTCGGATGGAGGTATCAGAACAGGTGATGAAAAGCCTGGCCAGGGAGGTAGGTTTGAAGGAGTGTGTTAAAAGAGAGAAGTGAAATGGAGAGGTTTAGGGAGGATGTTGTAGAGTTGACGCACTCAACAGCTTAAGGCAAGGCTGCAAATGATTAAAAGTACCCAGCAGGAAAAAGCAGTAAAACCAGGGTATGAGATTTCCTGCTTCAACTCATCCTGTCCACTGGAGAATGGAGCTCCAGTATGGCAGGTATATTCATTTCCAAGTATTACTGGTCTTCCCTCTGTGCAGTGATGGATAAGAGGCCAGATTTGGAGATATACAGAGATATTAAAGGGGTACATGGCCGGAAGAGACAAGAGAGATTAACAGGGGCAAGGCCATAGAGGGATTTGAACACAAAGATGAGAATTTAAAAACTGAGGGTGTTAATGGTTTGGGAATCAGTGTGTAGTTCAGCAATAACGAGTGAGCTGAACTGTATGTATCCAGAAGAAGAAGGCAGAATTTTGATGAACCCGAATCTTGCTCTGTTTTCCTACTGAGAAACTATACGAGGGGAATCCCACTACTTACAAACATCCAACTTATGAATGCTCAACTTATGAATGCAACATCATGCAGCGGTGTTACTTTAAAGATCCCACATACATCGTTTCCTGTACTTACAAACAGCTATTTCGTATTGTCTTACCAAAACAGAAAAGCCCTGGGAGCAGCTGTGGAAAGAAATCAGTTAACGTTTCGGCTTTGGTGACCCTGTCCGTTCTAGCAATTTCTGTTTTTGTTTCTGATTTACAGCATCTGCAGTTCTTCCAGTGTTTATTTTGTATTGTCTTACATTGTGTTCTGACCTGCGGACAATTCGACTTGCAAACAGACTCCCGAATGGAAACCGATTGCAAGTTGGGGACTCGCCTGTATCTGTAACTTCCCTATTCCTCTTTGTTAATTCCTCACCAAGTCTTTCCTTTCTTCATTTGGCTCTGGTTTGCCATTGCTCCAATGCCTTGTCCTTCAATCACCTTCGAAATCCCCACTTGTTTCAGAAGATTACAAAGGTATATTTTGACAAGCTGGTTGCATTTTATTGTAACCAGATGGTGCCCAGCTGTACTGAAAGAATGTGGCCAGCAGATGTGTTTCAGTGTAAGAACTGACATGGACAGGAGAAGGCTTTGTATTTGGCAAAGAAAAAATAATATATGGATTGTGTGTTCAAATAAGGTAACTCCCAGTTATAATAACAGGTTTATTGCACAGCTAAAGCCGACCCAACTATGTTACGGAAATAACAATCTACCATACCACAGAGTGATCTCCTTCCACTTAATAAGAGAGGGCTCAGCAAGCTGTTGAATGGCATCCACTAAGTATTTAAAGAACATGAAACAGAATATTAAGCAAATTTGAGCTGTACCTTATTTATGGACAATAACCCAAACTATTTTCCATAGGACGTTTCCATTTTAGCACTTGGAAATGAACACAACCCCCGGGTACCAATAAAAGCAAAACATCAATCATAGAATTATATCACATTCAGTACATTCTGAAAATGTATCTGTTTAAGTTAATGTCAAGTACTTGTTTGTGAAAGTGCTCATCGGTCCATTGTTCCATCTGCACCAGCTCCAACTCAGTGACCAGGTAGAGGTGGTTGGGTCTTGAGGTGATTGTTGTTGGATCTTGTTCCACAGCATCAAAGTGACAGGGTCAGGCTCATAAAGGCTGCAGAGGAACGGTGGAGGGAAAATTGATTTGGTTAGTTGATTCTGAATGGTTGGACAAGGGAGCTATTGCTGCCATGTTTTTGTTTAATCCACAAGAGACACAATGCCTGGAGATGTTCTTTTTGTCTACAGAGGAGAGGCCACTGTCTATGAATATATGGAGTTTCTAGCAAGCTTAAAGGAGCCACATTTTGAGTTGGATTCCTCACGGGAATCAGAGTTGACTTGCTGACCATTCACATTTTCTCAAGCAATATAAATTGTTGTTCCCTTCAAGATTTGACTTCTTTGCAATGCTATTCTGATGAAAAATGTTGTTTTTTTGTTTTAACCGAAGCTCAAATTCTACACAATCCAAGGACAATGTATGTTTTCTTTCTCCCAAGAACATTACATCATAAGAAATAAGGCCAGAGGCATTCAGCCTTTTCAAAATGCTGTACCATTTAATATGATTGTGGTCAATCCACCTTAACTTGGTCTTCCTAAATTTATCCCCATATTTCACAATTCCCTAATCCTTAGAAGGAAAAAGGTGGCGTTGTGGTAATATCACTGGGTTAGCAGTCCAGAAACCAAGGCTAACACAGCTGGGCCATGGGTTCAAATCCAACTCGAATCCAAATTCAGTTCAGATCTTTGGAATATAAAGCTAATTTCAGTAATGGTAGCCATAACAGCTGATGTAAAAACCCATCTGGTTCACTAATGCCCTTTATGGAGGGAAATCTGTCATCCTTAACCAGTCTGGCCTCCATGTGACTCTAGGTCCACACCAATGTATTTGACCCATAAACTGACTCAGGAATGGGCTAGCCATGATGTTCAAGGATGATTAGGAATGGGCAGTAAAGGCTGGCCGTGCTAGCCACACCCACATCACATGAAAGAATAAAAGAAAAAAACTTCTCTTAGATCCCAAACATCCGTGGATCCAGAGCTTACTTAAAGATTGAGCATTGACAGGTCTGTGGCACAGAACATTCCAAAGTTTCACAACCCTGCGTATTTAAAAATACTTCTTTATGTTGGGAAGATGTTTCATTGGTAGGAGAGACTAGGACCCGAGGACATAGACTTAGAGTAAAGGGAAGACCTTTGGAATGAAGATAAGGAGAAATGTCTTCAGCCATGAATTCATTGCCATTGAAGGCTGTGGAGGCCAGGTCATTGAGTATATTTAAGACTGAGATAGATAATTCTTGATTGTCAAGGGGATCAAGGATTATGGGGAGAAAGTGGGAGAATGGGGTTGAGAAATTTATCAGCCATGACTGAATGGCAGAGCAGACTCAATGGGCTGAATGGCCTAATTTCTGGTCCTGTGTCTTATGGTCTTATCTCAATCCAAAATGGCCGACCCCATATTTTGAGCTTGGGACTGGAACCATAGACGCCTCAGCAATTCTGTTTTCACCTGCTTTTCTCCATTCCTGTTTTCTTTAGCTTGTCCATTTATTTCTTCTTTTTCCCGCTTCCAAGCTGAAGTCCTTGTGTAATGGCTGTTCTCTTTGTTTGCCTGTCTGGTTCTTTTAATGTTTTTCTCCCATCTGCATTCTGAAATTAGGGCATGCTGAATAGCTACACTGGGATCTTCCCCCAGTGTTTTGTGAGGATTATTAAAGATTTATCGGAAGGAACTGACTCGAAAAGACGACTCACAGATGCTCACAAGTTCCGATGCATCTACCACGATATCCAGTGCTCTAAGATCAGGTATGTGGTTACGTGATGTTGGCGTAAGAAAATAAAACAACGAGTAGTAGATATTTCATTCTGTAAATTGTCTCAAAGAACATTGACAAGTAGCTTGGGTCATATAGAGTCGTAGACCTGCATTTTCAATACCAATATGATAATTTGAGTGGAAATTCCATGGTCTTCTGGCTCATCCATCTCCAACAATCCAAAAATAGAACACCCAAACTTCCAAATTGCTCACCTTGCACTCTGAGGCGCAGGGAGAAAGTGAGGACTGCAGATGCTGGAGATCAGGGTCAGAGTGTGGTGCTGGAAAAACACAGCAGGTCAGGCAACATCCGAGGAGCAGGGGGAGTCGATGTTTTGGGCATAAGCCCTGCTCCTCGGAAGCTGCCTGACCTGCTGTCCTTTTCCAGCACCAAACTCTCAACACTCTGAGGCACAGATATGGCATGAGGATGGGTCCACTGACCACTGCCATCCCGCCCCCCCCCCCTCCCCCCCACTAGAAGTAAATTGAAGGTAGTCACAATCAAGAGCCACAGAACACTCATGGAAAAGCCTGTCTTCATTCTTTAGGGCTTTATCCCAGTTTCATTAAAGAATGATAGTCTCACTCCTCATACGCACACCCACTCCTTAAGGCCCTTATCACCACCACACCACATCAATGCCAACCCATTCTCCCCACACACCCTAGTGAACCCTCACACCCTCCATGCCAATCCATACCTGTCTGCTCAGAATATATATTGTACAGACACAATGAACCCTCCAATAACTATGAACAGTTTTGGGAAAAGACAGTTATTCCTATAATCCAATAGAACTAATCAGCAAACAGTTGGGGAAGCGATGACTGAGAGGTATTATTGCTGGTCTGTTAATCCAAAGACCTGGATAGTGTCCTGGGGACAGAGTTTGAATCCTGTCAATGACGGATGGTGAAATTTAGTTCAAACAGAAAATTTGGAATTAAGAATCCAGTGATGACCATGAAGCCATTGTTAATTGTTGGAAAAGCCCATTTGGTTCACTAATGTGCTTTGGGGAGGAAAACTTCCATCCTTACCTGATCTAGACTACAAGTGACTCCAGACCCACAGCAATGTGGTTGACACTTAACTGCTCTCTGGGATGGGCAATAAATGCTGGCGTAGCCAGCGACACCCTCATCCTGTAAATGAATAAATAAAAACTGACCACAAAGTTGCAATAAAAACAGTGTTAACCACTTCATACCCCTTAATGAGTGTAAATAAATAATGAAACATTGACAAAAGTGATCACAGAGAAAAAATGTAAAGATGGTCAATCCAAACAAAGTCAACAGTTCTTTCCAGCTGTCCAAACAAATTCTCGTTTAAAAAATACTTTTTTTATGATGCTGGACTGTCACTAAGTAGTTCTGACTCTGCAAAAATCTAGGCCATGGAGTCATGAGGCCCCTTAATGCCATAGATGCTTTTATTAAGTAACCCAATTAGCTCCATTTTCCCACTTTATCCCCATGCTTCGTAACTCCTTTCCATCAAATGCCTTTGCAATTTTCTTTTGAAATCATTCACCATTTTCGTCGGCCTGTCGACATCAGATTCCAAATCGTTACCACTCGCTGTATAGAACGTCTCCAACTCCCTCATATTTCTTCCCCAAACCCTTACATCTATTCTCCCAGCACCTCTTCATCTTGCCTAAACCTATCAAGAATTTGTCCACCATGATCAAAACTCCCCTCAATCGTCTTTGCTGCAGGAAGGTTGATCCCAGGTCTTGGAATCTGATCTTGTTTGTAAAAATCCCTCCTCCCGAAATCCTTCTGGTGATCAGAGCCATTTCTTCACACTTGAAATGCCTCGAATGAGCTGTCACTTTATTATCGAAGGCAAAGGCAGGTGGTTTCCAACAACCTTTTAACTGCAGTTTAAAAGCTGCAATTCTTGTTGACCTTTGCAGCAGGGTGGCTCAGTGGTTAGCACTGTCGCTTCATAGCGCCAGGGACCTGGGTCTGATTCTAGCCTCGGGCGACTGCCTGTGTGGGTTTCCTCTGGGTGCTCCAGTTTCCTGTCACAATCCAAAGATGTGTAGGTTACGTGAACTGGCCATGCTAAATTTCCCATAGTGTTCAGAGATGTGTAGGTTAGGTGAACTGGTTCTGCTAAATTGCCCATATAGTGTTCAGAAGTGTAGTTTAGGTGCATTAATCAGGGGTAAATATAGGATGATTCGGAGATGCCGGTGTTGGACTGGGGTGAACAAAGTTAAAATCACACAACACCAGGTTATAGTCCAATAGGTTTGATTGGAAGCACATTAGCTTTTGGAGCGATGCTCCTTCATCAGGTCCTCCGAAAGCTAGTGTGCTTCCAATTAAACCTGTTGGACTATAACCTGGTGTCGTGTGATTTTTAACTAAATATAGGATAATAGTGTAGGGGGATGGGTGTAGGTGGGTTACTCTTCGGAGGGTCTGTGTGTACTTGCTGGCCCAAAGGGTCTGTATCCATACTGCAGGAATTCTATTATAATATTCCAGGGCCTGCACTGATTTCAAAGGACTCCAGCCGTAAGTCACATGTTATCTGGACTGATGTGGTATGAAGCTGCATTTTAAAGACCAGGAAGTCTGTGGTAAATTATTTGATCCTAGCGATGGTAGGAATGAGAGAAGTTAACTTTGATGTTTGTATCCATGTCCTCCCCTCCCCTTGATAATGAGGGCAGACAGTGTGATTGGGCCAGTAATCCAGAACTGAAAAATGTGTTGCTGGAAAAGCGCAGCATCCAAGGAGCAGGAGAATCAACGTTTCGGGCATAAGCCCTTCTTCAGGAATGAGGAGGGTGTGCCAAACAGGCTAAGATAAAAGGTAGGGAGGAGGGACTTGGGGGAGTGGCATTGGGAATGCGATAGGTGGAAGGGGGTTAAGGTGAGGGTGATAGGCTGGAGAGGGAGTGGGGGCGGAGAGGTCGGGAAGAAGATTGTAGGTCAAGTAGGCGGTGCTGAGTCCGAGGGTTGGGGACTGAGATAAGGTGGGGGGAGGGGAAATGAGGAAGCTGGAGAAATCTGCATTCATCCCTTGTGGTTGGAGGGTTCCTAGGCAGAAGATGAGGCGCTCTTCCTCCAGGCGTTGTGTTGCCATGGTCTGGCGATGGAGGAGGCCAAGGATCTGCATGTCCTTGGCAGAGTGGGAGGGGGAGTTAAAGTGTTCAGCCACGGGGCGGTTGGGTTAATTGGTGCAGGTGTCCCAGAGGTGTTCTCTGAAACATTCCACAAGTAGGCGGCCTGTCTCCCCAATGTAGAAGAGGCCACATCGGGTGGAGCGGATGCAGTAAATGATGTGTGTGGAGGTGCAGGTGAATTTGTGGCGGATATGGAGGGATCCCTTGGGGCCTTGGAGGGAAGTGAGGGGGGAGGTGTGGGCGCAAGTTTTGCATTTCTTGCGGTTGCAGGGGAAGGTGCCGGAATTGGAGGTTGGGTTGGTGGGGGGGGGGTGGACCTGGGAGTCGCAGAGGGAGTGGTATTTCCGGAACGCTGATAGGGGAGGGGAGGGAAATATATCCTTGGTGGTGGAGTCTGTTTGAAGGTGGCAGAAATGACAAAGGATGATACGATGTATCTGGAGATTGGTGGGGTGGTACGTGAGGACCAGTGGGGTTCTGTCCTGGTGGCGATTGGAGGGGTGGGGTTCAAGGGCGGAGGAGCGGGAAGTGGAGGAGATGTAGTGGAGAGCATCGTCAACCACGTCTGAGGGGAAATTGCGGTCTTTGAAGAAGGAGGCCATCTGGGTTGCTCGGTATTGGAATTGGTCCTCCTGGGAGCATGCGGTGGAGGCGAAGGAATTGGGAATATGAGATGGCGTTTTTACAGGGGGCAGGGTGGGAGGAGGTGTAGTTTAGGTAGCTGTGGGAGTCGGTCGGTTTATAGTAAACATCCGCGTTGAGTCGGTCGCCCGAGAAAGAAATGGAGAGGTCTAGGAAGGGGAGGGAGGAGTCTGAGACGGTCCAGATAAATTTGAGTTCGGGGTGGAAGGTGTTAGTAAAGTGGATGAACTGTTCAACCTCCTCGTGGGAGCACGAGGTAGTGCCAATACAATCATCGATATAGCGGAGGAAAAGGTGGGGGGTGATGCCAGTGTAGCTGCGGAAGATGGACTGTTCCACATATCTGACGAAGAGGCAGGCATAGCTGGGGCCCTGCGGGTGCCCATGGCTACTCTTTTGGTTTGGAGGAAGTGGGAGGATTGGAAAGAGAAGTTGTTCAGAGTGGAAGACCAGTTCAGTCAGTCGAAGGAGGGTGTCAGTGGAAGGGTACTGGTTGGTTCAGCGGGAAAGGAAGAAGCGGAGGGCTTTGAGGCCTTCGTGATGGGGGATGGAGGTGTGTAGGGACTGGATGTCCATGGTGAAGATAAGGCGTTGGGGATCGGGGAAGCGAAAATCATGGAGAAGGTGGAGGGCGTGGATGCTGTCCCGAACGTAGGTGGGGAGTTCTTGGACTAAGGGGGACAGGACCGTGTCGAGGTATGCAGAGATGAGTTCGGTGGGGCAGGAGCAGGCTGAGACAATGGGTCAGCCAGGGCCAGTCAGGTTTGTGGATTTTGGGCAGGAGGTAGAAACGGGCGGTGCGGGGTTGTGGGACTATGAGGTTGGAGGCGGTGGATGAGAGATCCCCTGAGGTGATGAGGTTATGGATGGTCTGGGAGAGATGATGGTTTGGTCGTGGCAGGTGGTCATGGTTAAGGGGGCAGTAGGAGGAGGTGTAATCCAGAACCCCAGTCCAATTCCTGGGGAGCATGGATTTGAATCTCACTATGGTTGTTGGTGAGATTTGAATTCAAAAAAATATGGAATAAGACCTGGTCTAATGGCAACCCACTATCGATTCTCATTAAAACCTTTCTGTCCTTTAACAAAAAAAATCTGGCATCCTTACCCAGGCCTATGTGTGACTCCAGACCCACTAATTAGGGTGGGGCAATAAATGGTGACCTAACCAACAATGACCACATCCCATGAACAAATATTAGGAAAACGTGCGAGAATTGAGTTGGGGATGGCTGTAAGCCTGCAATATTACTTACACCTAAGGTAAAGAAAGGCCACTTGATTTAAGAGTTCCATAGCACTTTCCAGTCAGGAGTTTAAGGCAGGACTTGTTTTGTTTTTCAAGTTGCATTGACAATCTGCCTCAGGATAATCAATACAAGTGTATGTTGGCTGCCCTCCCTGCTCTGAGGGCCAAGATTTGGAGGGGTACATGGGAATAACCCTTGCTCATGCCAACTGACAGCTGGCAGACTGATATCTGTTGGGCGACACTGATGCTTTATACTCCCAAATGTTTCATGAGAATCATGGGTTGGTTTGTGGCAGCCAGGAGCAAAGCTAAGTGTTGGCATGGTCTTACAGGAAATTCAGAGTAGGCCCGGGGCCTCTGAATGTTTGAAGTATTCTCTTGGCATCTCAGACTGACAATGAAGAACTCCAGCTGTTAGTGACTGAGAAAAAGATTATGTTTAACCAACGTATCAACATGTTTCTTAAAGGCCCATGTTTTGTCTTTTTCTTTCGCTTTGGCCTCAAAAAGCTTCACTTCGGATTGAGACATTTGTGATTCCTGTTGACAGTGAATGTGAATACACTGAGCCAAGAGTAGACCCAGAGTTATGTGGTTGCATATTAAGGCCTCAGGCCTCTTGGGGAGGCCATGATGTGGAGGTGCCGGTGTTGAACTCGGGTGGACAAGGTCAGCAGTCACATGACACCAGCTTCAGTTCAATAGGTTTATTTGAAATCACATGCTTGCGGAGCGCTGCTCCTTCGTCAGTTCACCTGATTTCAAATAAGCTTATTGGACTATAACCTGGAGTCATGTGACTTCTTGAGGAAGAATGGTGAATCTCAGGACAGTCAGATGAAAACAGTGAAGTCTGAAATTAATATGTAATCTGTTTTGTAAATGTGGGGTAGTAATTATAGGTCCATAGAGAGACATACAGCATAGAAACAGGCCTTTTGGCCCACCTTGTCTGCCAACTACTAAACACCAAACTGCACTAATCCTATTTATCTCATCTGGTCCATAGCCTGCTCTGCCCCTGCATTTTAAGTGCTCATCCAGATGTATGTTTGGGTTTCTTTGGGTTTTCGAATGTTGCGGGAGTGTCTGCTTCCACCACCAGCTCAGACAGCATATTCCACATACCTACCACCCTCTGGGTGAAAAAGACTTTCCTCAGCTCTCCTCTCAACTGCTTGCATCTAACTTTAAATGTATGCCATATGGCCTGCCATGGGGAAGAGATTCTCACAATCTACTCTGTCTTTGCCTCTCGTAATGTTGTATACAGATCCTCCTTCAGCCTCCTACATTCCAGGGTAAACAATCCCAGTCTGTCTAGTCTCTCCCCATAACTGGCAATGTCCTGGTGAAAATGGAGTATTTGACAATGACTGTACTAGTAAAATAGTTATAAAATCCTCAAATCGTTTTTCAGCTTCTTACTATATCGTTTTTTTCTCTTGCAGGGATGTAACTGTGAAGGACGGTGTTCCTGTACAACCAGACTACACAGATCTTCTGTCCTTAATGAGGTATTAACTATACAGGTTGAAAGTCAATGCTGAATATTCTCCTTTTTAATCATTTTTTTGGAATTAGTTTGGTCACAGTCGAAGGATGCGGGTAGGCCTTTGAAGATTGTGAAGAGGAGAAATGTCTTCACCCAGAGAGTGGAGAGCTCATGGAATTCTCTGCCATAGAAAGGGGTTAGAGTCATAGAGATGTACAGCACAGAAACAGACCCTTCGGTCCAACTCATCCATGCTGACCAGATATCCCAAACCAACCTAGTCCCACCTGCCAGCACCCGGCCCATATCCCTCCAAACCTTTCCTATTCATATACCCATCCAAATGCCTCTTAAATGTTGTAATTGTACCAGCCTCCACCACTTCCTCTGGCAGCTCATTCCATACAATTACCACCCTCTGCATGAAAAAGTTGCCCCTTACGTCCCTTTTATATCTTTCCCCTTTCACCCGAAACCTATGCCCCCTAGTTCTGGACTCCCCCTAACCCAGGGAAAAGACTTTGTCAGGCCAAAACATTGAATAGGAGTTAGATATGTTCCTTCGCCTAAAGGGATCTAAGGGTATAGTGACAATGTGGGAACAGGGTCAAGTGGGATGGTCAGCCATGATCATATGGAATGGCAAAGCAGGCATGAGGGGCCGAATGGCCTAATCCTATTGTCTATGTTTCTTCACTTGCCTTCACTTCTTAGTTGATCACAGTTCGATTATGACGGTGAGCTTTCCCCGAGCTGAAGACTTCCCTGTGCCGATTACTTTAATTGGTTGCCAGGGCATGGGATTTGCCCAGCAACAATGGTACCTCTCCCAGCTAGAGGCAGTCACCTTGATGTGGTTCCCTATCCACTCCCCAATGTCCCCAAACCAAAGGTGAAGGGTGGGTCAAACAGGGGGAGCTCCAATTTGAATTCCAGCCTTTTGGGTACAATCCATCTAGTTTTTTGCATTGGGTGTTAGTGTTTCCAGCCATTGCATGTGGCACCCAATGAAAGAAGATATTCTTTGTTGCTTCCTTGAAGCACAATGAGTTCATTACGTTTATAGCGATTTTCCAGCTTAGACTTGTCAACTCTGCAGAATGGTTCTTGGAATTTCCAAGAATTCAAGATTAATCTCCAGGGCGCTGCAGAGAGCACACTTGGAGAGAAATCAAAGCTATATTACCAGAAATTCAATACCCATGGACGTTAGTTATGAGTAAAAAAATCATTGCAGATGGGGGAAATGGGCCATAAACGTCTGTTGGAGGCAATTCTCGGAAGTGGTTTGTAATTTTGCATCAATTTTGCATGGCCGTGAGATGTCACTAGTGGTCTGAATGTACAGGCCAAGTGAATATGAGGGTTCTTGTAGCACAGTGGAAGTGTCCCTTTCTTCTGGGCCAGGAAGCCTGGGTTCCAGGCGCACAATTTGAGAGGAGGGAGCTCTCCTTATCCAGGATAGAGCTCAGCTACATCGGGTGCTAGAAAACAGACAAATCTGGATCGATACCCGATTCCAGTAGTTGGGAGCAGATAGGGTCACAGGGCTGCACAGAAACAGAACCTTCGGTCCAACGTGTTAATTCTGACTCCAGATATCGTAAATAAATCTTAGCCCATTAGCCAGCATTTTCTCTCTCAACTCTTCCTATTCATGTACCCAGATGCCTTTTAAATGATGTCATTGTACCAAACTCCACCACTTCCTCTGGCAGCTCGTTTCATACATGCACCACCATCAGTGTGAAAAAGCTGTTCCTTTCATCCCTTTTAAACCTAGCCCCTTAAACCTATGCCCTCTAGTTTTAGACTCCACTACCGTGGGGAAAAGACCTTGGCTATTCACCCTATCCCTGCCCCTCATGATTTTATAAACCTCCCTGAGGTCACCCCTCAGCCTCCGACACTCCAGGGAAAATAACTCCAGCGTATCCAGCCACTCCTGCTAGCACAAACCCTCCAACCCAGGCAACATTCTCGTAAAGTTTTTCTGAACCTTTTCAAGTTTCTCAACATCCCTTCCTATCACAGGGAGACCAGAATTGAATGCAGTATTCCAAAAGTGGCCAAACCAATGTCCTGTACAGCTGAAACAAATCATGGTGGAATGCACAATAGTCATCAGTGATGATACCAAAATCATAGAATTATGGAGTCCCTACAGCACAGAAAGGAACCATTCAGCCAATTGAGACTGCAATGACCCTCCAAAGAGTATTCCACCCCTTCCCACCCTATCCCCATAACCCTGCATTTCCTATGGCTAACCCACCAAGCTTGCACGTCCCTGGACACTACGGGATAATTTCCCATGGCCAATTCACCTAACCTGCACAGCTTTCAACCATGGGAGGAAACCAGAGCCCCTGAAGGAAACCCACACAGACATGGGGACAAAGTGCAAGACAGTTGCCTGAGGTTGGAATGGAACCTAAGTCCCTGGTGCTACCCACTGAGCCACCACGGTGGAGTATTGTGCACAGTTTTGGTCTCCTTTTCTAAGGAAGGATGCACAGCCACAGAGGCAGTGCAAAGCATGTTAACCAGCGAAATCTCCATGGTGGTGGAATTATTTAGTGACAAGGCATTGAGGAGACTAAGTCTGTATTCCTTAGAGTTCTGAAGCATGAGGGGATGACCTCAATGAAACATACAATCTTCTCACAGCAGGTGACTGGATGTGAAAAAGATTCCAGTGAGTGTAAGATGAGGCTGGGGATAGACCATTTAGGACTGAGAACGGGGGTGGGGAGCGTAATCCCTTCAATCAGAGGGTAATGTATCTTTGGATATATTAACCCCCTCAGAGGGTGTGTGGAGGCCCAGTCATCGAGGAGGTTCTGGAGGCAAGTGACATCAATGGATATAGAGATAGCATGGGATGGGGCATTGAGTTAGATCCCTTGAACTGAATGGTGGAGCTAGCTCGATGGGCTGAATGGCATACTCATCAGTGTAAAGAATGAAGGCTCAATCGCACAAAAAACAAAAGGGAATGACAACACGAAGAAACAAAAGCTCTGTTTAGAGGAGTTGTGAATAATATCTTCCATATATAGCTTCCATTTCACATAGTTATCGCGTTTCTCCTGCAAATATACAAATGATTCTCAGCCAACCACTACCCTGTTGGAAACGATTCCCGATTCCAACAATGTGTGTGGGATTTCTCCTAACCTCTCTCTTAGGGAAGGGCTGACCAAGAATTCCATTTGGGACTCACTATATGTGGGAATCAAGTGGTGGGAACTTCTAACTTCTCAGCAGAGGGTTAAAGCAAAGTGCTTTCTGACTCACTGCACACATAAAATTCTCCCAGCCCCAAACACACACACAATGTTTCCAAAAATCACAGAAATTGCCGGAGCTACTCAGCAAGCCTGGCAACATCTGAGGAGAGAAAACAAAGTTTCGAGTCCAGTGACCCTTCTTCAGAACTGACTGCAGCTAGGAAAAGTATCTCCATAAAGTGACAATTTTACCTAGGATTCCACCTAGGTGCAGTGGTAGCATCCATATCCCTGAGCCTAGGAGACCCTGCTTCAAGTCCTACCTGCCCCAGGTCTCAGAGGCATATATAAACTGAAGGTGAGGTGGGGGAAGCAGGGAGGAGTGAAGGCTTGGTGGAGATGGAGCCTGCAAAGGGAGAGGACAACACTTGGGCAGACAATGGTATGGGAAATGGTAAGCCTGGGGGAATCAGTAGCTGCTCATGGGGAACATCAGCTGCTGACAATGGGTTATATGCGGTAGCAGCCCATGTGACACTAAGGCCTAGTGTGTGAGGGGTTTGGGTGAGGAGATGAGAGAAGGCATTCAGGCGGTAATACGATTGAAGCAGCACTGTGGGTGTCCCTACCCACTTCGGACTGCAGTGGTTTACAAAGGTAGCTCACCAATAACTTCTCTGGGGCATTTAGGGGATGTGCAACAAATCCTGGCCTAAGTCAGCGATGCCCAAATCCCATGAACACATTCAAAATAAATTTAGGAGAGGGCTAAACTGTTTTCCTTCCTTTGAAAGAATGTCAGAAATTTGCTTTTGCCTTAACCCATGGTGAGATGCGAGATGTCAGGTGGAGAATTGTGGGCACAATTCAATCTTCATCACAGAGCGTTGACACCGACATGTAATGGGTTTTGTTCCCTTACAGCAATGGGGAAGGCTTTTAAAGCAAAAACCTTGTGTGTCTGATGTCAGGGGCTTTTTAATCCTGCTTTGTACCAGATTTGCCAGTTAAGTCACATGAGACCTATGATTAGTAAGTCAGGAAAGGCCCAGGCATTAGCTCATCTCGGGCAGGACATTAGCCAAAGCTCTGTAATTAGCCTCAGGACCCTCAGGAGGGGCAATTCTCATCTGGAACATGTAGGTTGAACCCCCATTTAGTAATCGCACAGGCCTGAGTGCCTAACAATGGCAAAAATAGCCTCGCTTCTGAGGGCTAGTGTGTCGGTATTCTGTAATCAACCTCTTCAGAAATGTTATTACACAAGTCTGGGGCAGGTAGGACTCCTCAGCTCAGAGATATGGATGCTACCACTGCACCACAAGAGTCTAGAATTGTCACTTTATATAGATACTAGAGGGTACCTAACGTTAACAGGGAGGAGGTGAGGACTGTGAATGCTGGAGATCAGAGTCAAGAGTGTGGTGCTGGAAAAGCACAGCAGGTCAGGCAGCATCTGAGGAGCAGGAAAGTCGACATTTGAGGCATAAGGCCTTCATCAGTAATACCAACATCCTACCAAGGGCCTGCACCTTTTTTTCTGAGGGGAGAGAGGATCATAAGAGAAACAAATCCTGCCTCATTTTTTCATGCTGTTACCTTGGAGTGAACTTTGAAATAGGGAAGTGAGTTGTGTACTGAAAATAAAAAAAGTGCTGGAAAAACACAGTGGGTAGAAGCATCCATGGAGAGCTTCAAGTCGAGATGACTCTTCAGCAGAGTAAGTTGTGCGTATACCTTGGTAAGGCTGCTTGCTATCTCTTGATTGATGTAAGCTAATTATTTCTTTCCCATCTTTAGAATGCAGGTAGCAGAATGCAACTATTATAATGAGGCAAGTTTTTTAGGCACAAGTCAAGGGTATGATAAAATGCTTACCTGGGTATAAGTTTGCTCGCTGAGCTGGAAGGTTTGTTTACAGAGGTTTCATCACCATACTAGATTACACCATCAGTGAGCCCCTTTCTATTTATGTGTTTCGGTTTCCTTGGGCTGGTGATGTTATTTCCCTCTTCCCCACTTTGAGAAAAAGAACAGGAAGTTACATCACCACAGGAAATGCTGTCACTAATCCAAGGAAACCTAAACACATAAATAGAAAGCGGACCATACCACCAGTGCTTCACCAGAGCCTCACTAATGATGTTACTTGGGGACGAAACATCTGAAAACAAACCTTCCAACACAGTGAGCAAATTTAGACCCAGAATCTCAACCTGAGCTACAAATCTTCTCAAAACTCACTAAACACTTTCTTCTTGCCTGGATAAGTGTTTAGCTTCAAAGCTGCTCAAGGGGCTTCAGAACCATCTAGAACAAAGCAACTCACTTGATCTGGCACCTTCGAGATTTGACCCCCCCACCCCACCATTATGGACACACAGTGGCAGCAGACAGAACCCAGTGGGGGATAAGTATGGATTTTATCAGGCTAGTTGTGTCTCTTGGCCTACAAGCAGAGCTGTACAAGTATGAGTCTCATGAAATCTGCCTCACTTGCACCTTTCAGCTTCCGAATTTCCCGCGACTCTTTGCACATTGTTAAAAACAGAAAAGCTGCTCAAGTGAAGACGAGAGAGCTCATTATAATATTCATTGAATCTGCAGCTTCCTCTGACCAGAATGGTCACAGATATCTTATTGCCTCCTCCCACCCACCTTTAAATAGTCTATTCTACCCACCACAGAGGTCCAATGGCAACTGTACATATCATTTACAGTTTTAGTAGAGATACTCACTAAGACTCCTCCCACAACACCCACCCAACCCATGACCCTCACCTTCTAGAAGGACATGGGGACGGGTACGTATAAGGTCCCCTCCAAATCTCACACACCATCCCAACTTGGAACTATAATCAGCGTTCCTTCAACACTGCTCAGTCCAAGGATGTGGAAGCAGGCTCTCACGATAGTGAGGAGGTGCTAATAACTAAGGCTGCTCGTCCAATCATAGGCTGCTCTGCGTCAGTGTCTGCTGCCCAAAGGTTCACTGGGTCAGCCTATCAGCATCACACATGGGAGGGAAGCAGCCTGTAATTTATTCCTTCATGGGATGAGGGCGTTGCTGGTTGGGTCAGCATATATTGCCCATCCCTAGTTGCCCAGAGGGCAGTTAGGAGTCACCACATTGCTGTGGGTCTGGAGTTACATGTAGGCCAGTCAGGTAAGGATGGCAGCGTCCTTCCCTAAAGGACATTAGCAAACCAGATGAGTTTTTCCAACAAACGATTCACAGTCATCATTCGACTCTTAATTCAAGATTTCCTTTTCTATTAAGTTCAAGTTCTACCATCCACCATGACGGGCTTTGAACCTGGGTCCCCAGGATATTAACTGGTTCTCTGGCTTCATAGCCCAGCAATAATACCACTAGGCCATCACCTTCCCACAGCCTCCAGCTGATAGGATTGCAGTCAGTTATGGCTTCAGTGTTGGCCTTGGCTGGGGGGGGTGGTGAGGGTGGCACTGGGTCTTGAATGTTGCCAGACACAGTGCCAGGCTACAAGGGTTTGCCTGGATGGAGGGAGAGGAGGGAGGATGCTGTAATGGGGAAAGGGGAGGTGGGAGGAATTAGAGGCTTCAATGGGTGGGGCAGTGGGAAAACAGGAAGTTGCAAAGGTGGAGCAGAAGGGAAAGGAGGGGGCTGCAAGGGTGGGAGTGGGGTACGAGGAGGGTGCACAGGAAGGAGAAAAGAGTTTGTAAAGTTATAGGATACAAAGGAGGCTAGAATGAAAATGGAAGCTTTGAACCTGAAAACATGTAAATACTTAACTACCTGAGAATCAGAATCATTTCGATAATAAATAATTGAAAATGAATTAAAACCTCTAGCTTAAAGTTGCACAAGGTCTGGAGCTACTTATACGGGGAACAATACAATGGGTGCTATTGTATTCAACGCTGTCAACTGTTAAATTTAAATCTGTGATTGAGATCTGAGATAGGGCACACTGAAACTGGTTAAAATCTTCTCGCGTTCTGTGTATTTGTGTTGGAACAAATTAGCTGTGACCACACCAGTCTGTAGAAAGTGTGGCTAGGCAGATAGCTCTTTCTGGGCAGTCTGTTAGTTATTTTGAAAAAATTCTTCATTGCTAATTTACCCGTGTTGTCTTCTGCCAATTTAAATACGGTGGCATCTGGGAAGTTAATACTTTCTTGTGTGTTTTTGACTTCAAATTTAATGGAGGCTTGACAATTAAGAAAATCCATGAATTCTTCTAATCGGAGTAAGTCTGAATACCATCGATGTCTACCAAAGAGCTTCTTTTTTTTACAAAAGAGTGAACAAAGTGAGTGTTACAACAGAGTGAGATAAAGAAAATCAGAGAAGATAATTAATAATGAAGACCACGATGAAATAAAGAGGTGTTTTGCATCAGTCTTCATTATAGAGGAGATAAGTAACATCCAGATTGGAAGCAAATTAAGTGTTAAAAAGCACAAGGATATAAAGGGATATGAATTGGCCTTGCTAAATTGCCCATTGTGTTAGGTGCATTAGTCAGGGGTGAATATAGGGTAGAGGAATGGGTCTGGGTGGGCTACTCTTCAGAGGGTGGGTGTGGACTTGTTGGGCCAAAGGGCCTGTTTCCATGCTGCAGAGAATCTAACCTAATCAATTCTAATCAAAGGTAGGTGAAGTCAGTGGGCAAAGATGTGCAAAATGGAGTGTAATGTGCAAAAATGCAGGAATAATAAAAAGGAAGTAAATAATCCAAATGGAAATGATTGCAGAGTTCCGAGAGGCAGAGGGAACTGAGTGTCCTTGTGAATCACAGGAGATCAGCGAACAATTATTGTAAGACATTAGCAAGGAATGTTATCGTTGCTCTTGAGAAATAATAAGGCTGTGCTTCAGTTATACTGGGTGAAACCACACCTGGAGTACAGTGGACAGTATTGGTCACCTTAATTAAGGAAAATATAAATGCATCAAACACATTGGAGACTAAATTGCCTATGACCTGGAATAGGAAGGTTGGTTTATGAGGAAAGGCTAAGTTGGTATCCACTGGCATTTGGAAGATTAAGAGGTGACTTGATTGAAGCATAAACATTTTGAGGGCCCTTGACAGGTTAGATTTGGGAGAATCTCAAACTAGGGGTCACTGTTTAAAAAATTAGCAATTGACCATTTAAACCAGAAATAAGGCAAAAACATTTCTCTCAAAGGTTCGTGAGTCTTTGCAACTCTTGCTGATTGGACAGTGGAAGCCGAGGTTTTAAATAGTTTTACGACAGAGGTAGATACATTCTTGTTAAGCAAAGAATTGAACAGTCATCAAGGGCAAATGGGAATTTGAGATTACAGTCAGATCAGCCATGATCACAATAAATGGTGAAGCAGGCACTGGGGCTGAATGGCCTACTCCTATTTGTGACTCATATATTGTCATGTATATTTGTTGTGTTCAAAAAGATGAATAAAAATAATTAATTGTTAAGAAATGAATAATTTGAGGTATAAATTAGGAATGAACAAGTGATGGTGAGTGTAGTTTTGTAGAACAGAAAAGCCTAGGGGTTCAGGTACATAATTCTTTGAACTTTGTGTCACACGTAGGCAGGGTAATTAAGAAGCACATTTGCCTTCATTGCTTAGACCTTTGAGTATAGGAATTGGGACATCATGTCGAGGTTGTATAGGACACTGGAGAGGCCTCTTCTGGAGTACAGTGTCCATTTCTGTTATAGGAAGAATATTATTAAACTGGACAGGATTCACAAGAGATTTGCCAGGATGTTGCTGGGAATGAAGGGTTTGAGTTATAAGGAGAAACTGGAAAGGCTGGGTCTTGTTCACTGGAGTGTAGGAAGTTGAGAGGTGACCTTACACAGGTTTATAAGATCATAAGGGACATACATAAGGTGAATGGCAGGTTTCTTTAAAGGTGGGATTCCAAGACTAGGGGGCATAGTTTTAAGTTGAGAAGAAAAAAAATCCAAGAATAACATGAGGGACAAGTATTTTACATAGAGAGTGGTTCATGCATGGAATGAACTTCCAGAGGAAGTAATGGATGCTGGTACAGTTGCAATGCTTAAAGGACATTTGGATAAGTTCATGATTGGGAAAGGTCTGGAGGGATATGGGCCAAGTGCAGGATTATGGTTGGCATGGACTGGTTGGACTGAAGGGGCTGTTTCTGTGCTGAATAACTCAATGACTAACTGAATTGCCTTTTGAATAAACTGGTATGAGCTTGATGGGTTGAATGGCCTCATTTTGTGCTATACCATCCTATTCTAGTCTGTCCAAAATGCATTGTGAAGTCACTTGCAAAAGCTGTCAAGAGTGAAAGTTGGCAGGGCAAGGGGTGAAGCAAAGGTAAATGATCCAAAAAAACAGGAGAGCCTCCAGGGTATGTGAGAACTGTCCTAGACCCCTGCTTGGACCTCCCTCCCTAACAGCAATGTGGCTTTAGTGAGCTACATTAGACAGAATGCCATGTTTTGAGAAGGTGGCTCTCTACCTCCATAAGATGAAGGTTGTTGAGAAAGGTTGATATTTTGAGGGGACGGTGTGTTGAGGGTGGAAGGGAGAGGGAGAGCCTAAGAATCAGAAGTGAGGACAGAAAGGTAGCTCCCAATGGCCTCTCCCAGCCGTAGGCCCAGCCCCATATTTTTAACCATTAAGGCAGGTTAAGAGACCCCCCCAACTTCCAATCTGAACCAATAGCCTGCCTGCCTCGTTTACTAACCATGTCAGCTGATTCTTTCCCATCCCACCTGGAACTGAAACAATCATAGCCCAGGCAAGATAAGTCCTTCAAGTGGTCAGTGGGTAACCATTTTAAGGTCCATATTGGCCATGGGTTGTGAAGGTGGGTGATGGACATACCTGCTCAAAGCCACTGAGATGGCAGTAAGTGGGTGTGTGGATATCTCTCCAGTGCTAGCCCACCCAAGTACCTGCCTTTCCACCATCTTACCCATATCGTCTCAGGAGGGGTAAGTACCACCCACCTATCTCAGATCAGTGACCTCTCCTTAAACCTTTGATAGATGGGTAGCACAGTGATTAGCCCTGCTGCCTTACAATGCCAGGGACCCTGTTTTGATTCCACCCTCGGGTGATAGTCTGTATGGGGTTTGCACATTCTCCCTGTGTCTGCGTGGGTTTCTTCCAGGTGCTCTGGCTTCTCCCACAGTCCAATGATGTGCGAAAAGAGAAACAGAAATTGCTGGAAAAGCTCAGCTGGTCTGGCAGCATCTGTGACTAATTGCCTACAGTGTGGAAACAGGCCCTTCGGCCCACCAAGTCCACACTGGCCCGCCGAAGAGTAACCCACCCAGAACCATTCCCTTACCCCATATTTACCCCTGCTTAACGCACCTAACACGATGGGCAACTTAGCATGGCCAATTCACCCTGACCTGCATGAGGAAACCGGAGCACCCAAAGGAAACCCACGCAGACACTGGGAGAATGTGCAAACTCCACACAGACAGTCGCCCGAGGGTGGAAACGAGCCCAGGTGGCAGTGCTAACCACTGATCCACCTTAAGTGACCCTACTTCAGAAAAGATGTTCAGGTTAGGTGGATTGGCCATGCTAAATTGTCCCCTAGTGTCCAGAGATGTGTAGGCTAGGCTGACTAGCCATGGGAAATGCAAGGTTATGGGGATAGGGTAGGAATCTGGGTGGGATTATCTTCCGAGGGTCAGTGCAGTCTTATTGGGCTGAATAACCTCTTTCCACACTGTAGGAATTCTATACATCCACTGTTTGTCATCTAATAGTAGTGTGGATCAGGTTAGAATCCGGTCATGATAACATTATGGTTGTATAGGTTACTGGTGCTCACCTCAAATCACTAGACCAATAAGACTATTTTGCCAAGCTCCTATAAAATCATCATTATTTATTCCAGTCTTAAGTTAATAAGTCTCTCGTAATGCTGAGTGGTAGGATTTTGATTGTATTTAGCAGTGTTCTTATAGTAAGACGAGAATTACATATTGAATGTTTAGATTAGGAAGTTAACTTTCTCCATTGGAATCTCAGACTTGAATTTGGAAACGTTTCTGCTAATCCTGTCATATAGTCAATATGAGTGGGTGGATTTTTCCCGGTCTTTACTCTGGATGTGCTGCAGTGTCAGCATTTCCAATGTTTGCACTCGCTCACAGAGCTGCAGTTCCGTGGGAGGTGTGTCCGTTTGAAGACTGGACAAGGCAAGGTTGACATGAGCTCAGATGCGGCTAAGTTGAGGCTATGTAGCTTCATGGAGGTTAGTTGGGGTTACAATGATAGGTGTCAAATTTCTGGGGAAACTTCAGTGACACAAACTGAGCCTTTTAAGAAGGATCCACAGTTATGTGGAGCTTTTCATAGACACCCCAGTCATCTGAAAATACAATAAAGTATTTTTTGAGGTGAAATAATTTTTGTAGTATCACCATTCGGCCCATCAAGTCCACACTGAGCTTCCCTCCCAGACCCACCCCACTATCCTATCCCTGTAACCCTGCATTTCCCATGGCCAATCCACCTAACCTGCATATCTTTGGACGGTGGGAGGAAACACACACAGATATATGGAGAACATGAAAACTCTATACAGACGGTCACCCGAGGCTGGAATCGAACCCAGGTCCCTGGCACTGTGAGGCAGCAGTGCTAACCACTGAGTCACCATACCATCCTTGGAAGGTAGGAAACATCCCAAGAGCTCGTGATAATGATCAGATAATCTGGTTGTGAGTGGAAATATTGACTCAGTGTTGGTGAGAGGTCCCCTCTTCTTCTTCAAACAGAATCATAGAATCCCTACAGTGCAGATGGAGGCCATTCAGCCCATTGAGTCTGCACCAACTCTCCAATGGAGCATTCCCCCCTCATCCCCCATCTCCATAACTCCACATTTATCTTGGCTAATCCACTGACTTTGCACACAACAGGGAATTTACACTGGTATTGTGTGCTTCTCTATCCAGCACATCTAGTAAGTAAAGAAAGACATACAATTATAAAATGGCGTTGAGAGTGTGGTGCTGGAAAAGCACAACAGGTCAGACAGCATCCAAGAAACAGGAGAATCAGCATTTCGGGCTAGAGTCCTTCATCAGGAATTATAAAATGACCTCAGGATGATCACCCTGCACCCAAGGAAAGTGCAACAGATGGTGGTTAGCCAGGTAGGAGAGAGTCAATCTTCAGAATTTCATAGAATCCCTACAGTGTGGAAAAAGGCCATTCAGCCCATCAAGTCTGCACCAATCCTCTGCGCTGCATTTCGCCCAGATGTAGACCCCCACCTTTTCCCACATTTAGCATGGCACCTCCACCTGACCTGCACATCTTTGGATTGTGGGAGGAAACCGGAGCACCCGGAGGAAGCCCACGCAGACACGGGGAGAGTGTACAAACTCCACACTTACACCTGAGGCAGGAATCAAAGCTGGGACCCTGGCGCTGTGAGGCAGTAGTGTTAACCACTGAGACACCCTTTATTTTTAGAAGTGTTATAGAATCTTTTATTTCCACCAAAGCCTGTAGATCGGGGCTTGGGTTTGACATCTTATCCAAAAGACAGCACACCCAATACAGCAACTGTCCCTCAGCACTGCATTGAGAATGTCGCTTGTGGAGTGGGAGTAGCACCCAGAACCTCAGAGACGAGAGAGTGTATTGAACTATGGCATACTGTACTCTAGCACTGGGTTGTTCAACCAGATGCCATAGTGGGAAGATGGAGGAATTGGCTGTTTTTTTATTTGTTCACAGGACTTGAGCATAACAAGGTGGATCAACATTTATTGCCCATCCCTAATTGCCCAGAGGACAGTTAAGATTCAACCACCTTGTTGTGGATCTGGAGTCACATGTAGGCCCAGACCAGCTAATGATGCTTGGTCGTCGTTGGTTCCCTTTCACCCTGATCAGATTATTTGTTGAATTCAACTTTCACCACTGACCACAGTAATATTTGAATGTAGAGGATTAGTCTGGATGACTAATCCAGTGACCCTTACCACTGCACCACCATCCTCCTTTTTCTGAAAGAATTACGTCAACAGGGTAAGCAGGGCGAGGGTAGATCCTGTGCCTTTCAGGAATATTGTCTTATGGAACTGACCCTTGTTGGAAATAATGATAGGCCATATCCTAGGATACCAATAAGAGGTTACGCATTTTTCTTGGCCTAATGCACAATCTAGTAATTGTTTGGGGGATGGTGATTTGCCTTATGTTTGAATATCTCCATCTCTGGGACTTGATGGGTTGCAGGGACTCTTGTTGTACTAGTAAGTATATTGGAAGTCCAAGTGAATAATGATCCAAATTGGGTATGGTCAGCAGGATAGGTGATGAGTGACGTAAAAGTGTGGACTTTATGCATTCATTATTACAATGGATTCAATTCCCGCACTGGCTGAGGTCACCAGAATGGACTCTATTTCTCAACCTGTCCCCTCACCTGAAGTGTTGTGAACTTCAAGTTAAACTACAACCAGATCTCTCTCTCTCTCTCTCTCTCTCTCTCTCTCCCTCTCCCTCCCTCTCTCTCTGTCTAATGGGAGAGCATCCCTATAGTCTGGTAAGAATATGATGACTTTTTGTTTACCTTTACACTAGTATTGTGTGGCTTTTCTATCCAGTGCACCCAAACAAATAAAGAGAGGCATGCAAATGTAAAATGGCTTCAGGATGATAGTCTGCTCCCAAGGGAAATGCAATGAATTAGCCAGGGACTTTTGTGTGGGCAGGGAGCAAAGAGCTAATTTTCAGAATCTGCTTTGCGTCTGAGTAGAATTTGGTTTGATATGATTTATTATTATCGCGTATACCTAGGTACAGTGGAAAGTTTTGTTTTGCGTGCAGTACAGGCAGATAATGCCGTACAAAGACCAGAGAGTGATAGAACGGAGTGAGGCACAGAAGATTACAGCTGCAGAGAAGGTGCACAAAAAAACAAGATCAATATTAGATTTGAAATTTGAGAGGTCCATTCAGAAGTCTAATAACAGCGGGGAAAAAGCTGTTCTTAAATCTGTTGGTACTTATGTTTAAGCCTCTGTGTCTTTTGCCCGATTGAAGAGTTTGGAAGAGATTATAACGGGGGGGGGGAGGTGGGTGGGGGCGTCTTTGATGATGTTGGCTGCCTTCCTAAGGCAACAAGATGGAGTCAATGGAGGAAGATTGGCTTGGCGTGATGTGTTGTAATTTGCTTGTAACTGCAACATATAGAGAAGCGAGACATAATCTTGCCCTTGGGGCTGTGGATTTATTGGTGATAAAGGCATAACTGGGTCTAAAGCAACATTTATTTGTTGCTGATCTCGACTTGTCTTTGAGAATATGAAAGCAAGCCAACATTTCGAGTTGCAGCGATCCTTATAATCCAAACAAAATGGGCAACCTCCTGATTCTAAGACTGCAGCACAATGGCCACTAAGACCTATCTCTTGCATTGTTTAGACTAAAAGCAATTGTGTTTTCTTGATGTTCCAGGGCTGAGTTTGGGAACAAAGCCATTGCCCTTAACTATCGAGACCTGGAGGGAGATATGGTGCGCATTGTAGACGACATGGATGTTGAATTGATGGTGTTGGAGGCCAAAGATCACTCGTGGATCCGAAAGCCCGATTCTGCCCCTTGGGTACTGCACGTGACCAGAAAGGATGATTTATCGGTGTACAACACAAATCCATGAGGCACATTTGCTAACGAATGTGTTTCTCTCAAGGGCCCTATGAATTTGTTCATTCTCAATGACCTATGCTAATTATTATTTGGGTCATCACCTCTTCTTTTCAAAGGAATTTAATTCTCCCTCATCTGTACTCTTGCTCACTTTCTTTTGGCTCATCTAATGTAGGAAGATGGAAAATTATCAGTTGAACCTTGTCTGATCACCAATGTTGGATTATGTTTGACAATCAGTGTTCTGTTTTTGAATATCTACAGATCCCTTGGGAGGGATTAGTGTCCATGACCTTGATTTTTAGCTCAGAGGCACATTCTGAAAAAAAGGTTGAGAGGGGATGCGAAAGAAAAACAGACTTTTTTTCCTCATTCTTGCATGAGTTGTGGGTGTTGCTGGCAAGACTAACATTTGATACCCATCCCGAATTACTTTTGAACATAATCACTTGCTCAGCCACTTCAGAGGGCACTTAAGAGTCAACAACATTGTGATTGCAACAGGAGTTTTGTGTAGGCCAGACCAGAGAATGAAAGTAGATTCCCTTCCCCCTAATAAAGAAAATAGGTTTTTGTGACATGCAACAATTAAACTAGTTTTATTGAACTTCAATTTTACTGCAGTGAGATTTGAACCCCACTCCCCAGGTCAATAACTTGGATCTCTAGGTTACCAGTCCAGTGATATTATCATAACACTGCCTACGTGGTCCATTGTAGTGCTGAATTTAACCACTTCCTCCTATTACGCACGATTCCAGCCACTGGCAGCCATTCAGGGGGTTAGGGTTGAGCTGAGAAATTGGTTTGAAGTAGCACTGACATTGGATTGTCCCTGGTGGCACATCCTTTGAGTGGCTCTTAATGAAAATCAGATGGAAGTGGGGTCAGAATTAGGTTATCTCACAGCCAGGGCTTTCCTCTGAGTTGTGCAATGGGATGAGGTGGAGGATGGGGAGGGGGGGTGTGCGTCAGGCTCACTCTCCCCTCCATCTCACTTTTCACCCACTCTCCACCTCATAGTGCACATTCCCTCACACACTCTCTATCACTCATCCCATTCAAGTCATGAACCATGTTGACTTTGAACTATATCACCATGGCTTCATTTGTCACTAGGTCAGAATCCTCAACTCTCTCCCTGACTGCACTGTGGGTGTACCTAACTGCTACAGCTCACCAGCGGCTTCTCAAGGGCAATAAGGGATATAAACAAATACTGGACGAGACAGCAAAGTCCCTGTCCCATGAAAGATTTATATTTTAAAAATCAAGTGGGCATTTTCAAGGTTTGTTTATTTCTCAATATTCTTTCTGAGTTTGAAACTCATGTGCAACCCCTAACCCCAACCCATCTGCTTTTTGTTTTAACATTCAGTCTTGCCTCATAACCCAGATCTCTCAAACATTAATGATCAACTTCTGTCTGTTCCCCAGCATTAGACAAACTCTCCTAATGCCTGAGAGGTGAACACAACCCTCACGGAACCATCGACTGAGCACAATACACTTTGGCTTGTACACTACACTTTAAAATCTTCAGTGCTACATTTTATTTCGTCTTTTTGACTGCTGTTTTTGAGGTGGCTGGGAATTGAGTCTACTATAACCCCTGAACCTCTTTCAGTTTCATTTAGAACTACTGTGCTCAGCTTTAACTGTGGGTGACTAGATAATTGATGACATTAAATTGATAACTGATCTTCCCTTCCAATGTGACTTATGCATTGTCGAACAACTAAGATGAACACTATTTGGTGGAGAGATGTGTGGCCAAGTATTTTAGTCTGCTAAATTTAAATGATTACAACTTACACCACACTGCAGTACAAATAGTTGTGACTTGATGTTTGCGTTCTTACATTTGTTCTGATGGAGTGCAGGACAAGAAGCTTGTCGCTCTTTCGAGAAAGGTTCAACATTTGTCCAACCTTGTAACTATTAAATTGGACAGTCTCTTGCACACATTGTCTTTCATTTCAATTCATTTGTGTAGGGGTGTAAAACTTGAGGGTGCCTTTCAAATGATATTCTTTTTGACTATTTATGTTAAGTTTCCCGAGAGATCATTTCCATCAAATTTGCCTTCTTGCATTCCAAGAAGTTATCGGTTTAAAGGTAAAGACATCATAGATTACAAGACCACGGGGCTACTGTCTCATTACAGAGAGACAATCGGTGGTGGTTTAACCTGAGGATTGCCATACCTTCAAGTGAGGGGAGAGATTCAGAAGGTAGGACCTTCATGGTAATCTCAGCCAGTGCAGGGATTGAACTCATGTGTTTGGCATCCTTCCATGTCATAAACCAGTTATCCAACCAATCAAGTCTCCAGTCCCCTTGCTTTAATTTTAATACAACTGTTCATTCAGCACAGGAGACAGTCAGAGTCAGACCTTTATTGCGCAGGGACCTCGTTCCTTTTCAACCAGTAAGATTTGTGGCAAGTAACATTTGTGCCACATAAATGCCAGGCAAAGTCTGGCTCCCACAAGACAGAATCCACCCATCTCTTCTTGACATTCAATGGTGCGACCATTAATAAATCCCCACTATCAACATCCTGGAGATTACCATTGGCCAGAAATTGAAATAAACTGGCCATATGCAAATTCTATGGCGACAAGGGCAAATCAAATGCCGGGAATCTAGCCACGAGTAACTTGCCTCCTGACTCCCCAAAACCTGTCCACCATCAACAAGGCACAGGTCAGGGAGTGTGATGGAATACTCCCCCTTGTCGGGACAGGTGCAGCTCCAGCAACATTTAAGAAGCTTGACACCATCCAGGACAAAGCAGCCCCCGCTTGACTTGAATTGAATTGAATTGAATTTATTGTCACGTGTACCGAGGCACAGTGAAAAGCTTTGTCTTGAGAGCAATACAGGCAGATCACAGAGTTAAGTAGCATAGCTAAGTAAATACTAGGTAAACAACAGCAAAAATAGAAACACAGGTACAGGCGAAGAATGACACTGTTCATGACCATTTGAGTGGCACCACATCCACAAGCCTCCATGCCCTCCTCCACTGACACTCAGAAGCAGCAGGGTGTACTATCTACAAGATGCACTGCAGAAATTCACCAAAGATCCTCAGACAGCACCTTCCAATCTCACAACCACTTCCATCTCGAAGGATGGGAGAAGCAGATACATGGGAAAAACACCCCATTCAAGGTCCCCCTTAAGCCACTCATCATCCTGACTTAGAAATATATCGCCAATCCTTCAATGTCACTGGGTCAAAGTCTTGAAACTCTCTTCTGAGCATCATTGTGGGTATCCCTACAGCCCAACGACTGCAGCGGTTCAAGAAGGCAGCTCACTAGTACCTCCTCAAGGAGTAACTCGGAACGGGCAATAAATGCTGGGCCCAGCCGGTGACTAGCAGTAACTGTTTATATTGCAAGTGAAAGAGGGGAATTTCAACAATGTAGTGTCAGTGAGAGAGGTTTTCACCGGCAGTACCTATGGCCTAATGCTTGAGAATACATTTTGTTTAAATTGAGAAGCTTAGTGGCGGGGTGATGGCCTATTGCAGAAATTGAACACTGCAAGAAGCAAATGGAATCATTGAATAGTTTTACCGTTTGGCCTGCTGAGCTAGGGCTTTTTGCTCGAGAAATTGAGCTGGACACCCCCCTCCCCCGCCTGCTATTTCCCCATAGCCCTGCAAATTTCTCTTCCTTCTGGATCTTACCCAATTTCTTTTTGAAAGCTGTGATTAAGTCTGACCTGACCACACTCTTAGGCAATGCGTAACAACATAAGACCATAAGAACCAGGAGGAGGAGTAGGCCATCTGGCCCATCGAGCCTGCTCCCCCATTTAATAAGATCATGACTGATCTTCTCATGGACTCAGCTCCACTTACCTGCTGACTCACCATAACCCTCAATCCCTTTTCAGTTCAACAATCTATCTCTCTTTGCCTTAAAACCATTCAATGAGCTAGCCTCAACTGCTTCCCTGGGCAGGGAACTCCACAGATTCACAACCCTTTGGGTGAAGACATTCCTCCTGAACTCAGTCCGAAACCTGCTCCCCTTTATTTTGAGGCTATGCCCCCTCGTTCTAATTCCACCCGCCAGTGGAAACAACCTCTTTACTCCTATTTTATTGATTCCCTTCATAATTTTATATGTTTCTATAAGATCCCCCCTCATTCTTCTGAATTCCAATGAATATAATCCCAGTCTACTCAGTCTCTCCTCATAAGCCAAACGTCTCAACCCCAGAGTCAACCTAGTGAACCTCCTCTGTACCCCCTCCATTGCCAGTACATCCTTTCTCAAGTAAGGAGACCAAACACTGCACACAATACTCCAGCTCCCTATACAACTGCAGCAAAATCTCTCTCTTTTTAAACTCCATCCCTCTAGAAATGAAGGACAATATCCTCAATCATAACCACTTGCTGTATAAGAAAGGCCTTCCCTTATGTCACCTTCGGTTCTTTTGCCAACAGGTACAGATTTGCCACGATCTCATTAACAGAAGAGGTTGGAGGGACTGAATGGCCTACGCCTGTACCTAAGTGCAGCTGCTCCAATAGCACTGTTTCTGCTTCCCCCATCCCCTAATAAATGCCTTGAGTGCTATGCACGTTTCCTGTAAGTGTTTTGATTACTTCCTGTCATGCTATTCTCTGCCGCACACTGTCAACAACACATCAGATGCACTCCATCTGGCTGTGAGCAATGCCACCGAGGGTCTACTGTTATTTATTCCAAAATGTTAAAATCACAGCCACGAGATTCTTCTGTTTTTCCATCATTTTCAACCACGAAAGAGACACATTCTCTCAGGATGGTTAAATGGTATGCATAGAGATCTAGAAACTAGCAGCAGCGGTAGGCCATTCGGCCCTTTAAGGGCCCCTCTGCCGTTCAGTATGAACATGGCTGATTATCCAACTCAGTCCCCTGTTCCTGCTTTCACCCCGTTCCCTTTGATCCCTATAGCTCTGAGAACTATGTCTAAGTTGTTGGATCTGTACACAAGGGATGTTCTCAGATGATTGTGTTTGTGGGCTTTCCCACCACTTGGTGGAGCACTGTATAAAATCAGAGTGTGCTGTCAAACCTCTATCCAGCAGCAATGCACACTTACAGTAAAGCAATATATATTTATCAATAAAGGTCAATGCAATACAGTAGTGCCCACCCCCACCCCGTACCCACAGAGAATATGTTCCATGACCTACTGCGGAAGACCAAAGCCGCGGATAGGTGTGAACCCATTCAATTAAATTGGAAATGTACCTTCCTGGCAGCCTTCTTGTCCCTGGTTCCAGAACGTTCCTAATAATAAATTACAGCCATGGTAAACCACGGGTAACTGAAATTGCGGAAAACGATTCCGCAGATACGGGGATCGCCCTGTACATTATACTTGGGAGGACGAATGACTGTTTGAATTTCTCTGTGGATCTTTTCTCCATGTTGTTAAATTATAGAATCCCTATAAGTGTGGAAGCAGGCCATTCAGCCCATTGAGTCCACACCAACTCTCCGAAGAGCATCCCACCCTGATCCAACCCCATACCCTATCCCTGTACTTCCCATAGGCGTGATGTGGAGGTGCCAGTGTTGGACTGGGGTGGACAAGTCAGAAGTCAAATGACACCAGGTTTCAGTCCAACAGGTTTATTTGAAATCACAAGCTTTTGGAGCGCTGCTCCTTCGTCTGATGGAAGCTTATGATTTTAAATAAACCTGTTGGACTGAAACCAGGTGTCATGTGACTTCTGATCTTGTTCACCCCAGTCCCACACCGGCACCTCCACATCAATGTAAAAGATCTAATAGTTTTATTGTGAGGAAAAACAGGGTAATTGGTGCCAGAATCTTGCCCAAAATGTATCCATTAAATAATCAATCTTTCCTTATAATCTGTGTCACATATGTTGCATCTTGCATGTGGGTTATGTTTCAAAATACATCCTCAATTTAAAATAAAACAGAAAGTTTTGGATAATCACCTCACCTCAGAGACATACCCATGTGATCTGGTTGCTATGGGGAGACCAAATGCCTGGATGTAGCCAGTAACAGGTTTGTAGCTCTCTCTATCCTTCAAGTGCAGTTCTTAGTTTCAACATCTTGTCTTTCGGGGAGCAAGTACCATTGCAGGATCAGTCCCTGGTCAACTAACAGTTTGAGTTAATCTCTTCTTTCAATATAAAGTGACAGTCTTAATTAGACCCTGTGATTAACAGTAATCCAGCCTTCAGGTTATGCAGTATGGCTTCGAGCCAAATTCCAGACTGAGCTATTAAAAAAAAAGGAGAAGTGGATATTTTGCGCCAGACCTGGCTCAGCTCAGCTCTGAGTCAGAGACTTGTGGTTCAAATCCCAACCCAGGTCTTAAAAACAAACATTACCACAGCTTGCAGTTTTCTGTCCTGAAGGGTTCTTTTGAATTATAATTGAAACTATTTTGTGGGCCTTGTGGGCCTCAATTTCGTTAACCAACATTTCTGATGGTACCTTATAAAGTACATTCTTAACATTCATGCAAATAATGTTACATTCCCTTTATCGACTGTTCCTGTTCCATCATCACAGAGTTAATTCAGGGAGTTGTCTCTTTCTGTGCTGTATGACTCGAATATTCCAGTCCATTGAGGTATACAAAATTATGAGAGGCATGGGTAGTGTAGGTCTAGAGAGTCCTTTCCCTATGGTAGATGGTGGCATTTGTATAAGGTGAGGAATAAATGGTATAGAGGGGATCGAGGAACCATTTTTCACCCAGAAGGTGATAGAAATATGGAACGTATTGCCTGAGAAGGTGGTAGAGACAGATAACCTCCCAACTTCTATCTTAAATGCTGTGAGAGTGTGCTGCAGCTGTACAGGACATTGGTGAGGCCACTTTTGGAATACTGCTTTCAATTCTGCTCTTCCTGCTGTAGGAAAGATATTGTTAAACTTGAAAGGGTTCAGAAAAGATTTGCAAGGATGTTGCCAAGATTGGAGGATTTGAGTTATAAGGAGAGGCTGAATAAGCTGGGGTTGTTTTCCCTGGAGCGTCAGAGGCTGAGGGGTGACCTTAAAGAAGTTTATAAAATCATGAGGGGCATGGATAGGGTGAATAGACAAGATTTTTTCCCCAGGTTAGAGGAGTCCTAAGCTAGATGGCATAGGTTTAAGGTGAGAGGGGAAAGATTTAAAAGGGACCTAAGGGGCAACGTTTTCACTCAGAGGGTGGTGTGTGTGTGGAATGAGCTGCCTGAGTAAGTGGTGGAGGCTAGTACAATGGGTACATGAATAGGAAGGCTTTAGAGAGATATGACCCAAGTGCTGACAAATGGGATTAGATTAATTTAGGATATCTGGTTCGCATGGACGAGTTGGACCGAAGCATTTGTTTCCGTGCTTTTCATCTCTATGACTCTATGTCTCTAAGCATCTGGATATGCACTTAGTTGCAGGGCATAGTATGTTATGGACCAAGTGTAGGGAAGTGGGATTAGTGTAGTTTGCTGTTTGCTGGGCAGCATCGATATGTTGGTCTGAAAGGCCTGTTTATATGCTGTATGACTCTCAATGACGGTGTTGAGGGAAATGCCATCTATTGGCAGAGATATTAAACTAGGGTTCATATTTGAAAGCTGCAAAACTGGGGGTGTCCCCAATATCCTGAGTGATCGTTTATCCCTCAGTTCACAAACACGAGGTCGGTAATTTGCTGAAAGCCTGCATCATCGTGTAAGCGGGAGACGGAATCTCTCATTGCCCACCATGATTGGCTCAGACTGTCGCATTATTCCAGCTACTGCGTCATCATAGCTTCTTTCCACTATTACAAAATGCTCGAAATTCCATTCCTCATTCGTGATTTGAAGCATCCCTCCAATGCAACCTGTGTTCGTGTGTCTTTAGGCTTTGGGAATCAGATGGAATTAGGCCGTTCGGCCCATCAACTCTACTTCACCATTCCGTTATGGCTAATATGTTTCTCAACCCCATTCTCCTGCCTTCTCTCTGTAACCTCTGCCCCGTTACTAATCAAGAACCCACCTCTCTCTGTCTTAAATATGCTCAACAGCTTGGTCTCCACGGCCCTCTGTGGCAATGAGTTCCACAGCTTCATCACTCTCCAGCTGAATAAATTCCTCCTCATCACAGTTCTAAAGGATCCTCCCTCACCCTGAGGCTGTGCCCCCGAGTCCTAGTCTCTCCTATTAGTGAAAAGGATCTTCACCTTGTTCACTCTGTCAGACCTCTCTCGAATTCTTAATGCAAACCCCCGCATCCTTCGAAACTCTAACAGGAATGGACCCAGAGTCCTCGACTGCTCAGGATCCCCAGGACCATCCTTGTAAACTTCCTTTGGACCCCTTCCAATGCTAACACATCCTTTCTTAGATAGGGGGCACAGTATGGAACGAACAGAACCTGACAGTGCAATAAGCCTCTTCCAAAAGCATCAAGTTCTCAATCAATTCATTAATGAGCCAGTCAATGGCTTCAATATCAGTTTGTCAGCTCAATTGGGTTTAGAGATAATCCCCTGAATTTTAAGTTGGGGGTACAGTGGGCTCGAGGGAGTCTTGTGATATGGTGGTAATATCCACACCCTGGCTCAGAAGGCCCAGTTTCAATCAAGTTCTACCAGCGCCAAAGATGACCGAGGCAGGTTAATTAAAAATATCAACAGTGCACTCCTTGTCTGATTCCCTCTGTGGCTCAGTTGCATATACAGAGGAACTTCTATTATCCGACAATCAATTATCCCAATTATGGGTTATTTGGCAAGTTTGCAAGGTCCCGATGCTTGGCTAAGCTGTGTTATCCGGCATCCAATTATCTGAACAAAATACTCCCCGCCTGTGTTGCTCGGATAATTGAGGTTCCTCTGTATTCTGCTTTTAAGAAATGTTTTGATGGGCCCCATGGTTTGAAACTAATGCCTAGTGTCAGTTTCATCAAGTCAGCCACATGTGTCCAAGAATAATTAAAGCAAGCTGAGGGGTGCTAGCCAAGAGTGCAGCATCCTGACAAGACGGACGCCAACAAAGGTCCTGAAAGGAAACTGGAGAAAGGAGTAATCAAGAAAGGTCGTTTGCAAATGGAAGACTGATTGTCACTTCCACTCAACTCATTAACTATCATTGGAATTGGAATTAGACAGAAAGGGTTCTGTTGATGAAAACATTACGTTCATCACCCTAATGAATCAACAAGGCTTAAAGTCTGACAATAACACAGGCTCTTGATTTTTAAACCACGTATTAAGGAGAAGGCTAACACTTTTATCATTTTTAACAAAAACAGTGTGCTGGATAAACTCAGCAGATCTGGCAGCATCTTTGGAGGGAGAGGGAGAGCTAACAGGGTGGCATGGTGGCTTACAGCGCCAGGGGCCTGGGTTCAATTCCAGCTTTGGGTGACTGTCTGTGTCGAGTTTCCATATTCTCCCTGTGTCTGATTTCCTCCCACAGTCCAAAGAAGTGCAGGTTAAGTGGATTGGCCATGGGAAATTGTCTGTAGTGTACAGACTAGGTGGGTTAGCTGTAGACTTATGGGGACAGGTTAAGAGTTTGGGTGGGATGCTCTTTGGAGGGTTGGTGTAGGCGTAATGGGCCAAATGGCCTGCTCCACAATGTAGGGATTCTAACATTTCATCAGAACCCTCATTTCTTATTAAAGTAATAATAACCCTTATTTATAATCCACGATGGTGAATGTAATAAGTTTAATGCCTGAAGTATTGTACATAGTTTCAGCCTCCATGCAAAAATGGATATCAAACCTATTGGAAAAAATGTGAAATGGATTTACAAAAATGATGCCAAAACTGAACAGTTACATGTATCAGGAAAGGCTAACGAGGCTGTGGTTATTTTTCTCAAGAAAGGAGAAATCTGAACTATGACGTAATTGAGATTTTTAAGATTTTGATGGGGGTGGTTTTTACTTGTGGACAATTTCAAAACAGAGGGATACGAGTAAAATATTCTTTGTATTTCCTTCTTGTTGCACTGTTGTTATCGACCAGACCAGACACCCTCAAGATATATTGTGAAGGTAACCTAGACCCTAACTTATATTATCTTAAAGGTAAATGAGAGGTGCTGTGTTCCAGCTGCAATTTGATTGGTCAAACTAATCAACATTAAGCAAAACACAATTTATTCAAATGCTATAGTTAAAACATACCAAAGAAAGAAGAACTTGGAACAGCTTAACTCTGTTGGAAAACTTAACACAATAATTGATACAGTAACAATAGATACAGTAGTTAATTATTACTAATTAACTTTTACGATATAGTAATATCCCCTAAACATACCCCTTGGTAAAAGGCAAATTCAGAAAAGAGATTGTTTCACATGCAGTTCTCTAATCCAGGAGGAAAGAACATCAAAAGACAATTCAAAGAGTGTGCAGCAACAGGGAGACATTCACTGCCTTCTAATCCTGCTGAGATCCCAGCAACAACTGCTGAAAGCTAATCTAAAAATCCTGGAACTGAGGGAGCTTGACGACACCCACTCAGACTGTTTCTATTGTTTCAACTTTTAAAAAAATGCAAGGCCTTACATGTTGTTTATGTTCTCATAGACTATTCTACACCTGCCCCCCAATTTCTCTTTTAAAATAAACCAGGACAAGATACACCTCTTAAAGCCAAAGTATTGTCACAGTGCATGGCCCCTTTAAGAGGACTGTGTGACTGAGTAGGTGTGCATCTTAAAAGGGATATTTATTAGAAGCTGACCATTTGTTTTGTTTTGTTCATGTTGTCCTATGAATTTTATTGTGAATTCTGCTTATTTGTTCCTTGCATTGTGAGTTCTAAAATGTTGTGCAAATTGTTACAGACCTGACTAAAACCCCCTCAAGTATATCCAGGAGATAGCCAAGACCCTCACTCTTGTCTTATTTAAAGGTAAGTGTAAGGTGCTGTGTTCCAGATGTATTTTGATTGGTTACACTAGTCAGTTTTAAGCAAAACACACTTTATTCTTACGCTACTGTTAAAATACAAACAAAAGAAAGAAGAAATGTTATAACTTTAACTCTATTGCAAAATCTAATAGAATAATTATTTATTTAACTACTGAACTGTGGCTGTTTCTAAAAGAGTAACATCCCATAAACATACCCTTGGCAAAGGTGAATTCATTAAAACAGATGTCTTACATGTGATACTGGTATAGAGAGAGAGAAAGAGAGGACCCCAGCTTTTAGCTGTAACAAAGAGAGACACCTTCCACACTCAGCTTCGAAACCCCAACAACTGCTGAAAGCTTAACTAAAAGCCTGGTTCAGTAGGAGCCTGGTTCAGTAGAAGCACCCAGTCAGGCTGCTTCTGTTGTTCCAACTTTAAAAAAAAACAAGGCTTAAAAGGCTGTTTACTTTATTGGCTTAGAAGAGACAGCTCAATACCTTTGTTGTAAGCTCTCTTCAAAAAGAAATACACCCCTTGTCATGAGATGCACAACATTTTTGCCATGAGGGAACATTTGTCAGAAGTGAAGATTCAAGTTACCTAAGTCTCTTTCTCTCATCAGAGAGAGAGAGAGAGACGATTGGTGATGAATTTCACCTGAGAGTTAGCATACCATAAAATCCCTACAGTGCGGAAGCAGGCCATTCATCCCTAACTCCACACCAACTCTCCAAAAAACATCCCACCCAGACTCTCCCCATCTGTGTAACCTTGCATTTCCCATGGCTAATTGACCTAACCTCCACAGACCTGGACACTATGGGTCATTTTAGCATGGCAATTCCATCCTGACCTGCACATCTTTGGACTGCGGGGAGAAACCGGAGCACCCAGAGGAAACCCACCCAGACACGGGGAGAATGTGCAAACTCCACACAGACAATCACCCGAGGGTGGAATCAAAGCCAGGTCCCTGACACAGTGAGGCAGCAGTGCTAACCATTAGCTCAGCTAGTGGGGTGATGTTGAGAGGTTAGATTGTTGAGGTCACCTTAGCTGGTGCAAGAGGTGAACCTGTGCTGTTGATATTACTCTGCATCCCAAAGCAGACAACCAGCCAACTGCCTGAACCCCACCCTCCAAACCATAAGTGTGGCGTAACCATGAACCTATCCAATATGAAAGAAACACTTTGGAGGAAGGTGAGACTGTGGAATTTGATACCCGCACCAGAGTAGTTCAGCTGAAGAATATACATAGATTTAAGGGAAAGCTATATAGGAATGTAATGGTGTGATTACATGTTGACGGGTGGGAAGAGGCTCATGGGAAAAGTAAATACCATCCCAGATATGTAGGGCTGAAAGGCTTGATAGTGAGTTGTAAACATTCCAGCTGCAGGTAATCAGTAACACAAGCACAGAACTGGTAAGAATTGCAATAAAAGTTAGTGTTTCTTCAGTGGCAGGTCAACCTGCATCATGAGTTAAAGATATTGTTCACTAAAGGGCATTGGCGTAACAGTTGGGTTTTTATAGCAATTTAATGATGGTCACCATGGTACCAGCTTTTGTGCCATCTGCTGAATTCAAAAGCACTATCTGCTATGGTGGAAATTAAATTCATATTTCATCATTGGGTTAAAGATTTAAAAAGGACCTGAGGAGCAATTTTCTTCACACAGAGGGTATGGAATGGATGGAATGAGCTGACAAAGGAAGTGGTAGCTACAGGTACAGCGAAAACATTTCAAAGTTACTTAGACAGGTACATGAATAGGAAAGGTTAAGGGGATATGCAGGCAAATGGGACTAGTTTAGTTTGCGGAACTTGATTGGCATGGAGGAGTTGGACTGAAGGGTCTCTTTCCGTGCTGTATGACTCTATGACTCTATCATTGCGTTTCGCTCTTAACTGCTCTCTGGGATTAGCAATAAATGTTGGCCTAGACTTCAGAACCATTGCCTCAGACAGCAGTTATCAGTGCACAGTGTGTCATCATATCGATGTAGAATATCAGATCCAATGGATGGAAGGGAAGTTGGCTTGTAATGGAGGGTTGGTTCTGCAGATGAAAAGGCCACGTCTGATTCAGAATCACCATGCCTTAGCCAAAGTAACTTGGAGTGAATTCAGTGAAGTCTTTGTGCTATTGCTGAAGACAATGAATGTGCCAGGTTCTAAAATTTTTCCATTGAGGTGAAAATTATCGTTGTACAAGTCTCTCATGAAACAGATTGGGCTACCTTATTTGGCATAAACCAGTGTTGTTTATCTTGCACATAACTAAATAGTGACTACTCACTCCCCCCAGTTAGCATTTTATACTTGGTGAATATGTTGATTGGTTTTGGGAGGACTTTTGGTCTATATATACATCAGGATCCATGGTGTATTCAAGGCACTACATAAATATAATTCCTTCTCAAATAACATCACTCAGTGACTGTGCTTTGTGCAGTTTAAGCCAGGACAGAGGACTGATGTTTAAGTTACTCATAAATGGTTTTAACACAGATATTCGGAACAATGGCCTAAAGATCAGGATGTACAGTAATCCGTGATGTGAAGAAGGGAGGTCCATTAGTAAATCATTGATTGGGGCAGTTAATGTGGACTAAGCTTATGTTTCTCCCATCAAGTAACTGTTTCTTTGGAAAGAGCTAAATTGTTGAGTTGAATCAAAGTTCATCCAGCCAGCATTCAGGTTAATCTTTCCCCACTGACTAAAATACATTTGAATAGTCTTCTGGCATGAGACGTTGCCTGAGTTTGTATAATCAGACTTTTTAAGATGGTAATGCAGAGGCTCTCTTGTAGCAATAGACCCTCCAGAGTCCGTCACAGAGGCTCCAACAAATATCTTTGCTGGTGTGTGTGTGTGTGTGTGTTCTTGGTTCTGCTGCCATGAAGACTGAGGTCCAGCTATCAGTCATAGAATCATAGGAATGTACAGCATAGACACAGACCCTTCGGTCCAACCTGTCCCTGCCGACCAGATATCCTAAACCGATCCGGGCCCATTTGCCAGCGTTTGGCCCATATCCCTCTAAACCCTTCCTATTCATGTACTCATGCCTTTTAAATGTTGTAGAGTCATAGAGTCAAAGAGTATGGAAACAGACCCTTCGGCCCATGCCTATTATAATCCCAAACTAAACTAGTCCCATCTGCTTGCTCCTGGCCCATATCCCTCCAAAATTTTCCTATTCATGAACTTATCTAAGTGTTTTTAAAACATTGTAATTGTACCCACCTCTGCCGTTTCTTCTGTCAGTTCATGGCAGCACAGTGGTTAGCTCTGCTGACTCACAGCGCGAGAGATCCGGGTTCAATTCCTGCCTCAGGCAACTGTCTGTGTGGAGTTTGCTCATTCTCCCCGCGTCTGTGTGGGTTTCCTCTGGTTTCCTCCCACAGTCCAAAAATGTGCAGGTTAGGTGAATTGGCTGTGCTAAATTGCCTGTTGTGTTAGGGGAATGGGCCGAAGGGCCTGTTTCCACACTGTAAGTAATCTAATCATTCCATGTACGCACCATCCTCTGTGTGAAAATGTTGCCCCTCCAGTCCCTTTTAAATCTTTCCCCTCTCACCCTAAACCTATGCTCTCTAGCTCTGGACTCCCCCCCCCCAGGGAAAAGACCTTGTCTATTTACCCTATCCATGCCCCTCATGTTTTTATAAAATTCAATAAGATTCACCCATGAGCCTTCCCTCAGGGAAAATAGCTCAGGCCTATTCAACCTCTCCTTGTGCCTCCTACTGTAGAGTGCACGATATTCCCAGAGGGATCAGAGTCCTGGGATTCCCCCAGGGGGTAAGATTGTCCCATGGCTCCTGCAGTTGACAACTGATGGAGACTGCATTGACACGGGGGTAGACTTTCCGATAAGGGTGCTCACGATGACGTAGGGTCACGTTACCCACATCTTCCCACCCCTCCCCCCTTACTCCCAGTCCACCTTCTTATTTCCCAAATAGTCCCAAATCCCAAAACCCAGAGGACAGCTGTCAGCCAAGTCAAAGCAATTGTAATCCGAGTCAAACAAAGTGGAGGCTGACATCTGGAAAGCATTTGCGAGGTGGGGATTGTGAATGGTTTGCATTTGCATCTGCATTATCTAATGAAAATGTTAACGTTCCATCAAAATGCTCTTAGCTCAATGGCGTTTTGAAAGAAAAAGGCGTTTAAATCCGGGCAGAATTCACTGGCTCGTTAACTCCTTCTGACACAGATAACCAAACGCAATGGAGCGTCATTAAACAATGCAACTAACCCAGGAGCACTAAAGCAATCACAACATCAAGCCACACAAGGGCAAATTGCCAAGGCTTTGGTCAAAGCGGTAGATTTTAAGGAAGGCATGGTGGAGGAGGAAAGCAAGGTCAAGGGATGGACCAAGGGAACTCCAAAGCCTGGGGCCTTGTTAACTGAACTCACAGCCATCAGTAAGAGAACATCGAACACAGAACGTAGAACAGAGAACATGGAACAGTGCAGGAACAGGCCCTTCGGCCCATGATGTTGTGCTGAACATGATGCTAAATGAACTGAATCCCTTCTGTCTGCCCCTGGTCCATATCCCTCCATTGTTTGGATATTCATGTGTTTATCTAAAAGTCCCTTACAAATCCCTATCATATCTGCCTCCACCCCCACCCCTGGCCATGCGTTCCAGACTCCTATCACTCTCTATGTAAAAACACTTGCCCCTCACATCTCCCTTGAACTTACCTTCTCATCTTAAATGTATGCTCCCCTAGTATTAGAACAGTATTAATAACTGAAATCGGTGAGACTCCAGAGGAAGGAGTTAGAGGAGAAGAGACCAAAGGGGATTGTGAGGCTGGAGGAAATTATAATGAGGAGTCAAGGCATGGTGAGGTTTGTAATCTGGGGTGAGAATTTTAAGAGCAAATATTTGCAGACACTCTATCAGAGAAACAATCAGCACCTGTATCCCAACCTTAAGATGTGCCAAAACAATTTTCACCCACCCAAAATGTGGTTGATGAATAGGAAAAGCAGGAGCCAAATTATGCATGGTATGATCCCACAAAGAGATCAATTTGATCAGGAGAAAAGGGTAAGATGGGTCTTGGTAAAATGGAACAAACTAGAGTCCTTTAACATCATGAAAGATTTTGATCAAATATGGAACGTTTCCTCTTGTGGGGAGGTGATGGTGTGTTGGTAGTATCACTGAGCTAATAATCCAGAGGCCCTGGCTAATGTCCTGAGGATGTCGTTTTAAATCCCACCATAGCAGATGGAGAAATTTAAATCCAATTAAAAATAAAAATCAGGAATAAAAAGTTAATCTAATGGAATCATTGTCGTAGAATCCTATCTGTTTCACTAATGTCATTTAGGGAAAGAAATCTGTTGTCCTTACTGTGATAGTGCAAACTTCAGAACTCTCATAGCTGTTCGTAGATTGAAAGAAGCTGCAATATCTCTGTCTGGAATAAACCTTGAAAGGACAAGCTTATATGGAAACTGAAAGCAATTAGCAACATCTGAGGAAAGGAGTTGAAGCTGCATGAATAAAACAGTTTTGGCATCTGCTTGATAACTGACTGTTTCATTACCGCAAGGACAACAGATTGCCCTGCAAAAGAATCGAAGGAGTTAATCACAGGAAAGTTGTGTCATCAAACAGACAGTCAATGCCAGATGTAACAAGGAACAGAGAAGCTGCTTCTGATAAGAAGGCAGGCAGCAGATTTGCAATACTTTGGATAAAAGTTTCTAAAAGATCATCAATGATGTCACCCCATAAACCTGAAGGGCAAGAATTCAGTTTCAGGATTCCTCAACAGCAGCACTTCTTAGACCAACACTGCTCAAGGATCGAACCCTGACACTTCCAGAGACAGACGCTGTTGGTTGGAATCGTAGCTAAATTCCACCATTAATCAGGTAAAGCCAAGCTGAGTTGTGAGGCTTAACTTGCTCACTTGAGGGGTCTTATTTTGGTTACTACATTCAATAAAGTGTAAATCACTGTTTCAGTACTTGATTGTCGAGGAGATTTCTGAATAATTAGCTGAATGAAAGGTAACTTGTCATGATTTTTTAAATTCATTCACGGGATGAGGACATCACTGGCTAGGCCAGCATTTATTACCCATTGCTACTTGCCTAGAGGGCTGTTAAGTGTCAACCCCATTGCTGTGTGCCTGGAGTCACATGTCAGCCAGACCAGGTAAAGTTGGCGCATTCCTCCCTTCAAGGACGTTAGTGAAGCTGATGTGTTTTTATCAACAAACAACAACAGATACACGGTCATCATTAAGCTCTTAATTCGAGATTTTTATTGAATTCAAATTCCACCATCTGCCGTGGTGGGTTTCACACCCAGGTCCCCAGAACATTAGCTGAGTTTCTAGATTAATAGTTTGGCAATAATGCCACTAGGCAGTCACCTCCAACAGGATTACCCAGTCTGGCCTTCACGTGACTCTGGACATACAGCAATATGGTTGACTTTAACTACCCTCTGGGCAGTTGGGGGTGTTTAATAAATGCCTATAGTCAGGGTAAATATAGGGGAATGGGCTTGGGTGGGTTGCTCTTTGGAGAGTCAGTTTGGGCTTGTTGGGCCGAAGGGCCTGTTGCCACACTGTAGGGAATCTAATTTTAATTCTATGTAGCCACTCCTATGAAATAACTCCATAGAGGCCGGTAACCCGTTACCAAGTAACTCTTTATTTACATGTGCACCGTACTTGACACTGATCCAGCTCCCTCAGAGCCAGCTCTCAGAGTGAACAGAACCTCTGACACTCCTGTTTATATCTGTCAGCCAGGGCTCCCTGATTGGACCAGATTAACAACCCCAATCGGGGAACTTATAGTCTATGAGGCCCAGCTGACTGATCTTGTAACAATCCCTAACAGCCTAAATCTCATGAACAAATATTGAAAAACAAACCTAACAAGAGACACCCCAGGTTTGAGAGCCACCAGGAAAATCAGTGGGAACTGAGAAGCAACATCTTCCACCCAAAGTAAGGTGAGAATGTGGAACTAGCTACCACAGAGTTCTGAAGAACAGTTGCTGAACTCGAAATGTAAGCTTGGTTTCTCTCTTCACAGGCCTGCTGAGTTTCTCCAGCAATTTTTGCTTGATAATCACAGAGGTGGTGAAGAGAAGTATTTAAGGGGAAGGTGGATTAAAATATGAGGGAGAAGGGATCACTGGCTGAAAAAGGGATTTTTTTTTCTTGTGAAATTCAAAGTTCATTTCTTTCTAATTCTGGAACAGTGGGGAAAAGGTGCATCATCGCTGTTGCTGCCTCAGTTATGATTATCTATCTTAGTACAGAGCAGGGCACAGATGTATTATGCTGGGCAATGCCCTTACTTAATAAATCATAATGAGATAACAATAAGAAAAGTATTTTACAATTTTATTCACATTTAAAAGTTATTTGCTGATGACAGCAATGGATGGAAAAGAGGAAACGTTTAATCCTCCAAACATGATTCTGGTGAAATCTTCAACAACCACCAGAAACCATACTCAGAATGAATATCTAAAGCTGCAGAGGTTCTTTTTATTTCAAAAAATACTTTATTTATAAAAATATCTTTATTTGCAAAACTAGGCACTAAAGCAGTTCAGTTCTGTACTGCAGCATTTGAAGAAACAGACAAACATTGGAGTTTGACTCGATCCAACAAACAAACCAAAAGCATTTCTTATTTGTACAAGATCATATTTACACATATTTGAGGCACCATGAGGATCCGATCACTGAACAGACTCCCTTATGCCTTCAGCAGGAAGACTTCAGCTGGTGGTCTTTCCTCACCGTGCCTTGGGCGGCTGCCCCAAGCTTCAGTGCGTCCCTCAGCATGTAGTCCCGGACCTTGGAATGTGTCAGTCTGTCAGGGCCAACTCCTCCCTCTGGAAGACCCACAAGTTTCGGTCAGACCAAAGAGGACCTTTCAATGTGTTGATGGTCATCCAGTCGATGAGAAAACTCAAAAAGGGATCATGCTGTAAGATTGAGTGAAATAGAAGTTGATGGGAAGGGTGAGGGCAGTAACAAATTAAAAATACTATATATGAATGCACAAAGCATTAGAAATAAGATGGATGAGCTTGAGGCTCTTTTGGAAATTCTCAGATACGATATTGTGGGGATAACTGAGACATGGCTTAAAGTGGACAGGGCCTGGGAAATGAATATTCAAGGCTACATGTGCTATCGTAAGGACAGACTGACGGGCAGAGGGGGTGGGGTGGCCATGTTGGTAAGGGATGATATTCAGTCCCTTGCTCGGGGGGACCTAGAATCAGGGGATGTAGAGTCAGTATGGATAGAGCTGAGAAATTCTAAGGGTAAAAAGACCCTCTTGGGAGTTATCTACAGGCCCCCAAACAGTAGCCTGGATGTCAGATGTAAGTTGAATCAGGAGCTGAAATTGGCCTGTCGCAAAGATGTTACTACGGTTGTTATGGGGGATTTCAACACGCATTTGGACTGGGAGAATCAGGATGGTATTGGACCTCAAGAAAGAGACTTTGTGGAGTGCCTCCGAGATGGATTCTTAAAACAGCTAGTGCTAGAGCCTACCAGGGAGAAGGCGATTCTGGATCTGGTATTGTGCAATGAACTAGAATTGATCAGGGACCTCGAAGTGAAGGAGCCATTGGGAAGTAATGACCACAATACAATAAGCTTCAATCTGCAATTTGAGAGGGAGAGGGTACAATCGGAAGTGACAATATTTCTGTTGAATAAAGGGAACTATGGAGCTATGAGAGAGGAGCTGGCCAAAGTTCAATGGTGCAATACCTTAGCAGGGATGACAGTGGAGGAACAATGGCAGATATTTCTGTGTATAATGCAGAAGATGCAGGATCAGTTCATTCCAAAAAGGAAGAAAGATCCTAGGAGGACGCACGGGTGGCCGTGGCTGACGAGGGAAGTTAAGAAACATATAAAGTTAAAAGAGAAAAAGTATAACATAGCAAAGATAAGTGGGAAAACGGAGGACTGGGAAGCTTTTAAAGAACAACAGAGGATTACTAAGAAGGAAATACGCAGAGAAAAAATGAGGTATGAAGGTAAACTGGCCAAAAATATAAAGAAGGATAGTAAAAGCTTTTTTAGGTTTGTGAAAGGCAAAAAAATGGTTAAGACTAAAATTGGGCCCTTGAAGACAGAAACAGGGGAATATATTATGGGGAACAAAGAAATGGCAGAAGAATTAAATTGTTACTTCAGGTCTGTGTTCACTGGGGAAGACACAAGCAATCTCCCTGAGGTAACAGTGGCTGAAGGAGCTGAACTTAAGGGAATTTATATTTGCCAGGAATTGATGTTGGAGAGACTGTTAGGTCTGAAGGTTGATAAGTCCCTGGGGCCTGATGGTCTACATCCCAGGGTACTGAAGGAGGTGGCTCAGGAAATCGTGGATGCGTTGGTGATTATTTTCCAGAGTTCAATAGATTCAGGATCAGTTCCTGCGGATTGGAGGGTGGCTAATGTTGTACCACCTTTTAAGAAAGGTGGGAGAGAGAAAGCAGGAAATTATAGACCAGTTAGTCTGACCTCAGTGGTGGGAAAAATGCTGGAGTCTATTATAAAGGATGAAATTACGACAAATCTGGATAGTAGTAACGGGATAGGTCAGAGTCAGCATGGATTTATGAAGCGAAATTATGCTTGACTAATCTTCTGGAATTTTTTGAAGATATAACTCTGAAGATGGACGAGGGAGATCCAGTAGATGTAGTGTACCTGGGACTTTCAGAAAGCTTTTGATAAAGTCCCACATAGGAGGTTAGTGAGCAAAATTAGGGCGCAAGGTATTGGGGGCAAAGTACTAACTTGGATTGAAAGTTGATTGGCTGACAGGAAACAAAGAGTAGTGATAAATGGCTCCATTTCAGAATGGCAAGCAGTGACCAGTGGGGTACCGCAGGGATTAGTGCTGGGACCGCAGCTTTTTACAATATATATTAATGATATAGAAGATGGTATTAGTAATAACATTAGCAAATTTGCTGATGATACTAAACTGGGTGGCAGGGTGAAATGTGAGGAGGATGTTAGGAGATTACAGGGTGACCTAGACAGGTTAGGTGAGTGGTCAGATGCATGGCAGATGCAGTTTAATGTGGATAAATGTATGGTTATCCACTTTGGTGGCAAGAACAGGAAGGCAGATTACTACCTAAATGGAATCAATTTAGGTAAAGGGGCAGTACAAAGAGATCTGGGTGTTCTTGTATACCAGTCAATGAAGGTAAGCATGCAGGTACAGCAGGTAGTGAAGAAGGCTAATAGCATGCTGGCCTTCATAACAAGAGGGATTGAGTATAGAAACAAAGAAATTCTTCTGCAGCTGTACAGGGCCCTGGTGAGACCACACCTGGAGTACTGTGTGCAGTTCTGGTCTCCAAATTTGAGGAAAGACATTCTGGCTATTGAGGGAGTGCAGCATAGGTTCACGAGGTCAATTCCTGGAAAAGTGGGACTACCTTACGCTGAAAGACTGGAGCGACTGGGCTTGTATACCCTTGAGTTTAGAAGACTGAGAGGGAATCTGATTGAGACATAAGATTATTAAAGGATTGGATACTCTGGAGGCAGGAAACATGTTTCTGCTGATGGGTGAGTGCCGAACCAGAGGACACAGCTTAAAAATACGGGGTAGACCATTTAGGACAGAGATGAGAAGAAACTTCTTCACTCAGATAGTGATGGCTGTGTGGAATGCTCTGCCCCAGAGGGTAGTGGAGGCCCAGTCTCTGGATTCATTTAAGAAAGAGTTGGACAGAGCTCTCAAGGATAGTGGAATCAAGGGTTATGGAGATAAGGCAGGAACAGGATACTGATTAAGGATGATCAACCATGATCATATTGAATGGTGGTGCAGGCTCGAAGGGCAGAATGGCCTACTCCTGCACCTATTGTCTATTGTCTATTGGCTCAGTGTACGTTCCAGGGAACAGACCATCGAGCACAGAGTCCCGCATCATGGGGCTGCAGAGGAAACTTCAGTGAGAAAGTGACATAATTTATCTGAGAGCCAGTTAATACACAGAGGCACTGACAACAGTATTTCATCCTGAAAGGAACAGTTCCACCAACTGACTGATGATTACATACACACGTTGAGTTGTTCAAATTACGTTTGAGGTAAGACTCAGTTGGTAGCAGTGTTGCCACGAAGTCAGACATTTGTGGTTCAAATATGATGGAGTGCCTTACTGTTGCAACTGCCACCTTCAGATAAATTAATAACCAGATGTCCCATCTCCCCTCTTAGGGAGCTAGAAAAAATCCCATGCTATAATTGCAAACGAGAGTAGGAGTGTTAACCCCAGTGTTTTGGTAAATATTTATCTTTCATTGAACGGCAATGATGCAGATCATGTTGTAATCTCTTTAGCATCACAGGTTAAGAGCAGTTATGCCCACAGCTAGGGTGCATGATCAGTATTGTCAACTGATGGTCACCTGGGACTTGACGCAGGTTCTAGTGCTGACTGATATCTCTGTAAATAGTGAAACAATCTTAACTGGTGTGAACAAATATCCTCATCTTTTGGAAGTATCCAGAACCCCAATTTTGCAATCACTAATTTGTTGTTTGTGAGAGCTTGCTGTGCACACATTGCCTGCTGAGTTTCCTATATTGCAGCAGAGACTGTGCTTCGAAAGGTATTTCATTGGTTGTAAGGGACTTTGAGGCATCCAAGTCTTGTGAAAGGCACTGCATAACTCAGGGGGGGATGTGGGTGCCGCTGGCTGGGTCAGCATTCATTGCCTGTCCTTAGTTGGTATTGAGAAGGTGCTTTCTTGATCCGCTGCAGTTCCTTTGGTATGGCTGCATCCACAATGTCGTTAAGGAGGGAATTCCAGGATTCTGACTCAACAAACTGAAGGAATGGCGATCTATTTCCAAGTCAGGATGGTGAGTGGCTTGGAGGGGGACAGTATGTATCTGCTGCCCTTGTCCTTCTTGCGAATGATTAGTTGTGTGTATTGAAGGTTGGTTGTGTCACCATAGTGAGGAAGTTAGAAAGCCACAAGGGATCAGTTCCATGTTTTACTTCTCCTTCAAGGTGCATGGGGACTCAAGGGTTAAATATTTCACTGCCAAAAAGACTGACTGCAGTCTCCATTGGAAGCCTGTCCTCTTACAATATGGACAGAATATCTCAGTAGTGGGGGAGGCTGACTGTATCACAGTAGAGAAACCTATTGGAGCCACACATGTGGATTCCCCTGTAGCCTCAGACAGAAGTATTTACCCTTCCCAGACAAGACTAATAGCCTTGACCACAACCCTGTTAAACTGCTTCCTGCTCCCATTCTCTTATTTCCCCTCCATATTAGCATAGGTATGTGAATCCCCCATTTAGAGTAGGCAAAACCCTTCTGTTGTAATCTCTTCTCATCAACATATAATCATGGAAGAATATGATAATCAGTTCCATTCACACATCATCACAGGACATTGACATTCATCTGGCTTTGTAAATTCGTAACTACTTACTTTAAACAATGTAATGACAATCGACCATGTGACTGATAAACCTTTTGTTTAATCCCTATAAAAAATACTGTCTTTGTGTGTAGGGCAGAGATTCCTGGAGAAGTGTCACCACAAGTAGACACATGACTACTTTTGGGGATATTGAGAATCTCTCGCCAGCTGTCCAATAATAAAGCATCTACCGTTGTGCTGAAACTTGTGTCGTCTGGATTTGTGGAACAAAGTAAACATCAACAACAGCCTTGCCAGAGCATAGGGGCTGCTCACTTATTGGAGAGGGAAGCAACTGATGGCAATCTAGCCTGAGGGCCACTGGCCCTCAGACAAGGGAAGCAATTGAGAAGGAGAGCCCTTCATGGTAATATCAAGCCACTAATGGGAATTGAACCCACACTGTTGGTAGCCTACAGCTCTGTAAGCCAACAGTCCAGCCACCTGAGCTAAACTAACCCCCGCACTGCAGGTGTTGTCACAGTAACTTTGGTGAATTTCTGCCATGCATCTTAAGGCTGGTGCACACTGATGTTACTGAGAGACAAATAATCCCCAATCCTTCCAAATAATTTCACTCCTTTTTGTAGTCAGATGCAGCAGTAACGGGGTTGCAGTGTTTCCTGTATGATGAGAAATCTCACGGCAAATTCAGAAATACTCCCAAACTGTGGCAGCAAAGGTTGCATGGTTTTTAACAGGCTTTGGATCCTCCAACAAGATTGAAGGTGTGATCCATCTCATTTGTCTGCTGTCTTTTTGATTCGAGTGCCTTAAGAACTCCCCTCCCCTTTCCGCATGTGATGTGTTTGTTGTGTAACGCGTCTACTGAAATTCTGTGCAGAGGTGAAAAAAAAGTAGTCAACGTGGTGTCACTCGCAAGACACGTACCGCAATCCCCACTACCTTAGCCAAGTAGAATTTTCAGAGATGTTGTGGCACAATGGGTAGTGTCCCTGGCCCCTAAGGCAGAAACTCCAGGATCAAGTCCAACTCCAGGACTTGCATGACCAAATGGGTTGATTGTCAGTCTGTAACTCCTTTTGAGACACTGCTGGCAGGCATTAGGGGCAGGAGTTGTGGGAAAATGGCAATAAGGAGTGTCAGATTAACCTTTGACCCTGTTGAATGGAAGAGCATGTTTGAGGGGCTGAATGGCCTATTTCTTAGACAGTCAGAACTATGTGGTAGCTACAACACAACAGCCTCTTCCTGTGCTAAATAACTCTGTGTGCAGTCTCCTTGGTAGGTGACCTTTTCACTTTAAAGAATACTGCAGATGTTTTAAACTGATTACTGGAAAGGGAGGAATTCGACCCAGGAATGGTTAGAGTTCATACAATAATGTTGACATCAACTTCACCTCAGGGATCTTCAATCAGATTCCACCTCTAACCCACATCCAGGTATAACCCAAGCAAACGGCAAACTTCAATCAAGGATGACCCATTGCGAAAATGGTGTGGTGAGCTGCCTTCTTTAATACAACAGGATGGCTTGCGAGATAAGTTCAAAGTGTAGTTAAGACGTAACCACATTGTAGTGGGACTGCAATCTCATGTGAGCCAGACCATGGAAGACTAGTGGGTTGCATGATGGCACAGTGGTTAGCACTGCTGCCTCACAGCACCAGAGACCTGGGTTCAATTCCTGTCTCAGGCGACTGACTGTGTAGCGTTTGCAGATTCTCCCTGTGTCTGCATGTGGTTTCCTCCCATAGTCCAAAGAGGTGCAGGTCAGGTGAATTGGCCATGCTAAATTGCCTGTAGTGTTAGGTTAGGGGTATGGGTGGGTTGTGCTTTGGCGGGTTGGTGTGGACTTGTTGGGCCAAAGGGCCTGTTTCCCCACTGTAAGTAATCAAATCTACTCTAAAAACAGTAGATTGCCTTCCCTAAAGGGAAGATTGATTTTTGACTACAATTCAGCAGTCTCATGCTCACCCTTAATGCTACCAGTTTCTTTATCCAGACTTTAACCCAATTTATTGAATTTAAATTGTGAGCAAGTTTGGTCTCCTTATTTAGAGAAGGAATTGTGCCAGATGGAGTTCAGAGGAGGTTTACTGGATTAATACCTGAAAGAAACAAGTTGCAATCATTGAACAGACTGGGTGTGTTTCCACTGGAGGTTTAGACTAGTGAGGGGTGAACTAATCAAAGTGTAAAATAATCCTGAATGGCTTTGACACAGTGAACAGGAAAGGCACCTTCCCCTGCCACCGCAGGAATTGCAAAACCTGTGCCCACATCTCCCCCCTCACCTCCATCCAAAGCCCAAAAGGCACCTTCCACATCCATCAAAGTTTCACCTGCACTACTACACATGTCATTTATTGTATCCATTGCTCCCGATGCAGTCTCCTCCACACTGGGGAGACTGGACGCCTTCTCGTAGAGCGCTTCAGAGAACACCTCTGGGACACCCGCACCAATCAACCCCACTGCCCCATGGTCAAACATTTCAACTCCCCCTCCCACTCTGCCGAGGACATGCAGGTCCTGGGTCTCCTCCACCACCACCCCCTCACCACCTGACGCCTGGAGGAAGAACGCCTCATCTTTCACCTCGGGACCCTTCAACCCCAGGGTTCGTTAATGTGGACTTCACCAGTTTCCTCACTTTCCCTCCCCCCCACTTTACCTCAGTTCCTACCTTCCAGCTCAGCACCGTCCTCATGACCTGTCCTACCTGCCAATCTCCCTTCCCACCCAACTGGTCCACCCTCCTCTCTGACCTATCACCCTCACCCCCACCTCCATCCACCTATTGCACTCTCAGCTACCTTCTCCCCAGCCCCAACACCCCTCCCATTTATCTCTCCATGAAAGGTTCCGGCCCAAAACATTGATTCTCCTGTCCCTCGGATGTTGTCTGACCTGCTGTGCTTTCCAGCAACACACTCTCAACTCTGATCTCCAGCATCTGCAGACCTCACTGTCTCCTCTTTCCTCTTGTAGGTGAGTCCAGCACTAGGGTTCACCCTTTACGGACAGAGGTGAAGATAATTTTTTTATCTGTCAATGCAACTTTGGGACTCTCTGTCTCAGAAGGTGGTGGAAATGGGTCATTGAAGATTTTTCAAGGTACAGGACAATGGATATTTCTTCATCAAGGGATTAACGGAGGTTAACGGAGATGGAGTCTAGTCAGACCGCATTTGGAATATTGTGAGTAGTTTTGGGCCCTGTATATAAGAAAGGATGTGCTGGACTTGAATGGGGTCCAAGGGAAGTTTAACAAGAATGAGCCCGGGAATGAAGGGCTTGTCATAGGAAGAGCAGGTGAGGACTCTGGGTCTGTACTGATGGACTTTAGAAGGATGAGAGAGGGATTTGATTGAAACTTACAGAATACTGACAGGCCTGGACAAAGTATAGTTGCAGATATTTCCGTCAGTAGGAAAGACTAGGACCCCCGAGGGCACAAACTCAGGGGGAAAGGGTGACCCTTTAGAACTGAGATGAGTAGGAATTTCTTCAGCCACAGAGTGGTGACTCTGAGGAACTCATTGCCACAGAGTGTGTTTAAGACAGCACGGTGTCACAGTGGTTAGCACTGCTGCCTCACAGCACCAGAGACCTGGGTTCAATTCCCACTTCAGGCAACTGTCTTTGTGGAGTTTGCACGTTCTCCCCATGTCTGCGTGGGTTTCCTCCAGATGCTCCAGTTTCCTCCACTGTCCAAAAATGTGCAGGTTAGGTGAATTGGCCATGCTAAGTTGCCTGTACTGTTAGGTGAAGGGGTAAATGTAGGGGAATGGGTCTGGGTGGGTTGCTCTCCCGAGGCTCGGTGTGGACTTGTTGGGCTGAAGGGCCTGTTTCCACACTGTAAGTAAGCCAGGCAGCGACAGGAGGCTGGAAGAACACAGCAAGCCAGACAGCATCAAGTGGTGGAGAGGCCCTGAAGAAGGGTTACACCCGAAACGTTGACTTCTCCACCTCCTGATGCTGCCCCTTGCTGTGTTCTCCCAGCCTCCTGTCTGTCCCTCCTGATGCTGCCCCTTGCTGTGTTCCTCCAGCCTCCTGCCTGTCCCTTCTGATGCTGCCTGCCTTGCTGTGTTCCTCCAGCCTCCTGCCTGTCCCTTCTGATGCTGCCTGCCTTGCTGTGTTCCTCCAGCCTCCTGCCTGTCCCTTCTGATGCTGCCTGCCTTGCTGTGTTCCTCCAGCCTCCTGTCTGTCCCTCCTGATGCTGCCCCTTGCTGTGTTCCTCCAGCCTCCTGCCTGTCCCTTCTGATGCTGCCTGCCTTGCTGTGTTCTCCCAGCCTCCTGTCTGTCCCTCCTGATGCTGCCCCTTGCTGTGTTCCTCCAGCCTCCTGCCTGTCCCTCCTGATGCTGCCTGTCTTGCTGTGTTCCTCCAGCCTCCTGCCTGTCCCTCCTGATGCTGCCCCTTGCTGTGTTCCTCCAGCCTCCTGCCTGTCCCTCCTGATGCTGCCCCTTGCTGTGTTCTCCCAGCCTCCTGCCTGTCCCTCCTGATGCTGCCTGCCTTGCTGTGTTCTCCCAGCCTCCTGCCTGTCCCTCCTGATGCTGCCCCTTGCTGTGTTCCTCCAGCCTCCTGCCTGTCCCTCCTGATGCTGCCCCTTGCTGTGTTCCTCCAGCCTCCTGCCTGTCCCTCCTGATGCTGCCCCTTGCTGTGTTCCTCCAGCCTCCTGCCTGTCCCTCCTGATGCTGCCTGCCTTGCTGTGTTCTCCCAGCCTCCTGCCTGTCCCTCCTGATGCTGCCTGCCTTGCTGTGTTCCTCCAGCCTCCTGCCTGTCCCCCCTGATGCTGCCTGGCTTGCTGTGTTCCTCCAGCCTCCTGCCTGTCCCTCCTGATGCTGCCCCTTGTTGTGTTCCTCCAGCCTCCTGCCTGTCCCTCCTGATGCTGCCTGCCTTGCTGTGTTCTCCCAGCCTCCTGCCTGTCCCTCCTGATGCTGCCCCTTGCTGTGTTCTTCCAGCCTCCTGCCTGTCCCTCCTGATGCTGCCTGCCTTGCTGTGTTCTTCCAGCCTCCTGCCTGTCTATTTATGATCAAATAGTGGAGCAGGCTTGATGGACTGAATAATCTAATTCTGCTCCTATATCTAATGTTCTTATGGAAACACAAACACCCCAGCCATGATTTTATTGAATAACCAAAACAGGCTTGAGGGGCCAAATGGTCTGCTCCTATTTTTATAGCTTGTACATGCACCAGCTGTGATGGTGGGACTACAATCATAGGTTTATTTGTGGAGTATCAATGCTACCATACTGTCTTGGTTAGATTTTAGCTCGTGCCATCTCTTTCAAGTGTGCAATATTCAGTTATGTAGAACCCATTTGAAACCTTGATTTGCTTCCAATTTATAACTTGCTCTCAGATATTCTAAATATAAACCATTTGATTCTCACAGTCTGCCCTCAGACTTTTGCAGTTTTCTATATTTAAACCAGCCAAGCCCTTCAATTAGATTGTATTCTGAAATGTCTTCCTTGCATCTATTATTCTATATATAAATCACCAATTTCCTCTAGGTTATAGGCTTATAATAATTCCCAGATATTATCGCCAGCTCATACAGGTTTATTTTTCGTTTCTTTTTTTCTTGTGGACAACCCTGACAAGTCCCGAACTGACCTTGAGAAGTTGGTGGTGCGTCATTTTCTTCAGTTGCCGTGGTTTATCTGGTGTCAGTGCACCACTGCATTCTCAGAGTGGGAGTTCCAGTACTCTGACCCAGTTACACTGAAGGGACGGCGATATATTTCCAAGTCAGGACGGTGAGTGGCTTGCAGGGGAACTTGCAGGGTGTGACGTTCCCATGTACTTGCTGCCTTTGTCCTTCCAAATGGAAGTGGTCGTGGGTTTGGGAAGTGCTGTCAGAGGAGCCTTGGCAACATCCTGCAGTGTACCTTGTAGATGGCATACACTGTTGCCACTATGCACCAGTGAGTGGAGGGAGTGAGTGTCTAAGTTAATGGACGGGATGCCAATCAAAATGAGGCTGATTTCTCCTGGTTGGTAGTGAGTCTTTTAAGTTTCAATGGAGCTGCACTCAGCCAGGCAAGTGAGGAGTATTCCATCACACTCCTGACCTGTGTCTTGTAGATACTGGATAGGTTTTGGGGAGTCAGGAGGTGAGTTACTCACTGCAGGATTCCTAGCCCCTGATCGGCTCTTGTACTCTTTGTTGGGATAATTTGAGATGATAGAATCATTTTTACTGATGCTGATTTTCATTTATGGATCTAAGAGCATTAATGCTCTGGATAAATAAATAAAATCACAGAAAATTAGCAACAGGAACAGAGTAGACCATTCAGCCCATTGAGCCTGCTGTACTGTTCAATGTGATCATGGTTGATCCTTTACCTCAGCACCATACTCCTGCTCTCTCCCCATACTCCTTGACACCTTTACCTTCTAAAAATCTAATTCTTTCTTAAAAGTATTCAGTGACGTCTCGGCCAAGGTCTTCTGTGGCAGAGAATTGCACACGTTCACTACTGTCTGAGTGAAGAAATTTCTGCTCATCCGCCTTTATTGGTCAAAGCATTGAGTATAGGAGTTGTACAGGACATTGGTGAGGCCACTTTGGAATATTTCTTTCTATTCTGGTCTCTGTCCTATGGGAAAGATGTTGTGAAACTTGAAAGGCTTCAGAAAAGATTTACAAGGATGTTGCCAGGGTTGGAGGGTTAGGGCTTTAGGGAGAGGCTGAACAGGCTGGGGCTGTTTTCCCTGGAGCGTCGGAGGCTGAGAGGTGACCTTATAGAGATTTATAAAATCATGAGGGCCGTGAATAGGATAAATAGACAAGGTCTTTTTCCTGGGGTAGGGGAGTCCAAAACTTGAGGGCATAGGTTTAGGGTGAGAGGGGAAAATTTAAAAGGACCTAAAGGGCAATGTTTTCACACAGAGGGTGGTGCATGCATGGAATGAGCTGCCAGAGGAAGTGGTGGAAGCTGGTACAATTACAGCATTTAAAAGGCATCTGGATGGGGATATGATGAGGAAGGGTTTAGAGAGATATGGGCCAAATGCTGGCAAATGACACGAGATCAATTTGGGATATCTGGTCGGTATAGATGAGGTGGACCAAAGGTTCTGTTTCCATGCTGTACATCTCTATGATTCAGTCTGAAGTTACCCACACTGTCTCCTGACACCAGGACCCCTTATAAATATAAAAGCAATCTTTGGATGTTACAATACCATCCAGACATGTGAAGAGTCTAACACTGTGCAGTGAATCAGACTGCGCTGTAGTATTCATCATGCAGGAAGAATGTGAGTCTTGTGTGGCCTTACTTAATAGAATACAATAGAAATGTAGTATCAAGCTGTACCATCAGCATTAGATCAATAACAGTACAAAGCTAGTACCATGAGTTGTTAGCCCTACTTAAAGATGACTTGCATTTCTCAAAGGTGTATACATGTGCTGACTGGGACAAATACTGGAAGTTATGATCTAAGGGGGTCAGGCCTGGGAAAGGTGCAACGCAGAAGATTGCGGACTCTTAACACTGTTAGATATTGTACTGGAGGTCTTGCTGGAAGAGGGTAGAAAGAATGAGAGATATCCCAAATGCATGGAAAGGAAGGAAGCCCTGCATTGTCACTGGGAGCAGATACTGACCTTAACCCTTTCAAAGCCCCACAGACTTGGATGTTGTGTTGTGTCAGAGGTTCAATGAACTCACCCCAGTGGTCAAGGTCACCGAAGACACCTTCAGATGCACGGTAAGCTCAGAGAGTGCCCAAGCCACTATACCTTCCCCCAACTCCAACCTCTATCAATCAAGTCACATACTTGAAATTCATACTCACATTCATTTTGGGAAAGCAACGAGTTTTGGGAAGACAGATTTCACTGGATGAATCCTTTCACTGATTCAGCCAGGCACAATTGATATTTGTCTTGGTGTGTATCCTTGGAAACAGCACCTCGAGAACAGAATTCTGTTTCAGGGAGCTACTATGATGAACATCAGTGAAAACTGCTTGACTCGATCAGAACACGGTTTTGTTCCTCTCTTCCTGATTTGCTTATCTTGACTACTTCCGCACTATTTGCTCTGATGACTCTGTACAACTGAACGTTCCACAGTAAAGATAAATAGACTGGTTCAACTACCTCAGAGTGTCCTAACTCAGTGGGATTCATAAAAACTGTAGTTTTACCACCCAGTAAAACAGCCAGATACAGTATCGGTTCAAAACATCATTTCAATCATCGGCTGGAGAATTAAAGGGGAAACGTGTTCAAAGTGATGTCAGATCATGCTTAAGAATGGGTGAGCTTTAAAGTAAGAAAATCAAAAACTCAAAGGGTCAGGCACCATCTTAAAGCAAGGTCAAAGGTTGGGGGAGTTACACTTTCAGGTCTGTGAGCTTCCACCTCAGCAAATGGTTTTCAGTTTCAGGTCCAGAAAGAAAGAAAAGTTTGCACTGAGCTAGTGCCTTGTATGACCTTAAGATGTCCCAAAACACTTTACAGCCAATGAAGCCATTTTTGAAATGGTGTAATCTATAAAACATATTGCATCTGATTTTCACACAATGAACTGCCACAGAAGAACCACCATGATGGTGGCCAAGTCACCTGGTTCAATGCTGTGGCCAAAGGCCAGAGGATATGGACCAGGACACAGGAGTGGGGAGGGGGGAATATCCTGCAGTAGTGACTGTGGAATCTTCGATATTCACCTGGGGTAGACACGCACAGACTTGGTTTAATGTCCTGTGAATAACAACACCTCCTTTGGGAGAGCCACTTTGTGGTTTAGCTACCAATCACTCCCCAACACTGAACACACCACAACCTCAACAGGACTCTCAGACCACCCCCAACCCCAAGATGGATCATTTATTTTATTGCTAATTGTGGGATCTTACTTTGTCTAAGATCATCGTCACATTAACCTAAACTGAAACAGCCACCAAGTCTCAAAAATAGATCATGTTACACACTTAGATGCTTTTGTGAGGCTATATGTAAATGGTATAAATCGCTATGTTGTTTTCACATTAAAATGAAGTCACTATAGTCCCAGAGAAACAAAGGGCTGCTCCCTCATTACAGAGAGAGAGAGAGAGAGAGAGACAGAGAGAGATGACTGGTAGTGATTTTACCTGTGGGTCACCAGGCCTCAGATTAGGGCAGAGGTTGAGAAGCAGAGTCCTTCATGATAACCCAAAGGGAGGTCAGTTAGTTGGTTTGCAATACGGTGTAATGCTAACAGCAGGGGTTCAATTCCCACACTGGCTGAGGTTACCATGAAGGATTGTACTTCTCAACCTCTCCCCTTGCCTGATGCATGGTGACCCTCAGGTTAAACCACCACTAATTGTCTCTCTCTAATGAGAGAGCAGGCCCATGATTTGGTTAGACTATAGTGACCTTACCATTTCTTGTTACTTCTTCGTGGAACCAACTGTGGGTCCACCTACAGCATATGGACTATAGCAGTTCAAGCAAGTTGCTCCCCACTGCCTTCTCAAGGGGCAATTAAAACTGAGAAACCATCTCACCTGAGATGTCACCTCCCATGGACAAGGTAAATAAAAAGACCTTTTACTAGCTTTACATGCTACTTTATCATGCTGTTTGAAATTATGTTGCATTAATATCTGACATTGCTAATGATGTTCCCTGATGTATTTCAGTGTCATCCCCTCTCAGTGTGTCTCATTTGAAAACTAAGACATCCAAAGGGGTCGTCTTGAATTCGGCCAACGCGTTAAGCAGAGAAAATATTAATTCATAATATAATTCCATTAGAGAAGCCTATCAATTCTTAAACATGAGCAACTGGAAAACTATTGTGAGTTTTAAAGGATACACAGAGACAAAACAGTTCAAAGTTTCTTTGAGTGTTTTCCTCATGAGAGTAGATCTTTAACACTAGAGATTAGCCTGGTTACTCATATCATCACTGCTCCCAGTATTAAACCTTTTCCTTCTTATATTTCAATGAGAACTCTGTGCAGTGTTCACTATTCAGTCTAACCCAAGCACTGCAGAAGTGGTACCATGATAACCTCTACCAGCATAGTTCACTGCCCGATTGATCTGGGATGATTTGCCTTTAACCACTTTAACCCAAAGCTTTGATAAACCATCTCTAAGTTGCTCCTTAAACCTCTTTGATGAAGCCTTTGGGAGCCAGCATGCCCGATTTCAATAAGGCTTCTGACAGGGATGACCCATGCTGAGATTTTACAGGACCTTGGCAAGGCTCCTTCTGGAGTTCTGTCTCCAGTGCAGATTGCCCTAGGATGGATATCATTAAGTTGGAGAGGACTCACGAGAGATGAACCGGAATGTTTCCGGATACGGAAGGTTTGAGTTATGAGAAGAGGCTGGAGAGGCTGCGATTATTTCGCTGGAGCGTAGTGGGTTGAGGGGTGACCTTGTAGAGGTTTATAGAATCATGAGGAGTATAGGTAAGGCAGGCGTCTTTTCCATAGGGTGGAGGGTTTTAAGACTAGGGGTATGTTCTTAAGGTGAGAGGACATTTTAAAAAGACAAGAGGAGCGATTTGTTTTACACAGAAGGTGGTTCATATGTGGAATGAACTTCCAGAAGAAGGGTATCATAGAGTCATAGAGCACAGCATCGGTGCAACTCATCCAAACTCATCCATATTAATCTTGTCCCATTTGCCAGCATTTGGCCCATATCCCTCTAAACTCTTCCTACTCACATACCCATCCAGGTGACTTTTAAATGTTGTAATTGTACCAGTCTCCACCACTTCCTCTGGCAGCTCATTCCATACACGTACCACTCTTTGTGTGAAAATGTTTCCCCTAAGGTCTCTTTTATATCTTTCCCCCCCTCACCTTAAACCTATGCCCTCTAGTTTTGGATTTCTCTACCCTGGGAGAACGACCTTGTCTATTCACCCTATCCGTGCCCCTCATGATTTTATAAACCTGATGCTCCAGGGAAAACAGCCCCAGCCTATTCAGCCTCTCTCTATAGCTCAATCTCCCCCCCCCACCCCACAACCCAGGCAATCTCATTGTATAGTTATTATGTTTAAAAGACATTTCGATAAGTACATGAATAGGAAATGTATGGAGGATATGGCGGTAGGTGGGACTAGTTTAGTTTGGGATTATGGTTGGCATGGACTGGTTGGACCGAAGGGTCTGTTTCCATGTTCTATGACTCTCTGACTCTAATAATGGTGCGATACAAATGAAAATGATTGCTGTTGCTGCTCTGAACCCAATGAACCAGTGACAAACCTTGGACTGTCTTCCAATCTCATTTCCTTAGCATGCAATAACTGATCCATCTCTTGCTATCTGACATCGGTGTTTAGCCCTGTCCTCCAGGAGTTAACAGCTGATTGACTGACGACAAATTGCTCCCATATTATAAAATATGCCTGTGTTCCCTCCACTCTATATACTCGGCAGACTGTTCCTAATGATCTTAGTTTGTTTCCGGCGATGTGATTAAAACCACATGTGGGTACACGTATGCTAAAGCACAGCTTGACTGCCTTAAAGGTAAGGACTGGTGACTTGTTTTTCAATCTTCAATCATCTATTTCTCTCCTGTATCTCTGTACAAAATTCGGAACGATGGGGCGCTACAGGGGATATTTTGCAGACAGTTTGGTGTTTTGAATTTGCCGACACAGGACTTCGAGAGGAACAGTGGCCCAGTTTTTCTTCAGCTCAGTGCTCTCTCAGCTGAGAGACCTCAGCTGCGTTAACCCCTTAATGGCTGCCGATGTATTTGTTTTCTGATCCACGTTGAAGTGAGGGGACTGCCCTGAAGTAAGAGTGCATAAAAGCTGTTTGGACAGATAGGCAATGATATCACGGCATTACATGAGCCCGAGAAGACAGCTAAACTTGAAAACCACACTGAAAGTCTGAAATTGAAAGCGGTGGTGCTAGTTTATTGCTGAGGACAACGTTGCAATGTTTGCTTGGGATTCTTTGGAAGAGTGTTCCCTGGAACTCAGTCAATCCCTAATGTGACAGAAACTGTTTCCAGTGACACAGTGGCTGGTAACCAGAAGACAGAGATGTGAGGTTAATTGGCATAACAAAGACACCCAGAAGCATTTTTTACTGTTGTTACGATGGGGCACGCGTTGCGACCGCCTGTGAAGCACCGTACAGACGATTGCATGCAAGTAACCGTCTGCTCGTTTTACAGCTTTGGATAGATTCTGGTTGATGTTTCTTTGACACCACCTTCCAAATCCATGACCTCGGGTCTTGAGAAGGAAAAGGGGCAGCAGATGAATGGGAATGTCACCAAGGTCTGCCATCAAGCCACAGAGTGTGTGGTCAAGGCCATTCGGCCCCTTTAGCCTACCTCCATCATCAGTAACATCACGATTCTGGCCTCAAATCGATATTTCTGCTTGTCCTTCTTCCATTGACTAATTCATTCACTTCCACTGGGTCAAAATGCTGGACGTCTGTCCCTAGCTACAGGGTGGGTTGTACCAGCCTCGCATGGACTGCAGTGGTTCAAGAAAGCAGGTCAACACTAGAAGTAGTGGAGGCTGGTACAATTACAACATTTAAAAGGCATCTGAATGGGTACATGAATAGGAAGGGTTTAGAGGGACCTGGGCCAAGTGCTGGCAAATGGGACTGGGTCTGATTGGGATGTCTGATCAGTGTAGAGAAAATGGACTAAAGGGTCTGTTTCCCTGCTGTATGACTCTGTAACTCCGTAACACTCTCCACAGTAATTAGGGACAGGCAATGATTACTAGGTCAGCTAGTGATGCCCACATCCTGTGAATGAATTTTTTAAAATATATATTTTGAGCCTAATTCTGGCAAGACTGAAGCACATTAATGAATCCAGCTTTGTTCTTATCACAGTGTAATTTATTCATCACGGAATCATAGAATGGCCCAGGCCATTCAACTCATCATACCTGGACTTGTCTCTTTGAAAGTATAATCCAATTTGTCTACAGTTTTCCCATAGCCTTGTCAGTGACTCCCCCTCAGATTTATTTGATCTGCTTTTAAACATTATTACTGCCGTAACGCTTTCAGGCAGTGCATTCCAGATCACACGACTCTTGTCCTTAAAAATATGCTTTCTCATGTCACTTGTGGGTTTGCTTTTTTGGAAATTACCTCCCGTCTCTACCCGCTGGTTACCAAATTTTCAGTCACTAGAAACATTTCTCATTATTTGCTCTCACAAAATCCTCATGATCTTGAACATCTCTATCAAATCTCCCCTTAACCCCTTCATGATAAAGAGCACATTTGAATTTGTCTCACCCCCTCCCCTCAATATCCGCAAATTCTCTCATTGCTGGTAGCATTCCAGTGCATCTACCCTTTGGTTTCTTGAAAGCCTCAACCATCCTAATTTGCAGCATTCAAAACTGGCCATTGGCTCCCAAATGGGGCTGATTCAGCCATTAATTAAGCTTTAGCTGCAATTCATCTGCTTTTGCAATTCAATGCCTCTTTCCAGATTTTCTGAAGATAATGGATCAGCCAGTGTGTTTGGCAAGGCAAATCAGTTTCAGTCAGCAACTGTGATAAAGAAGCGAGGGGAGATTCCAACTGGCAAAGTTTACCCGTGTGAAGCTCTTGGGACAGAAACTGTTATGTAATTGACCCAAGGCATTTGAAATTCAAACTGTACAAGGTCTTAAGACGTGGATTCCTTATCCTGCCTTGCCAGCAGACTGCCCCCACTGGTACATGTGTGTATGGCAGGCACTAGTGGACAAAATGCACAATGCAGTTTCAAAATGCCACAGCCCTCGTCACTTTGCTCAACATCATCAGCAGATTTTCATCCAACCTGACTGAATCTGTAACAAAGGTATCAATGCCTTTTAAATGCCATTACCTATGACAATTTAAGATGAGGGGCATGGTGGCTCAGTGCTGCCTTACAGCACTAGGGTTTGATTCCAGCCTCAGGCGACTGTCTGTGTGGAGTTTGCATATTCTATCCTGTGTCTGCGTGGGTTTGCTCTGGTCTCCTCCCACAGTCCAAAGATGCAGGTTAGGTGAATTGACCATGCTAAATTGCCCATAGTGCATTAGTCAGAGGGAAATGGTTCGATGTGGATTACTCTTCAGAGGGCTGGTTGGGCCGAAGGGCCTGTTTCAGCACTGTAGGGAATCTAATCTAATCAAAAATCTAAGGTCCACTGAAATGGTGTCCCATTCATTAGGCCATAAGAGATGAATGTGATTTTAAAATTTGCAGCTGTTCTATAGAGCCCAAAGTGAAGATGGATCATCTCTGAAAACTGGTTATAGAAAGACTGTTCTGGATATAAGTCCATACTTACCAAGAAAATAGTTCCAGTTCTTGTATATGTGATATCTCAGGAGTACAGGTTCAGAGGAGATGTGAGGAAATACCTTTTTCACCCAGAGGGTGTTGGGAATCCAGAACTGACTGCTTGTAAGCATGGGAGAGTCAGAACCCTTATCACATTTGAGAAACTCTTGTTTATTTATTCATCTGTGGGATGTGGGTGTCGCTGACTGGGCCAGCATTTACTGCCTATCCCTAGCTGCCTTCTTGAACCGTTGCAGTCCATGTGCAGTGGTTGACCCACAATGCCATGAGGGAGGGAATTCCAGGATTTTGACCCAGAGACTATGAAGGAACGGTGATATATTTCCAAGTCAGGATGGTGAGTGCCTTGGAGGGGAATTTGAAGGTGGTGGTGTCTCCATGTATCTGTTGCCCTTATCCTTCGAGTTGAAAGGTGCTGTCTGAGGATCTTTGGTGAATTTCTGCAGTGCATCTTGTAGATAGTACACCCTGCTGCTACTGAGCGTCGGTGGAGGGAGTGACATTGGTTGTTCACTTGCACTGTTAAGCCATACAAGGCTATGTGCTAAGTGCTTGAAAATGGGATTAGAATATTTAGTAGTATTCGAACGGTGCAGACATGATTGGGGGAAGAACTTTTTTCTGTGCTGTAGATCTCTATGACTCTATAAATATGGCACTAGTTCCTCAGTCTTCAATCCAGGCGTAGCCAATCAAACACAGTGAGCATCGATAGTAAACAGATTCACATAATCAAACACAGAACAATTGAACAAATCAGGCAGAAATAGGGAAATATGGGTATGAATGGTTGAGGAACACTAACTGCGTGTTGAATTTGCTCTAGAGAATGTATTTTTGACATGTACACTCTTGATTTGAATTCCATTCCATTCTGAAATCATATTCTTATCTCATCATCTTCTGATCCTTTACCCTGAGCTGTGTTCTAGGAAGGTTTTGCCCGTGATGGTTTCTCATTAACTTCTGCTGTCTGGGGAAAGGGCAGGTGAGGAATGCAATCAGATCAGCCATGATCCCAGTGAATGGTGGAGCATGTTTGAGGGGCTGAATGGTCTACTCCTGTTCTTTTTTCTTCCAGTCTTATTGAAACTGGAATCAAACCTTTGTTGTAGGTATTATTCTGAACCATACACTAGCCATCAAACCAACTGAGTGAACTGGCTCCTCGATTTACATTCCACATACAAGCCTCAGAGGGAGCACAGTGTAAATTCACCAGAACAAAGTGGAATAAACTATGAGGACCTTTTAAACCTGATAGGGTTGTACTCCCCGAATTATAGAAGGTTGAAGGATAAGTTGATTGAAGGATAAGTTGATTAAATAAGTTGATTTAATTTCAGGATATTAAAGTGTTAGGGAGGATAGGGAGAAACTATTTCCACAGGTTAGAAAAAAACTAGAATGAGGGCACATAATCGAGAGCTAGTCTTTTCAGGAGTGAATCTAAGAAACCTTTCTTTGAGGTAAAAGTGGTGGGAATTGGAGCTTTTTTCATCACTTGGTAAGATTAATATTTAATTTTCAAACTGAGGTTGTTAGATTTTCTTAACATGGATATGGGCCCAGTGCTGCTCTATGGGGCTAGGTCACGGATAATCATAATTGCATTGAATGGCAGAACACATTCCACAGCTAAATGGTCTTTCCTGTTTCTCTTTGGAATCCCAGCAGAGATTGGGCCTTGTCCTTCCTTTGCCCCCTCCCCATGGGAAAGCAGATATGCACAAACACATTTGTTTGGTCGCTTTGTTTTTGCATCTTTGAGCTAATCCAACGGCTCGCAAAAAGAACGTACAATATCCATGTCGTGCCCAAATTGATGGGGAACATGGGTGAATGGCAGTGGCAACGGATTGGCCGATGAACATGCAATATTACAAAATGCATGTTATGCTTCAGACGTAATTGCCCTGTCCAATTTTTATGAGGTCCTGAAGCTGTTTTATAGATTTCCTTTTTGCTACAGATGTTACTGAGCTCTCTAGTGCCTGGGATATCTCCTTACAGTACACACATGGACTTGATTTTCTGCCCATTCGCTATGAACTGAGCTGAGAATTTTCTAAGCCTCTTTCTCTTTACTAATTTCCACCATTAAAACCTGAAACTCATGCCCTTTGAAAGATAGCTGGTGCAGTGGTAGACCTCTGCAAATCACTCTGAATTGGATACAACCAGGGACTAGAGCATTCGACTTATGACCAAGACCAAATGAAAGATCTCCAGTTGGCAAGATGGTGGTTATGAGTACAAGGTGACTGTCTCTGGGTGGCCGAACCTTCTTTCAGGTGTAAATAATAATGCTGGTATCAATCGACATTGGCGCAGAGGGGGCTATTGTAGTACAATGATAGTGTCCCTGCCTCTGACCTCAGAGGCCTGAGTTCAGGTCCCTCTCACTCCAGAGGTGTATAATAATATGTCTGAACGGGTTGATTAGGAAATTACGTAGACATTGGTGCCCAGTCACCTCATCATTCCAAATTATTAATTCACATCCGAGGTTCAAACCTTATCCAAGGCTTAGTGCTCCCTATCAGCATAAACCCCATCAGCCCTACAGCTCTCATAGAGGTTTACAGCATGGAAACAGACCCTTCAGCCTAACTTGTCCATGTTGCCCAGTTTTTACAATTAATCTAGTCCCATTTGCCTGCGTTTGGTCCATATTCCTCCATACTTATCCCATGCAGGTACCTGCACAAATGATTCTCAAATGGCAAAATTGTACTGGCCTCCACCACTACCTCAGGCAGCCCATTCCAGACACTCCCCACCCTCTACGTGAAAACTTGTGTCCGGGCACTTTTGTTTCTCTCCCTTGTAGCCTTAAACCTATCGATTCTAGTTTTAAACTCTCCTACCATGAGGAAAAGCCATCAGCTATCCATCTTACCGATGCTGCTCAAGATTTTATACATCTCTAGAAGGTCACCCTTCAGTCGCCTATGCTCCTGGGTAAAAAGTCCCAGTCTATCCAGTCTCAAACCTTCCAGTCCAGGTCGCATCCTAGTAAATCTTTTCTGTCCTTTTTTAAGTTTAATAGTATCCTTTCTATAGTAGGGTGACCAGAACTGTACACTGTACTGTGGCATTATCTTGTACAGCTGCATCAAGATAACCCAACAACTATACTCAGTGCTCTGACCAATGAAAGTAAGCATGCCAAAAGCCTTCTTCACCACCCTATCTACATGTGATTCCACTTTCAAGGGGCTATGAACCTGTACCCTTGAATCTCTTTTTGTTTTATAACATTCCCCAGGGCTCTACCATTTACTGTGTAAGTGCTGCCCTGGTTTGACCAACCAAAATGCAACCATATAGACTGTAGGGAAATAAATGGTGACATCTCGAAAAATGTCCATATTACGCAGGAGGAAGTGCTGGATGTCTTGAAACATATAAAGGTGGATAAGTTCCCCAGCACCTGATCAGGTGTACCCTCAAACTCTGTGGGAAGCTAGGGAAATGATTGCTGGGCTCTTTGTATCATCAACAGTCACAGATGAGGCTCCAAAAGACTGGAGGTTCGCTAACGTGGTGCCACTATTTAAGAAAGGTGATAAGAACAAGCCAGGGAACAATATACTGGTGAGCCTGATGTCGGTGGTGGGCAAGTTTTGGAGGGAATCCTGAGGGACAGGATTTACATGTATTTGGAAAGGCAAGGACTGATTAGGGATAGTGAACATGGCTTTGTGTGTGGGAAATAATGTCTCACAAACTTGATTAAGTTTTTTGAAGAAGTAGCAAAAAGGATTAATGAGAGGACATGATCTATATGGGGTTTGACAAGGTTCCCCATGGTAGACTGATTAGCAAGGTTAGATCTCATGGAATACAGAGAGAACGAGCCATTTGGATACAGAACTGGCTCAAAGATAGAAGACAGAGGACAGTGATGGAGGGTTGTTTTCCAGACTGTAACCAGCTGTGTGTGACAAGGATCAGTGTTAGGTCCACTCCTTTTTGTTATTTATATTTGGATGTGAACATTAGGAGGTATAGTTAGTAAATTTGTAGATGACACCAAAATTGGAGGCGTAGTGGACAGCGAAGAATGTTACCTCAGATTACAACGGGAGCTTGATCAGACGGGCCAATGGGCTGAGGAGTCACAGATGGTGTTTAATTCAGATAAATGTGAGGTGCTGCATTTTGGGAAAGCAAATCTAAGCAGGACTTATACACTTAATGGTAAAGTCCTAGGGTGTGTTGCTGAACAAAGAGACCTTGAAGTGCAGGTTCAATGCTCCTTGAAAGTAGAGTCGCAGGTAGATAAGGTAGTGAAGAAGGTATTTGGTATGCTTTCTTTTATTGGTCAGAGCATTGAGTACAGGAGTTGGGAGGTCATGTTGCAGCTATACAGGACATTGGTTAGGCCACTTTTGGAATATTGTGTGCAGTTCTGGTCTCCCTTCTATCGGAGGGATGTTGTGAAACTTGAAAGGGTTCTGAAAAGATTTACAAGGATGTTGCCAGAGTTGGAGGATTTGAACTATAGGGAGAGGCTGAACAGGCTGGGGCTGTTTTCCCTGGAGCATCGGAGGCTGAGGGTTGACCTTAGAGAGGTTTATAAAATCATGAGGGCCATGGTTAGGGTAAATACACGAAGTCTTCCCTGGGGTGGGGGAGTCCAGAACTAGAGGGCATAGGTTTAAGGTGAGAGGGGAAAGATAACAGAGACCTAAGGGGCAACTTTTTCATGCAGAGGGTGGTACGTGTGTGGAATGAGATGCCAGAGGAAGTGGTGGAGGCTGATACAATTGCAACAATTAAAAAGCATTTGGAAAGGTATTTGAATAGGAAGGGTTTGGAGGGATATGGGCCGGGTGCTGGCAGGTGGGACTAGATTGGGTCGGCATGGACGCGTTGGATTGAAGGGTCTGTTTCTGTGCTGTACATCTCTATGTCTCTATTCCACTTTGACCTTGCATTATCTAAATTAAACTCCATTAGCCCACTCAACCAGTTGACCAAAATCTCACTGTATTCCTAGATAACCTTCTTTACTGCCCATTACACCACCAATCTTGATGTCATCTATAAACTTACTAACCATCCCTCCTAAATTCTCATCCAAATCATTTATATAAATGATGAATAGCACCATCTTCAGATTTCATACTGCATACCAGACGGACGGTCGGAGAGCTGACAGCTTGGACAATGAGGAAGGATTTAAGGAGTGTATTCAAGAAAGGATAGAGAGAAAGAGGGAGAGAGAAAGATGGAGCAGCACATGAAGGAAATTCTCAAATTTACATGGAGGGAATTGAAAGCTCAGCTGCCAGTGTGGAAAGAAGAGAGTGTGCAAGAGGTCAGAATCGAAGGAGCATGGAAGTCTCAGAGGCTTTGAAGGAGTTGTTGAGGTAGTGTGTAAAATACATTCAATGTAATTTTGACTATATCAACAGAGATGATAGAGTAGGTTTTAAGATCCTTTCACACTACCTTCAATCTCATTGAAAACAATGAATGTCAATTCACCTTCCTTTTCATAGAGTCATAGAGATGTACAGCATGGAAACAGACCTTTCGGCTCAAATGATCCCACAAAATCAAAACCACCCTCCCCCGCTCCCTTTGATGTATAGAGAAGGCAGTTTTAACCAGTACACCCATTATACTGTCACACTGATAACACAGTTCCATCAAAGTCAATGCATCAGTTTATTAAGTGGGACAAATAATGGGCAATTTACTTGATGCTGGCTGTTTTGTGCAACCACCTGCTGCAAACATCTGTCCAGAACGTCTGAAGTTTGTTTCATTTGATCATTACTGTCCAGGCTATTCCTGATTGACCAGCTTCCCATCCTACATTTCCCTCAAACTGAGTGATTCAGGCCAGCTAAGAGTCAACAGATTAGCACCTCACACCTAGGCCAGATCAGGTAAGGTTATCTCTCCCTAATATTAATTGCTAATTCCATGGTCGCTATTAGTGAGACCAACCTAAATTTTATGAACTGCAGTTCGACATGTTTAGGTTTGAATCATTTCCATCAGCCCAGGCCCCCAATGACTGTGCCAGTGATATTGCCACAGCATCACCATCTACTCATGCAAGGATTGAGACACCAAATGACTCTCAATGCTAAGATAGTACCAATGTCCAGATGGTGTTGATGCCAAGATAAAGTCAACATCCAGTTAGTGCCAACACCAAGATAGTGCCAATGCCTTGATTGTGTTAATGCCAAGATAGAGTCAGCATCCAGATAGTTCCAATGTCTTGATAGTATTGGTGCCAAAATAGTGCCAATTCCTAGATAGTATCAATGCCAAGGTAGTACCAGTGTCCAGATGGTGTTGATGCCAAGATAGAGTCAACATCCAGATAGTGCCAATGCCAAGATAGTGCCAATGTCTAGATAGTGCCAATGTCTAGTGTCAGTGCCAAGATAGTACGTGTGCTAAGGTAATATTGCCAAATTTCCCATTTTCCTTCACTTTGAGAATAGACCCTCTGAACTTGACTCTGATTGACAACTACAAGTAAAATAAAAGTCCACCATATCTGCCTGGCTTCCTGCAATCCCCATCTCAAATCATTCGGAATCTTTTACCTGGTCTGAGCCTTTAAAAACAATGCCAGCTTTCGTAAGGGATAAGAAGACGTATTTAGCTGTTTATTTCTTCACTCACTGTTATACTCAAGCTGCATCCTTCCAAAGATGGCGATGAGCCACCCACAATGCATGTGACATAGTACCACCCACAGAGCCCTTCAGGAGCAGCCTGCAGGGTTTTGACTTGGCAACTTTGAAGGAAATGTGTATTTCTAAGTCAGGATGATGTGAAACTCAGAGAGGAACCAACAGTTTGTGATCTTCCCATGAACCTGCTGCCCTTGTTGTTCCAGTTGGCCAAAGTTGCGGGTTTGGAAGGTGCTGTCAAACGAGCCTGGGCTAGTTGGTGCAGTGCATCTTGTAGCTGGTATACACTGCTGCCAATGTGCACCACCGCTGGAGGAGGAAGTGAGAGTTGAATGTGGTTAATGGGACTCCACTCAAGAGGGCTTTGTCCTGGATGGTGTCAAGCTCCTTGAGCGTTGTTGGAGCTGCCCCCATCGAGGGCAAGTGGGGAGTATTCCATTATACTGCTGACCTGTGCCTTGTAGATGGTGGACAGGCTCTGAGGAGTCAGGAGGTAGATCTGGCAAAGGGCTTGCAAAGAATAAATGTGGTTATTATTGTTGCTGTGCTAAATTGCCCCACAAAAAGTAAAGTGGCAAAATATTTCACCTGTGCCAGCGGCAGGAGTAAAAATACACCTTTGCAGTCTGTAGTTTCCTAAGTGGAGGAATCTATCCCTGATTGTAATCCACAATGGGGAACATAAAACTACCTCACTGCAATAGCCAAAGGATCTGGTGAATTTATTGCAATCTGCCTGACATTGGCCATCTAAATAAATGTGTGTCACGGAGGTGCGCCCACCCCTCTAAGTGTTCTGCCTTGAATGCAGTGTGGCTATTCCTTTGGACTTTTCCTTATGTCAAACCAAAATAACGGCTTCAAGCCTTGAACAGTCTGCAACCATCTCCAAAATGTCCAAACTGATAGGTCAAAGGGCTGACCTGAGCCAAAGCACGCAGAGTTGCTCTTTCTTCTTCATTTCTTGAGCACAATCTTGGCTCAAAACCCTTTTACAGTCAGTGCATACATATCCTGTTACAGCTCCAAGCATTAAGAAACATGCAAGGCCAGCGTTTTCCAGTTGGAGAAATTTATTCCATCAGCTCCCTCATCATTTGAAACCCATGTTGACATTCCGTCTGGCTGCGGTGGGAAGTTTTATTTTAATTGCAATCCTTCTTTTTTCAGGATACTGTTTCAAAATCTCTAAAACAGGCAGCTTATCTCGGTCCACAGCTATAATCCTGATCGACGAATTGAACCGGTTCTGGGATCCCTCTGGTTTGAGTGGGTGAGGTCCGAAATAATTTGGGATCCATTTCTTTATCTCATTTCTGATTCCTGTCTGAATCCACCAGTGTCCAAATGGTGAGCAGAAGTGATAATCTATGGTGGCTCAGTGGTTAGCACTGCTACCTCACAGCACCAGGGACCCGGGGTTCGATTCCAGCCTTAGGGCAACCGTCTATGTGGAATTTGCATGTTCTCTCTGTGTCTGTGTGGGTGTCCTCCCAGAGTCCCAAGATGTGCAGGTTAGAGTGGATTGGCCATGGGAAATTGCCCATAGTGTCCAGGAATGTACAAGCTCGAAGGGTTAGCCATAGGGAATGCAGCGCTACAGAGGTGGGTCAGGGCGGGATGCCTGTAAAAGGGTGGGTGTAGACTTGATGGGCCAAATGGCCTGCTTCCACACTGTAGAGATTCCATAAATCTGGGCAGTACAATGCTGCAGTAAGATATCTATGACTCCAGCGGTGAAGGGGTTGAGAGTTTATTCCCAATTCTGGGTGGTGGGGAAGGACCAAGACAAGTGAGACCATAGTTTCCTAGTGTAGCCCAGACGTGAATTCAAAAGGTATTGCATTGGCCATAATCACAGGAGTAGGCTATTCAGCCTCTGAAGCTGCTGTATCACACATATAGAATGTAGCTGATGTTCTAACTCATTGTCTTTGTTCCACACCTATCCCTACATCCTCTTGATGCCTTTCATATCCACCAAACCCTGTCCTGAAAATGTTCAATGAGTGAACCTTCACAGCTGTCCGAGGGAAAGCATTCCAATCAATCACTGCCCCCTGAATGAAGACGTTTCTCCTCATTCTCAATCCCAAACAGTCAAGAATCATGGAAGGTTCTTGACAAAGGGCTTATGCCCAAGACATCGACTCTCCTGCTCCTCAGATGCTGCCTGACCTCCTGTGCTTTTCCTGTGCCACACTTTCCAATTCTGATCTCTGGCATCTGCAGGCCTCACTTTCCCCAAGAATCGTAGAAACCCCTACAGTCCAGGAACAGGCCATTCAGCCCATTGTGTCTACACCCTCCCTCCGAAGAGCATCCCACCCCAACCCAGCCCTTACCCTATCCCTGCAATTCCCCATGGCTAACCTACCTAGCCCACACATCCCTGGGTACAACGGGGCAAGTTCCCATGACCAATCCACCTAACCTGTACATCTTTGGATTGTGAGAGGAAATCCACGTAGACATGGGGACAACGTGCAAACTCCACACAGACAGTCGTCCAAGGGTGGAATTGAATCCAGGACCCTGGCACTGTGGGGCAGCAGTGTGCCACCATGCTACCCTTGTCCAAGCAATCTTACTCTAGGTCATGAAATTACATGTGGGCCTGGTATGGATGACACTCTTCCTTTGCTAGAGGGAATCAATGATTCAGATGTGCTAGTATCAAGGACGATAGGTTTACTGTGTTTTTTATTCATACATGGGGCATGGGCAAAATTTATTGCCCACTCCTAAAAGCCCAGAGGATAGCTCACAGGTAGCCTGTATGTCTGGAGTCATATGTAGACCAAGTAAGGACCTCAGATTTCCTCCTCAAAAGGACATTAGTGAACCAGATGGATTTTTGCGACAATGGTTGCATGGTCATTATCAGACTCCATGTTCCAGAATTCTTATTGAATTCACATTCCACCAATTGCCAGAGGAGGATTTGAACCTGGATCCCCAAAGCATTTAGATTAACATCTGATCAATAATACCATCACCTCTCTTTCTCAGATTGTACTGATTGGATTGAAATTCCACAAGGTATTGTAGTGAGATTTGGAGTCATGTCCCCAGATTATCATGCAATTCGCGACTACTAGTCCAGTGACATTACCATGACGTCACCATCAACCCCTGCACTTTACACATCGGCTCCGTCTTAACAAATCTCAGTACAATTCCAGTGGGATTCCTGTACTCTAATCCTCTTGCAATAAAAGCCCTTTGGGATGTTCAGACATCCAGAGATTTGGAGTGGCACAATGGCTCAATGGTTAGCACTGCTGCCTCACATTGCCACAGTCCTGGCTTCAATCCCAGCCATGGGCATCTCTCTGTGTGGAGTTTACACATTCTCACTGTGTCTGGGTGGGTTTCCTCCCACAGTCCAAAGATGTACAGGTTAGGTGGATCGGCCATGCTCAATTGCCCCATTGTGTGCGGGGTAGCCATGGCAAATGCAGGTTTATGGGGATGGGGCGGGTACAGATGGGATACTCCTTCCAGAGTTGGCACAGACTTGATTGACCAAATGGCCTCCACCTGCACTGTGGGGATCCTATGATGTTACTCCTTGCGTTTTATTTGGCTTGGTGCGAACCCTCTTAAGCTCAGAGTCAAGAGGTCAGAGGTTCAAGCTCCAGTCCAGAATGCAGGAGGAGTAGAGTTGAGGTTCAAACTGGATCAGACCTGATCTTATTGGATGGTGGAGCAGGCTTGAAGGGCTGAGTGGCCTCCTCTTGTTTCTGAGATCATATGTTCGGAGTCAAGGCCAGTGCAAGGCTGAGAAAATGAAAGTGGTGGCTGGCCGTGGGTCCATCAGTCCCTAAGGGTGGTCTAAAGGATTCCCAGGCTGACCAACATTCATCTCCCGACTGGCTTCAGCACAAATTGTCGTTGAGCACTCTTCCTCTGCACTGGCCACGTTTCAGGAAGTGCCTGTTAACGTTGTCTTGCCTCGGAACTTCCCGAGATCGTGGGAAGAGGCTAAATCAATGCAAATCCTTCAACCCTTTCTTCATTGGTACTTACTGCCTAAGGAGGCCTGAGTTCAGCTTCCGTAAGATTGTCATGGAATCGTTTCCAGGCCTCCGTTCCCCCTCCTCCACAAAGACACAGCTGGTTTTCATCTTACTGAGATAAAAAGCAGCTGGAAAAAGTTTACTTTGAGCTTAAAGATTTGATCTTTCTTTCTCTCCAAAAAGACACATAGTGTGGCCTGTAAACCTCAGCAGACTCTGTTATCCCTCCTCCCACCACCCCCCTCCCCTTCAGGTCAAAGAATACCCACTTTGCCAAAAAAAATATAAAACCAATTAGACAGAACAAGCTTGCTATTTTCAGCTGACTCTAAGAATCCTTTTCTCTCTCTCTCTCTCTCTCAAACTAACAAGAGCAGATTCTTAATTCTTGGAAAGACATTCCCACCGAAGGAGATAGATGTGTGAAGAACAGAGGCAGCGGGGAGAGAAGGAGTGAGGGAGGGGAAGAAAGGAAGGGAGTTGAGAAGAAAATATAGAACTCTGCAGAGATTTGGAGCCAAGCAAATTAATGCATTGCTTTGACTCTCAGTTGTCTTCAGACTGGAAGTAGCGAAAATCAAGGGACTGAGTAGCAAGAGCCAAGCAAAAGAACTGAACGCTTATTTTCTCTTGCAACAGGGTGGAGAGTAAAAAGAAATCGAGAGAAATAATCCCATTTCTTGAAAAAAAATACTATTTTTCTGCTCGTGCTTGAGGGGGATTTATTCCAGAGAGCCTCAGTGGGTGAGTGTCTCCATTTATTTCTCTGCCTCCTGTTGTCTTTTCTACAGCTGATTTGTTGCTGGTTAAGGACTGAGTGACTCCAGTAGCTTCAGGCTCGAAGGGACCTGCCATCCATTGGTTAATCTTCCTCCCTGATTGAAGAGGAGGAGCTGCAGAGGCCTCAGACGTGGTGACTGTGTGGGTGTTGGACTGGAGCAGGAGAAATTCTCGGACAGGCTTGGCAGCGACAGCTCACAGAAAACCAGTAACTGTCCGTTTTGTTTAGATTCTTCCGCTGGGATGTGGGCTTCAGTAGCTGGGCCAGCCCCGTCCTTAATTGCCTTTTGAGAAGGTGGTGGAATGCTGCCTTCTGGAACTGCTGCAGTCCACTTGCTGCTGTAGGTGAACTCATAATGCTGCTAGGATTAAGGGAAATCCAGTGACACTGAATGAACAAAGATACGTTTCTGAGTCAGGATGACGAGGGAGTCTTGCAGAGGGTGAATTCCGACGTAACTGCCACCCCTGTTTATTATTATTTATGCATTTTTGTGGCATCACTGGCTGCGCCCAGCATTTATTGCCCATCCCTATTTGCCCTTGAGAAGGTGGTGGTGAGTTACCTTCTTGAACCGCTGCAGTCCACCTGCAGTGCATTGACCCACAATGCCATTCCAGTTGGTAAAGGTCAGAGATTTGGAAGGTGCTGTCGAAGGAGTCTTGGTGAGTTGCTACAATGCAACTTGTAGATGGTACATGCTATGCATTAGGTGGCGAAAGGAGTGAATCTGGAAGTTGGTCAATGGTGTGCCAATCAAGTGGGCTGCTTTGTCCAGGATGATGTTGAGCTTCCTGAGTGTTGTGGGAGCTGCACTCAACCAGGCAATTAGAGAGCAATTATTAACTTCCTGATTTGTGTCTTGTTGATGGCGAACAGGTTTTGAGTATCAGGAGGTGAGTTAGTCACCACAGAATTCATGTAACCACAGTATATCTGTACGGTTCATCCAAACCAGTTTCTGGTCGATAGTAACCTCCAGGATGTTGATGGTGGGGGACTCACCACTCAATGTCAAAGGCCAATGATTGGATTGTCTCTTATCAGAAGTGGTCATTACTTGGCAATAGTGTGGCACAAATATTATTTGCCACTTATTGTTCAGGCCTGATTGATATTCAGGTCTTGCTGAATTTGCACATGGACTGTCTCATAGAGTTGTGACTTATGCAATCATTAATGAGCATCCCTACTTCTTATGATGGAGGGAAGGTCATTGCTGAAGCAGCTGAAGATGGTTGGGCCTAGGACACTGCCCTGAGGAACTCCTACAGAGATGTCCTGGAGCTGAGATGACTGACCTCCAACAACCATGACCATCTTCCTCTGTGCCAGATATGCCTTCAACTAGAGAAGGTTTTCCCATTGACTCCAGTTTTGTTAGGGCTCCTTGATACCACACTCAGTCAAGTGTTCCTTGATGTCAATGGCAATTGCTTTCATTCGCACTCTTGGGTGGAGCTCTTTCTCCATGGTTTGGATCAAGGCTGTAGTGAGATCAAGAGATAAATGAATTTAGCATTACTCCATACTATTGTCCATCAGCTAATGGATCAGTACTCCTCCATGTTGAATACCACTTGGAGGATTTGAGAGGATTTCAAGGATGTAGAATTGATGGGGGATTTAATTATCCACCAGCAAGAGTGGCTCAGCCATAGCACTACTGGTGGAGCTGGTTGGGTCCTGAAGGACATAGCAAATTAAGCATCACGGAGCAGGTTAATATTTAGTCCAGTTGGTAATTGATGATACCTTCCATCATTCTACTGATGATGGAGAGTAGACTGATGGGGCAGTAATTGGTCAGGTTGGATTTGTTCTGCTTTTTGTTACAAAATATCCCTGGGCAATTTTCCACATTGTCAGGTAGATGCCAGTGTTGTAACTGTACTGGAACAGCTTGGCTAGGGGAGTGGCAAGGTCTGGAGCACAAATCTTCAGTACCTTTGCCGGAATGTTGTCAGGGCCCATAGCCTTAACTGTATCAGGTGTCTCCAGCTGTTTCTTGATATTATGTGGAGTGAATCGAATTGGCTGAAGTCGCGGGAACTGTGATGGTTGGGACCACTGGAAGAGGTCAGGATGCATCATCATCCACTTGGCCCTTCTGGCTGACGATTGCTGTGAAAGCTTCAGCCTTATCTTTTGCACAGATGAGCTAGGCTCTTTCATCGTTGAGGATGGGAATATTTGAGGAACCTCCTCCTCCAGTGAATTGTTTGTTTACCCATTACCATTCACAACTGGATGTGGCAGGACCTCAGAGCTTAGATCTGATCCATTGGTTTTTGGGATCGCTTAGCTCTGTCTGTCACTTGCTGTTCATGCAGTTTGGCAAGTAGTCCTGTTTGGTAGCTTCACCAAGCTGACACCTCATTTTTAGATATGCTTGGTGCTGCTCCTGTATGCCCCCCTGTACTCTCCATTGAACCAGGGTTGATCCCCATCTTGGTGGTAATGGTTGAGTGGGGGATATGCCGGGCCACGAGGTTACAGATTGTGCTGGAGGACATTCTGCTGCTGTTGCTGGCCTACAGTGGCTCGTGGATGTCAAGTCTTGAGTTGCTAGATCAGTTTGAAGTGTGGCCCATTCAGCACGGTGATAGAGCCACACAACACGAAGGAGGCTCTCCTAAATGAGAAAGTGAGTTTTGTCTCCACAAGGATTGAACAGTTGTCACACTTGGCAATACTGTCATGGACAGATGCATCTGATTGATAAGGATGAGGTTCAGTATGACTTTCCCTCTTGTTGGTTCCCTCACTACTTGCTGCAGACCCAGTCTCGCAGCTATGTCCTTCAGGACCCGACCATCAGTAGTGCTATGGCTGACCCACTCTTGCTGGTGGATAATTAAATCCCCCATCCATTCTACATCCTTGAAATCCCCTCAAATCCTCCAAGTGGTATTCAACATGGAGGAGTACTGATCCATTAGCTGATGAACAATAGTATGGGGTAATCAGCAGGAGGTTTCATTGCTCATGATTGACCTGGTTCCCATGAGACTTCATGAGGCCTGGAGTTCCTGTTGAAGGCTCATAGACCAAACCCCCTGCCCCTTGTCTGTACACTGCTGTCGGTGGGACTGGACACACGCCCAGGGATGGGGTATTTGGGACATTGCCTGTGAGTATGACTGTGTCAGGGATGAGGATAGGAAAGAATTCTGCAGTGGATGACTCGCTAGTGATGGTCTAAATTAAAGAAAATGAATCGCGCTACACAAACCTTGAGTTATTGACCGTTTATTTATGAGTTCACGGGGAGAGATAAGTTGACCTAATGGTGACAAGTCGCTCTGATGAGATACAGAGAGTTGCGTGATTATATAGGTTACAATCATTTAACAATGAACAAACTGTTAATTGCAGTATAATGAGTAAATGGGCACTCTGCCCAGTCAGTAGCCTCAGTCACGTAGTGTCTGGTTAGGAGCTGATAAGCAAATGTTAGTATTACAATAGATTTTGTAAAAGAAGAGCATTCCCATGCTGGGAAAGAACTATACTATCAGGTGTGAGTACAGCGGCAAGGTCAGCCACCTCACTGGGCCTGGGTATGTACAAACTTAACAAGCACCCACTAATATGAGATTTAAAATGCATTCCAGGCTTTTAATATGCGACAAGATAGCTGCTTTGGTTATAACAAATCTCCCACAATTCCTTCCTTTTTTTCCCCCCAAATTAGAAGGGCAGTTCAGAGGAATTGGCAAAAGGAGGGACATAACCAGACCCGGGGGAGGTTGTCGGGCGGTGGGAGTTCAGGGACGTTCAGGTAACTGTCAGAAGAAGGGACATCAGAACTGAGAGACTCAACTAAGTCATCAACTGGTGGAGGAACATTAGAAACAGGAAAACGTACAAACAGGGGAATTTGACATCAGTACGAGTTCCCTTTCTACGGGGCACTGAAGCCTTAAAAGGTGAAGTGTGGGAATGGTAAAGGAAAGGGACAACATATCCAAGGTACCAGCTGCCAGTTCAGGAGACAGGCAGCCAGGGGTAGCCCCTCTGGCCATGAAACAGGAGAATTTGGCATCAGTAGTGACCCAAAATGGGTACAGCATTGTTTAAAGAAAATAATGATAAGGGAGAGGAAAACGAAAACAGCAATGGGAACCACGAGGCCCTGTAGAAATGTAGAATCCCAAGAGCCAAGCAAACTACCCAACCAAGTCCAAAGATCCCAATGTGGGTTAGTGTCATGGAGAGAGGTAGCTTCCTTGTGAATGTGAGCAGCTATGTTCGTTTTCACTGGAGTCAGGGATGGAGGTGCAACAGTCGGAGACGATAAGGGCACAAGTACCCCCTTTCTTGGCCAAGCGCTAGTCGAGGGCCATGCAATTCTGGAGGGCCACAGTGCGGGCATCCACCATGTCCGTGTTTAGAAGGACAAAAGCCGAAGCAGTGGCATTGGCAACATCTTCCAGATTGATGGCAGCAATCCTTTGAACCTCAACTTCAAGTTGAAGGGCATAGGGAGGGGAGAAATTAGTTAAAAGGTGCTGAAAGGTAGTAAGAGTTCTCCTTCTACGGGGCATTGCGGTCTAGAAAGGTGAAGTGTGGAAGTGGTAAAGGAAAGGGACAATATACCCAAGATGGCAGCTGCCAGTCCAGGAGGCAGGCAGACAGGGGTAGGCCCTCTGGCCACAAATGAAACAAGTGCCACTGAAAGCGAACCAATGATCGCATTGGATACCAATACAAAAGGTGGTGAAAGAGGAAGCAATGGCAGTCCTGTTGGGAACAGTGAGGATAAGTATGCTGCCATCCACAGTGGATTGGAAATCAGATGTGGAAAGGAGGATGGATCGAAGGCATTTACTGACCCCAGGTCGCCAATCCAAAGGATGTTTACTTTTAATGCAAATACTTGCTAGGGGTGTAGTCATGGCCGTGACCTTGTTAAGGAAGAGAGATGGGGGGGGTGTGTGCGTGATAGATTATAGCGCAGCTGGACCCAGCCTTCAAACCTGTCCTGTCCATCCTGTATCCCACTGATTGCCAGCGGAAGCGAGTGTTGTCCCCATAAATGGAGGGGGCACCTCTCAGCTTCAGGAAGGTAGGAGTGATACGAAAGCAGCTGAACGATGTTGCCACCACTCAGCAGTGTTCGGTTCATTAAAAGTTACGGCCCTCAAGGGAATCCCACCTTTTGAATGGAAAGGAATGTGTGCGCAAACCCAGCAGCCAGAGTGGCTGACCTTCTGTGCATGAAGATATGTCATGTAGAAAAAGGTATGAAAATGCGATTCTTTCTCACTGAGGCCCCCAGTCAGGAAAAGAGCAACATGAGAAAAATGAGCAAAAGCAAAAAAATACCAGTAAGAACAATCAATCAGAGCCATCTGCGTCATGGGCTTTGCTGGTAACGGGAATCAATAGATATCCCCCCTGGGGTAGTGCTCTCTTGAACTGCGTGGCTTGAGTCCATTCTGTTCTCCCCTCGATCTTGAGAGCAGTTGGGGTCACCAGAAGGACAAGGAATGGGCCTTTCCATCGAGGAGAGAGGGAGAGTTCTTTTCAAACGATTTAATCATAACATAGTCTCCTGGCTGGAAAGGATCGGTGGTTGGAACAGGAGTGGCTGCTTTGACAATGTCATGATTCTGAATGATAAGTTCTGAAAGGGCCTTAGTATAATCAATCGAAGACTCCCGTGTCAGGAGGAGAGCCACATCAGCAGAGAACACTGGAGGCCTAGTCACAGTCGGCAGGGTCCGCCCATTAAACTCTCAGGAGGAGTGAGGCCCGTTGTGCGCTTAGCCTGATTCCGAATGGAATATAGAGCAAGGGGCAGTGCTTCAGGCCAGGGTAAGCCAGTATCCTGTGTTATCTTGGTGAGGACCGTTTTAAGGGTGGCATTCATCCTTTGCATCATAACCGAGGACTGTGGTTGATAGGGAGTACGATGTTGCCAGGAAATTCCCAGAGCCTTACAAATAGCCTTAACACCTGATGAAGTGAAATGAGTGCCCCAATCACTGTCAATAGAGCCAGGGATGACATCACTCATTAAACACTTAACAGCTGTCCTGGCATCATCCTTCTTAGTGGCAAAAGCCTCAACCCATTTGGAGAACACATCAACAATCGCCAGTCCGGAGTGGAAAGCCAGCCTTGCTTGCATGTGCGCAAAATCGATCTGCAGTTTCACAAAGGGGCTAGCAGGGACAGGAAGATGATCAAACTTGAGCCAGTGGCTGAGCGTTATTGTTCTGTAGGCGATTACAGTGCACAAGCAGCAGGAGTGAAGCCAGTGGCATACCAAAACTGTGCGATTGCATGGCACAAGCCCCATTCACCATCATGACCAACTCCATGAGCGAGGCAAAAGTGAGGACTGCAGAGGTCGGAGACCATGAGCGGCCAGGACTAGGACATGTAGATGAGACTTAGGGCAGATGATGCGGCCATCAGGAGGTGTAAGAAGATGAAGGGATTCAGATTCAGCGGCACCTCAACCAGCCCACTGAGCGCGCTCAGACTGAGGGGCCCCCCTGCTGAGCGTCACAGATGCCTTTCATAAGGTCAGGAACAATGGGAAACTGGCGTACCTTAGGGGGTATGTAAATCCAGCTTATTTGGATTAGTAGCAGCCACCCGGGCAGCCATATCAATGAAGGCATTGCCACAGGTGACATTATCTCCAGCAGACCTGTGTGCAGCCTATTTGATGACAGCCACAGCTGAAGGGAGGAGAATGGCCTCCAAAAGATTATTAATAAGCTGACCGTGTTGTAAAGATTTACCTGAAGAGGTGATGAAACCCCATATGCTTCCAGAAGGTGCCAAAAAGCATGCACCACTCTAAAAGCATAGTGGGAATCAATATAAATGTTAACAGACTTTCCAGTAACTAAAAGACATGCCCGTGTAAGAGCAAAAAGCTCGATTACCTGTGCAGAAGTACCATTAGGGAGCTGGCTGAAGATTCAAGGACCTTAGATGGTGTGCAGACAGCATAGTCTGCCAGTGTCAAATGGTCTGTAGGCCTGTGGGAGGAGCCATCTGTAAAAAGGACCAATCAGAATTGTGCAGAGGAGTCTCAGAATGGTCTGGGCGAGGGGTTAATGGCATCACTGATAACGTTTAAACAATCATGGTCAGGAATCCCTAAGAAGTCGGTGATAGGAAGGAAGGTAGCGGGGTTCAAAGACTGGGAGAGTAGGATGACCTCATAGCCTGTACGCCTGGAAGCAGTGAACTGTTGGGTACCTGCAGAATTCAGCAGCAGGGAAACCGAATGTGGAACAAAACCCGTGCATGGGTGATCCAGCACAAGGTGGGGAGACTTTTCAACCAGTACTAAGGCAGCCGCCACAGCTCGCAAACACGCCAGCATTCCCCTTCCAACAGGTGGCAACTGGACAGAGTAAAACGCTACAGGGCGCCGGAGATCCCTATGCATCTGCATCAGAATTCCAGAAGCATAACCCTCCCTCTCAGCAACATGTAGTCGAAACGGCTGTGAATAATCCGGAAGATCCAAAGCAGGTACACAGCTCAGTGCAGAGTTCAAACGTACATTTCAGGGGTCCACTGTAGTTTCGATGGGTTCTTAGGCAAAGACACCTCTCTCAAAGACACATCAATCTCACGAAGATCAGGAATCCAGTGCCTGCAGTAATTCACCATCCCCACAAATGACAGAAGTTCAGTATGTGTTGCAGGAGGAAGGAGATTTGCGATGGCCTTTAAGCGATCAGGAGCAAGTGTCCTAGTAGTCACCCAAGTAATGAACAGTGGGCTTGCAGAGCAGCATGTTAGCCAAGGAAACCTTGTGGCCATCCTGTGCCAAGCACTGAAGCAGGGCAACAGTACCTTGCCTGCAAGCATCAGATGTAGCGTGGGCAACGAGTAAATCCTCAGTGTCTTGAACAAGGACACAGTTGCAAGGCATGTGGAGGGTTCTCAAGGGTCCGCGGAACATCAGAAGCATAAACAATGGGGCTCTCCGTGTACGCTTGGGGAAGCCAAGTCCATGGGTACTGACGGCCACCGAAAGTAAAGGCAAAATGGTACTGACTATCAGGGGACAACTTAATAGAGAAAAAGGCAGAGTAGAGGTCGACCACGGAAAAATAAATGGCTGAAGCAGGGGCATTAGTGAGAATAGCATTAGTGTCAGGGACTACAGAGGAGAAAGGAACAACAACAGAACTGACAGCCCACAGATCCTGGAAAAACCTCCACTTGTCAGGCTTGCCAGGTTTAGGCCCGGGCAAAATAGGGGCATTGCAGGGGCTTTGCATTGGAACGAGAATGCCCTGGTCTAAAAGGGAAGCGATAACAGGCCCAATGCCCTCAGTAGCAGCGGGAGTGTGCGGATACTGACACACTGACGGCAGGTGAGTGCCAGCTTTAAAGTAACAGTGTGTGGAGAGGCAGAAAGGACTAAACCCGCATAGTTAGGGTGGAGGGCCCATAGCACAGGTGGCAAATCGTCTAAAAGCTGCAGGTGACGTAGGAGAGTGCGACCAAGGGGTCTGGCGTAGGGAAGATAGCGCAAATGGTGGAAGCAGGAGGGTGCAAGCAGAAACCATCCAGACTCAGCACAGCAATATATAAGGATGACAAATCGCCAGGAACAAGGGGATCTAACGAACAGGGAAATAAACAAAGACACGCATGCATAGAGGATAAATCACCAAGCGACCAGGGGGTTTTCAGGACAATGGGAACAAAAGGAGATGCCAGAGAGCAGAAAACCCGGGCTGTATAGAAGAAAGACAAACATCAGCAGAAAGTCCCTGAAAACTGACCTAACAAAGACCATATGAGGGTAATATCAGAATTCATATTTAGGTGACAGCCAGCAAGTGCAGAGTAACCGATCGGGAGTGCAGAGCCAAGCAGCTGAACAATAGAAGTCTCTAAAGGGGCGACACGTCAAGAGGATCCAGCCCAGAAAAGAAACGTGAGGGGACGAAGAGGCGACTGCTGCTGCGAAATAAGGGAATTTAAAAACAAGTGAAGCGGTTTGATGGCAGACTGCCAGCTATAAACAGCGGCCACTGGTGAGGGTAATGGTAGGGGCTCAGTCAGAGTCAGAGAGATACACAGCATGGAAACAGACCCTTTGGTCCAACTCGTCCATGCTGACCAGATATCCCAACCTAATCTAGTCCCATTTGTCAGCACTTGATGTATATCCCTTTTAATATGTGACAAGATGGCTGCTTTGGTTATAATAAATCTCCCACAGTCAGGCTGTTTTCTTGATTAGTCTGTGAGACAGCTCTGCCAATTTTGGCATGAACTCCTGGACAATGGGTAAGGAGGAATTTGCAGCCTTGAAGGTTCTGGATGTACTATTGTTATTTACAGTGTCTTGGTTGATGCCTGCATCAGTCCAATTTCATTCATCTCATGACTTAGATCCATCAGAAAGGCTTGGTAGGTCATTTCAGAGGGCACTGAAAGGTCAACCACATTGCAGTGGATCTGGAGGTCACAGAGCAGTTGAAGATTTCCTTTCTCTAAAATGTATTCATGATGTAGAGGGCAACGATCCCCAATAGCAGTTTCATGGTCACCATTAGACTCATCTTCATTCCCAGTTGATTATTTTATTGACTGCGTGTAGGAGGAGTTAAATGGGCACCCAACAGTGAAGCCAAAGATCAGGATTATTGAATGTAAACCCTGATGTCTTGCACAAGCGAGCACTCCAGTGTAGCTATTTCATTTTCCAATCAGCATGTCAAGACATCATACCAGCACGAAAAGTGATTCTCTGTCATTATGAATTAGAGTCATAGAGTCATAGAAATGTACAGCACGGAAACCGACCCTTCGGTCCAACCTGTCCATGCCGACCAGATATCCCAACCCAATCTAGTCCCACCTGCCAGCACCCGGCCCATATCCCTCCAAACCCTTCCTATTCATATACCCATCCAAATGCCTCTTAAATGTTGTAATTGTACCAGCCTCCACCACATCCTCTGGCAGCTCATTCTATACACGTACCACCCTCTGCATGAAAAAGTTGCCCCTCAGGTCTCTTTGACGTGAAGTTTTGGGTTTTTTCCCACAATACATTCTTTTTGTTTATTCACACATGGGATGTGGGTGTCACTAGCTTGGCCAGCAGTTATTGCCTGTCTGTAATTGCCCAGAGGGTAGTTATATGCCAACTGTGTTGCAGTGGGCCTTGAGTCACGTGTTGGCCAGATGAGTTAAGGATGGTAGTTTCCCTCCCAAAAGGGAGCAAGGTATTTTTTCCCAAAAATTGGCAATGGGTTTATGGTCATCATGACTAATTCCAGACACTTATTGTATCTAATGGGTATGGGTGGGTTGCACTTCGGCGGGTCGGTGTGGACTTGTTGGGCCGAAGGGCCTGTTTCCACATTGTAAGTAATCTAATCTAATCTAATCTTCACTCAGAGAGTGGTGGGCCTGTGGAATACTCTGTAACAGAAAGCAATTGAGGCCAAAACATTAAATCATTTCAAGAAGGTGTTAACTATAGTTCTTAGGGCTAAAGGGACTGAAGAGAGCAAGTGGGAACAGGGAACCGTGTAGGTCAATAAGCCATGATCAAATTGAATAATGGAGCAGGCTTGTTGAAGGGCTGAACGGCCTTCGTCTGCTCCTAACTTCTATGTCTCTACGTTTATGCAAAGCTTTGGGAGAAAGCAAATTCATTTGACAGTTTAAATCGTAAGAAACTCATCAAACTTGTGGATTCTAAAAATATTCTCTATTCCAAGGGCCAACAGAAATTCCATTTCAAAACATCTTCTGTTTATGAGCTGGACACTGCTTTCATCTCCACGCGCCTGGTGACATCAAATGGAATGATTTACGGGCAGGAATTAAGTCTGAGGCCAGGAGATTGACTCACTGTGAGTGCTAACCATGTCAGAGTACATTAAGTACGAGGAACCTAGGCCTCAGGCTTTTCCTGGTCTCTCTCAGCCAACCTGAAATCTTCAGGTCGATAGATGTCGAGTAGCATGATCGAAATGTCACCCACAAATCACAGCTACCACCAGCTGGAATCACAACATTGTCCAATAGAAAACCTTCATTAAATTCAGAGTCCAATAAAACACATCTCCTGGGAGTCTAGATCGAAAAGAGGCAATCTGATACCAAAGACTGAATATAAGTTGATGAAGTTAAAAATCACACAACACCAGGTTATACTCCAACAGGTTAATTTGGAAGCACTAGTTTTCAGAGCTCTACAACCACCAGATGAAGGAGCAGCGCTCCGAAAGCTAGTGCTTCCAATTAAACCTGTTGGATTATAACCTGGTGTTGTGTGATTTTTAATTTTGTCCACCCAATCCAACACCGGCATCTCCAAATTATAAGTTGATGTTGGTTCTGTTGGATGTCAAAAATATCTGCAACAATTATTTCACAATTTACCATTTTGTTATCCCCCTCCTGATACAACAGTGGATATCCTTGGCTATCTATGAACAGTAGTCCTCCATAACTTCATGCATGACACACTAATATTCTCATTCATGGACCTTTTCATACAGTAAATTGTCCAAGAGATGACTTATAACTATGAGCTGCTCCTTTGTCAGGTGAAGTGACTCTACCTGACGAAGGGGCAGCGCTCCGAAAGCTTGTAGAACATAGAACATAGAACATAGAACAATACAGCACAGAACAGGCCCTTCAGCCCACGATGTTGTGCCGAACTTCCATCCTAGATTAAGCACCCATCCATGTACCTATCCAAATGCCGCTTAAAGGTCGCCAATGATTCTGACTCTACCACTCCCACGGGCAGGGCATTCCATGCCCCCACCACTCTCTGGGTAAAGAACCCACCCCTGACATCTCCCCTATACCTTCCACCCTTCAACTTAAATTTATGTTCCCTTGTAACACTCTGTTGTACCCGGGGAAAAAGTTTCTGACTGTCTACTCTATCTATTCCTCTGATCATCTTATAAACCTCTATCAAGTCACCCCTCATCCTTCGCCATTCCAACGAGAAAAGGCCGAGAACTCTCAACCTATCCTCGTACGACCTATTCTCCATTCCAGGCAACATCCTGGTAAATCTTCTCTGCACCCTCTCCAAAGCTTCCACATCTTTCCTAAAGTGAGGTGACCAGAACTGCACACAGTACTCCAACTGTGGCCTAACCAAAGTCCTGTACAGCTGCAACATCACTTCACGACTCTTGAATTCAATCCCTCTGCTAATGAATGATAATACACCATAGGCCTTCTTACAAACTCTATCCACCTGAGTGGCAACTTTCAAAGATCTTTGTACATAGACCCCAAGATCCCTCTGTTCCTCCACCTGACTAAGAACCCTACCATTAACCCTGTATTCTGCATTCTTATTTGTTCTTCCAAAATGGACAACCTCACACTTGGCAGGGTTGAACTCCATCTGCCACTCCTCAGCCCAGCTCTGCATCATATCTAAGTCCCTTTGCAAACGACAAATGCCCTCCTCACTGTCCACAACTCCACCTATCTTTGTATCATCTGCAAATTTACGGACCCACCCTTCGACTCCCTCATCCAAGTCATTAATAAAAATTACAAACAGCAGAGGACCCAGAATTGATCCCTGCGGAACTCCACTTGTAACTGGGCTCCAGGCTGAATATTTACCATCTACCACCACTCTCTGACTTCGACCGGTTAGCCAGTTTTCTATCCAATTGGCCAAATTTCCCTCTATCCCATGCCTCCTGACTTTCCGCATAAGCCTACCATGGGGAACCTTATCAAATGCCTTACTAAAATCCATGTACACTACATCCACTGCTCTACCCTCATCCACATGCTTGGTCACCTCCTCGAAGAATTCAATAAGACTTGTAAGGCAAGACCTACTCTTCACAAATCCGTGCTGGCTGTCCCTAATCAAGCAGTGTCTTTCCAGATACTCATAAATCCTATCCCTCAGTACCCTTTCCATTACCTTGCCTACCACAGAAGTAAGACTAACTGGCCTGTAATTCCCGGGGTTATCCCTATTCCCTTTTTTGAACAGGGGCACAACATTCGCTACTCTCCAGTCCCCTGGTACCACCCCCGTTGACAGTGAAGACAAGAAGATCATTGCCAACGGTACTGCAATTTCCTCTCTTGCTTCCCACATAATCCTAGGATATATCCCGTCAGGCCCGGGGGACCTGTCTATCCTCAAGTTGTTCAAAATGTCCAACACATCTTCCTTCCTAACAAGTATCTCTTCTAGCTTACCAGTCCGTTCCACACTCTCCTCTTCAACAATACGGTCCCTCTCGTTCGTAAATACTGAAGAGAAGTACTTGTTCAAGACCTCTCCTATCTCTTCCGACTCAATACACAGTCTCCCACTACTGTCCTTGATCGGACCTACCCTCGTTCTCGTCATTCTCAGGTTTCTCACATACGCATAAAATGCCTTGGGGTTATCCTTGATCCTATCCGCCAAGGATTTTTCATGCCCTCTCTTAGCTCTCCTAATCCCTTTCTTCAGGTCCCTTCTGGCTATCCTGTATCCCTCCACTGCTCTGTCTGAACCCTGTTTCCTCAACCTTATGTAAGCCTCCTTCTTCCTCTTTACTAGACATTCAATCTCCCTCGTCAACCAAGGCTTCCTCACACGACCATTTCTTTCCTGCCTGATAGGTACATACATATCAAGGACACGTCGTATCTGCTCCTTGAAAAAGTTCCACATTTCCACCACATCCTTCCCTGACAGTCTATGCTCCCAACGTATGCTCCTCAAATCCTGTCTTACAGCATCGTAATTTCCATTCTCCCAATTGTAAAATCTACCTTGTTGTGCGCACCTATCTTTCTCCATAACCAAGGTGAAAGTCACAGAATTGTGGTCACCATCACCAAAATGTTCACCCACTAACAAGCCCACCACTTGTCCTGGTTCATTACCGAGTACCAAATCCAATATGGCCTCCCCTCTGGTTGGACAATCTACATACTGCGTTAGAAAAGCTTCCTGGACACACTACACAAACACCGCCCCATCCAATCTACTTGATCTAAAGAGCTTCCAATCAATATTTGGGAAGTTGAAGTCGCCCATGACTACGACCCTGTGGCTTCTGCACCTTTCCAAAATCTGTTTCCCAATCTGTTTCTCCACATCTCTGCTGCAATTGGGGGGCCTATAGTAAACACCCAACAAGGTGACTGCACTTTTCCTATTTCTAACTTCAGCCCATACTACCTCCAGAGGCAGATCCCCCTCAAACTTCCTTTCTGCAGCCGTTATACCATTTATGCCACCCCCCCTCCTATTTTACCACCCTCCCTAATCTTATTGAAACATCTGTAACCAGGAACCTCCAATAGCCATTCCTGTCCCTCATCTATCCACGTTTCCGTGATGGCCACAACATTGTAGTCCCAGGTACCGATCCACGCCTTAAGTTCACCCACCTTATTTCTGATACTCACAAATCACCTTATTTGTGATTTCAAATAAACCTGTTGGACTATAACCTGGTGTCGTGTGACTTCTGACTTTCTTCACCCCCGACCAACTCCAGCATCTCCACCTTATGGTCACCATCAAGAAAGCATCGAGTATCCTGGACTTTATTAACAGGGACGTGAAGAACAAAGGAGGAGATGGTGAACTTGCATGAGACACCAGGTTGTCCTCAGCAGTGGAGCTGGGTGCACTCCTGGGTATCAGAACTTTGGGAAGGATGTGAAAGGAGCCATTGAGAGAGTGCAGATGAGAACGGATTCAGGAACAGGAACGTCAGTGATGAGGAGAGATCGGAGAAGACTGTTCTCCTGGGAGAAGAGAAGGCTGAGGGGCAATCTGATCAAAGTGTTCAAGCTCATGAGGGACTAGGGTGAAGCAGTTCCCACTCACGAAAGGGTAGAGAACAAGAGGGTAAGTAGCTTAGCATGGTGGCTGAGTGGTTAGCACTGCTGCCTCAGTGCCAGAGACCTGGGTTTGATTCCAGTCTCAGGTAATTGTCTGTGTGGAGCTTGCACATTTTCCCTTTGTCTGTGTGGGTCCCTTTTGTCCCAGAGATGTGCAGGTATCGTGGATTGGCCAGGATAAATTGCCCCATTGTGTCCAGGGGTGTGCAGGCTAGATTGGCCATGGGAGGTGCTGGCCGATAGGATAGGGCAGTGGTACTAGGTGGAATGCTCTTCGGGGGGTTGGTGCGGACTCAATGGGCTGAATGGATTCTAAGTCATTGGCAAAACATGCAGAAGTACGTGAGGAAAAAATATCTTTTCACAGCGAGTGGTTAGGGTACAGAATGAAATGCTGAGAGTGTGGTAAGGCAGATTCAATTGAAATATTCAAAATAGAAATAGATTGTTATCTGAAAAGAAATGATGTGCAGGGTTATGGTGAGAAAGTTGAATGAAGGGAAAGTCAATGCAGACACAACGGCCTCCTTCTGTGCCATAATAATCCTATGATTTGCTGGGACTTGGCCATAATAGAGGATTATGGTCACAATATTTGCTCAGGTATTGTAGCTGTCACACCACCCCAATCCCATTCTTTCCCAATCGTTCAGTAGGCCATTATTCACAGCAGCCTGAAGTAACAGGGTGCTCTCTTCTCTTATCCCTTCCAGTGCGATCGCCCTTCAATATGTCTGTGTCATGGAGTCAGAGAGTCCCACAGCACAGAGACAGCCCCTTCAGCCCACACTGACCCATGCCGACCAAAATGTCCATCCACGCTAACCCCATTTCCCTGCACTTGGCCCATACCCTTCTAAACCTCTCTTATCCATGTATTTGTCCAAATGCCTTTTAAATGTCAGTCATGTAACCACCTCAACCACTTCCACTGGCAGCTCATTCCATATGCGAAGCCTTCTGTGTAAAAACGTTGCCCCTCAGGTTCCCTTTTATTCTTTCCCCTCTCACCTTAAACTGATGCTGCCTAGTCCTCGATTCCCCAACCCTGGGAAAAAGACTGCGTGCATTCACTCTGTCCATGCCTCTCATGATCTTATATGCTTCTATAAGCTCCTCCTCTGTCTCCTACACTTTAAAGAAAAAAGTCCTAGCTTGTCCAACCTCTCTCTGTAACTCAGACCCTTGAGTCCTGGCGACATCCTTGTAAATTTCTTTGGTACTCTTTCCAGTTTAATAACATCCTTCCTATAGCAAAGTGATCAGATCTGAACACAATACTCCAAGTGTGGCCTCACCAATGTCCTGTACAACTGCAACATAACTTCCCAACTTCTATACTCACTGCCCTGACTGATGAAGACCTGTGTGCCAAAAGCCGTCTTCACTGCCCTGTATAACCATGACTCCACTTTCGGAGAACCATGCACCTGAACTGCAAGGTCCCTCTGTTCCATTGCACTCCTTAAGGCTCTACCATTCACCATGAAACTCCTATCGATCAAGCTGCCATTCAAGCAGCTCAAATGGGTCACTTAGGTCAATATCAATTACCCGCACCTATTCCTATATTCCCTGACATGATTAGACTTCCAACTCATTGGAAATTAGAAGAATGAGGGGGGATCTTACAGAAACGTATAAAATTACGAAGGGAATAGATAAGATAGAAGCAGAAAGGTTGTTTCCATTGGCGGGTGAAGCTAGAACGAGGGGGCATAGCCTCAAAATAAGATGGAGCAGGTTTAGGACTGAGTTCAGAAGGAGTTTCTTCACCCAAAGGATTGCGAGTCTGTGGACGTCACTGCCCATTGAAGCAGTTGAGGCTATCCACATTGAATATTTTTAAGGCAAAGATAGATTGTTGAATATAAAGGAATTAAGGGTTAGGGTGAGTGGGCAGGTAGGTGGAGCTGAGTCAATGAAAAGATCAACCATGATCTTATTGAATGGTGGAACGGGCTCGATGGGCCGGATGGCCTACTCCTGCTCCTAGTTCAGAATGTTCTTATGAAAACTATTGAACCCCGTCTTGGAACTGCTTAATGGTTACATTCCCACAGCCCTACAGGGAGAAAGCATTCCCAAGATTCACCACCTTTCGAGGGAAGAAATTTGTCCTCATCTCAGACTTAAGTGAATTGTCCCTTATTCCAACACTGGTGTGTTAGCCCGAAATTATGCTCAGGTCTCTGCAGTGAGAGATCTGAGTCCACAGTCTTTTTACGTAGAAGTGAGTGTGCTATCCACAAAACCACAGCTGACACTGCAACATGCCACAGCCCATTATGGACACTTTGAGATAAGTGGCATTTGAATTTAGCACCAGTACAATTTCAGGGAAGTAGCCAGTTTCCTAACAGTGGGTGGATCATGGGCACCAACAGAATCCTTTGGCTGTTTGCAATGGGCAGAGGACTGACCATTTACCATCAGCCACACTTACAAAACACAAACCCAATGTCCAACCTGAGATTTGATTCTACAATAGGACAGCACTTACTGATCAATCTTAAGTCTGCTAAGAATTAGATATACATCCAATTTAAGGTTGTATATCTAATTCTAGCAGACTTAAGATTGATCAGTAAGTGCTGTCCTCCTGTAGAATCAAATCTCAGGTTGGACATTGGGTTTTGTGTTTTGTAAGTGTGGCTGATGGTAAATGGTCAGTCCTCTGCCCATTGCAAACAGCCAAAGGATTCTGTTGGTGCCCATGATCCACCTACTGTTAGGAAACTGGCTACTTCCCTGAAATTGTACTGGTGCTAAATTCAAATGCCACTTATCTCAAAGTGTCCATAATGGGCTGTGGCATGTTGCAGTGTCAGCTGTGGTTTTGTGGATAGCACACTCACTTCTACGTCAAAAGACTGTGGACTCAGATCTCTCACTGCAGAGACCTGAGCATAATTTCAGGCTAACACACCAGTGTTGGAATAAGGGACAATTCACTTAAGTCTGAGATAAGGACAAATTTCTTCACTCGAAAGGTGGTGAATCTTGGGAATGCTTTCTCCCGTAGGTCTGTGGGAATGTAACCACTAAGCAGTTCCAAGACGGGGTTCAATAGTTTTCATAAGAACATTCCGAACTAGGAGCAGGAGTAGGCCATCCGGCCCATCGAGCCCGTTCCACCATTCAATAAGATCATGGCTGATCTTTTCATTGACTCAGCTCCACCTACCTGCCCACTCACCCTAACCCTTAATTCCTTTATATTCAACAATCTATCTTTGCCTTAAAAACATTCAATGTGGATAGCCTCAACTGCTTCACTGGGCAGTGACTTCCACAGACTCACAATCCTTTGGGTGAAGAAACTCCTTCTGAACTCAGTCTAATGGATTTGCAATGCGGCTCACTACACTGGCTAGAAGCTGCATATATCCATGTTCTAGGATTAGTAGTTGACAGTCAAAACGAACATGTCCATGAGCTTTTTATGAATTAAACAATTCCTGAGGGGCAATAGTTCCCTGATGCTTTCTGTATGGCAACACCTCAACCAATTAGAATCTCCTTACCAGTCAGCATCCTTTTCTCGTGCACAAAACATTTTTGCTCCTTTTGAAATTTGGCATTCTTGCATTTGTCCTGATGTGTGTGCAAGGCGGGAAGATTTGACAGCATGCCTCTTTTTCCAGCAATATCTTGAGGTGAACACAGGATAGACTTTGTAACTTTAATTGCAGTCAGGTTGAAAATGTTGTGGAAAATGTAGTTTTGAGCTCCCAGCAGACTCACACTTGGTACATGTCCATCTCAGCTGTTCACACGATACCACCACACTGCAATAAATCCCACCTCAACATCTTTCGTGGTTAGTGTTGTGCTGAAGATTAGGTCTTGTGGTAGTTACTAGCTAAGTGAACTGGGGCAGATGAAAGGAAAGACTACTTAATTTGGCAGCAAGTGCAGAGATGTTAGCATTACACATCCGGCTAAATGGAAGACACATGGTGGTTATAATGCATTTAGTGTTTGGAGTTCTGCGAATTCATAGTTTTCCTTTAAAATTGGAAGGTTCTCAATCATGTTGTGATCAGCATTTTTCATGTTCAACATTCTTCTGGTTTTGGCGAGTAAGATGACATCTCTTCGTGCTGTTTTGTTCCTGCCACAACAACAGCTCATGGACATCTTGTGCCACAGTGGGTGGTGTCCGTGTCTCTGTACCAGGACCTCCGGGTTTGAGTGAACTCCAGGGCCTGTGGGGCTAGGACAGTGCCTTCATAATGCGGCCAAGCAGGTTGAGTCTCAGACTGCAAATCCTCCTGGCAAGAGTGGGAGAGATTCCTGGCCGACTGGGTGGAAAATGGAACCTCTGCCATCACTGTCCATGGCTCCAGACTGCAATGTGAATATCAAACCAACTCCGACTTCCTGCACGAGCTGTAGCACACCGCAAAGCGAAAATCATTTGCTTCCCATCCTGTAATTGGAGGCGATGGCCTCGTGGTATTATGAAATCCCTACAGTGTGGAAGTCAGTCAAGTCCACACTGATTCTCCAAAGAGCATCCACCCCTGTAACTCTGCATTTGCTATGGCTAACCCACCGAGCCCACACATCCCTGGATACTATGGGGTGATTTTAGCACATCTGACCTGCACATCTTTGGACTGTGGGAGGAAACCAGAGGAAACCCACGCAGACATGGGGAGAATGAGCAAACTCCACACAGACAGTCACTCAAGGCTGGGATTGACCCCAGGTCCCTGATGCTGGGAGGCAGCAGTGCTAGCCACTGAGCCACTGTGCCACTAAACCATTAATCCAGGAACCAAGGCAATGTTCTTGCGAAAGTGAGGACTACAGATGCTGGAGATCAGCGTCAAGAGTGTGGCACTGGAAAACAGATCAGGCAGCATCCGAGGAGCAGGAGAGTCAACATTTCGGCCTTAATCAGAATGTTCTAGGGAACTGGGTTCAAATCTGACCATGGGAATTTCGAAATCGACGTTTCGGGCAAAAGCCCTTCATCAGGAAGGGCTTTTGCCCGAAACGTCGATTTCGAAGCTACTTGGATGCTGCCTGATCTGCTGTGCTCTTCCAGCACCACTAATCCAGAATCTGCAGTCATTGTTTTTACCATGGGAATTTCAGCCCAGTTTCCTTCAAATCAAAAGACTAGAATAAAGACTCTAATGGTGACTATGAAACTATTGATGATCATCAGAAAAGCTCATGTGGTTCGTTCATGTCCTTTAGGGAAGAAAATCTGCTCTCCTTACCCAGTGAGATCTACATATGATCCCGAGTCACAGCAACATAATTGGCTCTTAATTGCCCTGTGGGTAATTAGGGATTGGCAAATAGTTCTGGCCTAGCCAGTGACACCACAGCAAATTACTGCAGATGCTGGAATCTGTACTGCAAACAACCAATGCAGGAGATCACAGCGGGTCAGACAGCATCAGCTCTTAGACTCGAAATGCTAGCTTGCTCTCTCTTCATGGATGCTGCCTGACCCGCTATCATCTCCAGCATTGGTTAATGGGGGAGAAAACACACCCAATGCCACCCTCACCCTGATGCCACCTTTGTGTGTGGCTGCATCAAGCTGTGCGTGGATCCCCGGTACGCAAACACCAAGTGTCACTACGTACTGAGGTTCTACCTGTCCCCAATGTTGCGAAGGTTGGGCCTGGCCTTGCTGCCGCGGAACGCTCCGAGTAGTTGGACCGTTCCGTATCACCTGTCCTTCGTGGAGAAGTTTATGAAGAAAAACACCTTTGACCACAAGTCCATCAGGAAGTGGTCAGCACATAGTGTCCTTGAGACCCTTCGGGAAAAGGAGAGGGCGGATCCTGTCGAGCGGTTCCCTGAGCAGACTGTCAAAGCCATTTGGTAAAATGCCTCATCGCCAGAACTTTCCAACAAGCACCAAGACATGGCTTGGCTGGTGGTGAGAAGGGCTCTGCCTGTGAGATCCTTTATGCACGCCCGGACTCTCAGCCGCACCGCACGCTGCCCTCGAAGCGGCTGCAGGGGACGAGACTGTCACACATCTCCTTCTGGAATGTGCCTACATAAAGGAAGTCTGGAGAGGAATGCAGTGGTGTTTGTCGAGGTTCGTCCCAAGCAGCTCCGTGACGTGGGACTCCGTGCTCTATGGTCTGTTTCCCGGGACGCACACCGAGACGCACATCAACTGTGCCTGGAGGATCATCAACTCGGTGAAAGACGCTCTTTGGTCTGTCTGAAATGTGTTGATCTTCCAGCTGAAGGAGTTGACCCCGACTGAGTGTTGCAGATTGGCACATTCCAAGGTCCAGGACTACGTGTTGGGACGCGCTGAAGTATGGGGCAGCGGCCGCCAAGTTGCAGTGGGGAAAGACCACGGTGTAACATCTGCCTGCCTAAGAAGAACAGGGGGCCCACTCAGTAATTGGGCTCCACTGACGCCTCAACTAAATATATGGTTGGTAAACATACAGACTTGAATGATTAATTTCGATCTCTGTATGTAAAGAAATGGAATGTATATGTATGTATAGCATGACCAATTGTACAGATCATCAAAATATTTTATGAATAAAGTATATCTTTGAAATAAAAAAAATCTTCAGCATTGGTTGTTTTTGGTGCTACCCATAACCTGTGAATGAATAAAACAAAAGGTCAGCCTAGAATCGGGTTGGAATTGCTCTCTTCAGGGTGCTCCAAACCCTGGACCTTCTGATTACCCCAGATATTGTCATAGTTCCCAGGGGTGATAACGGAAGCATTTATTCTGTGCATTTCCTTTCTCCTCCCAATGTACTTTATTCCCTGCAGTCCAGCCTTCCTGACCTGGAGCTTACATTTGAGGCCTGGAGTTACAATGGCTGACTTGTAAATTCCTAACTCCCTCTTCCTCGATTCTGTCAGGTGAGGAATCCAAGATAACGTGAACAGGGACATCAATTCTCAATCCACACATCCGATCTGAAGTAGAGAAGGGATATAGTATAGACTCAGAGTGGGTGTTAACATCAGAACATAAGTCAGACCTGACTGAAAGCAGGAATGGGAAAACAAGAGCATTGGAAATATTAGCGGACAGAATTCATGGTCTGAGAGAAGATCCTCATCTTCAGAAAGGGAGAGAATTCTGGAGAATCTCAGCAGGTCTGGCAGCGTCTCTGGAGAGAGAAGCAGAGTTAACATTTCGAGTCTGGTACAACTCCTCTTCCGAACTGAAGAGTTCTGAACATATTACTGGACTTGGAATGTTACCTCTGTTTCTCCATCCACAGACGCTGCCAGACCTGCTGGGATTTTCCAGCATTCTCTGCGTTTCAGATTTCCAGCAGCTGTAATATTTTGCCTTCAGTCTTCCCTGAATTCAGGTAAGAAACTGGGTGAGGAAAACATTATTGGACAGCTCATGATGCCATCAATGTTGTCATTGCTTTAACAACAGCCCTGACTGTCTGTTTGTGCGTTGCAGTTAGTAATGGTGACTAGAAGACTTCTGGGGCACGTCCTTATCTTCATCTGTCTGACGCCCACAACTGGAGCCCCGTCCATCGAAAATATTGAGGAGGAGTCTTCCACCCAGGACAGATGCGTCCGGTGTTGTAATCCGCATGAATACCCCATGCATCCGACGACAACACCCAACCCAGTGCCAGGCCAGCACCACAGCGGATATTATCCACCATATCCTATGCCTCACATCCATCCGCACATCAACATCACCATTCTCAAAGGTAATAGCCAATTTTATGTTCATAGCTATGAGTCCTGGAGCTAATTTGCAGATGTTTCCTTTGCTACGTGTGACGAAAAAGTTACCTTTGATTTTCAGTAGTTTGTTTGAAAGCTGTTTTCACTAATATATTTCACGGGAGGGGTCTTGTGTATATTGTGACCCCGCCTCAGAGTCAGAAGCTCAGGGTTCAAATCCCACCCTTAGGCCTCTCATCTTCAAAATGTGCCCCATGGTCTTGAAATCCTAAGAAAAAGACAACCACTATCAACCCTAACTATACCACTCATTATTTTATAAACCTCTATAACGTGGCTTTCAACCTTTAACGCTTCAGTGAAAGATGTCTCAGCCTTTCTTTATAGCTCAAACCTTCCATAGCCGGCAACATCCTGGTAAATCTCTTCTGTACCTTCCCCAGCTTAATAGTATCCTTCCTATAACTGGGCGACAGTTCAGCAGGGACTGGTCGGGCCGAATTGTCTGTTTCTGTGCTGGATGACCTGATGGACGAGGAAGATGTGCTCAGTGTTCCCTCTAATGTTCTTGCCAGAGGCATGTCCTGCCATCCGTAGACAGCAGCGACTACCAGAACCAGAAGTCAAGGCTGCCATCGGTGTGCCGTCACCATGGCTGGGTGCGTGTAGCTGTGCAGCTTCAAGGAAATACTGAATCTCTTCATAATTGGGCCAGAGCGGATGAGAAATAACCTGCAAATACATTCAACACACCTGACAAGGCAGTAAGAGTCTCCATCTCAGTTACGCAAGGAGGAAAGCTCGCTATCCAGAGCTTCAGTCCATAACATACATGTTGCCATAGTAACCTGAACATCCTGTGAGCCACCAGTAAAGGCAAAGTGGCCATTGTCTCCCCAAACCATAGATCTTCTCTCTTAGAGAGAGCATTGGTAGTGGTTTAACCTGAGGGTCAGCACACCTCAGGCAAAGTGGAGAGGTTGAGAAGGAGAGAACTTCATGGTAGTCTCATCTGGTTGATGGGAATTGAACCCACACTGTTGGCATTACAGACCAGCCATCCAGCCTACTGAGCTAAGCCCACCCCCAGTAACGGATTACACAAGGAATGCAAGAATAAGGGACTACAGGAGGGCAATTCACCCATTTAGTATGTGCCAGCTCTCTCCAGTTCATCTCCCATACCCACATCCTCTCACCACATCATCTCCCACCTTGCTCCTTCTCCATAGGCCTGCACTGTTATCTTTTCAATGCAGCACTTGAGCTCCCACACACTCCAAGCTGAATGGCCACAGTCAGTAGCACTTTGAATTTTCCAATCTGTTTGGAATTGGCCTTACATTTTCATCACTGATGGAGACCCTGGTTTAAGTTGACACGTGCAAGAAAGTTAGGGTTAAACAGATCATTACACCCCACTGGGGTCTATAATGGCGTAGGGTAGTGTCCCTACCACTGAGCTAGGATGCTAGGGTTCAAGTGCCCATCCAAACATGTCATAATATTTCTGAACAGGTTAATTTAAAAATAAACCAAACAAAAATCAGCCATGGCTCATTGGGGACTCTTGTGGTGCAGTGGCAGTGTCCCTATCTCTTAGCCAGAAGGCCTTGGTTCAAATCCCATCTTCTGTAGAGGTGTGTAAATACATTCTTGAATAGGAAATATCAGCCACAGCTCAGTTAAAGCATTGAATTATCAGAAATGCCTTCCCCTGACCTCCCAGCTGAGTCCAAAGGTTGAGTTCAATTCTGACTTTAGAAACGTTAGCCTGAAGTCTTACACAGACAGCGCAATACTGAGGGACTGCTGCACAGTTGGAAGGTGCTGTCTTTCAGGTGAGACATTACGCTGAACCCCTCTCAGTTGGAAACAAAGGATCATGTGGCCCTATTTGTGAGGAAGAGCTGAAGATTTCTCCCTTCCTGAACCAACATCATTAAAACAAATAATTAGACTGTGATCAAATTACCTGCTGATGTTTTTGTGGCTATACCGCAGGAATTGATTTATTGCAAATTGCTTTAACATCCTGAGGGTGTGAAAGATGCTATGCAGTGTTTGTCCCGATTAATTACTGCTGTCCTCAATGAACCGGTCAGCACCTGAACTCAGAGACCCCAACTACAGAAACGCCATTCTATTTTCAATCTAATCATTCCTTGCTTTGACCTGTAGAGTTCTTGTGCCGATGGGTTTACAACGGACTCTCGTTGTTACCTCACTGTTAGAGAACACGGTGGCCAAACTAGTTGAAATCTGTTTGTTTCCTGCAGCACAGGGATTAATAGAAACGTGAGTTTAAACGTAAAGCTGATTTCCATCTTGTTGTACCAATGCAGATAGGAAAGCAGAGTCGGAAGAGATTTAATAATTATTACAGCGCTAGTTTGCCAATGTTCTGTCCTCTACTTGAACATGGGGAGTTCAGCATGGGTAATTTACTCAGGGCTTTCAAGATGAAAATAGCTGACAAAACATCTTCCCTTACATGACCATCCCTGCCCAATGGCTATCCCTCAACCAACATCATCAAGTCATCGGCTACAATTAAATTACTGACCCTGCGCAACCTCCTTCTCAGTGATCACCTTTACACCATCGAGGTCTCTACCATGACCCCGCACACCCCGCCCCCCACCACACAAACACACACACACACACACACACACACATACACACACACACACAGACCCTGGGCATCCCACAAAGTTACAGCTTGGACAACATTATGCCAGTGAACATGACCGTCCCTCAGCATACCACTCCCACCCCCCACACCACACCCCCACCACAATCATTGTCAAACTCACAGTCCTATAGGGAAGCCAGCCAAATCACCATTTCTGATGTTGAAACAGTGGCTGCCGCTAGGTATTGTATTATTCCAAAAAATATTAGGATTAGGAACATTGGAACTGAAGTAGACCATCAGCCCATTGCGCTCTCCCATTCAGTCAGATGATAATCTACCTCAACGTCACTTTCCTGCACTGCCTCCTTTTTTGCCTCTTTATAGTCAGTCTTCAGAAATTGTTCGATTTCCCTCTTAAACCAGCTCAATGACTGTGTTTCCATGGATCCTGGAGTGAAGAATTGTAAGGATTCACCAGCCCCTAACCAAATTACCATGCACTTCGAGAATGCTGTATCACTGAGCTGCCACAATGAACAAAGAACAAAGAAAATTTACAGCCCAGGAACAGGCCCTTCGGCCCTCCAAGCCTGAGCCAATCCAAATCTACTGTCTAAACCTGTCGCCCAATTCCTAAGCATCTGTATCCCTCTACTCCCCACCTACTTATGCATCTGTCCAGACGCATCTTAAATGAATCTATCATGCCTGCCTCTACCACCTCTGCTGGCAACGCATTCCAGTCACCTACTACCAAGCGTGTAAAGTATTTGCCGCGTGTACTCCCGCCCCAACCTTTCATCTCTCACCTTGAAAGCGTGACCTCTCGTTATTGAATCCTTCACCCTGAGAATAAGCTTATCTCTATCTAATCTGTCTTTACCCTTCATGATCTTGTAGACCTCAATCAGGTCCCCCCTCAATCTCCTTTTCTCCAGTGAAAATAAACCTAACATAGTCAACCTCTCTTTATAGCTAGCACCTTCCATACCAGGCAACGTCCTTGTAAACCTTCTCTGCACCCTCTCCAAAGTGTCCACATCCTTTTGGTAATGTGGCGACCAGAACTGTACACATTATTCCAAATGCGCCAACACTTTAACCCATATTTGTATTGCATGATTCTTGTATAGTGTGGGATCGCACAGGAAGGACCTCCATTTTGAGGCATACGGGGCCAGGTTTTGCTGGTTAAACCTCCTGGGATGTTTAAAACATTCTTGACCTCAAATCCGATTGAGCAGTGTAACTACTACAGCCTTCTGGGAACCACAAGACAAACGTCAACTCCTGAACAGAGGTCAACCAGGGTCGAGCAGTGCAGCGTGATGTTCTTTAGCTTTCACAGTCAATAGAGCAAGCTTTCAAGCTTGTACCTGCAGACAAACCAAAACTTGTGGACCATTGATGTTGAGAATTAAAAGTGGCACGGTGGTTCAGTAGTTAGCACTGCTGCCTCACAGCAGCAGGAACTGGAGTTCAATTCCAGCCTTGTGCAGCAGCCTGGGTGGAGTTTGCACCTTCTCCCCCTGTATCTGTGTGGGTTCCCTCCCACCATCCAAAGGTGTGTGGTTCAGATCATGCTGAACGGAAAATAGTGTTCGGTGCATTAGTCAGAGGTACCTATAGGTTAGGGGAATGGGTCAGTGTGGACACATTGGGCTGAAGGGCCTGTTTCCACAGTTTAGGGAATCTAATTAAATCATTTTTTAGGTGATGACAGCGTGACTAAATTTGAACATCCAATGGAGGTGAAATTAAGGAAGTTATTTTACGGGATTTTGGAAGACTGGTCAACACTTGCTCGCCTTTCTCAATGAAAGAAGGCCCATGACTGAAGACACTAAGTATGGCCAGTTAGCTAGAATAGGCTTTATAGGCCAAAGCTTTTCCTATTTAGAGTGAGAGAGTCCCTACAGAAAAAGGCCATTCAATCCATTGAGACTTCACTGAACCTCCAAAGAGGATTCAACCCCCTACTCTGTCCCTGTAACCTTGAATTCCCCATGGCTGACCCACCTAGCCTACATATCCTTAGTTAAAAATCACACAACACCAGATAATAGTCCAACAGGTTTAATTGGAAGCACACTAGCTTTCGGAGCGACGCTCCTTCATCAGGTGATTGTGTATACATCCTTAGACACTATGGACAATATAGCCTGGCCCATCCACCTAATCCACATATGCTTGGACTGTGGGAGGAAATTGGAGCACCCAGAGGAAACCCATGCAGACACGGGGAGAATGTGCAAACGCCACACCGGAGGGTAGAATTGAGCCCGGGTCCCTGACACTGTGAGGCAGCAGTGCTAATCACTGAGCCACCATACCACACTGCCATACTTTCTTCTGCCACTGGGCTACTCACTGGAACAACACTGGGAAGATTCATTAGGATAAACAATTAAAAAGGATCTCCTTATTTTTTTCTTCTTTTTTATCCTCAACTGAGGAGATTCTAATCTCCTGGTATGTCTTTCTTACTTTCTCCTTCCCCCCCACACTACCGCCTAACTGCGGCAGTGCTTGTGTTTTCCCCAGCGCCCATGTTGTGTGTGTGTGCAGGTGAGAGACACAGTGAAAGACACAAGGTGTACAAATCTTGATTCAATTTCCACCACCAGGAAGAAAGGAAACACCAGGGTGGCCAGTGACAAGCAGTATCCTTCACATCAAAGGGCAACTCTGTGTGATCAAATAGTGAAGGGGAGGGCAGAGATTAAATCAAAATAGAGTTGGAGGGGGATATAATACACTCCACTCCCTGCGGCGCCCACCTCTCCCTGAACAGCTAAAGGGAGTTGGTAGACACTGCGTGCTCCTTCTCCAGAGATACCCGGGTTTGGACATAAGGATGTCCTTATATTTTTTTTAACAAGGATGCAGATTTAATTGTAGCATTTTCAAGGGCAATTTACAGAACCAGTAAAATGATTAATCAATTTTTGCCTGTACATTCCAACTATTCATTAGGGAGAAATTATAATCACTTGCAGATATTCAATTGTCATGCTTTTGTTTTAAAGATAGGATGTCCTTATATAATGTTGTCATCATTATCAATTTAATAGTTTAGTTGGCTGGTCAGCTGACAGAGAAATGTCGACAGTGTCGGTTCAATTCCCACACCAACTGAGGTCATCATGAGGGTCTCTCCTTCCCTGGGGTGTGCTGACGTTCAGGTTAAACTCAATACCAGTCGCCTCCCGTGACAAACAGCCTTATGGCCTGATATGATTTTTACTCTAGCATCAAAAACCACTGGCCTTCTCGAAAACACCTAAATGAGTAAAGATAATCAATTATAATCTCAAAGCTGTTCAAATGAAAGAAGGGTTTGGATTGGTGTAGTGTCTTTCACAATCCCAGGATGCCCACAGGTGCTTTACATCCAATGAGATACTGTTGAGCTGTCACCACAGTTGAAAAGAAGGAAACATGATGGACAATTTGTACACAGCAAGATCCCACAAATAGCCACATCATAATGAGAGGATAGTGGGGTATTTTTATGGAAATCTATCAGGACAACTCACAGAATCACTAAACTTTCTACAGCTCTCAGGAGAAAGCCATTCAGCCTCAGTGTCTATGCTGGCTGTCGGAATAAGTAGTTCCCATAGTGCCACTCCCCCTATATTCTCTTTGCACATTCTTCCTTTTCAGATTCCCTCAAATGAATCTGGTTCCACCACACTTTCAGGTATTCCAGACCCTAACCATTCCCTGTGTGAAAATGTTTCTCCTTGTCTCACCATTGCTTCTTTTGTCAGTTACCTTGAACCTATTCCTTCTGATTCTTGATCCACCTGCCAGTCTACACTGTCCAGACACCTCATTCACTTTGAACACCTCTATAGAATCTCTGTACAAACTAATTTTCCCCAACATTCCAGCTTCTCCAATTTGTAACTAAACATCCTTTGGCCTGGAAACTATTCTTGCAAATCCTTGCAGGAAAAGGATTGGCAGATGTTATTGAATAAAATCTATAATTTTAAGTTTGGAGTTCAGGAACACAAGGATCTAAGTGTATATGTCCACATCATTCCCCCCCAGGGAGCAGTGGCTCAATGGTGTTGTCACTGGGCTAGTAATACAGAGACCTATACTAAAGCTCTAGCGACAAAGCTCACTGTTGCATTGGGTGGTATCTGAGCTATTTTGAAAGGAATTGAGAAACCTACACAGAATTCCTTTCAAAATAGTTTAGATGCCACCTGATACCTTAGTGAGATTTGAACCCACATCCCAAGAGCATCCCACTACGAGCCCAATGATATTACCATTGTGTCACTGACTCCCTGGAAAAATAAACTCTCTGCTTCCTACCACCAAACCAAATTTGTATCCAATTTGCCAGCTCACTCTGGATTCCATGTGATCTAACCTTCCAGAGCAGCCTACCATGTGGAACTTATCAAAGGCTTTACTGAAATCCATATAGACAACATCGACCACCCTGCCCTCATCAACCTTCCTGGTCACTTCATCAGAGAACTCTAGCAAATTTGTGAGACATGATCACCCACTCACAAAGCCATACTGACTACTCCTAATCAAACTCTATCTTTCCAAATGTATGTATACTTTATCCCTCAGAGTCTTCTCAAATAACTTAGATCCTTCTGTTCCTGCACTGCCATTTAAAATTATAGCCTTTATTCAATAACATCTGTCGATCCTTTTCCTACATCATAGATACAAGCAAAAATAAAATACAAATCAGGAACAGGATTGAGCTACTCATCATCCACCCCTCCCCAACCTTTTTTGTCTTTCATGAAGATTATGATTGATCTGGCATTAGCCTCAGCTCTGCACTCATACACATGCTCCGTTGACTCCCAAATTAGTCAAGAGGCGTTCGGAGAGTGGATGGTTGAGGACAATGAGTGGTCTTGGCCAAGAGGGTGGTAGATTTAAAATAGAAACAAGGAGGATTGATCACTCTCCAAGGATTGTGAAGCTGTGCAATTCGCTACATGATGGATGCTGGACACTGAGTAAATTTGAGGACATGGACAAATTTTGAAATTGGTCATGGTGAAATAACTCCACCAAAGCCAGCAATCTGTCACTGAGTCACCCTTTACTTACACGTATATTGTACATGACACTGACCCAGCCAGCACAGAGCCGGCTGCCCAGGGTGAACAGAACTCCCATCATGCTCCTATTTATCTGTCAGCCAGGGCTCCCTGATTGGAGCAGATTAACAGCCTCAATCAGGGACCTCACACTCTATGAGGGCCACCTGGCTGACCTTGCTACCATCACGACACATGGGTTGAAGGGTTATAGGGAGTGAGGCTGACATGAGATCAGCCGTGATCATAATAAGTAGCAGAGCAGGCTTGAGGGGCTGAATGGCCTACTCCTGCTCCTAGTTCTTATGCTCTGTCTACCTGAAAAATATTCAGCTTCCACTGTTTTCTGGGGAAGAAAGTTCCAGAGACTCAATGAGAGAAAGACATTCCCCTCATCTCTGTTGAGTCCTAAATTTGTTCCTTTCACATCCTCCCGAGGTGGTAGTTGGGAATTTATTGCAAAGTCTGAAAGATAGATGTTCGTTTTTATGGGACGTTTGATGGGGTCAGATGGAAAATATTAATTTGCTAGTGTTATGTAATAAAGTACAGTGGGTGGTGGGAATATGCTGTTGTGCATAATGCTCTTTACAGGATAGCAGATTTGAAAAGGTCAGTAGGATTTACTTCAGAGTAGAATATGACTCAAGTTAAACACTAGGGCTGCTGTAAATTATAAGATGCCAACTGTAATCTCCATGTACTGTCATCGTCTGATGGAATTAGACAGATATTGCTTCCATGTTACACACCGCAGGCAGTAACTCGAGATGATTTATGTAAAAAGTACTCAGACAGAGATCAAGCTAACAAGGAGTATATTCACACTGGAGATTTACTCCACTCGTTCCTGGGATGAAGGGGACTTGTCTGTCAAGGATAGGTCGAGCAGGTTGGAGTCTAGAAAGCGAGGTGATCTGCTGATTTGATTAATTGTTGTGATTAATTGTTGTCACATGTACCTGGGTACAGTGAAAGGTTTTGCTTTGTGTGGAGTCCAGGCAACATACAGCACATTGGGTAATAGAACAGAGTAAGGAAGACAATGCAGAGAGGGTGCTCAAACAGCGAGGTCAACATTAAATTTAAAATTTGAGAGCTCCATTCAGAAGTCTAAGAACAGTGGGAAGAAGATATTCTTGAACCTGATAGTACGTCATAGAATCATAGAGTCCTACCACAGAGACAGTCTCTTCAGTCCAAACTGGTCCATGCTGTCCAAAAGGTCCGTTCACGCTAACACCATTTCCCTGCACTTATTCGTCCAATCCTTTCCTATCGGTGTTTAACTTTGCCCAAATGCCTTTTAATGCTGTTCATGTTCCTGCCTCAACCACTTCCACTGGCAGCTTATTCCATATGCGTACCACCCTCTGTGTAAAAAACGTTGCCCCTCAGGTTCCCTTTTATTCTTTCCCCTCTGACCTTAAACTGATACCCTCTAGTCCTCGATTCCCTAACTCTGGGGAAAAGATTGAGTGCATTCACCCTATCCATGCCTCTCATGATCTTATACACTTCTATAAGATCCCCCCCCTCAGTCTCCTACACTCTAGCTTGTCTAATCTCTCCAACTCAGATCCTTGAGTCCTTGCAACATCCTTGTAAATTTCTTCTGCACTCTTTCCAGTTAAATAACATCCTTCCTAAAGCTGAACACAATACTCCAAGTGTGGCCTCAACACGTCCTGTATAACTGCAACACAACTTCCCAACTTCTAAAATCACTGCCCTGACTGATGAAGGCCAGTGTGCCAAAAGCCTCCTTCACTGCCCCGTCTACCTGTGACTCCACTTTCAGAGAACCATGCACCTGAACTGCAAGATCCCTCTGTTCCACTCACTCCTTAAGGCTCTACCATTCACCATGAAACTCCTATCTTGATTTGACTTTCTAAATGCAAGATCTCACACTTATCTATATTAAACTCCATCTGCCATTTCTTGGCCTACTTCCCCAGCTGATCAAGGTCCTGTTGCAGTTTCTGATAACTTTCCTCATTGTCCACGATACCATATATTTTCGTGTCATCAGCAAAATTACTGATCATGTGTTGTACATAGATAACAACCAGCAATGTGCCCTGTACCAACCACCGAGGCACTCCACTCGTCACAGGCCTCCAGTCCAACAAGCATCCTTCCACTATTATCCTCTGCTTCCTACCATCCAATTTGCCAGCTCGCTCTGGATTCCATGCAATTGAACCGTCCAGATCAGCCTACCATGTGGAACTTATCAAAGGTTTTACTGAAATCCATATAGACAACATCTATCGCCCCGCCTTCATCAATCTTCCTGGTCACTTCATCAAAGAGCTCTAACAAATTTGTGAGGCATAATCACCCACTCACAAGCCATACTGACTACTCTTAATCAAACCCTGTCTTTCCAAATGCATGTATATCTTATCTCTCAGAATCTTCTCAAGTAACTTACCCACCACAAGTTTCAGGTTTACTCTAAAGTTCCTAGGCTTTCCTTTGCAGCCCTTCTTGAATTCACTACCCTCCGGTCTTTTGGGTCCTCACCCATGGCTAACGCTGATGCAAAAATAGCAGCCAGGGCCCCCTCAATTTTTTCTCTAGCCTCTTGCAGTGTTCTTGGATATACCTGGTCAGGACGAGGAGATTTATCCACATTCATATGTTCTAACATATCCAACACCTCCTCTCCTGCGAAATGGACTGTCCCCAGGTTATCACCACTAACATCCCAAGTTCTGAAGTCTTCATGTCTTTCCCCATGATAAATACAGAGGAGAAATATTCATTGAGAACCTCACCCATCTCCTCACACATACATGGCCTTGGGGGGTCCTTGCGGGGGGGTTCTATTCTCTCTTTAGTTATTGTTTTACCTTATTCTACTTAAAGTACCTCTTTGGATTCACCCTAATCTTCTCAGCCAAGGTTATCTTGTGTGTTTAAGGTTTGAGTGAAACATATAAGATTCTGAGAGGGCTTAATAAAGCAGATTAGCCCTCTGTGGGGTAAGAATGCAGAACAACAGGTTTCTTTTAGAATTAGAATACCGACAAGTCCATACTGACCCTCCAAAGAGTAACCCACCCAGACCCATTCCCTACCCTATATTTACCCTTGACTAATAACCTACACTACGGGTAATTTATCCAACAGCTGGTTTGAAGCACTACCACTTGCGTGGGCATAATACTGGTAGAGAAAACATCATGGCAAACTGTACTGGCAGTCAGCACTGTTTGAACAGAAAGTGTTGGAAGTGTTATGCCTGATTGGAGATGTGATCACTCCAGCCCCCCCCCCTTGCCACCAATGCCTGAAATCACTCAAACAATACTGCGGGGCACCTGTCCTTTTTGAATAAGATTTTAAAATGGACTTGGTGGCTCAACCCCAGTGAGTGTTTTCCCCAACTCTGAAGCCTCCTGGCAAGGTTTGTTCAGGATCTGACGGCTGGTTACCAATTTCCCTCTCAGTGAGGTGAGCTCCCCCCCGCCCTGTCTCCCTCCCCCTCCCCCCCACCCCATCCCAGTAGCTTTCAGCCCCATTCAAAGAGAACGAGTGTGAGAAATGTAGGAACAGATGGTGGCTATTCAGCCCCTTCCATTAGACCACGGCAGACCTCCATCAGTCGGCCATGGAGACCTGCTCCTGCCACCTCTACCAGTCTGGGTGAGGGTTATTTGAGCTAATTTTCGGCTGTCAATCCGATTTTGTCTGCAGCCTATTTGAGTGATGAGTACTTGAGAATACACCACCATGGAGTAACTTCAGAAAAAGCACTGGACTTAGGCAGCAGGAAGGTTTTTTTTTTCAGAGTGAACAGAACCTCTGACCATCCTGTTTTTTTTTTAACAGCCACACTACTGCCTAACTGCGGTAGTGCTTATTTTCTCCCCAGCACCCATGTTGTGTGTTGCAGGTGTGAGACACAGTGAAAGACAAGCAGGAAGGTTTATTGTGTGATAGCAACCGTACATTTCTTCAGGAATAGTGACTAGGATCTTATGGAAGAAGGCCATTCAGCCCATTGAATCCACACCGATCCTCTGAAGAGTGTCTTACCCAGATCCACGCCTCTACGCTATCCCTGTAATCCTGCCTTTCCCAAGGCTAACCCACCTAACGTTCCGGGATACTGTGGGGCAATCTAGCATGGCCAATCCACCCAACCCACATGTCTTTGGACTGTGGGAGAAAACTGGAGGATACTCATGCAGACACGGGGGGAGAACGTGCAAACTCCTTGCAGGCGGTCGCCCGAGGCTGGAATCGAACCCGGGTCCCTGGCGCTGTGGGACATCAGTGCTAACCACTGAGCCACCGTGCTGCACAAAATGGGCACAGAAGAGCTTGAACCCGCAATCATCCGCTAGCATCCCGATGAACACCCAAGTCAGATGCTTTATCCATTTGGCCAAACGGTCCGCTCTGGCTCGAGCATCTTATGCCACTGGATTCTGACGTTGTCATGTTTTGTTTTTAACGGTCACTTTCCAACCCAATCCCTCTATGCCTCCCTGCACCCTCCCCGCTCCCCCATCCTTCTCCCCATCCCCCTCCTCCCAGTCCAATGTGCCTGGGATATAGTCCGCTGTAAAATGGAGCTTTGACAATCTTCTCTTTCTTTCCAGGGGACAAAGGTGAAAAGGGTGAACGGGGGCCCCATGGGAAACATGGCAAGGAAGGCCCGATAGGAATCCAAGGCCCAATGGGGCATAAAGGAGAGCGGGGGCTGGCAGGAATCCCTGGTGACTCCTACAAGCAACACTACTCGGCCTTCTCTGTAGGCCGCAAGAAAGGATTGCACAGCAGTGACTACTACCAAACCTTGCTCTTTGACACGACCTTTGTGAACCTCTACGGCCACTTCAACATGTTCAAGGGCAAGTTCTACTGCTACATCCCCGGAATTTACTACTTCAATCTCAACATCCACACGTGGAACTTTAAGGAGACCTACCTTCACATCATGAAGAACGACCAGGACATGGTCATCTGCTATGCTCAGCCCAGTGACCGTAGCATCATGCAGAGCCAGAGCATCATGCTGGAGCTGGAAGAGAACGATGAGGTTTGGGTGCGCCTTTACAAGCGGGAGCGGGAAAACGCCGTCTACAGTGACGATGTCGACATTTACGTCACCTTCAATGGTTATTTGATAAAACCCAGCCTGGACTGAGACACCCCTTCATTTCTTCCTTTCTCTTTCTCTTTCACGCTCTCTGTCTGTGGGGAAATATTGCCCATCAAAGAGAAGACCGTTGAGTTATAAATGGGACCATCTCCTCAGCTACCCAATTTAAAAAGTCTTCATTTACCTACCTGGAATCACCCGTGTTCTTTCTCCTTAGCGAAAAAGCCACATTGGTGTCACAACAAATGTATACTTCTTTAAAGCAATGTCAAAAGACCAAATTGAATTCATAAATTTAGGCCCTACATCTTTCCTCTCTATGATAGACCCAGTGCAAAAAGTCTACTGCATTCACATTTCACGTCTCCCATGGCAACGCAGACTGTGGATCTAAGTTTTCATGTGAAACAGGGTTAGGTCCAAGAAGTGGGTGTGCAGACACAAACTAGGCCCCATTTCTCAGAATCAGAAATTCTCCCACAGTTTCCTTTCAATAAGTAGGGGCCTGTGTCTGTGTAGCGCCTTTCATGACCTCAGGAATTTCCAAAGTGCTTTGCGGTGAATGGAGTGACTTTGTAGGCGTCTGTTGTAATGTAGGGAGGCAGCAGCACAGCAGGATCCCACAATGCCATAGAGGGCCTGTGGTGGCGACGAGAGCTACATGGCACAGATACTGGAGATTTGAATTTTAAAAATAGAGAGTACTTTAGAAAACGCAGCAGGGCTGGCAGTTTCTGTAAAGAGAGAAACAGTTAACATTTCGTGTCCAGTATGACCCTTCTTCAGAGTCCAATTTGACCATTCTGAGGAACTTCTTTCGTGAGTTGGTTAAGAGACAAATCTGGCCTGGATACTCTTCCCGCTCAGTGAAGTGGTGCTATGATATCTTTCACATTCTCCTGACAGATATAATACCATGTCCGAAAAAAACGTCTTCAACAGTGCAGCACTCCCTCAGGTCTGACCAAATCTCAATTCATGTATTCTCACACCAGCTGAGTTACCATGAAGGACTCTTATCCTCAAACAAAAACCGAAACAACTGTGGCTGCTGGAAATCGGAAACAAAACCAGAAGTTGTTGGAGAAACTCAGCAGGTCTTGGCAGCATCTGTGGAGAGAGAAGCAGAGTTAACATTCGTAAACCAGTGACCCTTCATCACCGTGAACTCTGCTTTATCTCTGCACAAGTGCTGCCAGACCTGCTGAGTTTCTCCAGCAATTTCTGTCTTTGTTGCCCCTTCTTAACCTTGTCTGGTGATCCTCAGGTTAAACCATCGCCAGTCATCACTCTCTAATGAGACTCTCTCTATGGCCCAGTCAGATCATGGTGACTTTACCTGTATATTCAAAATGGATGGTACTAAATCAGATGGAAACCGCCTGTCAAAGGGTGGGGGGGGTCGCTGGTGGGCGATAAGGGTGTTGAAAGACATCCTTCCATGTGGGTCAACTATAACGACAAATAAATCTTCGCTCTTTTCCTTTGCTGTCCCTCACCTGCTCCTCACCTCAGGGAGTGGCAGATCCTGGAGTCGAACGCGATGGGATTTTACAATTACTTGGGGCTAACTTTGATGGTCCTGCTGGGATGTTTTGCTTAAGGAACTGATCCAGGAACTCTGAGCAGGTTTGTGACGTGCAAGACTGTGGGGTGGCGTTGTCATTTCGGTGAGATGTTAAGCTGAGGTCTGATCTTCCCGTTCAGGTGGATCCTATTGCGCTGTTAAAACTGAAGAGGTCTCCCTCATGCCTTGGCCAACATTTATCCCTCAACGCTATCACTAGAACAGGTTTAGCCAATCACAGCTTTTCCTGGGAGCTTGCTGTGTGCACATTCTTCAATAATGGCTACACTTTGAAACGGCTTCACTGTCTCTAAAGTGCTTCAGTGGTGTACATCCCCGGGTGCTATACAATTGCAGGTTTTTTTGCAGCAGGCCAGCAGCTGTCCCTGGTTCTCAGGCTCAAAGGACAACCCCCACAGGCCCTGACTGGCTTCACACAATGTCTCCAGCCGTACCCTGTGCAAACACATTCTCCTGGACAATGGCTGCTCTCTCCTTGCAGCTGCCCAAGAGATGCACAAGCAACGCTTTTCAAAGCAGGGAAACTGTAGGGATCCACCCCAATGGGAAATTTCTGCTCCTCCTCCCTCATCTGCCGACCTCAATGTGATGGGCTAATGATTCAGAGGAAGGAGTCACCTTCAGGGCTTCAGGCTTTACCCAAAGCCAAGGGAGAAAGTGAAGAGTCAGAGTCAGAGTCGAAAAGTGCGGCGCTGGAAAAGCACAGCAGGTCTGGCAGCATCCGAGGAGCCAGAGAATCAATATTTCGGGCATAATCCCTTCATCAGGAAGATGATGAAGAGCTTATGCTCGAAACGTCGACTCTCCTGCTCCTCGGATGCTGCCTGACCGGCTGTGCTTTTCCAGCACCACACTTCTTGACTGGGAAAAAGATCTTGTCGATTTACCCTATCCATGCCCCTCATGATTTTTTTTAAGCCTCTACAAGGTCACCCCTCAGCTTCCGACACTCCAGGGGAAACAACCCCAGCCTGTTCAGCCTCTCCTGATGAAAAGCTTGCGCTCAAAATGTCAACTCTCCTGCTCCTCAGATGCTGCCTGGCTGGCTGTGCTTTTCCAGCTCCACACCTTTTGACCAAAACCAATGGAGTCTACTGTCTGGTCTCTTAGCAACATGCAGTTCCTCTGATGATAGCTAATATGGCTTCAAAACCAATGATGCAGTCAACCCTGCTGTCAACTCTCTTATTGACAGCACTTTGCCCTCATTATGGACACTGTCTTAATCATGTCACCAGATATTTGGCATCTAACTGTCAAACTAACTGATACAGACAATCCTTCTGATAACACATTGCCATTCAGGAGTATAAAGTCCCCATAGCCCCATAGGGCTGATCTCTCATTGGAGGGAGAGAGATGACTGATGGTGGTTTAACCTGAGGGTCACCAATGGGCAAGGTTAGGAAGGTGTGACCTTCATAATAACCCCAGCTGGTGCGGGAATTGAACCCACGCTGTTGACATTACTCTGCATCAGTGAGCAGCCATCCAGCCAACTGCATTAACAAACCTATCCTGAAGTTTAGTTGTGTATTTTATATCTCTCAGAGTAATGCAGAGATAAGCTGAAAATGTGTTGCTGGAAAAGCGCAGCAGGTCAGGCAGCATCCAAGGAACAGGAGAATCGACGTTTCGGGCATTAGCCCCTGAAGAAGGGCTTATGCCCGAAACGTCGATTCTCTTGTTCCTTGGATGCTGCCTGACCTGCTGCGCTTTTCCAGCAACACATTTTCAGCTCTGATCTCCAGCATCTGCAGTCCTCACTTTCTCCTCCCTAAGGCAGAGATGACACTACTTTGCAAGCATACGATAAGATTATTCACAAGTATTAAACTATTCCCGCAAGCACAGAGTGTCTGCACTCAGGTCTACAGGTCAGCTTCTGCATGCTTTCAATGATATCTGTTTATTTTGCTCCAGTCCCTACCTGTGTTTAATCATTCAAGTACAGTGAACGTGGATCAGTGACCAGACTGGCATCAAACAACTAAACACTACACATAGCGTAAGAAAGGTGCTCATTCCAACAATTGTTAATGAATGCCACGAAATAAGTCATAAAATGAGTTGTCAGATCACCCCTACTGTCTGCCCACATTGACCTAGTGAACATAAGCTTTGATATATATATATAAGTTGATAAAATCTGAAATTCCCTTTCTGCTGCTCTGTCTTCCTGTTAAGGTGCTTCTAAAAACCTACCTCTCCGACAAAATTTTTGTTCGCATGCCTGAACGTGGGCTTGGTGCTATATGACATTCGATAACACCCACGTCAGCGACTTTAGGGTGCTTGACTATGTTAAAGGTGCTATGTAAATGCAGGTTGCTTGTTGTTGAGATGGGTTAAGGGTGAACCCCAACCCCCCCTCCCCCCTAACCTCATGGTCAGAATTTCCCATCGCAACGAGGCAGTCAGTTAACACATTACTCACAGAGCTGCTTGCAGATGGTCTGGGAGATGTGGCTGCAAGGCAGCAGAAAGCTGAAGCTATGGGAATGTACGTGGGGCCACACGAGTGGATACTTGGGGGAGGGGGGGGCTCAAGATTAAATGCACTAAATGGGGCATCTGTTCAGCCAGCAACAGAGCGTTTGTCTAAGGTAAAACAAAGAGCTGCAGATTCTGGAAATCTGCGATTCTGGCGGAGACATTGCTAGGGGAGGGGAGAGCAATCAGAGTTAATGCCTTGGGTCCAGAGACACCTTTTCAGTACTGGGTTCTGGACCCGAAACATTAATTCTGTTTCTCTCTCCGCAGATGCTGCCAGACCTGCTGAGTTTCTCTAGCACTTTCTGCTTTCGTGGCAGAGTATTTGCCAATGGGATCAGCAATATATCAGCGTGTAATCTCTCTCTGATTGCTTGCCCATCCACTGGCAGGGGACATAGGGTGGCAGCTGAAGAAGGGCTAATTTTTGTTTGCAAAATAGACCTGGTCGATTTGGTGACCTTCCTGTCAGTAACAAACCATCAGAAGTGACAGAAAGTGTTTTTCTCTTCCTTTCTGTTCACTTCACTGGCTAGGCCAGCATTTATTGCCCCTCCCTAATTGCCCAGAGGGCAGTTAAGAGTCAACCCCATTGCTGTGGGTCTGGATTTATTTTTTTGATGTTTGATTTGGTTTATTATTGACACATGTACCTTAGTACAGTGAAAAGTTTTGTTCTGCGTGCAGTACATACAATACAAAGCGTGTTATGGTAATAGAACAGAGAGGCTGCAGATTAACACTCAAACTTGAGAGGTCCATTCAGAAGTCTAATAACAGTGGGCAAGAAGTTGTTCTTGAATCTACATGGAGTCAAATGTAGGCCAGACCAGGTAAGGGTGGCAGATTTTCTTCCCTCAAGGGCATTAATGGAGCAGAGGAGCTTTTTTTTAATGACAATGGCATGGTCACCATTTTCCTTTATTGAATTCAAATGGCACCATCTGCCAAGCCCCAGAGATGTTGGTTTGGGGAGTCACTGGTTTATAAGCCCAGTGATATTATGGCTACATCACCGTCTCTGCCCTGTGTGCCCACTGTCTTTCAACAGCAGGTGGAACCGGAAATCCCAGCCGTGAGTGCAGGTCGTTCTGCTATAACATGCATTTCATTAACGTGGATTTGATGCAACGCGATTGACGATTTGGGGACACTGTTTCTAAAGTGCAATCTTTTAAAACATGTATTGGCTGTAACGCGATTACAGTGGCAACTCTTAATGTTCTGTTTCTAAAACGCAATGTTTCTATAACTTGGGATTGCACCAGAATGCAACCCTCACGTTATAGAAGAACTACCCTGCATTCCCTTCATCTCTTACACTACCCCTTCAGCTGTCTGGGCTCCTGGCTCAGGAATGTCCTGCCTAGAACCTTTTGCCTTTCTCTCTCTCTTTCCTCTTTTGAGATAATTCCTTAAACCTACCTCTTTGACCAAGCCGTTGGTCACATGGGTTAATGCTTTCTGCTTTAGCTCAGCGTCAATCTTTTTCTGTGACGTGCCTCGGGATTTTTTTTTGACCACATTAAAAGTGCTATATGAATACAAGTTCTGCTTGTTTTTTTTCAGTCAGAACACGTGCACATATGCTTAAGATAACTTGTCAAAATGAATCAACATCCATAATGTTTCTTCCGGGTGTTCCAGATTCCTCCCACAGTCCAAAGATGCACAGGTTAGAGAGAACTGGCGATGCTAAATTGCCCCATAGTGTCCAGGGATGTGCAGGCCAGGATTGGCTGTGCTAAATTGCCCTGTAGCATCCAGGGATGTGTAGGCTAGCCACAAGAAATGCAGGGAGACAGGGTAGGGGGATGGATCTGAATGGGATACACTTCAGAGGGTTGGTATGGACTGTGATGGAGAGACTGTAGAGATTCTAAAACAGACACTGAATATATTTGCATGTTCGGGTCCAATTATCATTTTGCACTCTAACTCCATCTTACCGTGCAACATGGCGAGAGGATTGACTGATACAGTTTCATGCCAGGAATCATCTTTGTATATTGAGAGTATTGTTATTTCAGACTACCTCTCAGGGGGTAAACTCACTTATGTCAGAACAGATTTGCTTTGCATTAGCCACTATTGGGAGGACATGTTTTCTGTGGCTGTCACGAAACTTTGTGGGGTGTACTTTGACATGACAGAGGCTGGAAAAGTGAACAGCTAAGCTTCTTGACAAATAATCCCTCTCCGAAAGGTTAGCCTGTCTATCCTCCTCTTGTACTGAAGCACCACCTGTGTATTTCAAATGCTTTCTCCACCTTGCTTCATATTCCAGTGTTTACAGAGTTTTCTCCCTCACTAACTCTCTCCATTAGGCTCCTTCTGTCTCTTCAGTTGCCATATTTGTGAGTACGAGTCGAGAGTGTGGTGCTGGAAAAGCACAGCAGGTCAGGCAGCATCCAAGGAGCAGGAAAATTGACATTTCAGGCATAGGCCCTTCGTCGGAATGTCGACTCTCCTGCTCCTTGGATACTGTGCTTTTCCAGCGCCACATTTTTCGACTCTGACTCTCTAGCATCTGCTGCCCTCACTTTCTCCACATCTGTCAACACACCTATTTGTGACGTCAACACATTTCGAACCTTTGAAATTCAGAGCAGGAGTAGGCCATTTGGCCCTTAGAGCCTGTTCTACCATTCAATGCAACCATGGTTGATCCTCTATCTCAATGTCAGTGTTCTGCTTTCTCCCCAATTGCCTTGATGTCTTTAGCATTAACAAATTTATAGAGTCATCCAGCACAGAAACAGACCCTTCGGCCCAGCCACTCCATACCAACCATAATCCCAAACTCGACTAGTCCCACCTGCCTGCTCCTGGCCTATATCCCTCCAATGCTTTCTCATTCATGTACTTATCCAAATGTCTTTTAAACATTGTAACTGTACCCACATCCACCACTTCCTTTGGAAGTTCATTCCACACAGAAACCACCCTCTGTGTAAAACATTTGCCCCTTACGTCCTTTTAAAATCTCTCTCCCCTCACCTTAAAACTGTGCACCCTAGTCTTGAAATCCCCCATCCTAGGGAAAAGACACCGACTGTCAACTCTATCTATACCCCTCGTTATTTTATAAACTTCTATCAGGTCACCTCTCAACTTCCCACACTCCAGTGAAAATAGTTCCGGCCTATCCAGCCTTTCTTTATAACTCAAACCTTCCCCACCCGGCCACATCCTGGGAAATCTACTGTGTTCTTCAATATTTTCAGTGCCTTAGCCTGCTCTGAAAGTGTAAACTTCAGAACTTTAATGGAAAGTTTAAATCACTGTTTCCATCCTTGATTGTTTGTGAGATTTCTTAATAAGTAGCTGAATTAAAAGTAGCTTGTTGTAATTACCCACAAAACTGCACAGCTTTCTATGGTAGGGAATGCTGGGAGAAAGTGAGATGCTGGAGATCAGAGTCGAGAGTGTGGTGCTGGAAAAGCACAGCAGGTCAGGCAGCATCCGAGGAGCAGGAGAGTCGGCATTTCAGGCATAAGCCCTTCATCAGGAATGTGGGAGGGAATGCCACAGGTTCACAACTCTTCGACAGAAGAAATATTTTCTCATCTCGTCTCACCTTTAGTTTTCATCCTGAGACTCTGTTGCTTGGTTCTAGGCTCTCCAACCCAGGGAAGTATCCTCTCTGCATCTTGTCTGTCTGGTTCTATTTAGAATTTAATGCACAGAGTGTGTGAGTGTGTGCATGTGTGAATTTGTGAGTGGGAGAGTGTGTGCGTGCGTGTGTGTGTGAGAGAGAGTGAGTGACAGTGTGAGTGAGTGACTGAGTGTGTGAGTGGATGAGTGTGTAAGTGTGTGAGTGTGTGTGGGTGAATGTGCGTGTGTGGGAGTGGATGGGTGTTTGAGAGTGTGAGTCGGTGATTGTGTGTGGGGGTCAATGTGTGTGCATGAGTGTGTGAGGGTGAGTGGGTAAGAGGGTGTGTGAGTGGGTGAGTGTGAGTGTGTGAGTGGGCAAATGTGTAAGTGTGAGTGGGTGAGTGTATGTGTGTGAGTGGGTAAGTATGTGAGTGGGTGAGTGTGTGAGAGTGTGAGTCAGTGAGTGTGTGTGAGTGAGTGTGTGAGTGAGTGAGTGGGAGAGTGTGTGTGTGAGAGAGAGTGAATGACAGTGTGAATGAGTCAGTGACTGAGTGTGTGAGTGGATGAATGAGTGAGTGTGCGAGTGGGTGAGTGAGTGAGTGGGAGAGTGTGTGTGTGAGAGAGAGTGAGTGACAGTGTGAATGAGTGAGTGTGTGTGTGTGAGTGAGTGAGAGGATGAGTGTATGAGAGGGTGAGTGAGTGAGTGGGTGAGTGTGCGAGAGGGTGAGTGAGTGTGTGAGTGAGTGAGTGAGTGGATGAGTAGCATGTGTGCAAGTGAGTGTGTAAGTGTGTGAACAGGTGAGTGTGTGAATGCATGAGTGGATGACTGTGTGATTGGGTAAATTAATGAGAGTGTAAGTGTGTGAAAAGGTGAGTGGGAGTGGATCAAAATGGTATTCAGGCTGGGGCAGTTAAGGATACACAGCAAATGAGACCAATAAAGGGTGATACCCCTTCGGCAGGTTCAGTACAATCCTGTGGTGGTAAGACTTCCATGGGGCCCACTCTTGCACCTTACATTTCATCTCGATCAATATGGAAGGATTTGAGCCAAATATGTTAATCATCAGCCCATTACAGAGAGATCTACTACCCTCTAGTGACTGTAAGCAATGTCTTGCACCTCAGTTTGAACTTAGCATCTTTTTCAATTCTCTCCCTTTCCATTCATCTTTCCCTTCATCCACCCTTCCGTTCTTTGGCATTGGAGGCAGATTCACAGGGCTGATCCCTGGGAAGGAGGGTCTAACTTATCAGGAACACCTAAACAGGTTCGGCCTTCATTCATTAGAGTTGAGAAGAATGAGCAATGATCCAACTGAAACTTACTCCTGAGGGGGATTGATGTTTCTGTGAGTTAGGGACTCTCCAATTAGGGGGGACGCAGTTACAGAGTAAAAGGGACACTCATTTCAACCCGGGATGTGAAGGAATTTCTTCTGCCAGAGGATAGTGAATGTCTGGGATTCTCTACCCTCAGAGAGTTGTGGAGGCTAGATCAATGTAAGTATTTAAAGAGCAGGTTGGTAGGTTTTTGAAATATTGGGGAGTTGAGGGCTGGGAGAGCTGGCAGGAAAGAGGAGATCGGGTCTGGGTCAGATCAGCCACCATCTTGCTAAAGGCCGAAGCAGGTCTGAGAGGCAAAAATGGCCTCCACCTCACCCCATTTCTTATGTTTCTCACTTTGTCTCTTCCTCTGTCTCTCAGAGTCCCACTCCCCATGTCTCTTCTTCCCCCTCCTTACTTTTCTTTTCCCATTTTCCTCACTGTCTGACTCTTATTCTCTCCCCTCAATTTTTTGCTTCATTTCTTCCTCATCCCTCTATCACTCTCTACCTTCCCTCTCTCATAATTACTCCACCAGCATTAGATTAGATTCCCAACAGTATGGAAACAGACCATTCTGCCCAACAAGTCCACACTAGCCCTCTGAAGAGCAACCCACCCAGACCGATTCCCCTACATTTACCCCTGACTAATGCACCATGGGCAATTTAGCACAGCCAATTCACCTAACCTGCACATCTTTGGACTGTGGGAGGAAACCCACACAGACACAGGGAGAATGTGCAAAGTCCACAAAGGCAGTTGCCCGAGGTGGGAATCGAATCCAGGTTCCTAATGCTGTGAGGTAGGAGTGCTAACCACTGAGCCACCACACCACCCATTCTGCCCTCATCCTCTCTCCCTCACTCTCCCTGCTCTCCTTTGCTGTCTCTTTCTCGGTGTAAATCGACCTCTGTTATGTACCTCGGAGGACTGACTGGAAAATGACAGGGCAGGAAAAGAATGAGTCAGCCCTTCTCTTCACCACACAGTAACACTCTCTCAGGTTAGCGGAGACCAACTCGCTGGGATCGAATGGAACGTTGTGGGGTTGGTTTATCCTGAGGGAAGGCAGCTTCCTCTGTTGAGGTGGAGTTGATGCGATAGACGTATCGCAGTTTACCATGGAAACACCAAAGTCAGTCGTTCTGAGGACTAACAGTATGTATCAATACCATCCACCTTGAGAAAGGGTGGAGTTGCTGGAGAGTCAGGATCAATAAATGTGTTGCTGGAAAAGCACAGCCAGTCAGGCAGCATCCGAGGAGCAGGAGAGTCGGCATTCTGAGCATAAGCTTCTCCTCGAAACATCGACTCTCCTGCTCCTCGGATGCTGCCTGACCGGCTGTGCTTTTCTAGCACCACACTTTTTGACCATGATTCAGACAGAGAAAGTTGGGCCAGGTAGCTCAGGTGTGGGTTGGGTGAGTGATACCTGTGATGCTTGCTATCTTTTCGTGGTGGGAGAATATTGTACTAATTCACGGGGTGTGGGGGGGTCGGGGGGGGGATGTGTATTTCAACATATCGCAGCAACGCAATGCCTGAGAGTCTGACTGGCCCTGGGCAGGGTTCAGTTCTTTCCATATCTCACCAGAGAGCAGCCTACATACAGCCTGAGCAAAGGAGTGCGTGTAAGTTGACCTTGAGAAGGAAGGGTAAGCGATCTCCACATCCTGAGGTGTGAGTAGTGAGGAGTGCTTTGGGTGACTGTGTCTCAGAGCTTTTCCATCACACCATGGGCTCCCAAGCTCCAACTTTGAATCTGGAGATGCATCCCCCGAGAAGGCATTGGACTGTTAGAAATAGGAACAGGAGTAGGCCATTCGGTCCCTCAAGCCTGCACCGTCATTCAATAGGATCATGTCTGATCCAACATCCCTCACGTCCACTTTCCTGCCCTTCCCCCTTAACCTTTGATTTCCCGACTGATCAAGAATCTATCTCTCTCAGCCTCAAATATACACAAAGACTCTGCTCCCCAGCCCCCCACCTCCCCACAGCTCCCTGTGGCAAGGAGTTACAAAGACTTAAGACCCGCTGAGAGAAGAAATCCCCCCTCATCTTAGTCCTAAACTGGCACCCCTTTATTCTCAGATTATGCCCTCTGACCCTGGACTCTCCTGTGAGAGAGCAATTGCAAAGGACCATGTGGGAAAAATGTCTTACTTAAACAATTCCTGAGGAGACAAACAGAAGACTTTATTCCTCTCACATCCCTCTTTCCCTACTCTGTCCCTCTTCTCTCCATCCAGCCTACTCTGTCAATGATGTCCTTTAGGGAAGGAAATCTACCATCCTTACCTGGTCTGGCCTACATGTCTGACTCCAGACCCACAGCAATGTGGTTGACTCTTAAGCTGCCCTCTGGGCAATTAGGGATGGGCAATAAATGCTGGCCTGGCCAGTGATGCCCACATTCTATGAATGAATTAGACAAGGGGTGTCATGGTGGCTCAGTGGTTAGCACTGCAGCCTCACTGCGCCAGGGACCCGGGTTTGATTCCCACCCTCGAGTGACTGTCTGTGTGGAGTTTGCACATTCTCCCCGTATCTGCGTGGGTTTCCTTCGGGTGCTCTGGTTTCGTCACACAATCCAAAGGATGTGCAGGTCAGGTGGATTGGCCATGCTAAATTACCCCATAGTGTTGGTTGTATTAGTCAGGGGTAAATATAGGTCTGGGTGGGTTACTCTTTGGAGGGGTGATTTGAGCTGAAGGGTCTGTTTCCATACTGTAGGGAATCTAATCAAGCAAAAGCTCCTATACACCCTCCTATCTTGTTGCCTTGCTCTGTCTCCACACCACCCCTTTATTCTCATTTTCTCTTTACATTTTTTGGCTTTAACCCACTATTATCATTTCTCTTTCACTTGTCACTCCTTTGTTTTTCTTACCCTACTTCCTAATTTTTCCCTCATTTTACCTCTTTTTTCCCTCGATCCTCCTTCCTGGTGGAGTGGATACTGCAAACACGAGTTCCACCTGCTGGAGTTTTCCCAGCAATTTCGGTTTTGGTTTCAGATTTCCCCAGTTCTTTGTTTCTATTAGCACTCTGACCCTGGCCTTTCTCGTCACCCCTCACACACTTTCCCATGACTGCTTGATAGTGGAGACCACTAGCTCGCTTACTTTGTTACAGAGCTGAGATACTTCTGTGGTAAATCACTGTGGCACCGCGGCCATTGTATCCAGGACATTAATCCTTTGAATACAGATTATCTTTTCAAAAAATACTAGATATTTCTTTATTCTTTCATGGGTTGTGGGTATTACCGACATGGTGACTCAGTGGTTAGCACTACTGCCTCACAGTGTTAGGGATCCAGGTTCGGTCCCACCCTCAGATGAATGTCTGTATGGAGTTTGCCTGTTCTCCTGTGTAGGTTTCCTCTGGGTGCTCTGCTTTCCTCTCATGATCCAAAGATGTGCGGATTCGATGGATTGGCCAATAGAAGTGCAGGGCTATAGGATAGTGAGGTGGGTCTCGGTATGATGCTCGTTGGAGGGATGCATGAACCCAACGGGCTGAATGGCCTGCTTCCAAACTGTGGTGATTCTATCGCCCATGTGACCATTGTTGATTTTTGTGAAAACCCATCTGATTCAGTGATGCCCTTTCGGAAAGAAATCCTTACCTGGTCTGACCTCCATGTGACTCCAGACTCACACGATGTGATTCACACTTTAAATGCCTTTGTAAATGGCCTATCAAGCTTCTCATTTTGGATAAGTTGAGTGGGTGAGCAAATGCATGGCAGATGCAGTACAATGTGGAGAAATGTGTGAGGTTACCCCTGTTGGGTAGCTAAAACAGAAAGGCAGAGAATTATCTAAATGGTAAAAGATTGGGAAAAGGGGGAGGGAGGTGAGACAAGACATGGTCTTCCAGTTCTTGGAGAAAGCGAGGACTGCAGATCAATGTCGAAGAATGTGGTGCTGGAAAAACACAGCCAGTCAGGCAGCATCCGAGGAGCAGGAATGTCAACGTTTCAGGCATAAGCTGATGAAGTTTCCTGATGAAGAGCTTATGCTCGAAATGTCGATTCTTCTAGTCCCAGGGTCACTCGACTCTGAACATTAACTCTGCTTCTTTCCCTACTGCTGCCGTCAGACCTGCTGAGTTTCTCCAGTAATTTCCGGTTTTGTCCTTGTACACCAGCCACTGAAAGAGAGCATTGCAGCTGGGAGTGAAGAGGGTGAATGGTCTGTGGGCCTTTGGATTCCCATACAGGAGCAGGGATGTCTTGCTGCTGTTGTGCAGGGCCATGGTGAGACCACGCTTGGAGTATTGTGTACAGGTTTACTCTCCTTACCTGAGGAAAGCTGCTCTGGTTACGGATAGACAGCATTGGAGGTTCCCCAGACTGATTCCTGGGATGTCAGGATGAGAGACTGGACCGGTTAGGATTATCTTCACTGGAGTTTAGAAAAATGAGGGTGAGATCTAATAGAAATTCTCTCAGGAAGCGGACTAGGCTGTAAATGCAGAAAATGCTGTATTGTTCTTTGTTCTCTTGATCTTTGAAAGAAGCTCTTTATGACTGAAGAGTTCAAAACCAGAGGTCACAGTTTAAGAATATAGGATACACCTTTTAAGCTGAGATATTTCTTCAGCCAGAGAGCGGTGAAGCTGTGGAATTCTCCCACACAGATCAAAACATTGAATATTTTCAAGGAGTTGGATATAGTTGCATGGGATCAAGGGGTAGGGGGAGAACGTGGAGACAGGGGACTGAGTTTGGATGATCAGCCGTGATCGTATTGAATGGCTGAGCAGACTCGAAGGGCCAAATGGCCTCCTCCTGATCCTATTTTCAACGTTTTGCATTTCAATTCTATCAAACCTTGACAATTTATTTTTTTTCAATTCCCCCACGGGATCCGCCAAGGCCAGCATTTATTGCCTATCCCTAATTACCCAGAGGGCTGTTGAGAGCCAACCAGATTCTCGTGAGTCTGGAGTCACATGTAGGCCAGATCAAGTCAGGATAGTAGTTTCCTGCCCTCGGGGATGTTAGTGAACCAGATGGGGTTTTTCCAACAATCGACAATGAGTTTATGGTCACCATTTGAACCTTGACTGGATTGAATTCAAATTCCACCATCTACCATGGTAGGGTTTGACCCCAGGTCCCCCGAATAAAACTGAACAGACCACTGGAAATGATACTGGAACTACCAACCCTGTTGATCACATGGAGTCTTCCTTCCTCACAAACTGAGCATTTGTGGCAAAATTGTGAGGGTTGTCCTACAGGCAAGAGTAATCAGCAACAGGAAAGACACACCCAATGCTGCTCACATCCCCTGAAAGAATATAACTGAAAGAGCTTCCCTTTTAATTAAGGAAAGAGCTCATTGATAAGGACAAGGATAAGGAGCTGCTTGTATATCTACACCCAGGGGAGAGGGGAAGAGTGAGCACTCCTTTATCTGATGCGCTTCATAACATAACATAGAACATAGAACATAGAAAATTACAGCACAGAACAGGCCCTTTGGCCCACGATATTGTGCCAAGTTTAGTCCTAATGTAAAATATAATAACTTAACCTATGCACCCCACAACTCACTGCTATACATGTGCATGTTCAGCAATCGCTTAAATGTCCCCAGTGACTCTGCTTCCACCACCACCGCTGGCAACGCATTCCACGCATTCACAACTCTCTGCATAAAGAATACATTTATCAGGAAAGAATCCCTATAGTGTGGAAACAGGCCATTAGGCCCAAAAAACCCACACTGACCCTCCAAAGAGTAACCCACCCAGACCCATTTTCCTACCAATCTACATTTACCTCTGACCTACACAGCCCTGAACACTATGGGCAATTTAACCTGACCAATTCATCCTTACCTGCATATCTTTGGACTGTGGGAGGAGACCCACACAGACACAGGGAGAATGTGCAAACCTCACACAGATAGCCACCTGAGGCTGGAGTCGAACCCAGGTCCCTGGCGCTGTGAGGCAGCAGTGCTAACCACTGAGCCACCATGCTGCCCATGACTTTGGGCAAACAAACAATCAGCATTTATAAAGCAACTTTAACATAGCAGAATGCTTCAGGGCGCATCACAGGAGCTTTCGCAAAGAAAATTTGACACTGAATGAGATGTTGCAGAAGGTGAGCAAACAAAAGGGGAGAAGTTTGTAGGAATAGAATTAGAATTAGAATGAGGTTCATTGTCACATGTAGACAAGGTACAAAAGAGCAGGAGTACATTGAAAAATTTACAATGTCGGCAACATGTGGCACCATCTTAGGTACAAAGTACCTCGGTACAAACCTTAGTGTTTTAAGAAGGGGGGTGCAGTGAAAATGTTCAGTAATGGTTCCAGTTGGTTAAAGGCATGCTCAGTAATTCTGAGGCAATGAACATCAGGGATGTGCCAGAAATGGAGGGGCACAGAAATTTCTAAGGGTCTTAGGGCTGAGAGTTTTGAAGAGATGGGTAAGAATTGAGAAATAGAGGCATGATGTTCCCGTGACAATTTGGGTCAGTTAGTGTGTGAATTAACCGCATGGAGGCCTGGTCTCCTGTCACCAAGTCACCTTTCATTTACACGTTGAAGAGTGTGGCGCTGGAAAAGCACAGCATCCGAGGAGCTGGAGAGTTGACTATTCGGGCATTAGCCCTTCCTCAGCCCTTACAAATGCACAGTACATGGGCTCCGACCAACCAGCTCTGAGCCAATCCCTCAGGTGAGGAGACTCTCTGAGTCTTCTGGTTTTTTTTTATTTTATTAAACAATACAGTTTACAAAACAGTTATCATTAACAGCTGTATACGGAGAAACAGCAATTTTACAAGGGAGAGGGGCAGCAAAGCCAGACCCCAAACTGTATCGTTCAACCGATTTTCAGATAAATGAGGACAAACCTCAAATCCCACTTTTAGTCATCACAAAAACAGCAACAGTAACAAATAAATATAAGGCAGTCCAATTAGATTTAAAAAAAACAGTGAGTTTGCTTTTTTTCAAATAAGTCAGTCATCAATATAAAAGGAATAACAGTTACAAACTGGCTATATAACCCAGCCAGTTCAGGAGTTGGGTTTCCCCCAGTAAACCCAGAAACCAACAGCAATAGTACATACTAGCTGCAGCAAGCCAGCTCAGAGTCAGTGCTCAGCTGAGGAGACTCTCATCTCCTGTTTTTTTCTTCTTTTTGTCTCTTTATTAGGAAAAAACAAATAATCACAACAAAAAACAAAAAAGAAAACCGAAGGAACAAATGCCTTCCCTGAACAAGGGATAATCTTCCATGTATTTATTGTTTTAAATCTGTAATTATTTTACACAGAGGAAGCTATTTCTAATGTTAAACATTCTTAGCTAAAGCCAAGATTATGCACATTTTTGTTTCCATTAACACCTTTGAAGTTTTCGGCTTCATAAGTAGGGATTCGTCATTCCAATAGCTGCACATTCTATGGTATTACTGTCTATTCTGGACTCTTGATCATCTATTTTGTTCACTGTAAACTTAGCTGTAGTTAGCATTTCTGCAAAGTGTATGGCTGTCTGGGTGTGAAGTGTCAAGGGCCCACTTCCTCCTCTGGAGACACATTTGCTAGGGCCATGAATATAATGATCTGACCCTGCAAGTATTGGTCCACACAACCACCATGTCGAAGATCCTTCAGCAACAAATCTTCAATTTATTTGTTTTTTCAGAGGTCTGACACTCCTGTATTTTTTCCCTTTTTATCTTTTTTTTACCCACACACTACCACCAAACTGCGGTAGTGCTTATTTAATTCTTCCATTTATCTTTTTTAAATTTTTTACAGAACCTCTGACACTCCTGTTTATTTATTTATTTTTTCTCTTTTTTTTATCTTTTTTTCTTTTTTACTGTTTACACTCCTGTTTTTGTTTTACCCCCACACTACCACCTAACGGCGGTAGTGCTTATTTAGGTCTTCCATTTATACCTGTCAGCCAGGGCTCCCTTATTGGCCTACGTTAACAAGCTCAGTCAGGGATTCCATACTCAACGAGATCCATCCAGCTGGCCAAACTCATTCCAATCACTATAGTGGGCCCATAGTTCATTCCATTGAGCCAAAAAGAGAACGAGTTTGGCATTTAGTTTAACATTAGTTCCCTAGTTTAACATTATGGCTGACCTCAATAAAAGCGTGCAAGATTTACATGGGGACTGTGTCTCCAACTTGGGCCTCTTAAGCCAACAAGTCAGCAGTTACGCCAATGCAACTTGTACTTTGCAGTACTCTGCCATCCTGTCCTCCATCTTGTTAAATCTGATTCCAAGTCAGTTTGAGATGTATAATGTTGATACTAGATACTTAAACTTTTCCTGGCAATAGGTTAATATACAGACTGCAACATTATATCTGCCTGATCCTTATCTTCCAACACAGTGTGTCAGCTGGCTCTCTTTAAGCTGTTTGATCAATTATTCAAAATAAATTAATGAAAATAAAAAATTAAAAGTCATTATAGGAAGGTTATTATTAAGTGGGAGAGGATTCAGAAGAGATTCACCTATGTTGCCTGGACTGGAGGATTTGAGTTATAAGGAGGGACTGGATAGACTTGAATATTTTTGACTGGAGCATAGGAGACTGAGAGGTGACCTTATAACAATTTATAAAATCATGAAGTGTATAATTAAGGTGTCTTTTCCCAAAGGTGGGAGATTTCAAGACTAGGAGACATATTTTTAAGGTGAGCTGACAAAGATTTTAAAAAGTCAGGCACAATTCTTTTACACAGAGGGTGGTTCAAGTGTGGAATCAACTTCCAGAGAAAGTGATGAATGCAGGCACGGTTACAAAAATTAAAACACGTTTAGATCAGTTCATGGATAAGAACTGTCTGGAGGGTTATGGGCCAAGTGCAGGCAGGTGGCACTACGCACGGGCATGTTCGCACGGGCGCGCGCACACACACACACACACACACACACACACACAGATACACGCATACACATACACAGATACACGCATACACAGATACACACACACAGATACACACACACAGATATACACATACACAGATACACACACACACAGATATACACACACAGATACACACATATACACACAGATACACACACGCATACACAGATACACACATACACAGATATACACACACAGATACACACACGCATACACAGATACACACATACACAGATATACACACACAGATACACACGCGCATACACAGATACACACATACACAGATACGCACACACAGATACACACACACAGATACACACATACACACACAGATACACGCATACACAGATACACACACACAGATATACACACACAGATACACACATACACACACGCAGATACAAACACATACGCATAGAAACACACACATGCACAGATACACACAGGTGCATACACACAGATACACACATACACACAAATAGATACACAAAGATACACACACACGGATACACGCACACACACACAGATAGACACACATACACACACACACACACGGAGACACACATGCGCACACACTGACACACACACACACAGATACACGCGCGCATACACTCACTTACACACACACACGTGCGCGCACACACATACACATGGACATACACACATGCACACGCATGCACACACACACAGACACACAGCGACACATACACACTTACACACACACAGAAACACACAGACACACACACAGACACATAGCGACACATACACACTTACACACACACAGAAACACACAGACACACACAGAAGCACAGACACACACACACTCACACAAACACACACACACTTCCCAGCAGCCTAATGGATATGAAAATATAATGACAAATAATTGGATGATTTTCTCCCCCCAACAGCTCCTCAAAGCGTGGGCCTGTGTCAAAGCTCAGCAAAGGTTGAGTGGCGGGACCTGGGATCTTGCTGCTCCAGGGCACTCAATTGCACGTTGGGGAAGCCATTAATCTCAGCGTGGGCAAGGGAGCAATTGGACAAAGTCGAAAGAAATGTGATTTCTCTGATTGCTTTGGGGTTAATGCAGCAAACCTGAGTTATTAACCGAGCAAGCGCTGCACACTCAGCTGGTGTCAGCATGATAAAGGATTGTGAGAGCGATTCGCAGCTTTAGCTCAAAGCTGCCCAGAGGATTCTAATAAATCTGAAATTGCCCCTCTTGGTATTATGAATCCAAATCAAACATAGGTTTAATATTTTATAAAGGTGAAATAAATACACCTCCAGATATTAATATTGGTTTTGCTTTCCTTTGGAGCACATTACCAAGATTGCACATCAAGTTTAATTAGACTTATAGAGTTTGATTTAATAACATTCCTCAGAATTTCAGCTGCAGACTGAGGTTCATGTCTGAATTCCTCCTGAAGTGTTCACGTATTCAGCTGTTGCAAATAATCAGTTTGTGGGGTGGGGGTGGGGGGGGCGCGGGGAGTTGGTTAGCTTAGTGAGGGCAAAGGCTGCTGAACAGTTGTCAGAGTGGTTTGCCTTATCAGCCCCCTGCCACTGGATTCAATAATTCTCCCTCACATCACTTATTGACTGTGATTCTATCGACAGTGCTGAGCAGAAATGATCGTTCAGCCCAGTAGATCTATGCCAATATTCGTGTCTGATAAAGACGTCCTCCCTCTCTCCTCAACTCACTGTATCCCCACATCCTCTATTCCTTTCTTCATAGATGCATACAACACAGAAAAGGCCCTTTGGCCCATCAAGTCTGTATGGACATAACTACCACCTTCATTGTTCAGTCCTTCGAGTATAGGAATTAGGATATTATGTTGAGGTTGTACAGGATGTTGGAGAAGCAGCTTCTGGAGTACTGTGTCCAGTTTTGGTCACCCTGTTATAGGAAATATATCATTAAGTTGGAGAGGGTTCAGAAGAGATTTACCAGGATGTTGCCAGGTATGGAAGGTTTGAGTTATAATGAAAGGCTGGATAGACTAGGACTTTTTTTCACTGGAGTGTGGGAGGTTGAGAGGTGACCTTATCGAAGTTCATAAAATAATGGGAGGTATAGACAGAGTTAATGGGAGTTGTCTTTTCCCTCGGGTGGGGGATTTCAAAATTAGCGGGCCACCTTTTTAAAGTGAGAGGAGAGAAATTTTAAACAGGACACGAGAGGAAAGGTTTTTACACAGAGGGTGGTTTGTTGTGAAACGTACAACCAGAGGAAGTGGTGGATGTGGGCATAATTACAACATTTGGATAAGTACATGAATGGAAAAGGTTTGGAGGGATATGGGCCAGGAGCAGGTGGGACTAGTTTAGTTTGGGATTATGGTCAGCATGGATGGGTTGGACCGAAGGGTCTGTTTCCATGCTACATGATTTTATGACTAAAAGTGCACTAATCCTGCATTTGTCCTGTATCCTTGAATGTTATGATATTTGAAGTGCTTATCCAAACATTTCCTAAATGTTTCCAGCTTCCACTACCTCCCTAGCCAGTACTCTCCAGAATTCCAACACCCACTGTGTAGAAATATTTTCCCAAATCCCCTCTGAATCTCTTTGCCCCTTATGCCCTCTCGTGATTAACCTCTCAATCAAGGGGAACGTCACCCTGTCCATACCCCTCATAACCTTCACACCTCAATCCTGTCCCCCCTCAGTCTTCTCTGCTGTAGAGAAAACAATCCAAGCCTATCCAGTCTCTCCTTCTCACTCAATTTCTCCATCCCAAACAATATCCTGGTGAACCTCCTCTTGCGACTATGTAAGGACCGTGTCTTCTTAACTGAGTGAATCATTTTAGCTGTGGACCAAAATGAGAAAATAATTCTTTGAGAAATCGAGGATGCACAATTGCTGCATGTTTTGAAAGCAAATAACCTGTCACTGGTTGTAAGCATTGTTTACACAGCTTCTAGTTCTAGCAATGGTTGAACTGTAGCTTGCAGATGAGCTGGAGCTGAAAGGTTATGTACAAATGAAGCTTTGCTTGGCAACAAAGAGCTGATTGGCTAATAGACTATTGACCAGTTATTTGGTAGAAGTTTTCTGCCTCTCAGCAATTGGTTGTCAGTGTAGCTGAACATCTTGGGGCTGCAAAAATGATAGAGAGGAGTCTTTGGACCACCACTATCTTGAGAGTTCTCTCTCTCTCTCTCTCTCTCTCTCTCTCTCTCTCCATTTCTGCAGTAAGCCACTTTAAGCCCAAAATAAATCCTCATTTTTATTCCTGGAGTTGCTTTAAACCATTACCTTTAATTGACTAATCAGAGATCCTTTGGACCTGAATCAGCCACCCTGTGTGTGCTGCAAACTAGAGAAGTTGTCCAGAGAAGGACAACTGAGGAGCAATCTTCTGGCCGGTGTGAGAGTCATAAGAATAATTTCTGCAACCCACATGAGCAGGAACCACTGAACTGTTTTCCCAGATTTTGCATCCATCCATAAACCATATGTGTTTGGCATCTCTGAGCATGTGTGGAGGGGTGTGCAGCTTACAGAGGATCAGAGGTTTAACTCATGCCTACAATTTATAATTCAATTCAAAGTCCAATTATCAAAACTAGAGGGGGTAGGTTTAAGGTGAGAGGGGAAAGATTGAAAGGGGCCAAAGCGGTGACTTTTTTTACACAGAGGGTGGTATGGGTATGGAATGAGCTGCCAGAGGAAGTGGTGGAGACTGGTACAATTACATTTAAAAGGCTGGATGGGTATATGAATAGGAAGGGGTTGGAGAGATATGGGCCAAATACTGGCAAATGGGTCTCGATTGGGTTGGGACATCTGGTTGGCATGACGAATTGGACTGAAGGGTCTGTTTCCATGCTGTACATCTCTATGACTCTTGGAAGACTGGATATGTCTACATCCATGTATGATGCTCCCCAAAAGTCAATAAATCTGAGTTACAGTTATTCAAAGAGGAGCTGAATAAGGGAATGGAATTGTGAGTTGAAGCTCGAGGTGATGAGGAAAAGGCACAGGAAAGACAGGACGACACAATCACACATACTGAAGGAGGCCATTCAGTCCTCCAAGCCTGTGCTAGCTCTTTGAAAATTCATCTCACTTTTCCGCTCTTTCCCAATCTCCCGAAAGGGATCAAATTCTCCAAAGGGAAGGAGAATTTTCAGAGAGAATTCATTATAAAAATGCACTCGACGAAGCATATACCAACACCTCAAGATATATCTCATCGTGAGTCACTGTCCTTGAAAGAAAATAAGGCAGATGGAAAGGAAGAAGATTAACTAATTCATAGCAGCCGATAAAATTAGTCACCTCGTTATTTTAAACCCAGCAGTGGCAGAGTCATGACATATTGGGCATTATTCCTGACAAAGCAGCTCACTAAATCAACCCCTTAAGTACCAGCTGAGATTAGCAGGGTAAAACGGCTGGCATTTTTATCTCTGTTACTGTATGTCCAAGGGAATTCTTTTCATGCATCATTTTACTGAAAAACTCAAGACAGAAACACAGGCACTCGCTTCCTTTTCCATGGCTTTGATTCTGTTTCACTATTCTGAAGAAATCTGAAAGGCCTGGACAGAGTAGATGTTGGGAAGATGTTTCCACTGGTGGGAGAGACTAGGACCCGAGGGCACAGCCTTGGAGTAAAGGGAAGACCTTTTAGAACGGAGATTAGGAGAAACTTCTTCAGCCAGAAAATGGGGAATCTATGGAATTCATTGCCACAGAAGGTTGTGGAGACCAGGTCAGTGAATATATTTAAGATGGAGATAGATAGGTTCTTGATTGTCAAGGAGATCAAGGGTTGTGGGGAGAAAGCGGGAGAATGGAGTTGAGAAACGTTTCCAAGAAGCAGGAAAATCAATGTTTCAGGCAAAAGCCCTTCATCACATCCCTTGATCTCCAGCACCCGCAGTCCTCACTTTTGCCTTGAGAAACGTATCAGCCATGATTGAATGGTGGAGCAGACTCGATGGGCTGAATGGCCTAATTCCTCTTCCTATGTCTTATGGTCTTATGGTAAAAATTGTTGTGACACATTTCGCCTCATGTTGTCAGACAGAGTGAAATTATAACTACGCTGGTAGGTTGACACCCTTGCCTTTGGAAAAAGGAAAACTGAGTATGGAATGTTTTATTCACTCGTGGGATGTGGGCATTACTGTATCAGCATTTATTGCTCGTCCCTAGTTGCCCCTTGAGAAGGTGGGGGTGAGCTGCCTTCTTGATCTGCTGCAGTACACGTGCTGTAAGTAGACCCACAAACCCCTTAGGGAGACAATTCGAGGATTTTGACCCAGCGACACTGAAGGAACAGTGATATATTTTCAAGTCTAGATGGCGAATGGCTTGGAGGGGAATTTTCACTCCAACCCACTCTCTCTCTCTCCCAGACTTTCTCTCCCCAACTCTTTCTAAACCCCTCATTTGCCATCTCTCCCAGTCTCTGTCTTTCTACACCTCTCTCTCTGCCCTCACGCTCCACTGTCTTTCCCCCACTCTCTCTAAACCCTCTCATTCACCACCTCTCTCACACTGTTTCTCTCTCCCCCTCCTCCCTTTTCTCTCCCCAATCTCTGTCTCTGCTCTTGCCACCTATCCTCTCTCTCCACTGTCTCTGAGTCACTGTACTCAGTAGTTATTGTCAAAGAATTGGTATAGTTAATCCTTTACTTCACAGAAATTCACCAAAGATCCTCAGACAAAACCTTCCAAACCCATGAGCATTACTATCTTGAAGGACAAGGGCAATAGATACATGGGAACACTAAGTTAACGTGACACAGTGGTTATCACTGCTATCTCATAGTGCCAGTGTTCGATTCTACCCTTGGGCGACTGCCTGTGCGGAGTTTATGCATTCTCCCTGTGTCTGCGTGGGTTTTCTCCGGGTAGTCCAGTTTCCTCCCGCCGTCCAAAGATGTGCAGATTAGGTGGATTGGCCATGCTAAATTGCCCCATAGTGTTCAGGGATGTGCAGGCTAGGTGGGTTAGCTGTGGGAAATGCAGGATTACAGGTAGAGGGTGAGGTGGGATGCTCTTCGAAGGTTTGGTGTAGACTCAATGGGCTGAATGGGGTTCTGTATCTAAGTTCTCCTCCAACCTTCGCCATCATCCTGATGTGGATATATATCATGCATTAGGCACCATGCCAACATGATGTGAAGTAATATGGGGCCGAGATCTGATCTGAAAGGTTATCAGTGGAGCCCCGATCTACCATCATGATGTGAGGTAACTGTGGGCTGAGATCTGATCGGAAAGGTTATCAGTGGAGCCCTGATCTACCATCATGATGTGAGGTAACATGGGGCTGAGATCTGATCAGAAAGGTTATCAGTGGAGTCCTGATCTACCATCATGATGTGAGGTAACATTGGGCTGAGATCTGATCAGAACCGTTATCAATGGAGCCCTGATCTACCATCATGATGTGAAGTAACATGGGGCTGAGATCTGATCAGACAGGTTATCAATGGAGCCCTGATCTACCATCATGATGTGAGGTAACATTGGGCTGAGATCTGATCGGAAAGGTTATCAGTGGAGCCCTGATCTACCATGATGATGTGAGGTAACATTGGGCCGAGATCTGATCAAAAAGGTTATCAGTGGAGCCCCGATCTACCATCATGATGTGAGGTAACATGGGGCTGAGATCTGATCAGAAAGGTTATCAGTGGAGCCCTGATCTACCATCATGATGTGAGGTAACATTGGGCCGAGATCTGATCAGAAAGGTTATCAGTGGAGCCCCGATCTACCATCATGATGTGAGGTAACATTGGGCTGAGATCTGATCAGAAAAGTTATCAATGGAGCCCCGATCTACCATCATGATGTGAGGTAACATGGGGCTGAGATCTGATCAGAAAGTTTATCAGTGGAGTCCTGATCTACCATCATGATGTGAGGTAACATTGGGCTGAGATCTGATCAGAAAGGTTATCAATGGAACCCCGATCTACCATCATGATGTGAGGTAACATTGGGCTGAGATCTGATCAGAAAGGTTATCAATGGAGCCCTGATCTACCATCATGATGTGAGGTAACATTGGGCTGAGATCTGATCAGAAAGGTTATCAATGGAGCCCCGATCTACCATCATGATGTGAGGTAACATTGGGCTGAGATCTGATCAGAAAGGTTATCAATGGAGCCCTGATCTACCATCATGATGTGAGGTAACATTGGGCTGAGATCTGATCAGAAAGGTTATCAGTGGAGCCCTGATGTATAATGCTCATTTCTAAATATCATTGGTAAAAGTTAGCCGTTCACTTTAACCTTGTGTTCAGCCGTCTTTTGTCTCAAGATCTTCAGAGTCCCTAACCCTACTCCTACGCAGCAGCCAGGTAAAGAACTGTAAAAATATCAGAAAGGTTTGAAAGCAATGCTTCTCTTGGTGGGAGGCTCCGACTCCTTGGACACAGATATAAGAAAATCAAGGATAAATCCAAGAAAGATTTCAGGAGAAACCTTTTTCCATAGGCAAGAATGATTGTATCTAATAGCTGGATGCACTCAAGAGGAAGAAAGAATTTTGGTGAGAGGACAGGATGGTGTTAGAGTGGGATCATGGACCAGATGGGCCGAATGGTCTGAATCGCCAATGTTGACAATAAAAAAAAATGCACTACAAGAGTCGAACAATTAACTTGAAACAGAATGCTGCTGTATTTCCTGTTAATCCACATACTTCCCACTCCAGATGTCAAAAGCATTCAATTTAAAGTCTCATTAGTTGGGCGGCACGGTGGCACAGTGGTTAGCACTGCTGCCTCACAGCGCCTGAGTCCCGGGTTCAGTTCCCGCCTCAGGTGACTGACTGCATGGAGTTTGCATGTTCTCCCCGTGTCTGTGTGGGTTTCCTCCCACAGTCCAAAGATGTGCAGGGTCAGGTGAATTGGCCATGCTAAATTGCCTGTAGTGTCAGGTAAGGGGTAAATGTAAATGTAGGGGTAGGGGTATGGGTGGGTTGCGCGTCGGTGTGGACTTGTTGGACTGAAGGGCCTGTTTCCACACTGTAATGTAAATCTAATCTAATCCAAACCTCTGGACCAAGTTGTTGCTCATTGGCATCTTATCAAATTCTCATCTCTAATTGAAATCCCCCCGAAAATGATGTAGACGTCTGTGGTTGCTTAGCGACAGTATTCCAAGACATTCAGAGCCAGAGTTGCAAATTGACTGGGGAGGGGAGAGGAGGAGTGAAAAGCTCGGCAACTTTGGAATCTGAACATGGGAGCTCTCTCCCCCATAACATCTCACCCCGACCACCCAATATTCTGTGGCAGCCTCTCTCACAAGCAGAACACTCTAGAAGTTTCCAGTCACCATTTCAAGAGAAGAAGGGATTTCAGGAGACACTTTCAGTTGCACACGGAGGTGTTAGACTGAATATCCACATCATCAAAACATGGTTAAAGCAAAATGGGAGAGATGAGAAAAGAGAATGAGTCAAGGTCACTAAAGTGTTGTGTTTATTTTAAAAGAAACACAATTTAAAAGCATATGGGGTGAGAGTGAGATACTGACTAAGTACAGAGCTCTTTTTAACTTGGTGGAATAATTTTAAAAACTTCCTTTGTGCTGTACACCACTAAGATATCCACAGAGGAAATTACTGAAGAAAGAGATGATATGTTCAATGGACTTTAGTGATTGGGGAGAGAGGAGCCAGATGATGTATGTGCATGTGTGCCTGTCTGTGTATGTGTCGGTGTGCATGTTTGTGTATAGTATGTGTGTCCGTATGTGTCTGTGTCTGTATGCGTGTATGTATGAATATGTGTGGCTCTATGTGTCTATGTGTGTGTCAGTGTGAGTGCATTGGTCTGTGTCTGTGTGTGTGTGTGTGTGTGTGTGTATGAGCATGTATCTGTGCATTTGCATACGTGTGTGTGTGTCAGTGTGTATGTGAGTGCATGAGTATGTGTGTGTCAGTGTGTGTCTCTTTGTGTGCGTCTCTCTTTGTGTGTGTATGTCAGTGTGTGTGCACCTCTGTGTGAGTGTGTGTTTCAGTGAGTGCATGTATGTCAGTTTGTCTGTGTGTCGCTCCGTGTGCGTGTGTGTGTGTCAGTGTGAGAGTGTGTGAGGCAGTGTGTGTGTGTCAGTGTGAATGTGTGTGTCAATGTGTGTGGGACAGTATGTATGTGTCAGTGTGTGTGTGTGTGGGACAGTATGTGTGTGTTAATGTGAGTGTGTGGGGCAGTGTGCGCGTGTCAGTGTGAATGTGTGTGTCAATGTGTGTGGGACAGTATGTGTGTGTCAGTGTGAGTATGTGTAGGACAGTATGTGTGTGTCAATGTGAGTGTGTGGGGCAGTGTGTGTGTGTCAGTGTGAGTGTGTGTGTCAGTGTGTGTGGGACAGTATGTGTGTGTCAGTGTGATTGTGTGGGACAGAGAGCGTGTTGTGTGAATTAGGTTCTGATCCACCCTCAAACAATAATGAATGCCTTGACAGACAGGAATCTACACCTCTTCCTGAGATTGTTGAGTGACCACCACCTCCACTGCCTTTTGAGGCTGAAATGCAGAGTCACCCTATCCTCTGTAAATTCTCCTCATCTCTACCCTAAAAGGGTGAAGCCTAATTTGCAAGCAACTGTGGACTCCCCCATAACCAGGAAGCTTGACGTATGAACTATTAGCTTGACTGAGAGCCACAGGCAGTGCTCCTGTACCCTGGGCTGGGCCAACTGGTATGGCAACAGTGGGTGACATCACTCAATAATGCCCCCTGATGGAGGAGACTGGAAACAAACACATGGCTTTTTCCTGAAGTTAAGGTGCTCTCTGAAAACCGACTGTGAGTGAAGCCTCTCAGAACAATGGTAAGGTGTCTGATTGAAACATAGAAAATGCTACCAGGGTTGGAGGGGTTAGAATGTTTCCCTGGTTAGGGAATGTAGGGACATAGGACATTTCTGGAACTGAGAAGTGCAATGGTGCCTAGACTCTAAGGGCAAGTAAGTAAAAGGTGCCAGAGTCCAACTGGACCATAGGGCTACTCTCTCTTTAGAGTTGGATGGAGCTCTCAAGGATTGTGAAATCAAAGGTTATGGAGTTAAGGCAGGAACAGGATACTGATTAAGGATCATATTGAATGGTGGTGCAGGCTCAAAGGGCAGAATGGCCTACTCCTGCACCTATTGTCTATTGTCTATTGACTGGTTTAACCTAAGGGTTGCCACATCTCTGATGTGGTGAGAGGGAGGGAAGGACCGTCCTCCATGATAATCTCAAATGACACAGGAATTGAACTCATGCTGTTGGCATCACCCTGTATCACTAACCAGCTGCCGAGCTAATCAACAACCCCACCACCCTACCCCCCCACCCCCCACCCCCCACCCCCACCCCTCACAGAGGGTAGTAAACACGTGGAATTCTCTACCATAGAAGGCTGTGGAGGCCAAGTCACTGTAACATTGAGAGGCAATGGTTAAGTGATATCATCCCTGGATGTAGTAATCCAGAAAATGAGGCAATGTTTTGGGGACCCAGGTTCGATGGTAGATTGAGGAATTTGAATTCAATAATTATCTGGAATTGAGTTCAATGATGGCTACAAAACCATTGTCAATTGTTGGGGAGAAAACTTCTTTGGCTCACTAAAATTCTTTAGGGTGGCACAGTGGCTCAGTGGTAGCACTGCTACCTCACAGCGCTAGGGACCTGAGTTCGATTCCAGCCTTGGGCAGAGTGTCCGTGTGGAGTTTGCACATTCTCCCCATGTCTGCATGGGTTTTCTCCAAAGATGTGCAGGTCAGGGTGGATTGGCCAAGCTAAATTGCCCATAGTGTTTAGGGATGAGTAGGGTAGGTGCATTAGTCAGGGGTAAATGTAAAGTAATAGGGTAAGAGAATGGGTCTTGGTGGGACACCTTGTGGAGGATTGGCCTGTTTTCACACTTTAGGGATTCTATGATGAAATCTGCAGTCCTTAGCTGGTCTGGTCTCCAAGTGACTCCAGACCTACAAAAATGCAATTGACTCAACTGCCCTCTGGGCAATAAATGCTAGCCTGGCTGATGAATGAATAAAGCAAAGAAAAAAATTTCCCAGCCCTGGCTGCAGAGTCTGGAACACAGGGGTCATGGTAGGGTTAGGGGGTCGTAGTGTCAGGATAAGGGGTGTGACAGAGTACATGCTTGTGAGAGGGTGTGTGCGTGAGTGTGTGAGAGAGAACGTGTATGACAGCGGGTCTGTGTGAATGCGTATATGATTATGTGTATGTGCAGTTACATTCTATTTTGTTCAAAAAGCACACAATTTGTAGGCAGTCAGTCCATGTAATACTTTATAAATTCCTACTTTGGAATAGAACCAGTCTGACTCCAGATTGGGATACAGACAGGCTGTAACCTCAGACCTTTAATGCATTATCTGAGCTGAGATGTCGTCTTTTTCTTAATACTGATAAAACCTTAAGTTATCTTGGGACTGTGATTTGAAAGAAGTTCTGGGATTTACACATTAATGAATCGAAACCTGCAATCCCCATTCTAACTGACTCAAGATTTAACCGTAGTCTAGGTTTGTTCAATACATCGCATAAGTTGTACGACACTTTGATCTTTTATTGTGCCCTATGATCCTGCCCCACTAGCTACCTGATCAAGGAGCAGTGCTCCGAACGCTAGTGGTTCCAAATAAACCTGTCGGACTATACCCTGGTGTTGTGCAATTTTTAACTTTATCCAGCCCAGTCCAACACCAGCTCCTCCACGTCATGTTCTTTAGGGAAGGAAACTGCCATCCTTACCAGGTCTGGACTATATGTGACTCCAGATCCACGGCAAGGTGGTTGACTCTTAGCTGCCCTCTGGGATGGGCAATAAGTGCTGGCCTAGCCAGCAATGCCCTCATCCTGTGAATGAATAAAAGAAAAGGTGCCAAGGGCATCTATGGAATAGACCAATCCAATATGGCAGCTGGTGTAGGAAGAGTAGGAGGTCCAAGCTGTCCAGGCAGTGAATCCCTGGTCAAATGGTTCCTCTGAGCCAGTCTGTAGGACCTAAGATGTCGGCGCACAGAACACTTTCACCCCATGTGGCTGGACATGTCAACTATTTGGGAAGCAGAAAGGCAGCCAGAGAGATCATCTCCCAACGCTGGATGCTGTAAGGGACATCTGGGTTTGCAAACGGTGTTTGAGAAGATGGCCCACAGGGAGTTTCTTGGAGGAACCATTGGAGGAAATATGTCAGAATAGCTTGAGCAATGAGGGAATTTAGCTCTGAGAGAATGTAGGAATAGAAGCAGGAGTAGGCCATTCAGCCCCTCAAGCCTGCTCTGATGTTCAATTAGATCAAGGCTGATCCTTCAGGTCAGCACCAATTGCAGTACTATCCCTGTATCTCTGGCTATCTTCAAAATCAAGTTATTCTCCTGAAGCAAAGGAGAGATTTGATTGAAATCATAGAGTCATAGGGATGTACAGCACGGAAACAGACCCTTCAGACCAACTCTGCAGGGGCATGGGAACCCAGACTGTAGCTTTAGGGTGCAGGACCTGGAGTGTAAGGAGGTTAGGAATATGGCTTCAATCTTAAAGGAGGGTGCCTGTAAACAGAAGAGTGGCTTGAAGTGTGTATACTTTAATGCCAGAAGTATACGAAATAAGGTAGGTGAACTTGCAGCGTGGGTTGGTACCTGGGACTTCGATGTTGTGGCTATTACGGAGACATGGCTAGATCAGGGACAGGATTGGCTGTTGCAGGTTCCAGGGTTTAAATGTTTTAGTAGGGTCAGAGGTGGGGGTAAAAGGGGGGGGGGGTGTGGCTTTGCTTGTCAAAGATAGTATTACAGCGGTGGAAAGGAAGATGGACGAAGATTTGCCATCTGAGGTAGTTTGGGTTGAGGTTAGGAATAGGAGAGGTGAGGTCACCCTGTTAGGAGTCTTTTACAAGCTTCCTAATAGTCCTAGAATCGTTGAAGAAAGGATTGCGAAGATGATTCAGGAGAAGAGTGACAGTAATAGGGTGGTTGTTATGGGGGACTTTAACTTTCCTGATATTGATTGGGAAAGCTATAGCTCAAGTTCGTTAGATGGGTCAGTGTTTGTCCAATGTGTGCAGGAGAGTTTCCTGACACAATATGTAGATAAGCCAACAAGAGGTGAGGCCATACTGGATTTGGTTCTGGGTAACGAACCAGGCCAGGTATTAGAACTAGAGGTAGGTGAGCACTTTGGGGACAGTGACCACAATTCGGTGATTTTTACTCTAGTGATGGAGAGGGATAAGTGTGTACTACAGGGCAAGAGTTATAGCTGGGGGCAGGGAAATTATGATGCGGTGAGGCATGACTTAGGATGTGTGGATTGGAAAAGTAGATTCCAAGGCAAGAGCGTAATTGATATGTGGAACATGTTCAAGGAGCAACTATTGAGTGTCCTTGATAAGTACGTACCTATCAGGCAGGGAGGAAAGGGTCGTGTGAGGGAGCCGTGGTTTAATAAGGAATTGGAATCCCTTGTTAAATGGAAGAGGGCGGCCTTTGTAAAGATGAGGCGTGAAGGTTCAATAGGGGCGATTGAGAGTTATAAGGTAGCCCGGAAGGACCTGAAGAGAGAGCTAAGAGCAGCAAGGAGGGGACATGAAAGGTCCTTAGTTGGTAGGATTAGGGAAAACCCTAAGGCTTTCTATAGGTATGTTAGGAATAAAAGAATGACTAGGGTAGGAATAGGTTCAATCAAGGATAGTAATGGGAAGTTGCGTATGGAGGCTGAAGAGATTGGGGAGGCACTGAATGAATACTTTTCGTCAGTATTCACTCAGGAACAGGACATTGTTGTCGATATGAATACTGAGGCACGAATAAGTAGAATGGATGGCTTTGAGATATGTAGAGAAGAGGTGTTGGAAATTCTGGCAAGGGTGAAAATAGATAAGTCCCCTGGGCCTGATGGCATTTATCCTAGGATTCTCTGGGAAGCAAGGGAGGAGATTGCAGAGCCATTGGCCTTGATTTTTGTGTCCTCTTTGTCTACAGGAGTAGTACCAGAGGACTGGAGGCTAGCAAACGTGGTTCCCTTGTTCAAGAAGGGGAGTAGGGATAATCCTAGTAACTATAGGCCAGTGAGTCTCACTTCTGTTGTGGGCAAAGTCTTAGAGAGAACTGTAAGGGATAGGATTTATGCACATCTGGATAAGAATAATGTGATCAAGGATAGTCAGCATGGTTTTGTGAAGGGCAGGTCATGCCTCACAAACCTTATTGAATTCTTTGAGAAGGTGACTAAGGAGGTAGATGAGGGGAAAGCGGTAGATGTGGTATATATGGATTTTAGTAAGGCGTTTGATAAGGTCCCCCATGGTAGGCTACTGCAGAAAATACAGAGATATGGCATTGAGGGTGAGTTGGAGGTTTGGATTAGGAATTGGCTGGCTGGAAGAAGACAGAGGGTAGTAGTAGATGGCAAAGGTTCATCTTGGAGTGCCGTCACTAGCGGTGTTCCGCAAGGATCTGTTTTGGGACCATTGCTGTTTGTCATTTTTATAAATGACCAGGAGGAAGGGTTAGAAGGTTGGGTGAGCAAGTTTGCGGATGATACGAAAGTCGGAGGAATTGTAGACAGTGAGGAAGGATGTGGCAGGTTACAGCGGGATATAGATAAGCTGCAGAGCTGGGCAGAAAGGTGGCAAATGGAGTTCAATGTAGCTAAGTGTGAGGTGATTCACTTTGGTAAGAGTAACAAAAAGATGGGGTACTGGGCTAATGGTCGGATACTTGGTAGTGTGGAAGAGCAGAGGGATCTTGGTGTCCATGTACACAGATCTCTGAAAGTTGCCACCCAGGTAAATAGTGCAGTGAAGAAGGCATATGGCGTACTGGCTTTTATTGGTAGAGGAATTGAGTTCCGGAGTCCTGAGGTCATGCTGCAGTTGTGTAAGACTCTGGTGCGGCCGCATCTGGAATATTGTGTGCAGTTTTGGTCGCCATACTATAGGAAGGATGTGGAGGCACTAGAACGGGTGCAGAGGAAGTTTACCAGGATGTTGCCTGGTATGGTAGGAAGATCCTATGAGAAAAGGCTGAGGCACTTGGGGTTGTTTTCATTGGAGAAAAGAAGGTTTAGGGGTGACTTGATAGAGGTGTACAAGATGATTAGGGGGTTAGATAGGGTTGACAGTGAGAACCTTTTTCCACGTATGGAGTCAGCTATTACAAGGGGGCATAGCTTTAAATTAAGTGGGGGTAGATATAGGACTGATGTTAGGGGTAGGTTCTTCACTCAGCGAGTCGTAAGTTCATGGAATGCCCTGCCAGTAGCCATGGTGGACTCTCCCTCTTTATGGGTATTTAAGCGGGCATTGGATAGGTATATGGAGGATAGTGGGTTAGTGTAGGTTAGGTGGGCTTTGATCGGCGCAACATCGAGGGCCGAAGGGCCTGTACTGCGCTGTATTCTTCTATGTTCTATGTTCTATTATCCAGATGCCCCGATCTGACTTAGTCCCATTTACCAGCATTTGGCCCACATCCCTCCAAACCCTTCCTATTCATAAACCCATCCAGATGCCTTTTAAATGTTGTAATTGTACCAGCCTTCACTACTTCCTCTGGCAGCTCATTCCATACACGTACCACCCTCTGTGTGAAAAAGTTACCCTTTAGGTCCTTTTTATATCTTTCCCATCTCACCCTAAACCTGTGCCCTCTAGTTTTGGACCTCCCTACACTGGGGAAAAGTCCTTAGAGAAAGTGAGGACTGCAGATGCTGGAGATTAGAGTCGAGAGTGTGGTGCTGGAAAAGCACAGCAGGTCAGGCAGCATCCAAGGAGCAGGAGAATCGACGTTCCAAGCATAAACCCTTCATCAGGAATTTGATGAAGGGCTTATTCTCGGAACATCGATTCTCCTACCCCTTGGATGCTGCCTGACCTGCTGTGTTTTTCCAGCACCACACTCTCCGACTCTGATCTCCAGCTTCTGCAATTCCTTCTTTGTCCTGGGAAAAAGACCTTGTCTACCTCCTGAGTATGCAGAGCTGCATTGAGAAGTGGCAGATGGAGTTCAACATGGAGAAGTATGAAGTGATTCACTTTGGAAGGCTGAATTTGAATGCAGACCACAGGGTTAAAGGCAGGATTCTTGGCACTGTGGAGGAACAGAGGGATCTTGGGGTCTACGTCCAACAATCTCTCAACATTATCACCCAAGTTGATAGGGTTGTTAAGAAGGCGTATGGTGTGTTGGCTTTCATTAGCAGACTGAGTTTAAGAGCCACGAGGTTATGCTGCAGTTCTATAAAGCCCTGGTTTGATCACACTTGGAATATGGTGCTCAGTTCTAGTCATCTAATTATATGAAGGATGTGGAACCTTTAGGAAGGATGCAGAGGAGATTTACTAGGATGCTGCCTGGACTGGAGGGCATGTCTTATGAAGAAAGGTTGAGAGTTCTAGGGCTTTTCTCATCGGAACAATGAAGGATGAAGGGTGATTTGATAGAGGTGTACAAGATGATGAGAGGCATAGATAGAGTGAATAGGCAGAGACCTTTTCCCAGGGCGGAAATGGCCATCACAAGGGGGCATAATTTTAAGGTGATTGGAGGCTGGTTTAGGGGAGATGTCAGAGTTTGAGTCTTTACACAAAGAGTGGTGGATGTGTGAAATGTATTGCCAGTGGTGGTAGTAGAGTCAGATACGTTCGGAATATTTAAGCAACTCCTGGATAGGCACATGGATGACAGTAAAATGAAGGGTTACATAGGTTAGTTTAATCTTAAGGTAAGATGAAAGATCAGCACAATATTGAGGGCTGAAGGGCCTGTACTATGCTGTACTGTTCTATGTTCTATGTTCTATTCACCTTATCCATGCCCCTCATGATTTTATAAACCTCTATAAGGTCACCCCTCAGCCTCCGATGCTCCAGGGAAAACAGCCCCAGCCTGTTCAGCCTCTCCCTATAGCTCAAACCCTCCAACCCTGGCAGCATGCTGGTAAATCTTTTCTGCACCTTCCCAACATCCTGTGACAGTGACAAGTCAAACCAAATGAAGAGCGACCAGAATTGGATGCAGTAATCTAAAAGTGGCCTTACCAATGTCCTGTACAGCAGCGACATGCCATCCTATCTTCAGTAGGCAATGCGCTGACCAATGAAGCTGAAAAATGTGTTGCTGGAAAAGCGCAGCAGGTCAGGCAGCATCCAAGGAGCAGGAGAATCGATGTTTCGGGCATAAGCCCTTCTTCAGGCTTATGCTCGAAACGTTGATTCTCCTGTTCCTCGGATGCTGACTGACCTGCTGCGCTTTTCCAGCAACACATTTTTCAGTTCTGATCTCCAGCATCTGCAGTCCTCACTTTCTCCTAACTGACCAATGGAAGCAAGTGCACCAAACGCCTTCTTCACCACCCTGTCTCCCTGCGACTCCTCTTTCAAAAAACTATGTGCCTGCACCCCTAGATCTCTCTGTTAGGCAACACCCTCCACATTGAAAATGATAACAGCATGATGAAGAATGGCTTTGAGATAATGAGCCAAGGACTGGGGGAAGTAGCACCGATTTTTGGTAAGAGACACATCATGGAAGGAACAATGGATTGCCCTCCAGAAAACAGGCGTCGACTCAATGGGCTGAATGGTCTTTTTCTCTGCCATCATGGCCTTTTCTGTCGCTGGTGAAGGTTTAAAAACTGGAGCTGAAACCTCACCTCTCATCCTCTTTGTGACGGTTAGTCACACCCCCTGCTTCGGGAAACACTTCATCTTTTGTCAAGAAGTCTTCTAGGGTTCTGTTTTAACCTCAAATAGAAACCTTCCTTCAATTCTCCTCACTGAAGGCATTGATTGAGTTCTCAGGCAGATGCTGGTAGATCACACGCAACAGATTTGATTTTGAAAAGTTTAATTGATCACAAGAAAGGCAAAATTACATTGATAATTGTTATAAAACCATGAATAATCTACTGGCCGTGCAGGACAGGTATCCCTGCAGTACAGTACAAATACTGTGATACACCACACACATACACACACACATACAGTGATTCAGTTCTTCAAATCCTAATCTACAAACAGTATTGCAGACATCACGGGGTAACAAAACTCGTAAAATGTATTTTGAAGGAATTTAAACACGCTGTGGATCATTGCCATCTCTTCCTCCACACAACTCTACCTCGTTTCCCACTCCCCCTCCCAGGGGCTTGTAGCACCCACGGGATTGTGTGTGCTCACAAATTCTCCCCTCATCTCCTCCCTCTAATCACTCCCCCACCTCCCTCACCGTCCCGAAGACTTGGACTTGACTGCTTCCAACAGCAGCTCCGTGCTTTTGGAACTGTCCTCCAATGAGAGTCCGCCCCCGGAATGGGCTAAGGCCTGCCCATTGGCTACCCGTCCATCTTCTTGATAGCCACTCGAGCTTGTGACAAGAGAGAAGATCTTGGCCTTTAAGCTACGACAAACCTTTGGCCACCAAGGCATTCCCTAACCTCGGGGCCACTGAGGCCAATGATGCCACTGAAAGAACCTCAACCCTTTGGAATGAGAAATGAGCCGAGGAAGTCTCTCCAAGTATATCCTCCTCAACTCCATGTTGGACAGTATGGGTTTCCCTTCCAGAGCAACTGGTAGAGAAGGTTTGATACGTTCAGAGTTATTCGGCAACAGAAAGGAAAAAAAGCAACGGCGGATGGTGAAGACGGTTAGCAGTGGTTTACAAGTCGCTGATCTCCAGAGTCCCGTTTTTGGTTGCGTTGGGTAAGACCTCGTTGGGCACTTTCTGCTCCGAGCTCTCGCCCAGCAGGTTTTCCCAGGCTGGGGCATTCTGGGCGATGTTGTTGATATGCTGCATCTCCATGTAGGTGCTGTCCGTCCCCCTGCTGCCCGGATTGTTGACGTCTACCCTGCGGCTGGAGCGGCACAGGATCTTGCGGAAGCCTTGCTTGAAGTTGTCCGACAGGAAGCCGTAGATGATGGGGTTGGCACAGCTGTTGGCATAAGAAAGCACCACCACGAAGAAGTAGAGGCCCACCAAGGCAGGCTCTGAGGGCATGCTGGACACCAGGTTGATGATGTTCATCACGTAGAACGGTAGCCAGCAAAAGACGAACACCGCCACCACGATGACCACCATCCAGGTCACCCGACGCTCAGATTTCTTCCTCTTAGTTGAGGTGGCCCTCACCTTCTTGCCCGAGGACCGCAACTTGATGACGATGAGAAGGTAGCAGAGACAGATGACCAGCAGAGGACCGAAGAAGCCCAAGGTGGCCGTGTAAATGATGAAGGCAGTAGACCAGACGATAATGGGCTCCGGCCAGTTGATGTTGCAAGTGTGCATGCCTGTCTTCACGTCTGAGAAGATGACAACAGGGAGGACCACCACGAAGGAGACGGCCCAGACCATGGCGTTGATGACTTTGGCCACATGGGGTTTGCGCCATTTGATGGACTTCACAGGGTGGACCACTGCCAAGTACCTGTCGATGCTCATGACGGTGAGACAGAAGATACTGGTGAACTGGTTGATGCCGTCCACCGTCATCACCAACCGGCACACGAGCGAGCCAAATGGCCAGTAAGACAAGGCATTCTGAATGGCGAGGAAGGGCAGGCCAACCATGAAAAGTTCATCTGCTATGGCGAGGTTCAGGATGTACAGATTGGTGACAGATTCCATCTTGGCGTAACAGAGGATGACGTGGATGACCAGTGTGTTGCCGCTGAGTCCGATGGCACACACGGTGAAATATATGGCAGGGATGAGTATGGCCCCTCCGCTGCCATTAATTGATGGTTCCAAAGTGCTATTCGTGGACACGTTTTCAACAGAAAGGTTGGGAATGCTGTAATCTCTGGCAGTTGCTGAAGGTGTTGCAAGGTCAGATAGATGTTTCTCCATTGCTCCCTGGGCGTGTTGCCTCTGACCGCAATGAGCTCCTGAAAAACAAACCAAATTCATGTGATCAAAGAAATCACTCACAAATGGATCCGCATTTTCTCATGTTAACCATTACACTCCCTATGTATTTCAGGCTGAGATGGCCCCTCATAATATTGTCATCAGACTGGTAATCCAGATAGCCTTTATGCGTCTTCGCATGAGATATTGACATTGCCAACCGTGCTAAGAGTTATTTCTCATCTCTAATCGCTGTGGCAATGGTGGTGGTGAGCTGCTTTCTTGAACTGCTTAAGTATAGGGACATCCTCAACACTGTCAGGGAGAGAGTTCCAAGATTTTGACCCAGCAACACTGAAGGAACAGGGATCTATTTCCAACTCAGGATGATGTCAGTCTTGAAGGGGAACTTTCTTTCCTTCATTCTTTTGCAGAATGTGGACATCATTGGCAAAGTCAACATTCTCAACCTAACTACCCTTGAATGAGTGGCTTGCTGGGGCCATTCATAGGGCGGCCAGGAATCAACCATATCTGCAGTCACATGTAGGCCAAACTAGGTAAAGACGACAAATTGTCTTTTGTAAAGGGACATTAGTGACCTAGATGGGTATCTAAATGATAATATATTACAGTGCCAGGGATCCAGGTTTGATTCCGGTCTCGGGTAACTGTCTGTGTGGACTTTGCGCATTCTCCCCGTGTCTGCGTAGGTTTCCCTCAGGTGCTCTGGTGCCCTCAGGTTAGGGTGAATTGGCCATACTCAATTGTCCCATAGTATCCATGGATGTGCAGGCTAGGTGGGCTAACCATGGGAAATGCAGGTTTATAGGGATAGATTGGGGGGTGGGTCTGGGTGAGGTGGGCTTTGGAGGGTCAGTGTATACTCGATGGGCCGAATGGCCTGCTTCCATGTTGTGGGGACTCTATGATGACTCTCCCCATGGATGGGAATTTAGCATCACCAGGGTGAGAGGGAAAAAGAACAGATTTGAATTTGTATCATGCCTTTTTTTGATCACTGAACACCTCCAAGCCTTTACAACTGGTAAATCCTTTTTGAACTCTATTTATAGTTGTCATGTCAGAAACATGGCAACCAATTTGTATGCAGCAAGTTCCCACAAACTGCAAGGTGATAATGGCCAGACAGTCAGTCTTCAAGGTATCGATTGAGGGGGAAATCTTGGTCAAGGTAGAATAGTAAATTTAATCATAACTTTCAAAAGGGAGACACATAAGCACTTTTCTTCATGGGATAAGGGCATCACTAACTAAGCAGCATTTAATACCTATAAAATAAAATCCATACAGTGTGGAAACAGGCCATTTGGCCCAACAAGTCCACACAGCCCCTCTGAGTAGTATTCCATCCAGACCCATTCCCCTACCCTATTACTCTAATTTTCCCCCTGACTAATGCATCTACTCTACACATCCCTGAACGCTACGGACAATTTAGCATGGCCAATACACCCGAACCTGCACATCTTTGGATTGTAGGAGGAAACCGGAGCACCCAGAGGAAACCAAACAGACACGGGGAGAATGTGCAAAGTCCACACAGGCAGTTACCCGAGGCTGGAATTGAACTCAGGTCCCTGGTGCTGTGAGGCAGCAGTGCTAACCACTGAGCCACCGTACCGCCTATCTCTAATTACCCAGAAGGCACTTCAGAGTCAACAACATTGCAGTTGGCCTAAATTCACATGTAGGCCAGATCAGGTAAGGATAGTAGTGTCCTTCTCTACAGGACATTAGTGAACCAGATGGGTTTTTCCAACAATCAACAATGGATTTATGGTCATCCCTAGATTCTTAATTTCCGATTTTCATTCATCGAATTCAAATTCCACCATCTGCCAAGTTTGAACCCAGGTTGCCCCAGACCAATACTTGGATCTCTGGATTAACAGTCCAGTGATTATACCACAAAGCCATAACCTCCTGCTAGGAGGAACAAATGGTAGAGATGGCAGTTTCATTCCCTATAGGACATTTAGTGAACCAGATGGGGTTTTACAACAACTGACAATGCTTACAAGGTCACCAACAATCTCTTTACTTCCAGATGTTTATTAAATTCAAATTTCACCAGCAGACACCATGGGATTTGAACCTGGATGACCAAACTGTTTAATGCTGTCTGGGCATGAAGTAGTGGGATTGATAGGTTACAATGAAGGATTCTCCTTCTCAAGCTCTCCCCTCATCTGAGGCACAGCGACCCTCAGGTTAAACCACATCAGCTCTCTCTCTCTCTCTCTCTCTCTCTCTCTCTCTAATGGGAGAGCAGTCCGACAGTTCTCTGGAACAATAGAGACATCACTTTTATTTTCTCGGTCTGTGGAAGGTATGAGAGGAAGAGACGGAGGAGGAAAAGGAGAAGGAGTTGTTAGCAGAGAATTTCAATTCCCTTTGAGGTTCAGTGACTCTTCATCCTGAGCATGTTTTGAGCTATTGCAAAACAGCAGAGCCTGGTGTTACAATCTTACAGCAAGAATATGGTTAGTATTCAGTATAACTCAGGAAGGACCAGGCATAAGAGGCAAAAATTCATATCCAGTTAATTGGCTTCTCTTCGGGCATGAGAAGAAATAGATATTAATATGCCATGAGAGGATGGATGGAGAAATAGATGAGAGAAAGACCATGAGGAAACAGTCGGCGCATACATGACACATTGTGTCATCTCTTAGCATCATACTCACCCATCAATCTTCAGTTATAATTAACACCACTCTGCACTGATCTTCACAAAATAATTTTATGATCTCATTGCTTGTTATTAAAACATTGCTGTTCATCTCAGCTGAAGTGAAACTTGATTTGTACAAAACCATTGCGACCAGTCAGGGAAAACATTTCTGAGGACATCTACGGGCTCCATTGTTGATGATGTGACAAGTATTTTGACAGGCTTGCCCAGGTAGATATATGCCAGTCTGCTTTGGCACCACATACTCTGCATATTCTTATTTAATTCATTCGCAAGATTAGGGCATTACTGGCAAGGCCAGTATTTCTTGAGCTTTCCCATTGGCCAGTTCTGAGTCAACCACCTTGCTGTGGGCCTGGAGTCACATGTCGGCCAGCTGTTTTCTTCTCGAAAGGAACCTGATGAGATCTTTCCAACAATGGATTCATGGTCACCATTAGACGGTTAATTCCAGATTCTTCTTCCTCCCCCCAATTCAGATTCCAGAATTCACCATGGTAGAATCTGAACTCAGTTCCCCAGAACTAAACCTGGGTGTGTGGACTCACAGTCCAGCGACACTACCACTATCTCAATTGTGCTTTGAAGAGTTGGCTCCATACTCGATGGGCTGTTCCCCAGGACGCACACCAAGACAAACATCAGCCACGCCTGGAGGACCATCACTTCAGAGAAAGATGCTCTTTGGTCTGCTCAAAACGTGTTGGTCTTCCAGAGTAAGGAGTTGACTCTGACCGAGGGTTGCAGACCGGCACATTCCAAGGTCCAGGACTACGTGCTGAGGGATGTGCTAAAGCCTGGGGCAGCTGCCACCAAGGCACAGTGGGGAAAGACCACTGTCTGAGGTCTTTCAGCTGTACGTGAATGGGGGTCTGTTCAATTACTGGATCCTCCGGATACCTCAAATACTTGCAGTTATAATCTTGTACAGCTAAGAAATGCCTTTGGTTTGTTTGTTGGACAGAGTTAAATTCCAATGTTTATTTGTTTCTTTGTATGCTACACTATAGATTCGGACTGCATATGTGACTATGAACGTATATAAAGATATTTTATGAATAAAGTATAATTTTTGAAATAAAAACAATTAAACATTCTGCTTCGATAGGGATCCTGGCTTCACTTTGGTAGCTTTGTTGATCTGTTTTTATTTATATCTGAACTAGGAGGAGTAGGCCATTCAGCCCCCTTGAGAGTGCTCAATAAAGTCACAGCTGATCTCATTACCTCCAAACCACATTCCTGTCTCTCCCTGATGACCTTTCACCCCAAAGCTACCCACTTTAACTGTAGGAATCTTCAAGGCCGCTGTAATCCCTGTCCTTTCAGAAACAGAGTTCCAGAGACTCGTGAGAGAAAACATTTCACCCCATATCCAATTGAAATGGGTCACCAATGATTCTGAAACATTGACGTCTAGTTCGAGATTGAGGGCTTTCCTTAAATGGCTCAATTTCCAGCGTTCGCAGTCCTTTTGGTTTTGAATTCCTCCTGCGTTTGATCCTTCTATTTGTCTTGTGCTAAAATTGTTATAGGAAGGATATTATTAAACTGGAGAGGGTTCAGAAGAGATTCACCAGGATGCTGCCAAGAATAGAAGGTTTGAGTTATAAGGAGGGGCTTATGGGCTGGAACTTTTCTCACTGGAGGGTAGGAGTTGAGAGGTGACCTTATGGAGGTTTACAAAGCCATGAAGGATACAGGTATATGAGGGGAATGGCAGGTGCCTTTACTCTAGGGTGGGGAGTTTCAAAACCGGGGGCATAATTTTAAGGTGAGAGGAGAAAGATTTTAAAAAGACAACTCAATGAGTGCCAGGGAAAATGGTAGACAGGCAGGAGGCTGGGAGAACACAGCAAGGCAGGCAGCATCAGGAGGGACAGGCAGGAGGCTGGGAGAACACAGCAAGGCAGGCAGCATCAGGAGGGACAGGCAGGAGGCTGGGAGAACACAGCAAGGCAGGCAGCATCAGGAGGGACAGGCAGGAGGCTGGAGGAACACAGCAAGGCAGGCAGCATCAGGAGGGACAGGCAGGAGGCTGGAGGAACACAGCAAGCCAGGCAGCATCAGGAGGGACAGGCAGGAAGCTGGGAGAACACAGCAAGACAGGCAGCATCAGGAGGGACAGGCAGGAGGCTGGAGGAACACAGCAAGGCAGGCAGCATCAGGAGGGACAGGCAGGAGGCTGGAGGAACACAGCAAGGGGCAGCATCAGGAGGGACAGGCAGGAGGCTGGAGGAACACAGCAAGCCAGGCAGCATCAGGAGGCGGAGAAGTCAACATTTCGGGTGTAACCCTTCTTCCTGGATTCAAGCAGCTGCAATTTTTCTTTTGTCTCTGGGGAAAATGGTGGAGGCAGGTATAGTTAGAACATTCAAGGTTTGGAGGGATATGGGCTAGGAACAGGCAGACGGGACCAGTTTAGTTTGGAATTATGGGTGGCATGGACTGGTTGGACTGAAGGATCTGTTTCTGTGCTGCATGACTCTATGATTCTATGCCTCAATCATTCTACGATTCTATGACTATGACTCTATGGCTCTATGACTCTATGGCACTTGATTCTATGACTCTGTGACTCTGTGACTCTATGACTCTGTGATTCCATGTCTCTATGATTCTATGACTCTTTGATTCAATGACTATGACTCTATGATTCTATGATTCTATGACTCTATGACTCTTTGGCTCTGTGACTCAATGACTCTATGACTCTGATTCGATGTCTCTATGACTCTATGACTCTATGATTGTATGACTCAATGACTCTGTGACTCTATGGCACTATGATTCTATGACTCAATGACTCTACGATTCTATGACTATGACTCTATGACTCTATGACTCTATGGCATTATGATTCTATGCCTCAATCACTCTACGATTCTATGACTATGACTCTATGACTCTATGGCACTATGATTCTATGACTCAATCACTCTATGATTCTATGACTCAATGACTCTATGATTCTATGACTATGACTCTATGGCTCTATGACTCTATGGCACTATGATTCTATGACTCAATGACTCTATGGCACGATGATTCTATGACTCAATCACTCTATGATTCTATGACTATGACTCTATGGCTCTATGACTCTATGGCACTATGATTCTATGACTCAATGACTCTATGGCACGATGATTCTATGAATCAATGACTCTATGATTCTATGACTATGACTCTGACTATGACTTTTGGCACTATGATTCTATGACTCTTTGACTCTATGACTCTATGATTCCATGACTCTGATTGAGGTAAAATAAATTGAGGGATCTAGACAGGACAGATAGGGTGACGATTTTCCCTTAAAGGAAGGGTCAATACCTAGCAGGCAAGGGGTTATGTATGGAGCAGGAGGTTTAGAGGGAGATTTAAAGAAGAATTCTTTCACCAGTCGGTGGTGGATATTTAGAACTCAGTGCCTGAAAGGCTGATAGAGTCAGGAGCTAGTGCAACATTTTGGAAGCATTTTTAATTGTCTGAGGGAGGTATGAGCATCACTGGCAAGGCCAATATATATTGCCCATCCCCAATTACCCAGCCAACAGTTAAGAGTCAACCACCTTGTTGTGAGTCTAAAGTCACATGTAGCCCAGACTGGGTAAGGATGGCCAATTTCTTTCTCTAAAGAGCATGGGGGAACTGGACGGGGACAACAATTGGCCATGGTTAATGGTTCATTTTTAATGAATTGAACCTTCCTTCCCCACCCCGTGGGATTTGAACCCAGGTCTGCAAAACTTCAATCTAGCCCTTCTGGATCACTAGCCTGGTGACATTTCCACTACCTCAACACCACCTCGTCCATTCAAGCCGATCCACCAGAGTAAACGAGACTACGGGCCAAGTTCAGAGATGTGTCGGTTAGGTGCATTAGTCAGGGGGAAATGTAGAGTAATAGGATAGGGGAATGGGTCTGGGTGGGATGCACTTCAGAATTGTTGGGCCAAAGGGCTTGTTTCCACACTGTAGGAATTCTAAGTGCTGGGAAGTGGGTCAAGAGTGGATCAGGCGAGAACTGTCTGTGACACAATGGGCCTCTGTAAAACCTTCAGACTCTCAGAAGCCAGCTCCACCATTTGCTTCCCCGGGGTAATTAGGGATGGACAGCCTCACCAGTGGTACCCATGTTCTTGGACAGAATGCATTAAAGAAAACATAGCAGTGTAGCTTTGGAAATAAGTTTACTCGGGGAATCGGCTAAACCGAGAGGGGACAGCTCGGCTAAAGGAACGTCTGCACAAACGCAGCAACTTTTCCGAGGCAGTGCCTCAAGGGTTAATGGCCCAAGTGCAGCTTATAAATGATCTAAATAGTGTATGTGACTGCAATCTTGGTTTTCCCTAAAAAGGGAGTGGTTCCTAATGCTTGCAAGCTCTCAATGGTAAACAGTGCGAGTCGACCGTCAAGGGGAGGAGGGCACTGAAGTTTGTTAGTTCCCGTTGCTGAGCCTTGACAAATTCCCCAGAGCTGTTCAGACTGAACCCAAAAGTCAGCAACAGCTGTGGGATTATTTATATTTAAATTCTGACACTAATTGAACTGAAATCCCAGACGTGGCTGCAGTGGGAGTTGAACCCCTATTGCTCCCCACCCCAGAACGTTCACCTGGAGTCTCTGTCATACCAGCCCCAATGATATTACACCATCCTTGCCTACCTAGACCTGCTGGGGTGGGGGAGTGTCTACTTGTCCCATTGCACCTTCCCAATTAATGATTAGCTCCGCTGGCTTCAGTAATGTGGCTTGAACAGATATGCAGTTGCCAACTCAATATCTGTTTGCAGATTACACAAATTAAAGCTTCCTGTTTGGACAGCATGAGGAGAAGTAAACGCATATTGTGGTCAGTTCAAGGATGAGATATGCCTGGTTGCTAGGGAGTGTTGCTAGGCTGGTGGGGGACTGCGTGAAGGGCACTTTACTAATATCAACACAAACATTGGGCCAATGGATCCTTAGAACCATAAATCAGAACAGTCCCCATTAAAATGGCAATGAATCCATGATCATGGATGTGCTTCCACTCCAGATAAATGTCAGTCTTTAGATAATTATCGCACGAGCTCCTACACCCTCTCATGTGGTTGTCCAATAAAACCTTACCTTTGCGCTCTTCGTGACTGGGTTAGTAGCTATAAAGTGGCAGCTGTGTAGATTGTGTGAGGAGACAACTTCAGGAGGAGAAATCTATACCCGACTATAACTTTCCACCTGTCTGATTCAGTTGCCTGGTTACCAGCTAATGGCATGATATCAGGATTCGTTCACACATCTGCTGAGAAACTACTTATTGGACAAGTGCCATTCCAGCCACATTGTGGAAAGTCAAGACTGTGCAGGATAAAGCAGCCCTACTTACTCAGCAACCTCTTCCACTTCTGAGGCTCAGTAGCAGCAGTGTGTACCATCCACAAGGTCATTGAACACCTACAGGTGAGGAAAGAGGCCATTCGGCCCAACCTTCTGAAGAGGGTCCCACCCTGACCCGGCACCCCGTCACCCACTCTATCCCCACATCCACCATGGCTAATCCACCCAGCCTGCACACTATGGGGCAATTTTAGCACGGCTGATCTATCCTAACCTGCACATCTTTGAACTGTGGGAGGAAACTGGAGCACCTGGAGGAAACCCACGCAGGCACAGGGAGAATGTGCAAAGTCCACATGGACAGTTTCCCAAGGCTAGAATCGAGCCCGGGTCCCTGGTGCTGTGAGGCAGCCAAGCTAACCCATCATGCACTGCAGTCATTCACTGAGGCTCCTTCACCAGCCAAACCTGTGACCATTTCCATCTATAAAGACAAGAGCAACTGATCCATGGGAACACCATTACCTACAAGCTCATGTCCAACTGACCTGGAAATATATCGCTATCCCTTTGGGGCCAAAACCCTGGAATCCCCTCCCTAATGGGTGGGAGCAGCTACACATCAGGGATGACAGTGCTTTAAGAAGGCAGCTCAACACCACCTCCTCAAGGGGCAATTAGGGACAGGCAAAAATTGTTGGCCCAGTCAGTGACGTCCACATCCTGTAAAAGAATAAGAATGATATTGGGCCTGAAACCTTTACACTATGTGATCAACCTCCATCAAAGACTGTTATGATTTCGGAGCATGTTGGAGACGTGGTGGTGAGCTATGTGACCCATCAGCCAATCTCACCATTTTGTGACCTATTTGATTCGTTTGTGGTCTCCGATCTGCTCCCTGGGCAAGCCAGTCTCCGTCAGGGTTGCTTTCAGGGCAGGGTAGGTGAGCATGGAGAAGACATTTCTGAAAATAGTGGCATGGCGACTCAGTGGTTAGCACTGCTGCCTCACTGTGCCAGGGACCCAGGCTCGACCTCACCCTCGGGCACCTGTCTGGGTGGAAATTTGCACGGTCTCAGTTTCCTCCCACAGTCCAAAGATAGAACATAGAACATTACAGCGCAGTACAGGCCCTTCAGCCCTCAATGTTGCGCCAAGCTGTGGAACCAATCTGAAGCCAGCTATCCTACACTATTCCATTCGCATCCATATGCCTATCCAATGACCATTTAAATGCCCTTAAAGTTGGGGAGTATACTATTGTTGCAGGCAGGATGTTCCACATCACTACTACTCTCTGAGTAAAGAACTTACCTCTGACAAGTGTCTGATATCTATCACTCCTCAGTTTAAAGCTATGTCCTCTCGTGCTAGCCATCACCATCTGAGGAAAAAGGCTCTCACTGTCCACCCTATCTAACTCTCTGATTATCTTATATGTCTCAATTAAGTCACCTCTCAACCTTCTTCTCTCTAACGAAAACAGCCTCAAGTGTCTCAGGCTTTCCTTGTGAGACCTTCCCTCCATACCAGGCAACGTCCTGGTAAATCTCCTCTGAACCCTTTCCAAAGCTTCCACATCCTTCCCATAATGCGATAACCAGAACTGCACGCAATACTCCAAGTGTGGCTGCACCAGAGTTTTGTACAGCGTGTTGCATGGTTCAGAGACTCAATCCCTCTACTAATAAAAGCTACACACCATATGCCTTCTTAACAACCCTATCAACCTGGGTGGCAACTTTCAGGGATCTATGTACCTGGAAACCGAGATCTCCCTGCTCATCTACACTGCCAAGAATCTTACCATTAGCCCAGTATTCTGCATTCCTGTTACTCCTTCCAAAGTGAATCACCTCACACCTTTCTGCATTAAACTCCATTTGCCACCTCTCAGCCTAGTTCTGCAGTTTATCTACATCCTGGTGTAACCCACAACGTCCCTGAGCACTATCCACAATTCTATCAACCTTAGTGTCATCTGTAAATTTACTACTACAATGCCCCCCTAACCAGCACATCCCTGGGCATGATGGGACAATCCCCCATGGCCAATCCCACCCTAACCTGCACATACCTGGGCACGATGGGACAATTTCCTATGGCCAATCCTCCCTAAACTACATATTGCTGGGCATGATGGGACAATTTCCCATGGCCAATCCACCCTAACTTGCACATCCCTGGGCCCAATGCGACAATTTCCCATGGCCAACCCCACCCTAACCTGCACATCCCTGGGCACGATGGGACATTTTCCCATGGCCAATCCCACCCTAACCTGCACATCCCTGGGCACGATGGGATATTTTCTCATGGCCAATCCCACCCTTACCTGCACATCCCTGGGCACAATGGGACAATTTCCCATGGCCAATCCATCCTAACCTGCACATCCCTAGACACGATAGGACAATTCCCCATGGCCAATCCCCACCCTAACCTGCACATCCCTGGGCACGATTGGACAATTTCCCTTGGCCAATCCACCCTAACCTGCATATCCCTGGGCACAATGGGACAATTTCCCATGGCCAATCCCCCTCTAACCTGCACAGCCCTGGGCATGATGGGACAATTTCCCTTGGCCAATCCACCCTAACCTGCATATCCCTGGGCACAATGGGACAATTTCCCTTGGCCAATCCACCCTAACCTGCATATCCCTGGGCACAATGGGACAATTTCCCATGGCCAATCCCCCCCTAACCTGCACATCCCTGGGCATGATGGGACAATTTCCCTTGGCCAATCCACCCTAACCTGCATATCCCTGGGCACTATGGGACAATTTCCCATGGCCAATCCCACCCTAACCTGCACATCCCTGGGCACAATGAGACAATTTCTCATGGCCACTCCCACCCTAACCTGCACATCCCTGGGCATGATGGAACAATTTCCCATGGCCAATCCAGCCTAAACTGCACATCGCTGGGCACAATGGGACAATTTCCCATGGCTAATCCCACCCCCACCTGTACATCCCTGGGCACAATGGGACAATTTCCCATGGCCAATCCAGCCTAACCTGTACATTCCTGGGCACGATGGGACAATTTCCCATGGCTAATCCCACCCCCACCTGTACATCCCTGGGCACAATGGGACAATTTACCATGGCCAATCCACCTTAAACTACACATCTTTGAACTGTGGAGGAAACAGACGCAGACACGGGGAGAACGTGCAAACAGTGGCTTAAGTGTGGAATCAAACCCAGATTCCTGGCGTTGTGAGGCAGCAGCGCTAACCACTAAGACTCCAGACCACTTGGAGTAGGAATGTTTTGCAACTTGAAAAATGACATGTTACACATTTGTAGCACAAGAAAGTTTTGCTTTTAGAGCCATGAGATTGTTACATGATGGACACAGCGTGGCCATATGAATTTTTGATTTGAAGAAAAGCTGCCTGATGACAATCTTTAGATTGATTGAGTTGCAGTTTGTTAGACACTTGTGAAAGGAGAGCAGCCGGAAACATTTTATGGGTGTGTGTGTGTGATGTGTGTGTGTTTGATGTGTGCGTGTGTGTGATGTGTGTGTGTGATGTGCGTATGTGATGTGTGTGTATGTGTCTGATGTGTATGTGGTGTGTGTGTTTGATGTGTGTGTGTGATGTGTGTGTGATGTGTGTGTGTCTGGTGTGTGTGTTTATGTGTGTTTATGTTTGATGTGTGTGTGCGATGTGTGATGTGTGTGTGTTTGATGTGTGTGTGATGTGTGTGACATGTGTGTGTTTGATGTGTGTGATGTGTGTGTGTGATGTGTGTGTGATGTGTGCATGTTTGATGTGTGTGTGTGATGTGTGTGTGATGTGTGTGTGTTTGATGTGTGTGCGATGTGTGTGTGTGATGTGTGTGATATGTGTGTGTGTGATGTGTGTGTGTTTGATGTGTGTGTGTAATGTGTCTGTGTGATGTGTGTGTGATGTTTGTGTGATATGTGTGTGATGTGTGTATGATGTGTGTGTGTGTGATGTGTGTATGGGTGATGTGTCTGTGTGATTTGTGCGTGATGTGTGTGTGTGATGTGTGTGTGTGATGTAGGTGTGGGTGTGTGTGTTTGATGTGTGTGTGTGATGTGTGTGCGTGTGTTTGATGTGTGTGTGTGATGTGTGTGTGTGTTTGATGTGTGTGTGTGATGCGTGTGTGATGTTTGTGTGGGTGTGTGTGGGTGATGTGTGTGTGTGATGTGTGTGTGATGTGTGCGTGGGTGTGTGTGTGTGTTTGATGTGTGTTTGATGTGTGTCTGTGATGTGTGTGTGATGTGTGTGTGATGTGTTTGTGTGATGTGCGTGTGTGATGTAAGTGTGATGTGTGTGTGGTGTGTGTGTGTTTGATGTGTGTGCAATGTGTGTGTGTGATGTGTGTGATATGTGTGTGTTTGATGTGTGTGGGATGTGTGTGTGTTTGATGTGTGTGTGTGATGTGTGTGTGATGTGTGTGTGTTTGATGTGTGTGTGATGTGGGTGTGGGTGTGTGTGTGTTTGATGTGTGTGTGTGATGTGTGTGTGATATGTGTGTGTGTGATGTGCGTGTGTGACGTGTGTGTGATGTGTGTGTGGGTGTGTGTGGGTGATGTGTGTGTGTGATGTGTGCGTGGGTGTGTGTGTGTGTTTGATATGTGTTTGATATGTGTGTGTGATGTGTGTGTGATGTGTTTGTGTGATGTGTGTGTGTGATGTGAGTGTAATGTGTGTGTGGTGTGTGTGTGTGACGTGTGTGTGATATGTGTGTGTGATGTGTGTGTGATGTGTGTGTGTGATGTGTGTGTGGGTGATGTGTGTGTGATTTGTGCGTGATGTGTGTGTGTGATGTGGGTGTGGGTGTGTGTGTGTTTGATGTGTGTGTGTAATGTGTGTGTGTGATATGTGTGTGTGATGTGTGTGTGTGACATGTGTGTGATGTGTGTGTGATGCGGGTGTGATGTGTGTGTGGGTGATGTGTGTGTGTGATGTGTGCGTGGGTGTGTGTGTGTGTGTTTGATGTGTGTGTGATGTGTGTGTGATGTGTTTGTGTGATGTGTGTGTGTGATGTGTGTGTGTGATGTGAGTGTGATGTGTTTGTGGTGTGTGTGTGTGACATGTGTGGGTGTGTTGTGTTTGATGTGTGTGTTTGACGTGTGTGTGTGATGTGTGTGTTTGATGTGTGTGTGATGTGTGTTTGTTGTGTGTGTGTGATGTGTGTGTGATGTGTGTTTGTTGTGTGTGTGTGATGTGTGTGTGATGTGTGTTTGTTGTGTGTGTGTGATGTGTGTGTGATGTGTGTTTGTTGTGTGTTTGTTGTGTGTGTGTGATGTGTGTGTGGGTGATGTGTGTGATGTGTGTGTGATGTGTGTTTGTTGTGTGTGTGTGATGTGTGTTTGTTGTGTGTGTGTGATGTGTGTGTGATGTGTGTTTGTTGTGTGTGTGATGTGTGTGTGATGTGTGTTTGTTGTGTGTGTGTGATGTGTGTGTGATGTGTGTTTGTTGTGTGTTTGTTGTGTGTGTGTGATGTGTGTGTGGGTGATGTGTGTGATGTGTGTTTGTTGTGTGTGTGTGATGTGTGTTTGTTGTGTGTTTGTTGTGTGTGTGTGATGTGTGTGTGGGTGATGTGTGTGTGATGTGTGTTTGTTGTGTGTGTGTGATGTGAGTGTGATGTGTGTGTGATGTGTGTGTGTGATGTGTGTGTGTGGGTTGTGTGTGTGTGATGTGTGTGGGTGTGTGTGTGTTTGATGTGTGTGTGATGTGTGTGTGTGGGTGTGTGGTGCATGCATGTGCATGTATGTGTGTGTGTGCATGTTAGTGGGTGTATGCGTGTGAGTGTGTGCATGTGTGTGTGGGTGTAGTGCTTGCAGTGTGTGTGTTTGTGGGGGTTATGTGTGTGTGTGTGTGGGTGGGTGTGGTGTGTGTGGGTGGGTATGGTGTGTGTGTGTGGAGGGGTTGCGTGGTGTGTGTGTGTGCATCTGTGCGTATGTGTGCCTGGTGTGCGTGTGGGTGCGTGTGTCTGTGTCTATGGGTGTGTGTGTGGGTGTGGTCTGTATGCGTATGTGTGCCTGTGTGTGCCTGTGTATGTGTGTGTCTATGAGTGTATGTCTGTGTGTGATTAGGTGTGCATGTGCATGTGCGTGCGCGTTTAAGTATGCGTGTGAGTGTGTGTGTGTGCAATTGTCTGTGTGAAATTGTGTATGCATGGGCACGTGCATGTGTAAGAAGACAAAGAAGACCCCAGAAACTTAAAAGGATACATTCTAACACATGACAAGTCTTAGGTCCAACTGTTGAAATGAAGGTTGACCAGTGTTGTCCAGAAAACTGTGTGTCATCATTACTAATATCAAAAGCACTGAGAGGTTTCATTTCTCATCTTGTGATCTGGACTGTGACTTTCAGAATTTCATTTTCCTGTCCACCCATGATATCTATGTCAAAGCATCTGCCGTGTATCTCTTACTCATGAATGAGTGCGTGTGTCTGTGTATTTGTGGTTTTATAGGCCTATTCAGTCGTGCAGTCACAAGCATATAATCCTTTTCATTTCTCTGTCATTTTTAAAAGAATAAGTTTGTTTACAATGAATGGAGTTTTTCTCCTGCTAAATGCTGAAACCTGGTGTAAATTGCTTTCGTCCTGATGCGTCAGGCAAAGTGGTCCCCTTGGGTCCAGATTGGGGGCCTTGGGCAACTGTGGGGCTCGGTTACCGAGCACTCTTCCTGGTTCAGTAAAAACATGACCTCCTGCCATTCATGCAGGACGACAACCAAATCTCTCCGCATTTCTGAGCTCCTCAACCACTCACTGCTTCAGTTTTTATCCATCTGGCCAAAATGGACAACTACAGGTTTCCTTCAACTGACCATGGGATGAGAGCAACAGTGATGGCATCATAGTATCACAGCAGCTGAGGGTCTGGGACGGGATGGGGGCCAGGAGTGGGATGGCCAGTGGGGTGGGGGATTGGAGTGGGATGGTCAGTGGGGGGGAGGGGTTGGAGAAGGGTGGTCAGTGGGGTGGGAAGAAGGAGTGGGATGGTCAGTGGGGTGGGGAATTGGAGTGGGATGGTCAGTGGGGTGAGGGATTGGAGTGGGATGGTCAGTGGGGTGGGGAATTGGAGTGGGATGGTCAGTGGGGTAAGGGATTGGAGTGGGATGGTCAGTGGGGTAAGGGATTGGAGTGGGATGGTCAGTGGGGTAGGCGTTGGAGCAGAGTGGTCAGTGGGGTGGGGGGTTGGAGTGCGATGGTCAGTGGGGGAGGGATTGGAGTGGGTTGGTCAGTGGGGTGAGGGATTGGAGTGATATGGTCAGTGGGGTGGGGGGTTGGAGTAGGGAGATCAGTGGGGTGAGAGATTGGAGTGGGATGGTCAATGGGGTGGGGATTGTAGTGGGATGGTCAGTGGTGCAAGGGTTGGAGCAGTGTGGTCAATGGGGTGAGGGATTGGAGTGGGATGGTCAGTGGGGTGGGGGATTGTAATGGGATGGTCAGTGGGGTGAGGAATTGGAATGGGATGGTCAGTGGGGTGGGGAATTGGAGTGGGATGGTCAGTGGGGTGGGGGTTGGAGCAGGGTGGTAAGTGGGGTGAGGGATTGTAGTGGGATGGTGAGTGGGGTGGGGGGTTGGAACAGGGTGGTCAGCGGGGTGAGGGATTGGAGTAGGATGGTCAGTGGGGTGGGGGATTGTAGTGGGATGGTCAGTGGGGTGGGGGATTGTAGTGGGATGGTCAGTGGGGTGGGGGGTTGGAACAGGGTGGTCAGTGGGGTGAGGGATTGGAGTGGGATGGCCAGTGGGGTGAGGGATTGGAGTGGTATGGTCAGTGGGGTAGGCGTTGGAGCAGAATGGTCAGTGGGGTGGGGGGTTGGAGTGCGATGGTCTGTGGGGTGAGGGATTGTAGTGGGATGGTCAGTGGGGTGGGGGGTTGGAACAGGGTGGTCAGTGGGGTGAGGGATTGGAGTGGGATGGCCAGTGGGGTGAGGGATTGGAGTGGTATGGTCAGTGGGGTGGGGGTTGGAGCAGGATGGTCAGTGGGGTGAGGGTTTGGAGTGGGGTGGTAAATGGGGTGAGTGATTGGAGTGGGATGGTCAGTGGGGTGGAGGATTGCAGTGGAATGGTCAACGGTGGGAGGGGTTGAAGTGGGATGGTCAGTGGGGTGAGGGATTGGAGTGGGATGGTCAGTGGGGTGGGGGAATGTAGTGGGATGGTCAGTGGGGTGAGGGATTGGAGTGGGATGATCAGTGGGGTGGGGGTTGGAGTAGGGTGGTCAGTGGGGTGAGGGATTTTAGTGGGATGGTCAGTGGGGTGGGGGATTGGAATGGGATGATCAGTGGGGTGAGGGGTTGGAGCAGGGTGGTCAGTGGGGTGCAAAATTGGAGTGGGATGGTCAGTGGGGTGGGGGATTGTAGTGGGATGGTCAGTGGGGTGGGGAATTGGAGTAGAGTGGTCAGTGGGGTAAGGGGTTGTAGTGGGATGGTTAGTGGGGTGGGGGATTGGAGTGGGATGGTCAGTGGGGTGAGGGATCGGAGTGGGATGGTCAGTTGGGTGTGCGATTGGAGTGGGATAGTCAGTGGGGTGAGGGATTGGAGTATGATGGTCAGTGGGGTGAGTGATTGGAGTGGGATGGTCAGTGTGGTGAGGGAGTGGAGTAGGATGATCAGTGGGGTGAGGGGTTGGAGCAGGATGGTCAGTGGGGTGGGGAATTGGAGTGGGATGGTCAGTAGGGTGAGGGATTGGAATGGGATGATCAGTGGGGTGAGGGGTTGGGGCAGGGTGGTCAGTGGGGTGGGGAATTGGAGTGGGATGGTCAGTAGGGTGAGGGATTGGAATGGGATGATCAGTGGGGTGAGGGGTTGGGGCAGGGTAGTCAGTGGGGTGGGGAATTGGAGTGGGATGGTCAGTAGAGTGAGGGATTGGAGTAGGATGATCAGTGGGGTGAGGGGTTGGGGCAGGGAGGTCAGTGGGGTGGGGAAATGGAGTGGGATGGTCAGTGGGGTGGGGGATTGGAGTAGGGAGGTTAGTGGGGTGTGGGATGGTCAGTGGGATGGGGGGTTGGAGTAGGGTGGTAAAAACAATGACTGCAGATGCTGGAAACCAGATTCTGGATTAGTGGTGCTGGAAGAGCACAGCAGTTCAGGCAGCATCCAAATAGCTTCGAAATCAACGTTTTGGGCAAAAGCCCTTCATCAGGAATAAAGGCAGTGAGCCTGAAGCGTGGAGAGATAAGCTAGAGGAGGGTGGGGTGGGGAGAAGGCAGCATAGAGTACAATGGGTGAGTGGGGGAGGTGATAGGGGATGAAGGTGATAGGTCAAGGAGGAGAGGGTGGAGTGGATAGGTGGAAAAGGAGATAGGCAGGTAGGACAAGTCCGGACAAGTCATGGGGACAGTTACTGAGCTGGAAGTTTAGAACTAGGGTGAGGTGGGGGAAGGGGAAATGAGGAAACTGTTGAAGTCCACATTGATGCCCTGGGGTTGAAGTGTTCCGAGGCAGAAGATGAGGCGTTCTTCCTCCAGGTGTCTGGTGGTGAGGGAGCGGCGGTGAAGGAGGCCCACGACCTCCATGTCCTTGGCAGAGTGGGAGGGGGAGTTGAAATGTTGGGCCACGGGGCAGTTTGGTTGATTGGTGCGGGTGTCCCGGAGATGTTCCCTAAAGCACTCTGCTAGGAGGCTCCCAGTCTCCCCAATGTAGAGGAGACCGCATCGGGAGCAATGGATACAATAAATGATATTAGTGGATGTGGAAGTAAAACTTTGTTGGATGTGGAAGGCTCCTTTAGGGCCTTGGATAGAGGTGAGGGAGGAGGTGTGGGCGCAGGTTTTACAGTTCCTGCAGTGGCAGGGGAAGGTGCCAGGATGGGAGGGTGGGTTGTTTGGGGTCGTGGACCTGACCAGGTAGTCACGGAGGGAACGGTCTTTGTGGAAGGCGGAAAGGGGTGGGGAGGGAAATATATCCCTGGTAGTGGGGTCTGTTTGGAGGTGGCGGAAATGTCGGCGGATGATTTGGTTTATGCGAAGGTTTGTAGGGTGGAAGGTGAGCACCAGGGGCGTTCTGTCCTTGTTACGGTTGGAGGGGTGGGGTCTGAGGGTGGAGGTGCGGGATGTGGACGAGATGCATTGGAGGGCATCTTTAACCACGTGGGAAGGGAATTTGCGGTCTCTAAGGAAGGAGGCCATCTGGTGTGTTCTGTGGTGGAACTGGTCCTCCTGGGAACAGATCCGGCGGAGGCGGAGGAATTGGGAATACGGGATGGCATTTTTGCAAGAGGTAGGGTGGGAAGAGGTGTAATCCAGGTAGCTGTGGGAGTCGGTGGGTTTGTAAAAAATGTCAGTGTCAAGTCGGTCGTCACTAATGGAGATGGAGAGTTCCAGGAAGGGGAGGGAGGTGTCAGAGATGGTCCAGGTAAATTTAAGGTCAGGGTGGAATGTGTTGGTGAAGTTGATGAATTGCTTAACCTCCTCGCGGGAGCACGAGGTGGCGCCAATGCAGTCATCAATGTAGCGGAGGAAGAGGTGGGGAGTGGTGCCGGTGTAATTACGGAAGATCAACTGCTCTATGTAGCCAACAAAGAGACAGGCATAGCTGGGGCCCATACGTGTGCCCATGGCTACGCCTTTGGTTTGGAGGAAGTGGGAGGATTCAAAGGAGAAATTGTTAAGGGTGAGGACCAGTTCAGCCAAACGAATGAGAGTGTCGGTGGAAGGGTACTGTTGGGGATGTCTGGAGAAGAAAAAATGGAGGGCTTGGAGGCCCTGGTCGTGGCAGATGGAGGTGTAGAGGGATTGGATATCCATGGTGAAGATGAGGCATTAGGGACCAGGGAAACGGAAGTCATGGAGGAGGTGGAGGGCGTGGGTGGTGTCTCGAACGTATGTGGGGAGTTCCTGGACTAGGGGGGATAGGACAGTGTTGAGGTAGGTAGAGATGAGTTCAGTGGGGCAGGAACATGCTGAGACAATGGGTCGGCCAGGGTGGTCAGGCTTGTGGATCTTGGGAAGGAGGTAGAACCGGGCAGTGCAGGGTTCCCGTTGGAGTAGGGTGGTCAGTGGGGTGAGGGGTTGGAGGGAGAGGGACAGTGGGGTGGGCGGTTGGCACAGGGTGGTCAGTGGGGTGAGGGATTGGAGTGAGATGGTCAGTGGGGTGAGGGGTAGGAGTGGGATGGTCAGTGGGGCATGGGGTTGGAGCAGGGTTGTCAGTGGGGTGACGGATTGGAGTAGGATGGTCAGTGGGGGGAGGGATTGGAGTGGGATGGTCAGTGGGGTGGGGGGTTGGAGCAGGGTGGTCAGTGGGGTGGGGGATTGGAGTGGGATGGTCAGTAGGGGGAAGGGTTGTAGTGGGATGGTCAGTGGGATGAGGGATTGGAGTGGGATGGTCAGTTAGGTGGGGATTGTAATGGGATGGTCAGTGGGGTGAGGAATTGAGTGGGATGGTCAGTGGGGTGGGGAATTGGAGTGGGATGGTCAGTGGGGTGGGGGTTGGAGTAGGGTGGTCAGTGGGGTGAGGGATTGATGTGGGATGGTCAGTGGGGTGACTGATTTGAGTGGGATGGTCAGTGTTGTGGGGGATTGGAGTAGGGTGGTCATTGGGGTGGAGGTTTGAGTAGGATGGTCAGTGGGGTGAGGAATTGGAGTGGGATGGTCAGTGGGGTGGGGGATTGAAGTGGGATGGTCAGTGGGGGGAGCGGTTGGAGCAGGGCGGTCATTGGGGTGAGGAATTGGAGTGGGATGGTCAGTGGGGTGGGGAATTGGAGTGAGATGGTCAGTGGGGTGAGGGATTAGAGTGGGATGGTCAGTGGGTTGAGGGGTTGGTGCAGGGTGGTAATTGGGGTGAGGGATTGGAGTGGGATGTTCAGTGGGGTGGGGGATTGAAGTGGGATGGTCAGTGGGGGGAGCGGTTGGAGCAGGGCGGTCATTGGGGTGAGGAATTGGAGTGGGATGGTCAGTGGGGTGAGGGATTAGAGTGGGATGGTTAGTGGGGTGGGGAATTGGAGTGAGATGGTCAGTGGGGTGAGGGATTAGAGTGGGATGGTCAGTGGGTTGAGGGGTTGGTGCAGGGTGGTAATTGGGGTGAGGGATTGGAGTGGGATGTTCAGTGGGGTGGGGAATTGGAGTGGGATGGTCAGTGGGGTGAGGAATTGGAGTGGAATGGTCAGTGGGGGGAGTGATTGGAGCAGGGTGGTCAGTAGGGTGAGGAATTGGAGTGGGATGGTCAGTGGGGTGGGGAATTGGAGTGGGATGGTCAGTGGGGTGAGGGTTTGGAGTGGGATTGTCAGTGGGGTGGGGAGTTGGAGCAGAGTGGTCAGTGGGGTGAGTGGTTGGAGTGGGATGGTCAGTGGGGTGGGGGATTGGAGTAGGGTGGTCAGTGGGATGGGGGTTTGAGTAGGGTGGTCAGTGGGGTGAGGGATTGTAGTGGGGTGTGGGGTTGGAGTAGGGTGGTCAGCGGGGTGAGGGATTGGAGTAGGATGGTCAGTGGGATGAGGGATTGGAGTGGGATGGTCAGTGGGGTGAGGGATTGGAGTGGAATGGTCAGTGGGGTGAGGGATTGGAGTGGGATGGTCAGTGGGGTGAGGGATTGGAGTGGGATGTTCAGTGGGGTGAGTGATTGGAGTGGGATGGTCAGTGGCGTGAGGGATTGGGGTGGGATGGTCAGTGAGGTGGACATCCCTTAACTTATCCCTGTCATAGTGCATTTCCACCTAGCCTACCCATCTTTGGACTGTGGGAAGAAACCAGAGCTCCCGAAGGAAACCCACACAGTCACCTGAGGCTGGAATCGATCAGTTCTGGCACTGTGAAGCAGCAGTGCTAACCCTCAAGCCAACATGCCATACAATGTTGAACATTATTAGTCTCCTCCTGCCGCAAACATATGTAAATATGAGCATTGTGTAAGAGAGGTCTTTGGTTAATTTGGGATAGATTCAAAATTCGACATTTTGTTTGTTTGATATGATATGCAACTGTGAGGAACCGAACTGATTTTATGTCAATGTAAATATACAAGGAGATTTTTCTGTGAATAAACCATACTTTTGAGATTGAAAAAATAGAAAAACTCAGCCAGTCAGAGGTGAAGTGAAACAGAACTAACGTGAATCATCAAGTACAGTACAGGCTAAAGTGCCGGACAAGTGAAAGTTCTGAAAAAGTCATACGTGAGTCATAATGTTAACTCTGCTAACCGATGCTGAATTTGATTCCCTACAGTATGGAAACAGGCCCTTCAGCCCAACAAGGCAAAAGTGAGGACTGCAAATGCTGGAAATCAGAGTCAAGATTAGAGTGGTGCTGGAAAAGCACAGCAGGTCAGACAGCATCTGAGGAGCAGGAAAATTGACATTTCGGGCAAGTCCACACTGACCCTCCAAAGCGTAACCCACCCATTCCCTATATTTACGCCTGATTTTTTTTAAATTTCAAAAATATACTTTATTCATAAAGTTATTTGGATCTCTATGCAATTGGTCATGCCATTCTTGTGCACACATTACATTTCTTTACATGCAGACATCGAAATTTATTTTTCCTATATACAAATCTGTACATTTAGTATCCAGCTCTTCTGCTGAGGCGTCAGCGGAGCCCAAATGACTGGGTGGGCCCCCTATTCTTGGGCAGGCAGATGTTACACGGTGGTCTTTCCCCACCGTGCCTTGGCGGCAGCTGCCCCCAGCTTCAGCGCGTCCCTCAACACGTAGTCCTGGACCTTGGAATGTGCCAGTCTGCAACACTCAGTCGGGGTCAACTCCTTCAGCTGGAAGATCAACACGTTTCAGACAGACCAAAGAGCGTCTTTCACCGAGTTGATGATCCTCCAGACACAGTCGCTGTTTGTCTCAGTGTGCTCCCGGGGAACAGGCCGTAGAGCATTGAGTCCCGCGTCACGGCGCTGTTCGGGACGAACCTCGACAAACACCACTGCATTCCTCTCCTGACTTCTTCTGCAGAGGCACATTCCAGAAGGAGGTGTGTGACAGTCTCATCCCCCGCAGCCACTTCGAGGGCAGCGTGCAGTGCGGCTGAGAGTCCGGCGTGCATAAAGGATCTCACAGGCAAAGCCCTTCTCACCACCAGCCAAGCCACTTCTTGGTGTTTATTGGAAAGTTCTGGCGATGAGGCATTCTGCCAAATGGCTTTGACAGTCTGCTCAGGGAACCACTCGAGAGGATCCACCCTCTCCTTTTCCTGAAGGGTCTCAAGGACACTATGTGCTGACCACTTCCTGATGGACCTGTGGTCAAAGGTGTTTTTCTTCATAAACTTCTCCACAAAGGACAATCTGACTAAAATGCACCTAACACTATCCTCGAGTGTTTTCTATTTATTAGTTTCAGAACTGACACCTGACCTTCCACTTTGGAGACCTTATAACCTTCAGATTTATTATGGAGTTCAATAATTTCAATGCACGAACACCTCCCTCATTGATATACACTACCCCAAGTACTAACATCAATGAGATGCCTGAAGCAAGTAAAGATACGCAGGTAACCATATGTCACTTTAAAAATACTCTACAGTTCAACATAAGACATCAGTGAAAATCAGAACGGCCATTGAGGAGTTGTTAGTCCCTCAGTGGTGGGAGCTGGCTAATCACAAGCTCATCTAGTCCATTCATCACGTTCTGCAACTCCTAAAAGGAGTAACAGGCAAGGATATACCTCACTGATGTAACTACCCAATCTACGCGGCTCCAGACCCAGGATAGTCAACACATTGTTCAGTCACGGTGATCTGCCCTACACCCTGCATGCTGTAAATTTGCCTGTCTGTTCTTATATATATATTTTCTTAGCTGTAAATCCCAAATTCATTGAAATATTCTCCTTTGAATGTCAATTTCTCCCCGTCGATGTGATTATCCCATAATTCCCGGCGATGCTCATCTGCATACCCCGCGAAAGGGGCGGAGTCAGGGCAGGTCTTAAATTGAGTGAAAGCGATGAGCTAATGAAATGAATCATCTTCTTTAAAACCAATACTGCCAAAGCATTAAGTATGCCTCTCTGAGCTGAAAATGCTGCATGTATACACACAACAATCTCATGGCTTCCAATTTGTACACAGCAAGATCCCACAAAGCTGCCACCTGATGCTGACTAGATTAGTCTGCCTTGAGGAAGGTTTTTGGGGTATCTGTTTTGGGTAGCACTCTGAGGGGATAACTCCTGCTCCTCCTTCAATACTGATGCACAGTCTACAATACCCCTCTGAGGGGACAGTTAGGAACCCAAGAGTCAGTATGTCATAGAAAATAGAACAATACAGCACAGAACAGGCCCTTCAGCCCTCGATGTTGCACCGACCTGTGAACTATTCTCAGCTCGTCCCCCTACACTATCCCAAAATCATCCATGTGCTTATCTAAGGATTGTTTAAATCTCCCTAATGAGGCTGAGTTGACTACAGGTAGTGCATTCCACGCCCTTACCACGCTCTGAGTAAAGATCTGAAAGAAAAAGTCAGAAGTCACACATCACCAAGGTCATGGTCCAACAGACTTATTTGAAATCACAAGCTTTCACCTGACGAAGGGGCAGAGGTCCAAAAACTTCTGATATTGAATAAAGCTCTTGAAGTATAACCTGGAGTCATGTGACTTCTGATTTTGTCCACCCCAGTCCAACACCAGCACCTCGACATCATGGTCACTTGAAAGGGGGAGCATGTGACAGTGCAGCATTCCCGTATTGCTCTGTGGGATGGGGAGAGGGGCTAGATTACAACCACGTGGGGCTAAGTGACTCTCTGAATGAGAGACGAGAGTAGGGAAACATTACGTGCTTTAGGTGGCTTTGCACAGGTTGTGTGTTCAGATGGGAAGTGGGAGTTTGGACAGAGTGAGTGCTAGTGGGAAGAGTGTGTTTGGTGGAATGATTGTTTTGGGATGTGTGTGTTTGAGGGAGTATGTGCTTGGGGAGTCTGTGTTTGAGGGAGTGAGTGTTGGAGCGAGTGAGCGTTGGAGGGATGTGTGTTTTTGAGGGAGTGAGTGAGGGAGTGAGTGTTGCAGTGAGTGTTTGAGGGAGTGAGTGTTTGAGGGAGTGAATATTTGAGAGAGTGAGTTTTGGAGGGAGGGAGTATTTGAGGGAATGAGTGTTTGAGGGATTGTGTGTTTGAGGGAGTGGGTGTTGGAGGGAGTGTGTGTTTGAGGGATTGTGTGTGTTTGAGGGAGTGAGTGTTGGAGGGAGTGTGTGTTTGAGGGATTGTGTGTGTTTGAGGGAGTGAATATTGAAGGGAGTGAGTGTTTGAGGGATTGTGTGTGTTTGAGGGAGTGAGTGTTGGAGGGAGCGTGTGTTTGAGGAATTGTGTATGTTTGAGGAAGTCAATATTGAAGGGAGTGAGTGTTTGAGGGATTGTGTGTGTTTGAGGGAGTGAGTGTTGGAGGGAGCGTGTGTTTGAGGGATTGTGTGTTTGAGGGAGTGAGTGTTGGAGGGAACGTGTGTTTGAGGAATTGTGTGTGTTTGAGGGAGTGAGTGTTGGAGGGAGTGAGTGTTTGAGGAATTGTGTGTGTTTGAGGGGTTTTGTGTGTTTGAGGGAGTGAGTGTTGGAGGGAGGGATTGTGCGTGTTTGGGGGAACTTTGTGTTTGGAATGGCGAATGTTTCTTGATCAGATCTTTTTTAGACATCCTGTGATGTTTCTCCAGGGTTGCAAGCAGTGACACAGTGATTCTCAATTCTCAGAGAACGCAGAACAATCCTGGAGAATTGGAACACACTCCTCCCCTATATCTGCCCCTTGTTGACACAGGTTAAGTCACAGAGAAGTCCGGACAGCTCCAATGTGTGACTGCAAACTGCCAACAATTGTAAAGGAGGGACAGCTAGCAAAAGTGCTCGCGTGGCTGGTAGTGAGAAGGGAACTACCTGTGAGATCCTTCATGTTCACTCGGACTCTCTGTATCACCACCCACTCCCCTCAAAGCGGCTATGGGGTGAACAAGACTGTCACACATTTCCTGCTGGAATGTGACTTCGCGAAGGAAGTCTGGAGAGAGATGCATTGGTTTGTTTTGAGGTTCTTGCTGAGCAGCTCCATGAAGTGGGACTCTGTTCTCTACGGTCTGTTCCCCAGGATGCACACTAAGACAAACATCGAATGCGGCCGGAAGACCATCAACTCAGTGAAAGGCCCTCTTTGATCTGCCCGAAACTTGTTGGCCTTCTAGAGCAAGGAGTTGATTCTGACTGAGTGTTACAGACTGACACATTCCAAGGTCCAGGACTATGTGCTGAGCGACACACTGAAGACAGGAGCAGCTGCCGCCAAGGCACAGTGGGGAAAGATCACTGTCTGAGGTCATCCTGCCGAAGTTAAAGTTGTTCCATTCAGTTATCAGACCCTCCCGAAGACTCAAATACATGTAACTATAATCTTGTGCAGGTAGAAATGCCTTTGGTTTGTTTGTTGGATTGAGTGAAACTCCAATGTTTGTTTAAAAACCAAAAGAACTGTGGATGCTGTAAATCAGAAACAAAAACAGAAATTGCTGGAAAAGCTCAGCAGGTCTGGCAGCATCCGTGGAGAGAAAACAGAGTTATTGTTTCAGGTCAAGTGATTCTTCCTCAGCGACCTGGACTCAGTTGTGAGGAAGGGTCACTGGACCCGAAACGTTAACTCTGACTTCTCTCCACAGATGCTGCCAGACCTGCTGAGCTTTTCCAGCAATCTCTGTTTCTGCTTCCAGTGTTTGTTTCTTTCTTCATATGCTGGAGTACAGACCAAACTATGTCTGTACCTAAAGATATTTTTCATGATCAACATTTATCTTGGAAATAAAGAAAAGCTCCGAAAGTACTCCCCTATAGTTGCATCAAGCAACAAAGGAGGAACTGACAGCATGGGACACCATTTTGTGAGGACACAAACAAGTGACGGACTCAATGTATTCCAACATGTAAAAGCTCCCCCCATCCCTCTAGCCCATCGATAAGCAAACTCAGGGAGATGGGATATCAAATGACCCTTTTAAAACTATTAGCTGTACAGTTCTGTGTGCTATTGTCGGGTTTGATGCTGTGGAATCAGCCCCTAAGAGATCACAAGGCCAGAAACATAGGAGCAAAACTTAGGCCAATCAGCCCCAAGAGTTTGCTCTGCCATTCAATCATGGCTGCTAAATTTCTCAACCCCATTGTCCCACTTTCTTCCCGTAACCCTTGATCACCTTGATACTCAAGAACCTGTCTGTCTTAAATAAATTCAATGGCCTGACTCCCACAGCCTTTTGTGGCAATGAATTCCATAGATTCCCCACTCTCTGGCTGAAGATATTTCTCCTTATCTCCATTCTAAAAGGTCTTCCCTTTACTCTAAGTGTCCTAGTCTGTCCTACCAATGGAAACATCCACTCTGTCCAGGCCATTCAGTATTCAGTATGCTGTAAGTTTCAATTAGATCCCCCCTCATCCTTCTAAACTCCATCAAATATAAACTCAGGGTCTTCCAACATTCCTCACATGTTCATTTCTGGGAGCATTCTCATGAACCTCCTCAAAACACGCTCCAGGGCCAGTTCATCCTTCCTGAGATATGAGACCCAAAAGTGCATATAATACTCCAAATGTGGTCTGACCAGAGCTTTATAGAGACTCGGAAGTACATCCCTGCTTTTATATTCAAGTCCTTTCAAAGTAAAAGCCATCATTGCATTTGCTTTCCTAACTACTGACTCAGGAGAAAGTGAGGGCTGCAGATGCTGGAGATCAGGGTCGAGAGTGTGGTGCTGGAAAAGCTCAGCAGGTCAGGCAGCATCCAAGGAGCAGGAGAATCAACGTTTCAGAAATAAGCCCTAAATCAGGAAGGGCTGATGAAGGACTTGTGCCCAAAACGTCGACTCCTGCTCCCTCGGGTGCTGCCTGACCTGCTGTACATTTCCAGTACCACACTCTCGACACTAACTACTGACTCAACCTGCAAGTTTACCTTGAGAGAATCCTGGACTACAACTTCCAAGTCTCTTTGCACACCGTTCAAACTTCTGAATTTTCTCCTCATTTAGATAATATGGGGATTACAAAGGAAAGAAGAACTTGAATTTACTTCTTTTAATAAATTCGGGAGGATTATCACGTACAACTGAACAAGTTTCCCACCACCAAGCCACCATGACCTTTTTTTTAACCATTAGCAGTAATCACGTGTGTGAGAATCTGAATTTATGTCTCACAACTTAATGCCTGAAGTACATTTTGAAGTGTAGTTACTGGAGTGATGTAGGAAATTCACTTAAAGGAAGCACTCACAAAAGGCGATGTGGTAACAGATAGCACATTTTGTGGCACAGTGGTAGTGTCCCTATCCCTGGACTGGGAGGCCCGGGTTCAAGCCCCACCTGTTCTAGAGGTGTGTCCTGACATCTCTGAACAGGTTGGTTGGAAAAAGAGGTTAATGATGAGAAAACACAAGCAGATAATTGGTTCCTGGTGATATCTGTTCGAGGTCAGATGTTAGCCAGAGCTTCATGAGTCTTGTGGCCCGATGGTAGTGTCCCTACCTCTAGACTAAGAGGCCTAGTTTCAAGTCCTAGCCACTCCAAATTGTGTAATAACATCTCTGAACAGGTAGACTAGAAAATATCTAGCCAGGAAACCAGGAATGTTCCCCTGCCCCTCTTCAAAATAGTTCCACAGTATTTTTGTCTCTATGTGAGAGAACAAATGGGACATTATGTATAATGCAGTCCTCAATAAGTAAATCTCTCACCCATGCCAACTAGTCCATCCTTCCTTCAGATGACTGGTACACCAAGACATCCATCACCATCTGATCGTCTTGCCCATCCTTATTAGAATTTCAGAGAGATAGCTCCACCTTCAGGAATGAGCAGTACACTACAAGCTGACTGTGAGCAATGACTCAGGAGGTTATCTCGAGAGGGGGCGATCAGATGAACCAAACCATAGGCCGTCTGTTCCACAGATGTGGTGCCAAATTAAAACATTACTTGAATAAAGGTGCAGAGCATATAATAAATAAGGGTAGGAGTACGCCATTCAGCCCCTTGAGCCTGCCCCTACCACAGTTGAAAAATGTGGTGCTGAAAAAACACAGCAGGCTAGGCAGCATCCGAGGAGCAGGAGAATCGACATTTCGGGCATAAGCTCCTCATTCCTGAAGAAGGGCTTATGCCCGAAACGTTGATTCTCCTGCTCCTCGGATGCTGCCTGGTCTGCTGTGTTTTTCCAGCGCCACATTTTTCAACTCTGGTACTCCAGCATCTGCAGTCCTCACTTTCTCCTAGCCTGCCCCTACCGCTCAACAAAATCATTTCTGATCACCCTAGGCCTCGTCGCCTCTTTCCTGCCAGCTCTTCCAGCCCTCAACTTCCCAATATTTCAAAAACCTAACACCTCTTCTTTAAGTACTTTCATTGATCTAGCCTCCACAACTCTAGGAGAGAGAGTTTTCCAGACATTCACTTGCCTTTGGGAGAACAAATTCCTTCACATCCCAGTTTGAAATGATAGCGTCCCCTTATTCTGTAACTGTGTCCCCTCGTTAGAGAGTCCCCCACCCGTGGGAATATCTTCTCAGCATCTTCCCTGTCAATCTCCCTCAGGATGTTGGATGTTTCGACAAGATCATGCCCCATTCTTCCCAACTCTAATGAATAAAGGCTGAAACCTGTTTAGCTGTTCCTGATAAATCAATCCCTTCATCCCAGGAATAAGTCTAATGAATCTTTTTCAAACTGCCTTCAGTGCCAGCATATCCGTTCCTAAATACAGGGACCAAAACTGTACACTGTGCTCCATATGGGGCCTCACCAATGCACTGTATAATCATGACAAGACTTCCTTACTTTTAAACTGAGCAATAAAGGCTAAAATTCTACTTGCCTTCTTAATTACTTGCTGCATCTGCATGCTAACCTTCTGAGTAAGAACACCCAGTTCCCTCTGTGCTAAACACTTTTGAAGAAACTGCCAGCGAGTATTACAAAAACACATCTGATTTGATTTGATTTGGTTTGATTTATTATTGTAGCGTGTACCTGGGTACAGTGACAGGTTTTGTTTTGCGTGCAGTACAGGCAGATCATATCATACAAAGATCACAGGGTGATAGAACAGAGCGAGGAATACAAGTTTACAGCCGCAAAGCAGTGCACAAAAGATCAAGATCAACATTCGGTTACAATTTGAGAGGTCCATTCAGATGTCTAATAACAGCGGAAAAGAAGCCGTTGTTGGTACGTGTCTTTAAGCTTTGGTATCTTCTGCCTGACGGAAGAGGTTGGGAGAGATTAGAACCAGTGTGGGAGGGGGCTTTGATGATGTTGGCTGCCTTCCTGTGGCAGCAGGAAGTGTAGATGGAGTCCATGGATGGCAGGTTGGTTTGTGTGATGGACACGGCTGTGTTCACAACTCTCTGTAGTTTCCTATGGTTAGGCAGAGCACTTGCTGTACCAGGCCATGATGTATCCAGGTAGAACGCTTCCTATGCTGCACCTGTAAAGGTTGATGAGAGACTTTATGGACATGCCGAGATTCCTTAATCTCCTGAGGAAGAAGAGCTGTTCTTGTGTCTTATTGACCATCTTCATACTGCAGGGAAATAAATCTGCTGTTCTTGTACAGCGTTTACAACCCACCTGATCCACTGTAACCTTCTCCCTATTCCATTGAATCCAAGCAACACAGAAGGCCTGAAGGATGGAATGCATTTATCTGAATTCCCTTTAAAGGCTTCACCTGAACTCCTTATGTGTTCCTGTTTGTTTATCACACTGTCCCTCATCCCGTGCCTTCTCTGCTGGAATTTGTTACACAGCTCTTCACCATGGCGATTCCTCCAGCCAATCAGAATGGCGTCACAATTAACCGCACATGCTCATTCCTCTTTGTCATGTGGGTTTGCGACCAATCTAAAGGTTTTTGGTTCAAGACTGATTAGTCAAGGAGAAGGCAGGGTGAGGAATCCTGGTAAGGTTAGGTTTCTTTAGAATTCTGTTCATTGTATGTTAATCCTAACTATAACTATACCTTGTAATCTCTGCTATACCAGGTTCCAATCTACAAATTTCCATTGGTTAATGTCTTACATATATTCTTTCTATCTATCTATCTATCTGTCTGTCTATCTATCTGTCTGTCTATCTATCTATCTGTCTAACCATCTATCTATCTATTTATCTATCTATCTATCTATCTATCTATCTATCTATCTATCTATCTATCTATCTGTCTATCTATCTGTCTATCTACCTATCTATCTATCTATCTATCTGTCTGTCTGTCTATCTATCTATCTGTCTGTCTGTCTATCTACCTATCTATCTATCTATCTATCTGTCTGTCTGTCTATCTATCTATCTATCTGTCTATCTATCTAACCATCTATCTATCTAACCATCAACCTATCTATCCTTCCATTCAACCCTCTAGCTCTGCCACCACTTCGCTATTTAGGTCCACTGAGGAACAACTCAGTGTCATCATCTCAAGGTCACTCCTGGGTCCTAAAGCCCTTACACAACGCAATTAATCAGAGCAAGAGGCTAGCACATGTGTTACTGATCCTGATGCCCTTCTGCGGCAGACCTATTTGTAATGTCCCTACCTCTGAGCCTGAGTTGAAGTCCAGCCTGCACCAGGGTGTGTGACAAAACCTCTGGGACAAGTTGCTTCACAAATCACAGGATGGCACAGTGGCTAGCTCTGTTGCCTTACAGCACCAGGGCCTTGGATTCGATTCCAGCCTCAGGCGACTCTCTGTGTGGAGTTTGCCCATTCTCCCCGTGTCTGCGTGGGTTTCCTCCGGGTGCTCTGGTTTCCTCCCACACTCCAAAGATGTGCAGGTCAGGTGATTTGGCCATGCTAAATTGCCTGTAGTATTAGGCGTATTAGTCAGAGGGAAATGGGTCTGGGTGGGTTACTCTTCGGAGGATCGGTGTGGACTGGTTGGGCCAAATGGCCTGTTTCCATGCTGTAGAGAATCTAATCTACAATATTTTATTTTAAAGTCCTGAGCAGCCCCAGTTAATAGAATTACAGAGTTATCACAACGCAGAAAGGGCCCATTCAGCCCACTGTGATTGTACTGGCCCTCAAAATGTTCAGCCAATCGCCTTCCTTTTCCCCATAACCCTGCAGATTGTTTGCATGATCATCCACAGGATCCCTTAATCCCGGAGTCAGGGTCTTGAGCCCTTTATTGAGTATTTTTTTTATTTATTAAGGTGAATAATGTCTTGTGTCAGAGAAACAGAGAGCTCATGGGGGCCACTCGGGAGAGCCTAGCTCTGGCGGAATGGATTAATTCATGGAATATGATAAACATCAATAAATAAAGTCATTTTCATAGCATCTACAAAGATCCCCACTAAAACTTGAAAGGGTTCAGAAACGATTTACAAGGATGTTGCCAGGGTTGGAGGGTTTGAGCTATAGGGGGATGCAGAATAAGCTGGGGCTGTTTTCCCTGGAGTGTCGGAGGCTGAGGGGTGACCTTATAGAGGTTTATAAAATCATGAGGGGCATGGATAGGGTAAATAGACAAGGTCTTTTCCCTGGGGTGGGGGTGTCCAGCGCTAGAGGGCATAGGTTTAGGGTCAGACGGAAAACTTTAGAAGGGACCTAAGAGGCAACGTTTTCACACAGAGGGTGGTGCGTGTATGGAATGAGCTGCCAGAGGAAGTGGTGGAGGCTGGTACAATTACAACATTTAAAAGGCATCTGGATGGGTGCATAAATAGGAAGGGTTTAGACGGACATGAGCCAAGTGCTGACAAATGGGACTAGATTAATTTAGGATATCTGGTCAGCATGGACAAGTTGAACCAAAGAGTCTGTTCCCATGCTGTACATCTCTATGACTCTATAAAACAGCAAGCCCTTGATGTATTTCTGATGAGAGTTTTAATAACAGTAACCGACAAATGAACAATACATTTTGGGAGGCAGTCAATCCAACCATGATACTGTTTTAATTTGCTCCCTAATGCCAAATGCATCAATTTAATTTAAACTTTCTGCTGTAACTGATCTGTTGTGATGGAGATGGATTGAGGAAATAGCACTGGGAAAGCTGCGGGGGCACTTTGTAAAAAATGTTCAAACTCATGAGAGAGAGGGTCTGGGCCAAGTAACCTGCGAATGAGACGGCACAAAATTCACTCAGTTCATGAAAGAAGCAGGCACAAATTAGATTAGGTTCCCTACAGTGTGGAAACAGGCCCTTCGGCCCAACTAGTCCACACCGACCCTCTGAAGAGCAACCCACCTAGACCCATTCCCCCTAACTAATGCACCTAACTCTAAAGGCAATTTAGCATGGTTAATTCACCTGACCTGCACATCTTTGGACTGCAGGAGGAAACCCACGCAGACATGGGGAGGATGTGCAAACTCCACACCGACAGTCACCCGAGGCTGGGATCGAACCCAGGTCCCTGGCGCTGTGAGGCAGCAGCGCTAACCACTGAGCCACCGTGCCACCCCACAGCTTAATTACCAGCTGAGCCACCTTGAAGGCCTTTGTGGGACATTTGTTGTTTGAGCTGAAGTTGATGGTCATTTATTAAAGCTGGTGTTAGCCTCTCTGCTTCCGCACTGATGCAGTCAAAGTAATGGGAGAGATTAGAGAGCTTGGAGCTTGATATTTACTTTGACTGCTCAGTACCGGTTCCCCCTATATTGCTCACCTTTATACAAAGCAGATGGCATTTGAAAGGGGGAATAATGTGGCCTTTGCTGCTGAAATGAATGTTATTGTAAAACAAAAGTGCAGTGGAGAAAGGCCATTGACTGAGGACTTTCTGCTGAAGTTAAATGGGGGCCTGTTCAGTTATCAGACCCTCACAGTACCTCAAATGTGTTTAAATGTACAAGTAAGGGAAGCCTTTAGCTTGTTTGTTGGATAAAGTCAAACTCCAATGTTTGTTTGCTTGCTTCATATGCTACAGTACAGAATCAAACTGCTTTAGAGACTGATCAAGTACATTTTCAAATGCTTTTGTGAAGCCAAGTACATAGCTGGCCTTGTTAAATTACAGCAAACCACCCACCCCCCCCCCCCCCCCCCCCCCACTCCCCACCGCCAATTTCAACCGTGGTACTACAACCCAAGACGTCCGCGTGAAGAAACATCACAGGCAGCCATTTTCTGAACAGTCTGCCTTTTAACCAGCCCTGACCAGAAACAGCCAATTTCCACAGCAGTGTCTAGGCTGCTCACACAACCGAGTGATGCACCTAAACTGTGGGACCTTCCCCAGCGTTCGGAAATAAAGAAAGGAATTGCATTTGTGTAGCGCCTTTCACCATATGACTCCGAAGTGGTTTATCGGTTGAGTACCATAAGGTGCAGGTGCTTTTGGAATGTTGGCGACGTGGCAGCAGAGCCCACAAACAGGGAGGCGATTGTTTCCAGATTATCTGATTTTCTCAAGAACGTTTCAGCCTTGCCTAAATTCTATGTCAATGCAAGGCTTTTCCTTCCTTCTTCTTTCAATGAACAAAGACGTACCTATAATATCCTTTTTTTGTCCAGCGGTTTAATGGGTAGACTATTTCCATTAAAACAATCCTGACATGTTAAAGTAGATGGATAAAAGAAATATTCACCAAAATAGTTGCTTGAAAATACAGAACTTGACTATTGATGTCCAAAGGACCAATGTGTCAACATTACACCCATCAGAACACAATATCAAGAATACCAGGTCTCAAAGGGAACCATTGTCTAAACTACATTGAGTCATAGAGTCATAGAGATGTACAGCACGGAAACAGACTTTTCGGTCCAACTCGTCCATGCTGACCAGATATCCCAACCTAATCTAGTCCCACCTGCCAGCACCCAGCCCATATCCCTCCAAACCCTTCCTATTCATATACCCATCCAAATGCCTCTTAAATGACGCAATTGTACCAGCCTCCACCACTTCCTCTGGCAGCTCATTCCAGACACTCACAGTCCTCTGTGTGATAAGGTTGCCCCTTAGGTCTCTTTTATATCTTTCCCCTCTCACCCTAAACCTTACCCTCTAGTTCTGGTCTCCCCCACCCCAGGGAAAAGACCTTGTCTATTTACCCTATCCATGCCCTTCATGATTTCATAAACCTCTATAAGGTCACCCCGCAGCCTCTGACGCTCCAGGGAAAACAGCCCCAGTCTGTTCAGCTTCTCCCTATAGCTCAAATCCTCCAACCCTGGCACCATCCTTGTGAATCTTTTTCTGAACCCTTTCAAGTTTCACAACATCTTTCCGGTAGGAAGGAGACCAGAATTGCGCGCAATATTCCAACAGTGGCCTAACCAATGTCCTGTACAACCACAACATTACATGCGGAGAGACTGCTGGATAATTAGTAAATGGCAAATCCCTTGCCAACCAATAAAAGCCCTCTTCTCTTGCAGTAGATTTAGATTGTTAGACTTTAGATTTTTATTGTAGTGTGTACTCAAGTAGAGAAGTAGAGAAGTACAGTGAAAAGTGAATAATGTCACCACACATGGTACCAAGGTACCTGGGTAAAGAAGCTTAGGTACAAAGTAGTAAGAGAAACAAGAGTTGAAAAGTTAAGCATTACTTCATAGAATAGCAGAAAGATAAAGAAATCAGGAATAGTTTAAGTCTTTCGCAGTATAAACTAGGAAAATGAAGGAATAAGTTAAAAGTTCAACAGTCTTTGATGAGTCCCCCACTTATCTTGCTCTCCAGGAGATCTCAGCTGTCTATTCTCGAAGCCACTGTATCAGGTACCGTTGCTGTTGCTGGATCTGCCGCCCCTCCGATCTCCTCCTGGTGCTTCAGTAACATGCCCAGGCAGGAACCACGGGCACACCAGGCCGAGATGCCACCATGAGCCACCGAAAGACCTGTAGAAGTCGTTGTTTCCTCTGAAATTTGGTATTCTTGCGATTCTACCCTGATGAATGAATTATTTGGGCAGCATGTTTCCTTTTTCAGAATTATTGACTCGTATTGCATACTTCGAGAGAGGCTATTACATTTCCTCCATCTAGGCATTGCAATGGCTTTGTAGCCAATGGCGAGCATTCATAATGTTGGAGACTGAGCAGCCAATATGCACACAGCAAGCTCTCACACACTACAACGTAAAACTGGTCAACCCCACATTAGTGATGTTGTCAAGAAATGATTTCACATACTGCCCCAGGTCTCTTCTGTGAAAAACATCTTCCCAACAGGGGGCTCTCTGCCACGACAGGTGTCCCTCATCGCCAGAGTCAGGGGTCAGTCTAGATGTCTGAGCACAGGACTCCAAGGTGGGACTTTAACCCACTCTCTCAAATGTGAAAAGAAGAAGGCATTTGGCGCACTTGCCTTTATTGCTCAGTGCATTGAGTTGGGAGGTCATGTGGCTGTACAGGACATTGGTTAGGCCACATTTGACATACTGCGTGCAATTCAAGTCTCCCTCCTACAGGAAGGATGTGGTGAAATTTGAAAGGGTTCAGAAAGATTTACAAGCATGTTGCCCAGATTGGAGGGCTTGAGCTATAGGGAGAGGCTTCATAGGCTGAGGCTGTTTTCCTTGGAGCGTCAGAGGCTGAGGGGTGACCTTATAGAGGTTTACAAAATCATGAGGGGCATGGATAGGGTAAAGAGCCAAAGTTTTTTTCCCCAGGGTAGGGGAGTCCAAAACTAGAGGGCATAGTTTTAAGGTGAGAGGGGAAAGATTTAAAAGTGACCTAAAGAGCAACGTTTTCACACAGAGGGTGGTGCGTGTATGGAATGAGCTGCCAAAGGAAGTGATGCAGGCAGGTACAATTATAGCATTTAAAAGGCATCTGGATGGGAAAGGGTTTGAAGGATATGGGACAAATGCTGGCAAGTGGGACTAGATTAATTTAGGATATCTGGGATTGGCATGGATGAGTTGGACTGAAGGGTCTGTTTCTTTGCTGTACACTTCTATGACTCTTGAAAGAATTCCATTGACCGAGGCTAATATCTCCCTAAAGTCTTACTCTTATCCATTAAGATCTTAATTGTTTAAATCTCAGTCATGGTTTCCAACTCACACTGAATAATGCCAGGGAGTTGCATTGTTTTTACTTTGTTATTTTTACAATTTTCTAAAATTCCCATTGATGTGTAATGAATATATTTGAGAGTTGTGGTGAAATGTTGCTGTGAAGGCTGTACAAGACTTCTGAACGCGCTGATGGTATTAACACAATGCCTCGTATCTTCAAACGCTTGTACTGCTGATTGAATGTAGGGTAAAGATGAGCCAGAGCAGTCACTGTCGGTGACAGACAGGTCCGTCAGAGACTGAGAAAGATCACAGCTGAGCTTATTGTCTGAGTTATTTATTAAGAAAGAAAACACCCGAGTGTCCAGTGACAAGCTGTGCCCTTCACATCAAAGGGCAATGCTGTGTTATCAAACAGTGAAGGGGAGGGCAGGGATTAAATCAAAATTGAGTTGGAGGGGGATATAATACACTCCCTGCGGCACCCACCTCTCCCTGAACAGCTCAAGGGTGTTGGTGGACATTGTGTGCTCCTTTTCCAGAGACACCAGGGCTCTGACATAACCGCGGAAGAGGGGCAGGCAGTCGGCCCTAACGACCCCCTCCACGGCCCACTGCCTGGACCTGTTTATAACCAGTTTGGCCAGGCCCAGGAGCAGACCCACGAGGGGGTCTTCAGACCTGCCCTCCCTCCTCCGTACCGGGTGTCCGAAGATCAGGAGCATGGGACTGAAGGGCAACCAAAACTGGAGAAGGTTTTTTAGAAAATCAAAAAGGGAGCGCAAATGCCCACAACCTATATATACATGGTCCACAGCCTCTACAACACCACAGAACAAGCAGTTGGACTGGGAGTCCGTGAACCCCCGCAATCTGCGGGTGCAGGGGACCACCGCGTGCAACACTCTCCTCCCCAGATCCCCGAGAGAAAGGGGGAGGACTCCTGTGTAGAGACCCCTCCACTGAGGTTTCCCACTGCCCATATATCTGAGTAATACATGCCTCATCAAATACACAATCACAATTACACATACACAGGCACTGCTACTTATACAAACATATCCCACGCAATAATCTAAACACACACAAACATGCACAAACACATGAATACATGCATTTACATACATGACCCTCACTTGCACTCACACCCACCTGCACTAATGCACACACTAATGCATGCACTCATGTGCACACCCAAACATATGCACACGTACCGCCAAGACAAACTCATGTGCCCTCATACATGCTCCTGCAAACACATGCATTAGCCCACCCACAGGCAACTACACTCCATTGCAACATGAGATCATGCACACACACACACATGCATCTGTGTGTATGCATTATTGCACAATATGCCTGTGTACATACACTTGTGTACAATGGTGCCTGCATGCACGTAAATATTTACACACGTATCAACCCTTAAACGCATATTAACGTACAAACATGCCCATGTATACACACATACACAAACAACACACAGTCTCATACCCACACTCACACACACACATACCCGTATACATATATACACTCACAGACACACACACACAACACACATGCACTCTCTCACACATACACACACTCTGTCACACACGCACATCCATACACACACAACACACATGCACTCTCTCACACATACACACACTCTGTCACACACACACATACACGCACTCTCTCACACACGCACATCCATACACACACAACACACATGCATTCTCTCACACATACACACACTCTGTCACACACATACATACATGCACTCTCTCACACGCGCACACCCATACACACACGCACATGCACACACTCTCACACATGCACACATACGCATACATGTATGCACGCTCACTCACTTTATGGTAATCCATCACTAGGGATCCATGGATGCAGCTCAGGAATTGGACAGTCTTTGAGGAGCTCTGCATCTCCAACTTCTTTTCAGGCACTTACCCTTCACCAGGCTCTCAGTGGGAGGGTGGCAGAACTCGGTCCCCCCAATGATGCCCAATTTAACTCAGATCAACGAATCTGGCACAGCTTCCTATGAGAATGGGAGCAGGATGTTTACAGTTTGTGTGCTTTCTTTTTAGAGCATCATAAATTGCTTGGAGCGTGATGTGGACATTGGCTTTGTTCCAGTTGAGGTTAAAGTTTATCAAAGGAAGGGTTAGACTCATATTACGAGTGTCAATTATAAATCATGGGATCATAACACATCTGGAACAGAAAAATGCCATTCGGCCTTTCATACTGGTGCTAGAATATTGAAAGAGCAGACTAATTTCAATTCACAGTCTGGTGTTGGCATAAAACCATACAAATAAGGAGCAGAATTAGGCCATTTGGCCCATCAAGTCTTCTCTATCTGAGAAATGTTTCTCAGCACCAGTCTCCTGCCTTCTCCCCGTAACCATTGATCCCCTTGCCCAACAAGAATCTATCTCTGCCTTAAATACACTCAAAGACTTGATGTCCACTGGCTTCTGCAGCAATGAGTCCCACAGATTCCCACTCTCTGGCGGAAGAAATTCCTCCTCATCTCAGTTCTAAAGGGTTGTCCCTTCACTCTGAGACTGTGCCCTCAGGTCCTAGTCTCTCCTACTAGCGGACACGTCTTCTCCAGGTCCACTCTATCCAGCTCTCTCAATATTCTGCAAGTTTCAATCAGATTTCCCCTCATCCTTCTAAACTCCATCAAGTACAGACCCAGAGTCCTCAACTGCTCCTCATGTGACAAGCCCTTCATGCCCCGCATCATTCTTGTAAACTTCCTCTGGACCCTCTCCAAGGCCAGCAAGTCCTTCCTTAGACACGGGGCCCAAAACTACACACAGGCTCTTCTCCCAGAGCCAGGAAGTACCTTCCAATGAAGACATCTAATCATATTGCCTTTTGTAAGTTCCAATGGAATCTGATTCAGTGGTCTCTTAGTAAAGTGCGTTCCCAATCTCAGTATCCTCTGTGCGAAGGAAAAACCCATTGTGATTTTGATTCACTGAATCCCTTCTTAGAATTCCTACAGTGCAGAAAGAGACTGATCAAGCTCTGCACTGAACCTCTGAAAAGATTCTCACCCAGGCCCTGCCCCCCCCCCCCTACCGTAACCCCTCATGAAGTTTTCCCCATGGCTAACCCGCCCAGCCTGCACATCCCTGGTCAGTACGAGACAAATATAAGCATGGCCAATCCACCTAACCTGCATGATCATGATAGCTATGATCATCCATGATCTTATTGGATGGTAAAGCAAGGGGCTGAATTGCTGATAGTTATAGAGTCATAGAGATGTACAGCACCTAAACAGACCCTTTGGTCCAACTCGTCCATGCCGGCCAGATATCCCAACTTAAACTAATCCCATTTGCCAGCACATATCCCTCCAAACCCTTCCTATTCATGTACCCATCCAGATGCCTTTTTCAATGTTGTAATTGTACCAGCCTCCACCACTTCCTCTGGCAGCTCATTCCATACACACACCATCCTCTAAGTTAGTGTCAGCCCTTTCTGAAGCTTAATTACTGAGCTTTCTACACATCAGTATGTCTACACATCCACTTGCACATCCCTGGACAATTTCCCATGGCTAATCCATCTAACCTGCACATCTTTGGACTGTGGAAGGAAACCCACGCAGACATGGAGAGAATGTGTAAACTGTACATCGATAAGCACCCAAGGGTGGAATCGAACCCTGGTCTCTTCTACTGTGAGGCCGCAGTGTTAACCAATGAGCCAGAGTCACCCTTGAGCTTTCTTTCTGAAGACATCCTTCTCTAGTCTCCTACCGATTTTGACCAGAGATGGGTTTCAGGCCCATTCTGTCTGTGGTAGGTTCCTGCTTCAGTAGGTGACCCGCACTGCCTTCTGATTAGCGTTCCCTCAAAGTAATGTGGACAGACAGCCACTCTGAGTTTCCTCACGCACTGATCGCTGTGCCAACGTGTTCTCTTCCACTTCCTGAATTCACTGCCCCACATGGATCTTAGACATTCATGGAGCAGAGAAAAATAATTAGAGGGAACGTTCCTTCTGGTTTTCATTAAGACACCTCCGATTGTTCATAGGGTGTGGGTGTGACTTATGTATCACCTGTCACTAATTGCGCCATGACAGTGTGGATGTGAGCCGCCATCTTGAACCACCACAATCCATGTGGTGTACATAGAGGTGTTAAGCTCCAGAATTTTCACCTGGTGAAGGAATGATGATCTGGTTCCAAATCAGGATGGGCTGAAGCTGGAGTGGGCTGGGAGCCTGTGGATGGTGCTCTTCCCATGTATTTGTCTTTCCAGGTGGCATTATTCCCTCAAAGTCACAAGGACATCAGCTGCTCCAGCTAGCACACACTGACTTCGGAAACGTACACAGAGGGAAAGAGAATTACAGGGAATGAATCCAGGCAGTAGAGATCGAGGATTTGGACAGTGCAGTCAAAGGAGCCTTGGTGAGTTTCTGCAGTGCATGTTGGAGATGGTACAATGTGCTGCTACTGAGCAGTGATGGTGGCGGGAAGTATATCTCAAAGATGGTGCTGACGAAGTGGGTTGTTTTGTCTTGGGTGGTGCTAAGTGTCAAAATGATATAAATGTTCCTAACTTATTTTTTTTTATTGGTGTTTGGGATGTGAATGTTGCTGGTAAGGTCACCGTCGGCTGCCCATTCTTAACTGTTCTTGGTTGCTTCCTCTCAGCAATCCTGCTCCTTTGTCCAAATACTGCCCACGCTCTGAATTAGTGTCAGCTTTGTGATTCACTCGGAGCTGAAGCCTGCACATCCACATTATCCTGATCGGAAAGATGGCTCCAAAGGACAGAACCACGTTAAAAAAAAAGACAGGCTTGAGCATTGCCTGCAGTGTGTACGCTACTGGAGTCAGTATCTGTGTCACTGACGCTGTTAACCCTTTCAAGTGCTGCAGGGCTAATTTTTCTTTATTTCAAAAATATGCTTTATTCATTAAAAATATCTTTACATACATGCATCATTACTAAAGCAGTTCGGCTCTGTACAGTAACATAGCAAGGAAACTAACAAACATTGGAGCTTGACACTATCCAGGAAACAAGTCAAAGACATCGCTCATCTGTACAAGATCATACTTACATACATTGAGGCTTCCGGAGGGTCTGGTAACTGAATGGACCCCCTTATATTTCAGCAGGAAGACCTCAGACGGTGGTCTTTCCCCACCGTGCCTTGGCGGGGGCTGCCCCTGGCTTCAGTGCGTCCCTCAGCACGTAGTCCTGGACCTTGGAATGTGCCAGTCTGTAACACTCAGTCAGGGTCAACTCCATGTTCTCAATGGCTGATGGTCCTCCAGGCGCATTCGATGTTCGTCTCAGTGCGCATCCCGGGGACCAGACCATAGAGCACAGAGTGGAAAACAGCGAGGACTGCAGATGCCGGAGATCGGAGTCGGGAGTGTGGTGCTGGAAAAGCACAGCAGGTCAGGCAGCATCCAAGGAGCAGGAGAATCAATGTTTTGGGCATAAGCCATTCCTGATGAAGGGATTTTGCCCGAAACATCGATTCTCCTGCTTCTCGGATGCCGCCTGACCTGCTGTGCTTTTCCAGCACCACAGTCTCACTTTTGCAAAGGAAGTCTGGCATCGATGATGTCATGTGGAAGGTTAACCCTTTCAGTCCCTCTTCACAGTCTGAAGCACACAATCTCTGAGGACAGGAAACAATGGAACCCCATGTACTGTACACCTGACCAGAAACAGAACTGTGAACGTCAAGCATATTAATGTGTGTGGAGACACTCCACAGTGGAACAGCATGAATAGAGAGAAAAAAAAATTCCTACTGCACCTTCTAAAACATTTCATTTGAAATGTTTATCCCTCAGACTGCATTTCTGATGTGGAATGGACATTGTAAGTATTAAGACAATTACAGTTGCATTGTTACACGAAAAGTGGAGCATGACATCTCTGAAGTGTTGCATTTTGCTGGAAATGCTGTCATTTTCAGTGAGAATGGTTTGTAATGCACTGATACAATTCTTACGTACAAAGTATATTTCTGGAGTAAAATGTCGCATTGTCCAGATGAATGCTACCAAGTCCATCACTGAAGGGAAATGATTATTTATTAACACACCCAGGTTCACACAATGTTACAATGGGCCAAGAGTTGGGAGCTGGAAAAGCACAGCAGGTCAGACAGCATCCGAGGAGCAGGAGGATCGACGTTTCAGGCAAAATGGGCGCCTTGTGCCAGCTGGTCAATTGGCCTCTATTTTAAATCCTCCACCATTAAAGGTCGGAAAATGGAACAACTGGTGGGATGTCACATCGAGGCCCCCATTTGTCCTTCCACGGGCAAGGGTGGGAAGGGGATGTCAGAGCCGGCAGTGAGGAACAGCAGTGGGGCTCCCCTTCCACCTGTTTCAGCTCAGTATTGATTCCGTGATTGAATTGTCGGACACATTCCCCAGCACCCGCTGTGTGAAACACAATGTACTGTCCATCACTCCACCAGGGGTGACTCTGCCAGGATTGGTCACGGTCTAGAATATTCTCCATAAACCTCTCCGTCTCTCTAACCCATTGCCCTGCTGAAGCAGGTTTCAGAAAACCCGATCAGCTAATGTCCAGCCCTCCTGTTATCTCTTCACGTAGACTCTGTTTAAACTCCCATCTGCTGGTGAAGTGCCCTAGGCTGAGTTGCTATTCTAAGGCTGTTATATATCCACTAACCTCTCCTGATATCAAAAAATCTGTCAATCCCAGTTTTGACATTTTCCATTGAAACTACAGCCCTGTCCAATTTGGTGGAGAGGCTTCCTTGGGAGAACAATTTGCATTTATAAAGCACCTCTCCCAACCATCAGCTGCCTCAAATTGCCTGGTCAGGTCCACAACCCCCAACAACCCACCCTCCCGTCCTGGCACCCTCCCCTGCCACCGCAGGAATTGCAAAACCTGCGCCCAGACCTCCTCCCTCACTACCATTCAAAGCCCCAAAGGAGCTTTCCACATCCATCAAAGTTTCACCTGCACATCCACCAATGTCATTTATTGTATCCATTGCTCCCGATGCAGTCTCCTCTACATTTGGGAGACTGGACGCCTCCTAGCAGAGCGCTTTAGGGAACATCTCTGGGACACCCGTACCAATCAACTACACCACCCCGTGGCCCAACATTTCAACTCCCCCTCCCACTCTGCCGAGGACTTGGAGGTCCTGGGCCTCCTTCACTGCCGCTCCCTCACCACCCGGCGCCTGGAGGAAGAACGTGTCATTTTCTGTCCCAACCTTGGGGTTGAAGAACACTTCAACCCCAAGGCATCAATGTGGATTTCACCAGTTTCCTCATTTCCCCTCCCCCCACCTTACCTCAGTTCCAACCTTCCAGCTCAGCACTGTCCCCATGACCTGTCCTGCCTGCCAATCTCCCTTCCCACCTATCTGTTCCATCTTCCCCTCTGACCAACCACCTCCGTCCCCATCCCCATTCAGCTATTGTACTCTTTGCTACCTTCCCCCACCCTCTCTCTGACCTATCACCTCCATCCCCATCCCCCATTCACCTATTGTACCTTCTCCCCAGCCTCACTCCCCCCATTTATCTCTCCACCCTGGAGGCTATCAGCCTCTATTCCTGATGAAGGGCTTTTGCCCAAAACGTTGATTTTCCTGCTCCTCGGATGCTGCCTGACCTGCTGTGCTTTTCCAGCACCACTCTAATCTAAACTCAAATTGCCTCACAGCCTACAAAAGTGTAGTCACTGTTGTAATGTGGGAAATCTGTAGCCAATCTGCCCACAGCAAGCTCCCTCAGTTGTCAATATGAAAACGGTTAGTTAATTTATTTTTGTGATGTTGACTGAGGGTTATCGGTGCTAGCACTATAGCCTCACAGTGCCAGGGACCCAAGTTCGACTTCAACCTCAGGTGACTGCCTGTGTGGAGTATGTACATATGTCTATGTGGCTTTCCTCTCAGTGCTCTGGTTTCCTCCTACAATCCAAAGATAGGCAGATGAGAGTGGATTGGCCATGGGAAATTATCCATAGTGATGTGCAGGTTGAAATAACTCCACAGAGGCTGATATCCCATCATCAAGTCACCCTTTATTTACTCTTGACACTGCTCCAGCTCCCTCAGAGCCAGCTTTCAGAGAGAACAGAACCCCTAACAATCCTGTTTGTATCTGTCAGCCAGGGCTCCCTGATTGGACCAAGTTAAGTTCCCCAATCAGGGAACTCATATTTGATGAGGTCCATCTTGTTACAATCACTACACAGGCTAGGTAGACTAGCCAGGGTAAATGCAGGGTTACAGGAATGGAGGATGCTCTTGGGAGGGTCGGTGCAGACTTGATGGGCCAAACAGCCTCTTTCTGCACTGTAGGGATTCTATAATTTGGCCAGGGCACCAGAGAGATTCATGTTTAGAATAGTGCTACAGGATCTTTCACATCTCCCAGAGTGAGCTGATGTGAACTTAGTTTGGTTTGGCATCTCATTTGAAAGCCAGCATCTCTGACAGTGCAGCATTCCCTCAGCGTTCTACTGAAGAGTCTTCTAATGCCGTTGTGGTGCTGCATGTTCCCAGCTGGTGTCCTGTAGCTTGCTGCCGTCATGCTCTTCCCTTCACTGGGTCAATTTGGTTTGCGGTGATAGAGGTAAACCTTGAGAGAGTCCTGACAAGGTGAGGCTTTTGTCCTTAACACGGCGTGATTTATTGCATGATGGCATCAGGTGTACGTTCCATTAGTAAGTTAGAGTGATTGTTACTGAAGACACTAGGGACAAATATCTTCATCCTACCAGACACCAAAGTGTTCTGCCTTTCCCCTCCCAAATCCAACTTGGGTGGAACTTCATTCACTCTCCAACATGATCCCTTTCAGAGCCATTCCCTTATATAACATCATGTGCCTCAACACTGAGACTGATAACTCTAAGTGAAGAAGTCAGATCTCACTCCAAGTGCCATAGCTCTCAGTTGAGAAATATAGAAAATACCAACAGGAGTAGGCCATTCGGCCCTTCCAGCCTGCTTCATCATCCAAGATGATCATGGCTGATCATCCAAATCAGACCCCTCTTCCTGTTTCTCCCCATATTCTTTGATCCCTTTAGCTCTGAGAACTCTATCATGGAATCATGGAATCCTGACAGTGTAGAAACAGGCCATTCGGTCCATCAAAAAGACCATTCGGCCCACTCAGACCCACCCCCTCACCGTATCCCTGTAAGCCTGCATTTCCCCATGGCTAACCAATCTTAGCCTTCACATCTCAACTCATTCCTGAAAACTTTCAAATGTTTTAGCCTCAACCATTTTCTGTGGCGGAGAATTCCACAGGCTCCCAACTCCCTGGGTGAAGAACATTTCTCCTCAGCTCAGTCCTAACCAGCCTATCCTGGATTTCTACACTGTTCCTCTTTCTCTGGTCTGCTGACATTCTTATTTCTGATTGGCGGCCCCTCACATCCCTGACTGTGTTCTGGAGGTATAGTGCAGCCTGACAATTCCAGGGCTCGTTTCCCAATCCCCACTGCTGCAACTGCATAATGTACAAGCTCGCAAATGTGAAAGTAGCTCTTTCACGGGATGTGGCAAGAATTTGCTGTCTGTCTCTAATTGTCCCAGCACTGAGTGACATGCTCAGCCATTTCAGAGAGCAATTAAAAGTCCACTTCGCTGTTTAAGGTCTGGAGTCACATGTAGGCCAGACCAGGTAAGAACGGCAGGTTTCCTTCACTGAAAGACATTAGTGAACCAATTGGATTTTTACCACAGTTGATGTCACCATTACAGGGACTAGTGTTACATTCCAGATTTCGTTAATTGAATTTAAATCGATGACCTGGGCCTCTGGATTACTTGCCCAATCACATTACCACAGGGTGCACTCTCAGTGGGTCAAAGACTACCACTTTAGAACGTGAAAAATGCCCGGTTCATCTCAAAGCAGCCTGCAAAAGCAAAGCTACGTGTCCAAAATTTGAACAATGGGTTAAACAAGCCATGCCATTTAAAAAATATTTTTAATGAGATCAATGGCACATCCCTGATTGCCCTTGAGAAGGTTGTAGGGAGCCATCTTCTTGAACCACTGCAATCCATGGGATGCAATACACCTGAGGGTAGCACGGTGGCTCAGTGGTTAGCACTGCTGCCTCACAGCGCCAGGGACCCGGGTCACTGTCTGTGTGGAGTTTGCATGTTCTCCCCGTGTCTGTGTGGGTTCACTCCAGTTTCCTCCCACAGTCCAAAGATGTGCAGGCTAGGGTGGATTGGCCATGTTAAATTGCCCATAACCTCTTCAGCTCACCTCTGCGACGAAGTGATGCCTAACTCCAAAAGGCAGAGTTCGAGGTGCTTCAGCCAATGACACTTCCTTTATCCGGAAATCTGCTGAAATTCCCATGTGGGACAGGATGGATACTACAGGAATAGGAGCTGCCATTCCCCTATCCATTAGACAATGTAATGGACTATTTAACATCATCAAGACTCAACAGCCTCTCCCTCCTCCTTTCTGTTGTCACTTCACTATATATTGAAATTTCTTCCCTCTCCCATCAATATACAAAACATCTTCCTTTAGCTTCCTCGGTCATTCAAATAGCTTTCTATTGTGGAAAGGGAACTATAAAACTATAAACCACCCCGGCTAACTGACCCATGGCCTCCCTGCAATATCACAGTTACATTTGCTTTCGCTCTCATTTCAGCTCTCCCGATTTGATTTGCACTCCTCCTGGTCTGGTTTAAAGTGATCCCAACTGATTCACAGTTGACCATACTGCTTCCCAGTGATCTCGGTCTGCTTCCGAGTAACCCCCGTCTGCTTCCCAGTTTTCCTGACTGACTCACAGTGATCCTGACCTGACTCACAGTGATCCTGACTGATTCCCAGTGGTCGTAGTCTGCTTCCCAGTGTTCCTGACCTGACTCACAGTGATCCTGACTGATTCCCAGTGATCCCGGTCTGCTTCCCAGTAGTCGTGGTCTGCTTCCCAGTGTTCCTGACCTGACTCACAGTGATCCTGATCTGCTTCCAAGAGGACCTGAGTGTTTGACATTCTGCCAGGAATTTACAGAATGCCTACAGATGTAACATAACTAACTAAACCAAAACAAGGAGGTGCTGAGGGGAACACCTTCCTTATACAGTGACATGTTCTGGATTTGAAATTCACTGCCTTACAAGGGACAGATTCATTACTGCAAACTTTCCAAAGGGAATTAGCCGATATGTGTGATAAAAGGTTCACAGAACTATTGGGAGAAGAAAAGGGGGAGTGGGGGGGAGTGAGACTGACTGAATATTCCTAAGAAAGGGACAGCACAGATGTGACCGGCTGAATGGACTCCTGCTATACTGTAAGATGTTAAAGCCAAGAAGCTTACACAGAGCATAAACGAGTGTTAATGTTTCATTCCTAGGGACTAGCAACATTTGACAATCTGTGGCAACTTGTGATCCATTGACCAAATATAGTTTAATGTGACACAACTGACGATGATCTTTTTTCCCAGCTCATTTGAACAAGAAAGCATTTTTTGCATTTCTTCCTCCATTCTCACACTGTCTCACCAGTGTACAGAAGGAAAAGGAACAAGTGCAATCTCTGAAAGAGGTGAAGGTCGCAGGAAGAGAAAGAAAGTTTTCAGTTAAAGCATGAGAAAAATTAAAAGGAGGTCAGGGAGATATTGCAACCCCTTGTGTCCTGCTTTTGAACGCTGAGATATTTTTACAGGCAGAATAATTAATTAAATATTCATTGCTTTATGTTGACTTTTTTTTAAAAATGATAAAGAAGCCACACTATCAATCTCAGGTGTTTTCCTTGTGAGACCTTTCTTTGAGGGAGTCCGATGATGGAGAGCCAGCCCTGATTAAAATAGGAGATTTCACATCCTGCATCAACATCTCAAACGTTCCCCAGGACAGGTATAACACAGGTTTACTCTGAAGAGACACCACCTTTGCCCTTTATCAACGCCAAATGCCCTGCCTCCTCTAACATCCCCGCCACAAAACCGAAGGAAAAATTGAAATGCAAACTGCCCCGCGAAACCTTTCAACACACATTGTCTCTGTAAAAGGTCTTTGCAATCATCCTACCTTAATTCAAGCTCTGTCTTGACTTCAAAGAAAATACACAAACTGCTTCCAGTTTTCTGTCTGGTACCCTCTGTCTGAAAGCACTCTCCCTGCTACACCAGGACTTCAGCAAACATGCTGACAGAAGAGATACAATTGCTAATCTTTGCAAACAATGCTTCAACAGCTCTAACACTCTCATAAATATTGCTATAAATTGTGTCAATCGCTTTGACTGGCAGTGCGGAGATCCGATCAGGAGCCACACGGCGAGAGACCAATCAGCACTTTCTGAACAAACAGGAGGACCAGCCAGTCTTGTGTGTGGAGGCGGAGAGTTGACAAGATTTATTTGACAGACTCCGCAAGGTTTAGAAGTTTGCTGTAGCATTCATTTATCATTTATACAATGCCATCTCTTTGTACCTATTCTGCAGTGTAGCCTGTTGCGCTGTCTGTCTGCTGCTGTTATTTCCATGGCTACCCTATCAAACAGATGTTTTCAATGCTTGAGATTTTCTTCCTTTCTTTTTATTTTCACCGTGCAGGCAAGCATCTTAACGGGTAGTTTTACAGCACAGGCATGGCCATTCAGCCCCTCAATGCCTGGTGCTGGCTTTGTGCTCAAAAGATGCTTTCCCTCCTCATCCCGTCAGCATCTTATCTGCAGCTATCCCCTTCATTCCCCCGGTCACTGTCATTAAATCTTACATCCCAGTGCACGTTCCAGCGCAGTCTAATCCCATGGGGCTGGCCTATTTTGAGTCGAGGAAGGAGCTTAACAGAGAAGAGACTGCATCGACGGTACGGTGCTAGCGCCAACTCGTGGAGACAGTGACTGAATCGGGTGTGGGCTGGTGTGGTACCCGGTAGCATCGGGGGCATCTGCATTGGCGAGGGTCAGGAGGATTCCTAGTGCCGAGGGCATTGGTGGAGGTGAGATGACGTAGAAGAGTGGGAAACTTTCGCCCCAATGGCGGCGAAGGGGACTCGTGCCCAGGCACTAGCCCCATAGGCCACGATGGAGCAAGAAGGACTGTAAAGTCGGGCACTTTCTCTTTGTTTCTTTATTCTTTTGTCTATGTTTTGGTTTATCTTTCTGTGCTTTAAGATGACGTCAGAGAGTGGCAACACTATCCAACACTTCCCGCTGCATTTTGTGACAAACTGCACGTGACGATAAGTAAATCAAATCAAGAACTTCCTTTAGATTTGGAGCTGCAAAAGCACAGCAGGTCAGACAGCATCTGAGGAGCAGGAGAGTCAATGTTTTGGGCTGACGAAGGGGGTTCAGTCTGAAACATTGACTCTCCTGCTCCTCAGGCGCTGTCTGACCTGCTGTGTTTTTCCAGCATTACATCTATTGGCTCTGGTTTCCAACATCTGTAGGGGTGGCACAGTGGCTCAGTGGTTAGCACTGCTGCCTCACAGCACCAAGGACCTGGGTTTGAATCCAGCCTCGGGTGGCTGTCTGTGTGGGGTTTGCATGTTCTCCTTGTGTCTGTGTGGGTTTCCTCCGGGTGCGCTGGCTTCCTCCCACAGTCCAAAGATGTGCAGGTTAGGTGAATTAGCCATGCCAAATTGCCCATAGTGTCAGGGGTAAATATAGGATAGGGGAATGGGTCTGGGTGAGTTACTCTTCGGAGGGTCGGTGTGGATTTGTTGGGCCGAAGAGCCAGTTTCCATACTGTGAGGATTCTAATCTTACTGACTCCAAGAACTACCTTTAATAGTCATATGTAATGAAGATGTCATATTGGGGTTGAAACGCTAACCGCATTTTTCTCTCTCCCCCGATGCTGCCAGACCTGCTGAGTTTCTCCAGCAATCCCTCTCTGCGTTTCTAAAGAAAAATGCTGGTCCCTAGCAACCACATATTTTGCCTTGAAATACATGTTTCAGGTCCCTGACATTGTCGGGAGAACTTACAACTGTGGGACCAGAGACTTCTGTCGTTGCAAAAAGAGAGCTGGTTTGTGTAAGTGAGAGCCAGCTCAGCGAAACTGTTACTCCAAGGGCATAGAGGCACTCTGAGGGAATCAGGGTTGGAGGGTGTGTTACCTCAGTACTGCAGGCTCATCTGAGACCTGGGAAATTCCCTCTGCATTCTACAAATTAAATTGTTTTAAGTCTCTTAGCTCTAAGCCTTGGAATTCCCTCCCCAAACCCTTCTGCCACTCTCTCTAAGACAGGCTAAGCAAAGACATGCCAGAGAATTCCTCGAGGCCTGGCACTCCAACCACAACGCCATAAACAAACACATAGATCTAGATGCCATCTATCAACCTCTCAGAAAATGAACAGGAAATGACATCACCACAAACCCCAGGAACCCCATCCAGGAGAATGATAATAAATAGAAAGCAGGAGACAACAGCTTCGCTTCACTTGGAGGTCACCACTGATGATGTTACCTAGCCAGGTAACGAAACATCTGGATATCAAACCTACAGCTCAGCGAGCAAACCTACACCCTAAACTCTCTCTTCTGTTTCAACTGTACCTTAAAACACATCAACTTAGAAACAGAAAAACACAGAAAAGAGGGGCAGGAAGAGGCTATTCGGCCCTTCAAGGCTGCTTCACCATTCAATCCGATTGTGGCTGATCATCCAACGCAGTCCTCCCCCCACCCCATTCCCACTTTTGCCCCATATCCCATGCTCCCTTTAGCCCCATGAGCTATATCTAACTCCCTCTTGCAAATATTCCATGTTTTAGCCTCAATTGTTTTCTGTGCAGAGAATCCCACAGGCTCACCGCTCTCAGGGAGAAAACATTTCACAGAATCACATAACCCTTACAGCGTAGAACGAGGTGGTTTGGCCCATTGAGTCTGCACCAACCTCCGAACAGCAATCCCTCCAGAACCACCCATCCCTGTAACCCTGCAATTCCCATGGCTAATCCACCTAACCTGTGCATCCCTGGACACTGCAGGCAATTTCCCATGGACATTCTACCTAACCTGCACATCGTTGGAAACCGGAGCACCCAGAGGAAACCCATGCAGACACGGGGAGAATGTGAAAACTCCACACAGACAGTCGCCCGAGGCTGGAATCGAACCTGACTCCCTGGAGCCATGAGGCAGCAGTGCTAATCACTGAGCCACAATGCCCCCTCTCCTCATTTCATATCCTTATATTCAGCCCCTCACCCCATTCCCCCATTGGGTTTGGAAATCTTGGTCACTGAGAAGGTCCTTTCTGTGTTTACCCTACCTAGTCCAGTTAGATTGTTAGAGATTTCTATGAGACATCCGCCCCCCACCCTCCGATTCTGTTAAACTCCAGTGAATATGATCCAAACTGATCTAGTCCCTCTTCATGTCAATCCTGCCATTCCAGGAACCAGTCTGGTAGATCTTTGCTGCATTCTTCCACCGTCAGAACGTTCTTCCTCAGATAGGGAGACCAAAACTGCACAGAATACTTCAGGTGTGGTCTCACCGAGGCTCTGTACAATAGCAGCAAAACATCCCTGCTCCTCTGCTCGAACTCTCTAGCTATGAAAGCCATCGTCCACCCTCTGTCTGTGTGGAGTTTGCACATTCTCCCCGTGTCTGCGTGGGTTTCCTCAGGGTGCTCTGGTTTCCTCCCACAGTCCAAAGCTGTGCACCTTAGGGTGGATTGGCCATAGGAAACTGTCCCAGAGTTTCCAGGGATGTGCAGGCTGGGTGGGTTAGCCATGGGAAATGCAGGGTTACAGGAATAAGGTAGGGTGTGCTGGGTTTGGGTGGGATGTTCTTTGGAGGGTTGATATGGACCCAAACGGGCCAAATGGCCTGCTTCCACATTGTGATTCCACGATTCCCTTTTGCTTACTTTGCCTGCTGCTCCTACATATTTACTTTTCCCCGTATTATGGTTTCCTCTCCTGATATTTCCTTCTTTTGGTTCAGAGTCAATGTTTACTTGCTAATGCTCTTATTGAAAACTGGGTTAGTTTGCAATGAAAACTGACACCTTCAAGCTCTCCTCTACGGCAATATGACCCTGACCTGGGGCTGTGTTGTCCAACTACATGAGTAGGCCATGGCCTGCCAGTGTTATCACTCAACATTAATCCAGAAAGTCAGCTAGTGTTCTGGGGAATCGGATTGGAAACCCACCACAGCAGATGGTGGGATCTAAATTCTGAAAAAGTATCTGCTGACGATCATGAAACCATTGCTGATTGTTGGAAAAACTCACTGGGTATTGAACTCGACACCGGAAAACACAACGGCAGAAACTACCCTATTGGCCATGCAAAGTTCCTTACTAATGTCTGGGGACTAGTGCTAGAAGGATAAGGGCAACAGATATATGAGAACACCACCACCTTCAAGTTCCCCTCCAAGCCACTCACCACCCTGACTTGGAAATATACCACTGTTCCTTCACTGACAAAGGGGCAGCGCTCCAAAAGCTTGTGATTTCAAATAAACCTGTTGGACCCTAACCTGGTGTTGTGTGACTTCTGACCTTGTCCACCTTAGTCCCACACTGGCACCTCCACATCATGGCTACCTTGTTGGTGACACCCATTTCCCATGATAGAAAGTGGGATAACATTGAAGTGTACGAAAGTGGGATTAGTGTAGGTAGTTGTGTATTTTTGGCAGTACAGACTAGATAGGCCAAAGGGCCTCTTCTACACTGTATGATGCTATGAATAAACTAAAGAATAAACTAAACTATGAATAAACTAAACTTGTTGCAATGGAGTGGGTGGTTTTATTCATTCTGAGACATACACTTGCATCGATGTAATTCAGATGCGCGTTGCACAGCTCTGCAACATTAAAGGTGTCACCAAACATTCCCAGAATAAACCAATTCTGTTGGGATTTTTTATCTTTGCAACCATCTTAAAGCAGTGCCCTATGGCTTAACTTTGGATCAAAACTCCACAGGAATTCCCTCGGAGTCCCATATAATTTCAAAGATCTCTTTAAGTTTTTGCCCAACCATGTCTTTCACTAGGGGCCCCATAAACAATGCCATTGAAGTTCATCGCAACGCTAAATGACCAGCCCTTTTAACCTGAGATTAACACCAACACCACCTCCCCCACCCCCACCACCCCAATCCCCGTCTCAATCAATCCCTTTCACATTCCCCATAACAAATGGGAACAGGCGCAGCCATTCGGCCCCTCGAGCTTCCCCTGCCATTCAATAGGATCTGATATTCCTCACACCTTGCCCTTTCCCCAAAACACTTGATTCCCCGACTGATCAGGAATTGATTGACCCGTCTCTAAAATATACGTAATGTCTCTGCTCCCAACAGCTCTTTGTCAAGATGGTGCTGGAAAAGTACGGCAGGTCAGGCAGTATCCGAGGAGGAAGAAAATCGACATTTCGGGCAGGAGACCTATCCCAACAGCTCTTTGGCAAGCAGGTCCAAAGACTACAACTCTTTGAAAGAAGCACCTCTTTATTGTGAGAGTGTGCCCTCCTTTGATTCTCGGCTCCCCCATAAGGGGAAACATCCTCTCAGCATTGACCTTGGCAGGCCGTTTCAGCATCCGACAGGTCGCCTCTCACTCATAAAGTGCCTATAGTGTGTAAACAGGCCCTCCAAAGAATAACCCACCCAGACCCATCCCCCTACCCTATTATCCTACATTTACCCCTGATTAATACACCTAACCTACATATCTCTGAACACTAGAGGCAATTTAGCATGGCCAATTCACCCTAACCTGCATATCTTTGGATTGCGGGAGGGAACTGGAGCACCTGGAGGAAACCCATGCAGACACGCGAGAATGTGCAAATTCCACACAGACAGCCACCCAAGGCGAGAATCGAACCCAGGTCCCTAACGCTGAGAGGTAGCAAGTGCACTGAGTCACCATGCTGCTCTACTCTTTTTAATTCCCTGTTGACTTTCCTAAATGTTTCCGCTTGCCCATATTCTGCTCTGACTGATCCAGTTAGGGAGAGCTGTCTTCCCTGCATCGCACTACCATGACAAATGTAAGTGATGGTCACATCTCCCTGAGCGCTGACTGATATCCCTCAAGAGAGTTGACCTCACAACTTACATGTGGCAATGTCACACCTATGACGTGTTACAGGGGTCAAAGATGAGTGCTGCACTGAGATTAATCAATCTTCTGTCAATGCTTAAACACTGTGGGGATAAAGGACACAAACTGGATAAAACATTCTCCCTTTGAAACCTCCTTTATCACCCAGCGTGGTACCTGGCTATTTAGATTGGAAGGTCCGAGGTTCTGTCTCCTGCTGAGACTGGAGTTGAACTCAGACACAGCGACAAAATTAGCTGCTTTTCACCGTTTCTGGTCACTGGATTGCAGAAGGGACAAATCTTCAGGGTTTCTGTCTCTGCTCACAGGGAGAAAAACCAAAAGAACTGCAGATGCTGTAAAATCAGAAACCAAAACAGAAATCGCTGGAAAAGCTCAGAGGGTCTGGAAGCATCTGTGGAGAGAAATCAGAGTTAATGTTTCGGGTTGAGTGACCCTTCCTCAGAATTGATGGTAGCTAGGAAAATATACGTTTATATGCAGAAGATTGATTGAGGAGAGGCAGGGTAAGGAATAAACAGTAAGTGAGGAGAGAACCCAAAGAGAGAAGAACAGTTGGACAGAAAAAGGAGTTGGATTACGATTCAGCTAGGACGCTAAAGAGCTATTAATGGGGACTATTAGTGGCTAACAATGGGTTGTGTTTAATGGCAGACCATGTGATAACAAGGCCTGGTGTGTGGACGCTACAGAAAGGACATGGGAGAGACCAGTCCCAGATATTGAACTCAGTATGGAGTCTGGAAGGTTGCAGGGTCCCCAAGCAGAAAAGGGGAAAGTATTGGTGTGGATAGAGGATTGGTTGACTAACAGGAAGCAAAGAGTGGGGATAAATGAGTGCTATTCTGGTTGGCAATCAGTGACTAAAGGTGTTGGAACCGCAATTATTTACAATTTATATAGATGATTTGGAGTTGGGTACCACGTGTAGTCTGTCAAAGTTTGCCGATGACACTAAGATGAGTGGCAGAGCAAAGTGTGCAGAGGACTGTGAAACTTTGCTGAGGAACATAGATACATTGATTGAGTGGGCAAAGGTGTGGCAGATGGAATACAATGTTAGTTAATGTGAAGTCATACATTTTGGTAGGAGTAACAGCAAAATACATTATTACTTGAATGGCAAAAACTTGCAGCATGCTGCTAGGCAGAGGGACCTGTGTGTCCTTGTGTATAAATCACAGAAGGTTGGCCTGCAGGGTACAACAAGTAATTAGGAAGGTAAATGGAATTTTGTCCTTCATTGCGAAAGGAGTTGGATCTAAAAGTAGAGAGGTAATGTTACAGATGTACTGGATGCTGGTGAGGCCACACTTGGAGTACTGCGTGCAGGTTTGATCTCCTCCCTTGAGAAAGGATGTACCAGCACTGGAGGGGGTACAGAGGAGGTTCACTAGGTTGTTTCCGAAGTTGAGGGGGTTGTCTTATGAGGAGAGACTGAGTAAAGTTGGATTATATTCATTGGAATTCAGAAGAATGAGGGGAGTTCTTATCAAAACATGTAAAATTATGAAGGAAATCAATAAAACAGGAGTAGAGAGGATGTTTCCCCTGGTAGATGAGACCAGGACAAGAGGGCATGGCCTCACAATCAGGGGGATCAGAGTTAGGACGGAATTGAGAAGGAACATCTTCACCCAGAAGGTTGTAAATCTATGGAATTCCCTGCCCAGGGGAGTAGTTGACGCTACTTCAGTAATCGCTTTTAAAGCAAAGGTAGATGCTTTCTGAAAAATAAAGGAATTAAGGGATATGGTGAAAACGCGGGTTAGTGAAGCCAAGTTCATGAAAAGATCAGCCATGATCTTATTGAATAGTGGAGCAGGCTCGATGGGCCGTTCGGCCTACTGCTCCTCCTACTGCTCTTGCGTTCTTCTGTTCTTCCAGTTTGTGCTGAGCTTCATTGGAGCACTGCAGTAAGCCTGAGACGGAGGTATTGGAAAGGGAACAGGGTGGTGGGTTGGTATGGCAGGAAACCGGAAGCTCAGGGTCTTTTTTGCGAACTGAATGTAGGCATTCTGCGAAGTGGTCACCCAGCCTATGCTCCGTTTCTCCAATGTAGAGGAGACCACATTGTGAGCAGCGAATGCAGGAGACTAGACTGCGAGAAGTGCAGGTAAAGTGCTGCTTTACTTGGAAGGTGTGTTTGGGCCCTTGGATACTGAGGAGACAGGAGGGAAACGGGCAGGTGTTACACCTTCAGCAGTTGCAGGAGAAGATGCCATGGGGCTGTTGGAGCGGGGGTGGGGGTGGTGGGGACGGGGGGGGTCTGGTGTGGTGGAAGGTGTGTTGATGGGAGTGAAGGAGGACTGGACTGGGCTGGTCAAAAAGTATATTCAAGACTGAGACAGATTTTTAATCAGGAAGGGAATCAAGGGTTACAGGGAAAAGGCAGGGTACAGGAGTTGAGGATGATCAGATCAACCACGATCCCATTGAATTTTATTTATTTGTGCATGGGATGTGGCTTCCTCTGGCTAAACCAGCATTTATTGCCCATCCCTAATTGCCCAGAGGGTAGTTAAGAGACAACCACATTGCTGTGGGTCTGGCGTCACATGTAGGCCAGACCAGGTAAGGATGGCAGATTTCCTTCCCTCGAAGACATTAGTGAACCACATGGGTTTTCTCAACAATGGTTTCAAAATCATCATTACACTCCTAATCCCAGGTTCTTTGTATTGAATTCAAATTCCACCATCTGCAGAGGTAGGATTTGAGCCAGGGTCCCCAAAACATCAGCGGAGTTCCTGGATTCATAGTCTAGCGTTAATACCAAATGAAAACCAAAAGAACTGCGGATGCCGGAAATCCGAAATAAACACAAAATTGCTGGAAAAGCTCAACTGGTCTGTGGAGAGAAACCAATTAATATTTCGGGTCAAGTGACCCTTCCTCAGGACTGAGTTCCACGGTTCTGAGGAAGGGTCACTCGACCTGAAATGTTAATTTTGTTTGGACCTGATGAGATTTTCCAGCAATTTCTGTCTTTGTAGCAATAATGTAACCAGGTCAGAGCATGACAGAGCGAACTCGATGGGCTGAATGGTGTACGACTGTTGCTATGTTTTATGAGCCTCACCCCGTCGTGCTCTCTGCTCAAAGCTGGGCAGCTTCTAGCTGGTTCTTCTAGGCGCTGGGGCAGCAATTTATTTATTTCATTCCCCCCACACTACCGCCTAACTGCGGTAGTGCTTATTTTCCCCCCGCACCCATGTTGTGTGTGTGCACAGTGAGACACAGTGAAAGACACAAGGTGAACAAGTCTTTACTCAGTTTCCACCTAGGGCAGCATTTTAAAGGTTTACCTGAGAAAGTGTTGATTGTCTTCTTTTTATAAACATAACAATAACAAGACAGCTTCTAATTTTACTGTGCAGCACTGTCAGCTCAATGTTTAAACAGTCAGTGACTGCTGACATTATCCCAATGACTGCTTTGGGAGTTACTGAGGGCTGACAGTGCGTGGGGGCTGAATTAACATCAGTTCCAAGGCAGCTGCGAATCCAGAAGGCACTATCATTTCTCGGTTGCTTTGCTGGATTTATTTGAGCGCTGCCACACGATGAACTGGACTGTGGGAGTCTCGCACAGCTCCTTAACCTTCCCTTCAAGTCTCGGCAGAGACCTCAGCCACTTCTGCATGGCCAGAGGTACGGAGAGGAGCATAAGCGAAAATAAAGCCATTAGCGATCACCATGGAAACCACTTAAAGGTGGGGTGTTGATGGCAACCTGCCAAGCCTCCAAATGCTACTTTGCTGTTTAAAAAGGCCACATAGGAAATGATGAAATGTTATTTTAGCTTCATTTAGTAGTGGTACTGTCACTGACAGAAATTGAGGTTAATGCTTTTGGGGACCTGAGTTGGAATATCATCAGGGCAGGAGATAAAGCTTGATAAAAGTCTAGAACAAAAATCTTGCCTAATAGAGAGTCATGAGCACAAACGAGGCCCTTCAGCCAGTCCACGCCAGTCATCCAGCATCTATCTACTCTAATTCCATTTTCTCCCTCTTGGCCCATAGCCTTGTGTTTCAAACGCCCATCTGGATATTTCTTTTACGTTTCTTGAAGGTTCCTACTCAGACCACCAAGTCAGGAAGTGACTTCCAGATGCCCATCATTCTCTGGGTGGAAAAGATTTTCCCCTCAAATCCCATCAAAATCTCCTGCATGTTACCTTAAATCTGTGATTCCCCCCACCCCCACAAAAAAGACAGAGAATGGGCGGATGCTGAAAATCAGAAATAAAGCAGAAATTGCTGGAGAAACTCAACAGGTCTGGCAGGATCTGTGGAGAGAGAAAAACGGTGTTAACGGTTTGGGTCGAGTGACGCTTGCACAGAATAGAGCACCACAGAACTGTTCTGTAGAAGGATCACTGGACCTGCAACATTAACTCTGTTTTCTGTCTGCAGATGCTGCCAGACCTGCTGAGTTTTTCCATCAATTTCTACTTTTGTTTAAAACTGTGGCCTGTGGATGTTGACCCCTCCACTTCCGGGATTAAATGGGGACTACCTAACCACTGTCAATTGTCATTAAAAACTCTTTTGGTTCCTTTATGTCCTTAATAAAAAATAATGCAAGCCTAACCAGTAGGAGTAAGAATAACACAAGAACGAGAGTCAAATAATATGTGCAACCAAACTGAGTTTTAGCATTCCTGCTTCTTTAACAGTAAGATTTTCAATAACATTTAAAAAGGCTCTTAAACGCTGTCAGATCCTCACTGTGTGATTTTGTTAATCAATGAGTCAGTGATAGAGTCATAGAGATGTACAGCACAAAACTCGATCCACCTCCTCCACTCTGACCAGATACCCCAATCTGACCTAATTTCATTTGCCAGCACTTGGTCCATATCCCTCCAAACCCTTCCTATTCCTAGACCCATCCAGATGCCTTTTAAATGTTGTAATTTTACCTACACCACTCCCTCTGGCAGTTTACTCCATTCACGTGAAAAAGCTACCCCTTGGGTCCCTTTGAAATCTTTCCCCTCTCACCTTAAATCTATGCCCTCTAATTTTAGATTATCCCACCCCAGGGAAAAGACCTTGTTTATTCATCCTATCCATGCCCCTCAAAATTTTATAAACTTCTATAAGGTCACCCCTCAGCCTCTGACGCTCCAGGGAAAATAGCCCTAGCTTATTCAGCCTCTCCCTATAGCTCAAACCCTACAATCATGGCAACATTCTTGTAAATCTTTTCTGAACCCTTTCAAGTTTCACAACATCCTTCCTATAACAGGGAAATCAGAATTGTATGCAATATTCCAAAAGTGGTCTCACCAATGTCCTACACAGCTACAATATGACTCCCAACTTCTATACTCAATGTACTGACCAATAAAGGCAAGCATACCAAATGTCTTCTTCACTATACTATCTATCTGTGCAGAAGAAATATACAAGGATGATGCCAGGACTCAACGGTCTGAGTTATAGGGAGAGGTTGGACAAGCTGGGACCTTTTCTTTAAAGCATGGGAAACTGAGGAGGGATCTTATAGAAGTGTATAAGATCATGAGAGGCATAGATAGGTTGAACACACTCAGTCTTTTTCCCAGGGTTGGGAAATTGAGGACTTGAGGGCATCAGTTTAAGGTCAGAGGGGCAAGAATAAAAGGGAACCTGAGGGGCAATACTTTTACACAGAGGGTGGTATGCATGTGGAATGAGCTGCCAGCAGAAGTGGTTGAGATGGATACATTAACAACATTTAAAAAGGCATTTGGACAAATACATGGATAGGGAAGGTTTAGAAGGATATGGGCAAGTGCAGGGAAATGAGCGTGGACGGACATTTTGGCCGGCATGGACCAGTTTGGGCCAAAGGACCTGTCTCCATGCTGTAGGACTCTCTGACTCTATGACTCCACTTTCAAGGCACTATGAACCTGCACTCTGAGGTCTCTTTGTTCAGCAAGCCACCCCAGGGCCTTATGTTGTGGAAGAATCACTCAATGTTCTATAAAAAAATTAACAGGAGAGGCAGAAAGGTCTTCACAAAATTAAACTTTAATCTTGCAAAATCAAAGCTGTGAGAGCCAGCAAAATGCCTTCCCCGACTCCCCACAAGCTCTTTGTTCTTCTACAACTTATACAATTGTTGTTCCAGCACTTATCAGATAACATTAGCATAACTAATTATGCTGGTTTGCTTTGTCTTTCTAAACTAATCATCGTCTGCCACACTGGGTCCCTCCATCACACTTAACCTATCACTTTACAACACTATCATCTTCAGCACTTGGAGATGCCGGTGTTGGACTGGGGTGTACAAAGTTAAAAAATCACACAACACCAGGCTATAGTCCAACAGGTTTAATTGGAGGCACACTAGCTTTCGGAGCTCCTGGTGAAGGAGCATCGCTCCAAAAGCTAGTGTGCTTCCAATTAAACCTGTTGGACTATAACCTGGTGTTGTGTGATTTATAACATCATCTTCAGAATTAGCTCATCTACCAGTGATTCAACTAACCTATCACAATGCACTACCACTTTCTGTTGCTGGAGCCCTGTAATATGATCCCAGGCAAGCTTACAACACTAAGTTAACTACATAACTACTGGATTAGTGGTGCTGGAAGAGCACAGCAGTTCAGGCAGCATCCAACGAGCAGCGAAATCTACCAGAGTAACTTCCAAACTTACCATTAAGTGTATAAGTCCTGCCCTGATTTGCCTTTCCAAAATGCAACACCTCACATTTATCTCAGTGGCCTTTCTTCAGAACATGACTGCAAGTACTGGCCGAGAGACTCTCTTCATTTTCTGCCACTCCTTTGGAATATCAGGTTATGATATGTTCTATTAACGAGGTCACCTGTAACTTAGTCAATGACCCCACCCCAGTGGCTGACTTCAGGCTACTATGAGGCAATCTTTTTTTAACTCACCAGTTGTCGGCTTTGTAGGCTGGACCAGCAATTATTGCCCATCTCTCCCTCATTTCCCTCAAAAGGTGGTGGTAAGCTGCATTTTTGAATTGCTTCATTCCCTTTGGTGGTGGGATACGACAATGCCATTGGGGAGGGAATTCCAGGATTTTGCCCCAGCGACAATAAAGGAACGACGATATATTTCCAAGTCAGGATGGTGAATGGCTTGGAGGGGGACATGCAGGGGGTGGCGTTCCCATGTATCTTCTGCCCTTGTCCCTCCAGGTGGAAGTGGTCGTGGGTTTGGAAGGTGCTGTCTGAGGAACTTTGATGAATTTCTGCAACACATCTTGTAGATAATATACACTGCTGGTGCTGAGTGTTGGTGGTGGAGGGAGTGGATGGGGTGCCAGTCAAGTGGGCTGCTTTGTCCTGGATGATGTCACGGTTCTTTCATGTTGTTGGAGCTGCACCCATCCAGACACCTGGGGTGTATTCCATCACACTCCTGACTTGTCCTCGTAGGTGATGGACAGGCTTTGGGGAGTCAAGAGGTGAGTTACTTGCTGTAAGATTCTCGGTCTCTGACCTGTTGTGCTAACCATAGTATTTACACGGCTAGTCCAGTTGAATTTCTGATCAATGATAATCCCCAGGATGTGGATAGTGGAGGATTCAGTGACAGCAATGCTGTTGGATTCAGTGATAGTTAGATTCATGTCATGTCAGAGATGGCCACTGACTGGCAATTGTGTTGCACGAATATCACTTGCTATTTCTCAGTCTGGTTTTGTCCAGGTCTTGCTGCATTTACTGTCTGAGATTTTCCAGGATTTGAAGAGTAATGTTTGAGGCACAACTGAGAGTGATGCCTGGGAGAGAACTCTCTAAACAAATTGTGTTTTCTTTTCATTTCTCCGAACATTTTCATTTAAAGTGATAAAAGCATTTGGAGGTGTGGATTGGAAGGATTTTTATGAACAAACCAAAAATCCAATTGAGCAGCAAATTTTGGTCAGCGCATTGAGTATAGAAGTTGGGGGTCATATTGTGGCTGTACAGGACATTGGTTAGGCTGCTTTTGGAATACTGTATGCACTTCTGGTCTTCCTACCATAGGAAATGTGTTATGAAACTTGAAAGGGTTCAGGGAGTGGTTTGGTGGCTCAGTGGTTAGCACAGCTGCCTCACAACACCAGGGTCCCAGCTTTGATCCCAGCCTCGCGTGACTGTTTGGAGTTTGCACATTCTCCCCGTGTCTGCGTGGGTTTCCTCCCACAACCCAAAGATGCGCAGGTTAGGTGAATTGGCCGTGTTATTGCCCATAATGCGAGGTGCATTAGTCAGAGGGAAATGGGTCTGGGTGGGTTACTCTTCGGAGGGTCGGTGTGGACTGGTTGGGCTGAAGGGCCTGTTTCCACACTGTAGGGAATCTAATCTAAAAATATTTACAAAGATGTTGCCAGGGTTTGGGGTATGGGGAGAGGCTGGATAGGCTAGAGTTATCTTCCCTGGAGCATTGGAGGGTGGTGGTAACCTAATAGAGATTAATAAAATCATGAGGGATATAGATAGGGTAAATAGACAAGGTCTTTTTCCCAGGGTAAGGAAAATCCAAACCCAGAGGACATAGGTTTAGGGTGAGAGGGGAAAGATTTAAAAGGGACCTAAGGGGCAATTTTTTTCATGCAGAGGGTAGTGCCTGTATGGAATGAGCCGCAAGAGGAAGTGGTGGAGGCTGGTACAATTGCAACATTTAAAAGATATCTGGTTGGGCATATGAATAGGAAGGGTTTAGAGGGATATGGGCCAAGTGCTGGCAAATGGAACTAGATTAATTGAAGATATCTGATCCGAATGGATGATTTGGACCGAAGGGTCTGCTGCACATCTCTATGACTCTAATTCCATTTCCAGATGGCTGAGAAAAGGCAAGGCAGTAATACCTGATGGATGGACCAATGGTTTAAGTGGAGAAGTCAAATGTGTTATCTCCTGTGCTGCACCCAGTTAGAGCCAGCAATGGTGCCTCCTTATTTGGCCATCAGGAGATCTCCTTGCCCCTGTTCCAGTAATTGTCTCTCCCATCTCCAAATGTCCCTCGCAATTTAGTTCAGCCTCGCAAGCCGCAGATGTCTTAAAAGAAATTTGCATTTATAATGAATCGTGGGGAGAGATTGCCTCACCATGGAGTGGGCTTTCATGTTGCAGTCAGACAGTTCTGATTAGACAGGGCTCTGTCAGCAATTAAACCTGTAGCTCATAACAGTGTCATCAGCTGACGTCTGTGCCTCTGTCTATTATATTTGCCTCGACACTGTAACAGGGGATGCAGAGATAAATAAATCACAGCAGCTCCCCGACCCTAACTGGATGGAGCGAGGATCCAGCGAATAGGACCTGACAGTCGCTGATGTTGGAAGCTAAGGTGAGATAAAGTTAGAAAGATTGGGGTCAAGGGTTAATAGTCACATCAGTGCGAATCAGATTTCAAGGCTGTGAAGCGCTGCCTGTGAGTACATCGCGATGAGGCAGTGGCTGAGAGATTGCCTGTCAAGGGAAATCTAAACACGACACGGCTGGTCAAAGCATACATACAATCGTGTTCCATTGCAGCCATCCCACACCCTACTGCTGCCAGTATTTCAGACATCTTCCCTTCCTGGCGTAGTAGGGTTCCTGGCTCAGGACCATGAAAGTCTGACTTCAAGCTGTAGATTCCCTACAGTTTGGAAAGTGACCATTTGGTTCATAGAATCCAATAGAATCCCTACAGTGTGGAAACAGGCCCTTCAGCCCAACAAATGTCCAGTTAACAAATGTAAAATCTTGATCTCGCAAGGAATTAAGGGCTACGGGGAGAGTGCGGGTAAGTGGCATTGAAATGCCCATCAGCCATGATTGAGTGGGCTCAATGGGCCGAATGGCCTTACTGCCACTCCTATGTCTTATGGTCTTAAGTCCACAATGACCCTTTGAAGAGTAACCCACCCTGACCCAATCCCCCTACCCTGTTGTCCTACATTTACCCCTGACTTATGCATCTTACCTACACATCCCTCGGCATATCGAGGTTTATAAAATCATGAGGAACATGGATAGGATAAATAGATAAAGTCTCTCACTTGGGGTGGGGGTATCCAGAACTAGAGGGCATAGGTTTAGGGTGAGAGGGGAAAGATTTAAAAGAGACCTAAGGGGCAACCTTTTCATGCAGAGGGTACATGTATGGAATGAGCTGCCAGAGGAAGTGGTGGAGGCTGGTACAATTGCTACATTTAAAAGGCATTTGGATGGGTATATGAATAGGAAGAGTTTGGAGGGATATGGGCCGGGTGCTGGCAGGTGGGACTAGCTTGGGTTGGGATAACTGGCCAACATGGATAGGTGGGACCGAAGGGTCTGTTTCTGTGTTGTACATCTCTATGACTCTGTGACTATGGGGCAATTTAGCATGGCCAATTCGCCTGACCTGCATATCTTTGGATTATGGGAGGAAACCAGAGCACCCAGAGGAAACCCACGCAGACACGGGGAGAATGTGCAAACTCCACACAGACAGTTGCCCGAGGCTGGAGTCGAACTCGGGTCCCTGGTGCAGTGATGCAGCAGTGCTAACCTACCATGCTGCCCGACCTGCCTTTGAAGGGTGTCATCATATGTCTAAGCAGGCTGTTTATAAATGTTAGTTTTACATTTGGTAACTAGACACAATGATTTTGGGACTGCACCTCCCCCCACTGACCCAAAGGAAGCTGCGATTCTTCCATGGCGACGTATGCATCACTTTTTGGCCATCAATTTTTGGCCATTTCTGACCATTTTGGCCCTTGAACTGAGAGACTGGCTGGGACTTTTTTTTTTTATTTCAAAAATATACTTTATTCATAAATGATTTGATGGTCTGTACATTGGATCATGCCATACATATGTCCATATTTACAAACACAGATTCGACTTTATTCTTGTCCTTTACAATCCTGTGCATTTTTTCAATCTTGTATATATACATATATTTGGCTGAGGCATCAGCAGAGCCCAAAAAAACGTCTGTATGGGCCCCCTGTTCTTCTTTCGGCAGGGCCGATCTTACACCGTGGTCTTTCCCCACCGCGCCTTGGCGGCAGCTGCCCCAAGCTTCAGCGCGTCCCTCAACACGTAGTCTTGGACCTTGGAATGTGCCAGTCTGCAACACTCGGTCGGGGTCAACTCCTTCAGCTGGAAGATCAACAGGTTTCGGACCGCCCAGAGAGCGTCCTTCACCGAGTTGATGATCCTCCAGGCGCAGTTAATGTTCGTCTCGGTGTGAGTCCCGGGGAACAGGCCGTAGAGCACGGAGTCCCGCGTCACGGCGCTGCTCGGGACGAACCTCGACAAGCACCACTGCATTCCTCTCCAGACTTCCTCTGCATAGGCACATTCCAGAAGGAGGTGTGTGACAGTCTCGTCCCCCCCGCAGCCACTTCGAGGGCAGCGTGCGGTGCGGCAGAGAGTCCGGGCGTGCATAAAGGATCTCACAGGCAGAGCCCTTCTCACCACCAGCCAAGCCACGTCTTGGTGCTTGTTGGAAAGTTCTGGCGATGAGGCATTCTGCCAAATGGCTTTGACAGTCTGCTCAGGGAACCGCTCGACAGGATCCGCCCTCTCCTTTTCCCGAAGGGTCTCAAGGACGCTACGTGCTGACCACTTCCTGATGGACTTGTGGTCAAAGGTGTTTTTCCTCATAAATTTCTCCACGAAGGACAGGTGATACGGAACGGTCCAACTACTCGGAGCGTTCCGCGGCAGCGAGGCCAGGCCCATCCTTCGCAGCACCGGGGACAGGTAGAACCTCAGTACGTAGTGACACTTGGTGTTTGCGTACCGGGGATCCACGCACAGCTTGATGCAGCCACACACAAAGGTGGCCATCAGGGTGAGGGTGGCATTGGGCGTGTTTTTTCCCCCATTGCACCGGTCTTTGTACATAGAGTCACTTAAACTGAGTAGCTTGCCCAGCCTTTTCAGACAGCAGTTAGGGGTCAAACCCATTGATGTGGATCTGGAGTCACATGTGAGCCAGACTGGGTAAGGACAGCAGATTTCCTTCTCTCAATGAGACCTGTGCTGTCCCCTCCCAAGAAAGTTCATTGAGCTACATTCCAATCAGGCAGTGGTTTTGGCCACCCATGTGGACTCAGGATCCTGGGGAGATGGTTATCCAAGGTCAGCAAGAGCTGCTGGCCAATCAGGAGGTCCAGCGCCCGAGACTGATTCCTGGGATAGCAAGCCTGACCTATGAAATGAGAGACTGGATCAGTTAGGATTATATTCACTGGAGTATAGCAGAATAAGGGAGGAATCACTTACAGATCTATAAAATTCTAACAAGACTAGACAGGGTAGACACAGCAAGGATGTTCTTGATGGTAGGGGGATTCAATACCAGGTGTCACAGTATAAGGATACTGGATAGGCTATTTGGCACTGAGCTGTGAAGATATTTCTTCACCCAGAGAATCGTGAACCTGTGGGGCTCTTTGCCACATTCAAATGACCAAATAGCTTATTCCTGTTCCTATTTTCTACATTTCAATACTCAACAAATAACAATGGGATCATGTCCAGATAATATTGTGTTTTGGTTTGTTGAGTGAGGGATAAATACCATAGGTAACTCACCTGCTGTTCCTCAAATTGTCACACATAAACTGAAATATGTGGCCTCCAACAGCACAGCACCTCAAGGGTGGATAGTCTATAATGAGTTACTCTCCTCCTGACTCCCCAAAACCTATCCACCGTCTACAAGGGGCGAGTCAGGAGAGTGATGGAATACTCCTCACTTCCCTGGATGGGTGCAGCTCCAACAACACTCAAGAAGCTTGACACCATCCAGAGCAAAGCAGCTCCACTTGACGGGTGTTATGGACCAGATCAGATCCCCTCAAAATCTGCTACAAAGATAGCCTAGACCCTAACTTTTTCTAATTTTAAAGGTAAATGTCAGGTTCTGTTTTCGAGATTGGTCAAACTACTAGGCAAAACACAATTTATTCAAACGCTAAAGTTAAATTACACAACAGCAAGAAAAACTTGGAATAACTAAACTCGATTTAACAGAATAATAGATACAGTAACTATTACTAATTAACTGCTCCAATATAGTAACATACCATAAAATACACCCCTTGGCAAAAAGGCAAATTCAGAAAACATGTAGTTCTCTAATCCAGGAGGAAAGAACATCCGAAGACAATTTGGAGAGAGCGTGTAGCAGCAGGGAGAGATTTGCTGCCTTCCAATGTTGCTGAGACCCCCAGCAACAATTATTGAAAGTTAATCCAAATATCCTGGAACTGAGGGAGCTTGATCACACCCACTCAGGCTGCCTCTATTGTTCGAACTTAAAAAAAAACCCAAGGACTCACAAGTTGTTTATCTTCTCATAGACTACTCTTGACCTTCCCCCAGTCTCTCTCTCTCTAAAAGAAACCAAGGCAAACTATACCTCTTAAAGCCACAGTATCATCACTCTGGCACCACATCTATCACTTTTAACTCCCAAGTCTCCCCTCCCACTCACCATGGCGACAGCAGTGTGTAGAAGTTGCTGAGCAACAAATCACCAAGTCCCCCTCAAGAGTGCCTTCCTAACCTCTGACCTCTATGACCTGGATGGACAAGGGCACCATGGGAACCCTGCTCCCAGAAGACGGTTATAGGAGGGTTAACAATAGCTGGCCTTGCTCCCATCTCATGATGCTTTTACAAACATTTGGCCTGCTATCTTGAAATCTCAATGGCCAACCTGTCAGATTCAGTGGTCACCTTTAAGTTCACCGCCACATGTTGAAATGGAGTGAATTATGTGATGGAATTGTCCTTGGGATTAATTCTAACTGATGCTTTTACATTTGGAGAAGGCAGATGTCTATTAATTCTCTCGTTTCACAGTGTTCCAAGGAGTAGTCAGTTGTGCTGTATTCTTAAAACTGACTAACTCCAAATTCATGCCGATTAATTCAGGTTTTATAATCCCCATCTGTTCTGGCACCTGCTAAATCCAATTTGTGCCCTGGAATCACAGTTAGACTTTGAAACAGCAGTAGTCCAGTCTCTATAAAAGCTTTGCACTTTTAGCTAGAGTTAAGTGCATGTAGGCAGTGAGTGGGAGCAGTTTATTTCTAACTAATCACTTCCAATAGAACTCAACCTTTCTTACAGCAACTTCCCCCGGTTCCTTTTGTCCCTGTTCACTTCTGTTTTTTTTTAGTTAACTCTGGCTCTCTCCTGCAGATTGAAAAACAATCATGGAAATGTTTTTTTCTTTCTTTCAAGGTGCTGAGGGTGCATAAAGAGGCATCTTTCATCCTTTGGTTGCTTTGAAGGTTGAGAAATATTAGCCTATAACCGCACAATTGTGAGCTCGCAGTCAGAATGTGGGATGCTGGGGGACTCACAATAGATTGAGATATATTTAGTCCGAGAACGACATAGTGTGTCTTTGTCTCTCAAGTCCAAGCCAACAAAGGTCACTTTTTCTCTGTTGTTCGTAAAACTCAATAAAATTCTATGCCACTCATATAAGAGATTCCAAGGTTTTCGTATGAGAGAGATGTTCTTCTATGAACAACTGTCCAACATTCTTCAGTCCTGTGTAGCCGAGGATGACTCACTCCACCCTGGCTCATTATGATCCATTCTGCGATCCCCATGGTCTGTCACATGCAGAGCATGTGGGGCTTGAAGAGAAAACAAGGGACTGTACTTGCAGGGAGGTGAAGGTCCAGTGGTATTGTCGCTCAACTACTAATCCAGACACCCACCCAATTTACTGGGGACTGGGTTCAAATCTCAGAATTTAGAGTCATAGAGCAGTACAGCATGGAAACAGACTCTTCGGTCCATGCTGACCAGATATCCCAACCCAATCAAGTCCCACCTTCCAGCACCCGGCCCATATCCCTCCAAACCCTTCCTATTCATATACCCATCCAAATGCCTCTTTAATGTTACAATTGTACCAGCCTCCACCACTTCCTTTGAATCCAATAATAAAAAAATCTAGGAATTCGGAGTCCAATGATGACCATTGCCAATTGTCAGTGGGTCACTAATGTCCTTTAGGGAAGGAAATCTGCCATCCTGACCTGATCTGGCCTACATGTGACTCCAGACCCACAGCAATGTGGTTGACTCTTAACTGCCCTCTGGATGGGCAATAAATGCTGGCCTTGCCAGCAATGAGTGAATTTTTAAAAAAATTATAAAAGGCATAAGCAAACAAGATGATTATGGATGGCAGACCAGAGCAAAAGAGAAGCTGAATAAGGATGGCAGTTTCCTTCCCTTAAGGACACTAGTGAACCAGATGTTTTTTTTGCCAGATATGGACCGATGGATATCATTAGTCTTAATTCCAGATTTTTATTGGATTCGATTCCACCACCTGCGATGACAGGACGCAAACCTGGTTCCCAATTGCATTACCTGGGTCTCTGGGTTAACAGAGAGAAAGCAAGGACTGCAGATGCTGGAGATCAGAGCCGAAAAGTGTGGCGCTGGAAAAGTACAGCAGGTCAGGCAGCATCCTAGGAGCAGGAGAGTCAATGTTTTGAGCATAAGCCCTTCATCAGGAATTACCATTGCTGCCTCACAGCATCAGGGACCTGTGTTTGATTCCAGCCTTGGGCGACTGTCTGTGTGGAGTTTGCACATTCTCCCCGTGTCTGTGTGGGTTTCCTCCGGGTGCTCCGGTTTCCTCCCACAATCCAAAGATGTTTAGGTTAGGGTGGATTGGCTATGCTCAATTGCCTCATAGTGTTCAGGGATGTATAGGTTAGGTGCATTGGTCAGGGGTAAATGTAGAGTAATACAGTAGGGGGTGGGTTACCCTTCGGAGGGTCAGTGTGGTCTTGTTGAGCCAAAGGGCCTGATTCCACACTGTAGGGATTTTATGATTCTATGTCTAACAGTCCAGTGATAATACCACTAGGCCATTGTGCCCCCAACATCTCTCACTCTGGGCTGTCCTCCCTCCTCCCCCCCCCACCTCTACTCCAACTTCAGCATAAATACCACTTATCTCCGGCTACTAACAGTGCTGAGGAAGGGAAACATTAACTCTGCTTTCTTCCCAGAGATGTTGCCAGACCTGCTGAGTTTCTCCAGTAATTTCGGTTTTTGTTCCCTAGAATATTACCTGGCTCTCTAGGTTAATAACAGTATCTGATTTACAGCATCTGCAGTTCTTTTGGTTTTCACTAGATTCATAGCCCAGTGGTAATAACCAACTCCCCCATGCAACCCAAGAAACAACTGAAATAGGGAGCTCAAAAAGAGTTGGTTCTGAAACAAAAATGAATCAAGGCTCTTGTTTATCACTGGGGCTAAAAATCATCAAAGCACCCGGTAACACAGCACAGAAAGAGGCCATTCAGCCCATCGTGACTGCTGTGAGTCTTCCAAAGACCAACCATATTCACTAGCCCCTTTGCTCAATTGCTTCAAGGGTTTGTCTGATAATGCGCTGCATCATTCAGTTTCCCTTTCTGGAAGTGATTACTGAGCTCTGCTTTTACCTACATTCCAGATTGGAACAATTTACGGTGTTAAGAGATGGTTGGTGGGGAGAGGAGAGTTACTGCGCTTAATCCATCTGACAGCATGGACTGGGGTGAGTAGTTCAGGCCACAGACTCATGGCCAGTGCTTTGAGTAACAAAGCCAAAGGAAGTGCTCGATCAGCTTTGCCTTCTGCAGGAAGTGCAACAGAGCTGCTCCTTTAACAAGGTCACGCTGTCCTTGGCTTTTTTTTCAGAGAGGTCGTAAAAGCAGCAATTCTGAAAAGGTTTGAAGGGTTTTAGGGCCAACTTTGATTATAGGAGAAAGTGAGGGCTGCAGATGCAAGAGATCAGAGCTGAAAAGTGTGGCGCTGGAAGTGTACAGCGGGTCAGGCAGTACCCGAGGAGCACAGAGTCGACGTTTCGGGCATGAGCCCTTCTTCAGGAATGCAGTCAGTCAGTATGAGACTGCTGGTCCAAGAAGCAGCTCCATGGCAGAAGGTGTTCCAGGCTGATTCCTCTGCCATCTCTCTCTCTCCTGTAAGATCCTATGTTTGATTTTACCTTTGTTGCCAAGGGGATGGTTGCAGAAATTTGAAATAGCATCATTAAATTGGGATGATCTGTTGGGTTTTCGTATAGGTTAGGTTATTCTGTTCTCTTTTATTTGTGTTTCATTCAGTAATATTGCAAATAAATTCTGTTTTGTTTAAAACTAAGTGGTTTGACTCGTGGCATCTCTCCTGGAATATCCACTGTACACCTGCTTAAAACAACCAGCAAAGTTAGGGTCTGGATTAGAGTGGTGCTGGAAATGCACACCAGGTTAGGCAGCATCCGAGGAGCAGGAAAATCAACGTTTCAGGCAGGAGCCCTTCTTCAGGAATCGATGAAGGGCTCTTACCTGAGGGTTGGCGTGGATCCAATGGGCTGAATGGCCTGCTTCCACAGTGCAGGAATTCTACGAAAGACCATTCCTCTGTCGGTCAGAACAAGATTTAGCTGTGTTGAGCACTGTCTCTTGTTCAAATTGCCTATTGGCCGTCATTGGTTGGGTATGGAGAGATGCACTAACAGGGCCAAAGGCATTGAATGCCAACAGCTGCCAGGGACAGGCAGGCTTCTGGCAACGAGAAAGATGAGCCAGCGTTTCCTCAGCTTGGCTTTCACAACTGGTGGTGTTTTCACTTGAACAGCGACCCTAGCCAGAGCTAATATTCCTGAAGGTGGAGCACCATCCTTCCTTTTGTTCTGATTAGAAGCATCAAAGTGACTGCTATTTTCGCTTCTGAAACAGCATTAAGCCCCAATCAGTGTACTGTGACACCTCACCTCAGCCAGCTACATCGCTATGGTAACTGGATATCATGGAGGGAGTGCAGTTTATGTCGATGTTTCAAAACCATGCCAGTTAACCCTTTCCCGACTCGTATCCATTCCCCACTCCCACTTCTCCCCTGTCACATCCCCAAAGCTAATAGAAAGTTCTGGAATGGGTCAGACTGACACTGAGCGGCAGTGGCAAAGCTCCATTAGCTGGTTATCTTCTGGATATTATTAAACTAGAAAGAGTGCAGATAGAAAATTACTAAGATACTACCTGGGTTGGAAGGTTTGAGTTATAAGGAGAGGCTGGGAAAGCTGAGACTTTATTTCCCTAGAGCATAGGAGACAGCGGGGTGAACTTGTAAAGGTTTACACAATCATGAGGGACATAGATAAGGAAGATAGCCAGCTGCTTTTCCCCAGGGTACAGGAGTCTGAAACTAGGGGGCATAAGTTTAAGGTGACCAGAAGGGTCCAGTGGAGTAATTCTTTCACACAGAGGGTGGTGAGTGTCTGGAACAGGGTGCCAGAGGTAGTGGTGGAGGTGAGTACAGCTTTGTGATTTAAGAAACATTTGGACAGGTACATGGATGGGATAGATATGGATGGATATGGACCAAACGGAGGCAAATGGGACAAGATTAATTGTGAAAACTGGATGACATAGACAAGTTGGGCCAAAGGGCCTATTTCCAATCCCTGGAGTTCTATGCTTCTGACTGTATGACCTCCCAGTTCTCCCTCTTAATGTGCTGCTGCTCCTTTAAAAGGTTATGGTGTCCTTGGTTTTTTTTTCCCTCAGGAGGTGGTAAAACCACAGGTTCCGAAAAGTCTGGGCTTGGATGGGTTTTAGGGCTAATTTGATTACAGCTGACAGATACTGCCTCAGGTAAAAGGCTTTCAAGTTTGAAAAAAAAAACACTTGTACAACAAAAGGGGAGTGGCCAGTTCTCCCAGCTCAGCTCGACTCTGGTTTGGTTTGGGGTTTTAGCAGTCTGACTGTTCACTGAAAGCAGTCAGCCAATTTGACTTTGCTGTTCCAAGAAATAGATCCATGGAAGAAGGTATTCCAAGTTGAATCTCTGTCTCTCTTGTTTGATTTTACTTTTTGCACCAAGGGGTGTTTATGGGAATTGTTGCAAATATTTGAAACAGCATCATTAAGTTGGGATAGTCTGTAGGGTTTCTGTATAGGTTAAGTTGTTCGTTATTCTGTTTTCCTTTGTTTGTGTTTCATTTATTAATCTTCTAAATAAATCCTGTTTTGTTTAAAAGTAAGTGGTTTGACCAGCTGCATCTCTCCTAGAGTATCCACTATACATTTGCTAAAAACAACCAGCAAAGTTAGGGTCTGGGCTGCTTTCTTGAAATGTTTTGAGGGTGTCTAGTCTGGTCCATAACATCCTCAATCAGATTGGTGCATAGCAATGATAATTTTTTTACCGATTTTCTGCTTCTGTTGATAGTTGTAGTCAGCCCCTTCAAGCCTTTTCAAATATTCACGCACTCGAACAAAAAGGTAGCAGAGGATCCCTGGAGAGAGAACTCAGTAAATCACTATCAAAGTCCATTATCTTCACACCATGTAGAAAACGATTGTCACTGTAACTTCTGGCCTCATCAGGACCAATGCAAGAATGCCACATTTTTGAAGTTGGGGAGCCAATCGGACTACCATTGCTTTGCCTCAGCCAGAGACTTGACTTGCCAACAAAACGACACCCTATTTTCCTGTAGGAAATGTGTTACAGTCTGCCTACAAACTCTGTGCCTGTCTGCATCTCCTCACTCCGCCTGAAGGGGCAGCGCACCGAAAGCTTGCGATTTTAAATAAAGTTGTTGGACTAAAGCCAGGTGCTGTGTGACTTCTAATCCTGTACTGTAAACTGCTGGAATTGTTCAAAATTTGGCATGCTTGCACTTGTTCTTATGAGTGCAAGCCAATGCGGCTTGGGAATATGTCTTTGGAGTGCTACATTTTGTGCAGCTCCCTGATTCTCAACTTGAAATTGAAAGTGAGCTGGTTTGTGAGTTTGGACATCGACATCTATGGGTTAAATCTTTAGCCTTGCCCCCCCCCACACCGCTGAACTCCCAGAGGTGCTGAAAGAGAGTTTGCCAACACGACGAACTGGGATGATAAGTCAGAGATGTGGCTCAGTTATGTGGCAGTAGGAGTTCAAGACCCATAACGGCAGATGGGGAATTTAAATTTAATTACGTCTATTTAATTAAATACAATCTGAACCGAAAAGTTAATATCTTCAGTATCTGATGTAAAGAATGGGTGTGATTTAAACTCCCACACATTCTGCAGTGCTGTCTGCTTACATGCAACTTATATGATTCGCTGGAGAGTTGGAGGCTGAGGGGTGACCTTATAGAGGTTTATGCAATCATGAGGGGCATGGATAGGATAAATAGACAAAGTCTTTTCTCTGGGGTGGAGGAGTCCAGAACTAGAGGGCATAGGTTTAGGGTGAGAGGGGAAAGATATAAAAGAGACCTAAGGGGCAACGTTTTCACACAGAGTTGGTATGGAATGAGGTGCCAGAGGAAGTGGTGGAGGCTGGTACAATTACAGCATTTAAAAGGCATCTGGATGGTTACATGAATAGGAAGGGGTAAGAGAGATATGGGCTAAATGGGACTAGATTAATTTAGGATAACTGGTCAGCATGGATGAGTTGGACCCAAGGGTCTGTTTCCATGCTATACATCTCTATGACTCTACTTACGTATTAGATTGAGATGGCAAATAGATGAGGAGGTATTTCTTCTCTCTGAGGGGAGTGAATCTGTGGAATTCTTTACCACAAAGGACTGTTCAGGTTAGTTTAGATATGTTCATTATTGGAAGAGAAGGATGTTTAATCATTAAAGGAATCAAAGATTATAGGAATAAAGCAGGCATGTGGAGTTGAGCATTATCAGATCAGCAAAGATCTTATTGAATAGCAAAACAGATTTGATGGGCTGAATGACCTCATTCTGCACTCACGTCTTATCGACTTTTTTTTAGTTCATCCAGAAATATAAGGCTCTTAAGAACTGCAAGTCACCATACAAAGTAATGCGCATTTTGTTAACACGAATTAGCTGAAACAAGATTGACAAATCGGGGCCACTTATTTCTAAAGTGTGAACTTTTTAAACACGTGTTGGCTAAAACACTATTACAATGCCAACAATTTAAGCGTTATATCTAAAATGTGATTTTCCTATAATGCACAAGAACACAACCATTACATTATAGAAGAACTACCTGTAGTCCCAGTCTCTCATTACAGAGCAACGACTGTACTGGCAGCACTACTGCCTCTCAGTGTCAGGGACCCGGGTTCGATCCCAGCCTCGGGTGACTGTCTGTGGGGAGTTTGCTCATTCTCCCTGTGTCTGTGTGGGTTTCCTCCAGATGCTCTGGTTTCCTCCCACAGTCCAAAGGAGTGCAAGTTAGGGTGGATTGGTCATACTGAATTGCTCTATAGTGTTCAGGGATTTGCAAGATAGGTGGGTTAGCGGGAATTATAGTGTTACAGGGATAGATACAGGGGGCTGAGTTTGGGAGGGATGCTCTTGAGGGTCAGTGCAGACTGAATGGGCTGAAAGGCCCCTTTCTGCACTGTAGGGATCCTATGAGTGTATGACTAGTAGGGAGTTCACCTGAAGGTCACCATGCCGCAGGTGAGGGACACCATGCCTCAGGTGAGTGACAAGGTCAAGAAGAATCTTCATGGTAACCTCAGCTGGTGCAGGAATCAAACCCATACCACTGGTGTCACTGCTATGCAAACCAGCTGCCTGGTCAACTTAGTCAACCAATAACCCTCTCTTACCAACAAAGAGATGCTGGCTGTACAAACTGCAGCATAGAAGTCAGCTTGACATGCAAAATTAACCCATGTTCCACAAAGCCCCCTCTCTCCCCTCCCCCCCCACCCATCCCTCATTCCCCAAAAGTCTATAGTTTTAGTTGTCCTAAAAGACATCCCTTTTTCCAGCCATGGCATAGTAAACTCATTATTAGTCAGCTAGGAGAAAGTGAGGATGGCAGATGATGGAGATCAGAGTCGAGTGTGCGCTGCTGGAAAAGCACAGCAGGTCAGGCAGTATCTGGGGCTTTCCCTGAAGAAGGGCTTATGCCCAAAACGTCAATTCTCCTGCTCCTCAGATGCTGCCTGACCTGCTGTGCTTTTCCAGCACTGCACTCTCGACTCATTATTAGTCAGCCCCAACTTTCCACACAGCAATTGTACATTTGACCTCCTGGTATTGTACCCTCTGGCCAGGCAGCGAGTGACAATGGGATGTGTGGAGAAGACATGCGTGAGTTTAAGTCAAGCTCATTCTTGCACCAAATGCTGAAGACATTCCAAATAACCAATCGGCCACACTCACGCCAGGTGCACAAGTCAAACTCTGCAAGGACTTGCAAGCTGTTTACAAGGCAACATCTACGGTACAAAGTTCTGTTTTGCTTATCTCTCATCTTTTAATGAACGACCTGCTTTAATTTGCTTGAGCGCTTTCGGATGATTCATTAATTAGATTCCTGGCATTGCAATTTGCAGGTTACAACAAGGCTAAGGACAGCTTGCCTCATTGATTTCATTACGAGATCCCACAATTTCTTGGTCATGATCTTTTCAAGAGGCAATGAAGGGAATTAGATGGGTTTGCATAAGCTGTGCTCTCAGCTAGCCACAACATACTCCAGTTGCCAAGGAAGAAAATCAATTAGATTTCCGCCCAGCTCAGAGTGTTCGGTTAAATATTTCTCACAATCATTTCTCAGTTTAATAAACACAGAAACTTACAGAGGCAGGAAATATTGATGGTCACCTGGGCAACCTGGCCTCAAGGAAAAAGTTATTCAGAGGTGAAATGAACGTAAGCAATTGACGTGAGATACTTAGTCTAGCCACACAAGTGCTGAGTGTATCATCACAGCTGCTCACTCTGCAATATTATCATATCTTCAGAGATAAAGTCATTAGATACAAAAAGCAAAATCATTTTAGTGCTCTATTTGCTCGTGGGATGAGTGTGTTGCTGGGTCAGTTAGCATTTATTGGCCAATCCTATTGGCGGCACGGTGGCTCAGTGGTTAGCACTGCTGCCTCACAGCACCAGGGTCCCAGGTTCAATTCCAGCCTTGGGCGACTGTGTGTGGAGTTTGCACATTCTCCCCATGTCTGCGTGGGTTTCCTCCCACAGTCCAAAGATGTGCTGGCCAGGTGAATTGGTCATGCTAAATTGCCCATAGAGCGAGGTGCATTCGTCAAAGGAAATGGGTCTGGGTGGGTTACCCTTCAGAGGGTTGGTGTGGATTGATTGGGCTGAAGGGCCTGTTTCCACAATTGTAGGAAATCTAATCTAATTGCCCTGGTGATGAGTGACCTTCCTGAACTATTGTACTCCGCACAGTGTAAGTGCACCCACTGGGCCATCTTCCTACAGTCCTTTGATACAACACAGTGGCTTGCTGATTCATTTCAGGCAGGGAAAGAGAGTGTGAGTTCTGAAGAAGTGTCATTGAACTTGAAACGTCAACTCTCATTCCACAGATGCTGCCAAGCCGTTTGTTTATATTTATTTTAAATTTTCAGCATCCACAGTTCTATGTTTTATAATCATAACGGAGTCATAAATAGAATTGTACAGCACAGACACAGACCTTTCGGCCCAACTCATCCATGCTGACCAGAGGAAGTGGAAGAGGCTGGTACAATTATGACATTTAAAAAGGCATCTGGATAGGCATATGAATAGGAAGGGTTTAGGATGGATAGGGGCCAAATGCTGGCAAATGGGACTAGATTAGGTTAAGATATCTGGGGTGAGCATGGACAAGTTGGACTAAAGGGCCTGTTTCTGTGCTGTACATATATGACTCATTGTTCTAGTGAAGCATAGAAGGTTTTTATAACGTCAGAGATGCTATGCAAACGCAGATTGTTGTAATTGAGCAAGTGGAGAAACATGTTACGAGGAGAGGGGCAAAAGGACAAAACAGAAGATCAAAAATAAAAGCCAAACAGGTCATGCTTACAGATTGCAGATTTTATTTCCTTAGAAAAACTGAAATTTGTAGCAAATTCCTCAACTTCTGGTTACGTTGAGCCCACAAACTCTTGCATGAAGTCACTTTGCTTTTGAAACTTGCAGATCATGTTCTAATAAATCTGTCACCTGTATTAAAAAAAATGCAGTCTAGCAGGGTACCTACTGGAATTTTAAAATATATAGTGATTGTACATGAAGCACATAAAAGCTAATATTCCAGGAGGTGCAGGGGTTGTAGACCTGAAATGACAATTGGAGGACAACACAACTGAAGCATGGGGAACAGGCAAACTGCAGATGTGGGGGGGGGGGGGGGAAAAGGGGGGGCCGGCTTCAAGAAGTATTAATTGTTTTTGATACAAGACAGCCATTTTTTATTTGCAGGTGTATCAGGACAGGGAACCCCCAATACTAACCAACAGATCTTCCTTAGAGTCTTCAAGAAGTTAGAATACAATTTGGAATCCTGAGAAGTCCCAAGGGCAGTGACCCCCTGATGGGTGGAGTGGGGAAATATTAGTACAAAATTGGTCTCTAAGCTGGTGACTTTTTTTTTTTTAAAAAGAGAGGTGGTGGGCAAGGCATGATGGGAGCAACCAAGCGTGGCCCTCTCTGCAGTCAAGACGGGAACCACACAGTCAAAATGCCATCAACGACAAGTTAAATTGTTTACAGCTTTCTCCATGTAAGGCAGGGCCCTCCCTGTGATGGGAGAACAGACTCTCCCTCACCCCACTTAAAGGCAAATAAATATGGTGCTGAGAAAGGGGCACATTCACTTCCATCATCTCAGTGCCCTGCCCACCACACGGGTGTTCAAATCCACGTGGTGACCAGGTTTCGACTTGCTTGCACTTTGAAACACAAAGTCCTCCATCTACTGCTTCCTTTCCCCTCCCTCACTCCTTTTAATGCTCCCAAACCAAACCCCCTCCCCACCCCATCTCCTGAGGAGGGGAATCTACACTAGAGGGGAATTTAGGATACCTGGGCTCAACATGGATGAGTTGGACTGAAGATGGACTGCTGATCATCTCTATGACTAATCGCTCCAGTGAAGGATAGAAGCTTTTTGTAACAGAGACGCTGTGCAAATGCAGATTGTTGTAACTGTGGAACAGTAGAAACAGGTTAGGAGCAGAGATGCAGTCCTGGGGGTTAACAGGCGGGTAAAGGCGGAAAGGCTCAAGCCAGATTCTCCAGAGTTCAAAACATTTGCCCCCACAGCTCTTGGTATTGCAACCCCAACTCCCCACCATCACCCCCCAACTCAAGGAAGATGCTGGGATGACTTAGCTACAGAGTAAAGCCCATCTGATCTCCAAGCAAGTCTGCCCCAACCTCGTCCAACCCCCAGTGCCACCCCTACCTGAGCCAGCCTGAGAATGAACAGAAGGGGACCCTGTCCTGGAACACTGTACCTAACCCCATTCCCCACACAATGCTGACTGGCAGCCAGTAGTTGTACTCTCATTTCACGCAGATTTTGTTGTGGGGAAGTGAGTTACAGGTGTTATTTATAGTTATAGATGTAATAGTTTGCCAAAAAAAAAAAGAAGCAGCAATTCTGAATTTGAAATCCCTAAAATTTTCACTGGTGCCTCAGAGCTCTATATTTAACTAAGCTACAGCTAACAATGGGGGGCTGCTTGATGCTCGCTTTTGGTTCCAGCTGGTAACTACTCTTTCCTTACACAAATATTTTGACTTTCTGAACAACAAAAAAGATTTAGCTCAAGAGGAAAAGATATTACTCTGTTAAAAACGAGCAAAGTTCTATAGTCTGTCTCCTGGAGGTAAAGAGTTTTAAAATGCTTTGCATCTCAAGGAGTTAATCCAGGAATTGACGGCCTCTGCTCTGACAAGTGGATGTTCTGGGAGAAAATTAGGAGCGACTGGCTCAAATAGAAGCATAGGAAGGCTCAGGAAGAAAATATTTCCTCCCTCAAGAAGTTTTGAGGCAGATTTGAAGACATCAAACCGAATACCAATCATTGTGGGGGATTGCGATCGCCAGCCTGTTGGACGACAGGATTCCTAATCAATTAACGCTTACAACAGTAACATGCTTTTTTGGTCTTAATGCACAATTTACAAGGAAAACAATTAGCAAAAATATTTTTTCTTTAAAAACACGTAATTAAAACTGTAATGTTACATCCCCAAAATGTATGTTACAAGATTGCTTCACAATTCCAGGACACTCGGCTCGAACTCTAGCCTTTCAATACATTCTTTGGTTCGACTGGAGACAATGGGCCACTGCACAAACTGTAAAAGGAAAAAGACGTTAGAACCAAGAAAGTGTCATGTTAAACGTGGTCACAGAAATCCCAAAGGATCGCCGTTTTGCTGACTCATTAGAGACACACATGTTGGGCAGGGGGTTGAACCAGAGCATTACCACGCGCTCAGGTGAGATGCAAGGCCGGGAAGACTGGGACCTCCACAGTGATCTCAAGACGATGTGGGAATTGAACCCACACTGTTGGGGTCGCTCTGTGTCACAAGTCGGCCATCCAACCAATGTTGGGGGGGGGGGGGGGGGGGATCAGGGTCACAGAGCTAACAAATCAAAAAAAACGTGGATGGCGGTTTGCGAGGGCCGAGATAGAAGGGAAGTAGGAAGTGAACAATGATGGCGGTTTGATGAACTTCAGCTCAGAGGTAAAATGTTAATTTCGGAGCCACTTGGTTTAGCTTGAATGAGTAGAGGTAGAGAGGCCACAGACACACCACTTATTTGAAGGATTGCACAACAGGAGATAGAAAGTGTCTTGAAGTTAGAAGAATAACTTCAAAAGAAGGGTTACGTGGATTTAGCTTGCACTCCCTTGAATGCTCCAACTTCAGCCTCCAGTCCCAAGCCAATTTGCCCTGTACCAATCATTCAGAACTAGCTCCTTGATCTTAATCTTCTGAAACAACAGAGTCTATGCAGAAACCAAAAGATAAAATGCTGGAAAATCTCAGCAGGTCTGACAACATCTGTAAGGAGAGGAAAGAGCTGACGTTTCAAGTCTAACTTACCCTTTGTCAAAGCTAAAAAAAGGGGAGAAATAGGGAGGTTTTTATAGGAGGCTGAGAGAAGGTGAGTCATGGCTCCGGTAGCAATAAGAATATGATAATAACAGTGCATAGAGGGATTATAGGGAGATTAGGAGCTGTGAATGACCAAGCCTGAAACCAGTGCTGTGTCAAAATGTGGGGGGTGTGGTGAAGCAGAGGCAAAATGGAAAACAGGGGAGAAGGGTAGCAAAGGGGGAAGAGGAGAGAATAAGGTGATGAGAGAGTGGGGAGCGAGAGAAAGCAAGACAAAGGGTCACTTAAACTCGGAACATCAGCTTGTTTCTCTCCTTACAGATGCTGCCAGACCTGCTGAGATTTTCCAGCATTTTCTCTTTTGGTTTCAGATTCCAGCATCTGCAGTAATTTGCTTTTATCCAGAGTCTACTCCGAACATGGGTGTAGCGGGAGATTCCTACGTGGACAGTGGGAACACTTTATAGGGATGTCCCCAGAGCATCCTGAAGCAGTCATTTGTCCCTGCCAACTCATGCAAGACCCCGGCTTATGACCAAAGTGGAGAAGTCTTAATGAGCATGACACTTCAGCAGAAAGATGCTGAGAACAAGCAACAGATGAAGCCTAGGGTGCTGAAAGTACACAAACCTCCCAGCGACCCATCTCCACACATCCCTCCTGTGGTAGGAGCTGTAGATCACATAGTGGATCCAGCAGCCATTTTAGATCTCTTCCAATTGCAGTGGGCAAAAACTGTCCTTCATCCATAGGGAACGCTCGAGAAGATTATTCTCAAGTGTGGAAGATTGAAGTGTTTAAAAATGTTTAGATTAGATTAGATTAGATTAGATTATTTACAGTGTGGAAACAGGCCCTTCGGCCCAACAAGTCCACACCGCCCCGCCGAAGCACAACCCACCCATACCCCTACATTTACCCCTTACCTAACACTATGGGCAATTTAGCATGGCCAATTCACCTGACCTGCACATCTTTGGACTGTGGGAGGAAACCGGAGCACCCGGAGGAAACCCACACAGACACGGGGAGAATGTGCAAACTCCACACAGTCAGTCGCCTGAGGCGGGAATTGAACCCGGGTTTAAGCACATGGCGCAGAACAAAGAGAGAACCTGCTTCCTCCAGCGAGTGGTGGAAATCAACAGTGGACATTTTGACGGGAAGACAGTGGAAATGAGGAAAATACTTGGCCCTGTCCCCTGCAGATCATAAAAGTCAAAAGGCTTGAAGATGCTGCAGGCAATTAGGATGTTGAATGCTGATCTGGACCGGCTTTTGTTGGAAAAGACTAAATCAAGGGATATGGAGTAAAAGGATAGGATGAACAGCATCAGGGACCAGTCTGCTATGGAGGTGGTCCCAGGACCCAAGTAGCCCATTGCTAAATCCTATATATTTAATTCGAATGAGAAAACAAATACCTTTTACAGTAGCAGACATTTCTTCTTTTTCCTCTCCTCAGGAGCTGGGCATAGCACGGCACGAATGGCCTCATCGAACACAGTCTTTAGACCTCGCTGTGTGAGTGCTGAGCACTCAAGGTATCGCATTGATCCTTGATCAAAAACAAAAGATTTTATTTTAAAAATGTAAAATTCAGCAGACACATTGACATTACAGATGCCGTTAAGATTTGATCGGGGTATCGGAGATGACGAAGGACCTGGACAGAGCAGATGGGGGAGGAACCGTTCCAACTCGTGGGCAGACTGAGAACAAGGAGACAGGTTTCAGGTCATTGGCTAAAGCAGCTTTGGAGTCACAAGGAAATTCCATGTCTTGCGGTTTGTGGTTAGGACCTGGAATGGTTGCTGAGCACGTGAGATAGTGGCAGAAGCAAAAACAGAAAATGCTGGAGAAACTCAACATGTCAGGCAGCATCTTTGGAAGAGATGTTAATGTTAACACAACAAATGTTTCAGGGGCCAGTGATCCCATTCTGAAAAGTCAATGGACTCAAAACATTAACTGTGTCTCTCTGCTGTCAGACCTGCTGAGTTTTTCCCCACAATTTGATTTCCAACACACCCAGTTCCTTGGTTTGGAGAGGAGGCATGTTCTATTCAGGCATTCAAGAGGGAACTGGATTATTATCTGAAAAGGGAAGAATAAAAATGGCAGAAAAGCTAGGATCTCATTTAATGACAGAGCAGGCTCAATGGGCTGAATGGCCTGCTACTGCAGCTACATCTTATGGCTGGAAGACACTTATTTACACAAGGCTGGATTGACCATGGTAAATCTGGTGTTCAGGATTGGCGGCATGGTGGCACAGTGGTTAGCACTGCAGTCTCACAGCACCAGGGTCCCAAGTTCGATTCCAGTCTCGGGTGACTGTCTGTGTGGCGTTTGCACATTCTCCCTGTGTCTGCGTGGGTTTCCTCTGGGTGCTCCGGTTTCCTCCCACAGTCCAAAGATGCGTGGGTCAAGTGGATTAGCCAGGCTAAATTGCCCGTAGTGTTAGGTGCATTAGTCAGAGGGAAATGGGTCTGAGTGGGTTACTCTTTGGAGGGTCGGTGTGGACTTGTTGGGCTGAAGGGTCTGTTTCCAAACTAAGGGAATCAAATCTAATTTAAAATCGAATCGAATGTGCAGGCTAGGTGGGTTATAGAATCCTTACGGTGCAGAAACAGGCCCTTCGACCCAAGTCCACACTCACCCTCCGAAGAGAAACCGGCCCAGACTCATTCCCACACCTATTATCCCTAAATTTACCCCAGACTAATGCACCTCACCTACACATCTCTGAACACTATGGGGCAATTTAGCATGGCCAATTCACCTGACCTGCACATCTTTGGACTGTGGGAGGAAACCGGAGCACCCAGAGGAAACCCAGGCAGACACAGGGAGAATATGCACACTCCACACAGACAGTCACCAGAGGCTGAAATTGAACACTAACATTAACACCCCTCAGTGACAGTTGCATCTTCATGGTCCACTTCAACTACATGGTGGCAGTTTATTCCTGGTCACAGCAGCAGACAGGAAGTGAGTGACCCTTTGGTCATCAGGGCTGGGATATTGGAGGCACAAAATATCAAGATTCACGAGGAGTGAGCACACCAAAAATAAAAAAAAAAGGATAGGCCATTTGGTGTTCCTGTTATTCTGATGGCTCTTGGAAATAAGATACAAAGAAAGAGTGTGGGGGGTAAGGCCTTTTCATTCAGAATGTGAAAGCATCATTGGTAAAGCCAACAGTAACTGATCTATTACATATTGCTCTCAAGAGTATAGAACATAACGAAATTTTAAAATATTAAGAACAATTTATGATTTCAGTGGCAAGACGGACATATGATATGGTTTTTGCAAGGTTTGTAGCTCAGGTTGAGGTTTCGGGGTAGGTTTGCTCGCTGTAGCTGCAGGAAAGATATGCCAGAGAATTCCTAGAGGCCTGGCACTTCAACCACAACGCCATAAACATACGCACAGATCTAGATACCATCTATCAACCCCTTAGAAAATGAACAGGAAATGACATCACCACAAACCCCAGGAACCCCATCCAGGACAAACATATAAATAGAAAGCAGGAGACAACAGCTTCGCTTCACTTGGAGGTCGCCACTGATTATGTTATCTAGCCAGGTAACGAAACATCTGGATATCAAACCTACAGCTCAGCGAGCAAACCTACACCCTATATGATATGGTCTTGTTGGTGAATGGTCTCACGGCTGTAGTACTGAAAGAGAGCAGTCTGAATGATAACATTAAGTGGATGTGGTGGAGGCTGATACAATTGCAACATTTAAGAGGCATCTGGATGGGTATACGAATAGGAAGGGTTTGGAGGGATATGGGGCTGTGCTGGCAGGTGGGACTAGATTGGGTTGGGATATCTGGTTGGCATGGACGGGTTGGACCGAAGAGTCTGTTTCAATGCTTTACATCTCTGACTCTATTAAGCGGAGGTGGCCACAGAGAGGCACATTGGTGACTTATCGAAAAAACAACAAAATGGGCAGTAGGAAGAGGTGGAGAAAGTGAGGACTGAAGATGCTAGAGATCAGAGCTGAAAATGTGTTGCTGGAAAAGCGCAGTAGGTCAGGCAGCATCCAAGGAGCTGGAGAATCGACGTTTCGGGCATGAGCCCTTCTTCAGGAATGAGGAGGGTGTGCCAAGCAGGTTAAGATAAAAGATAGGGAGGAGGGACTTGGGGGAGGGACATTGGAAATTCGATAGGTGGTAGGAGGTTAAAGTGAGGGTGATAGGCCGGAGTGGGGGTGGGGGTGGAGAGGGGGTGGGAAGAGGTGGCTCATTTGGGAATAGAAGGAACCACGTGCTGAATGGACAGGGTGATCTCACTTTGCACTGAGCTGGAGGGATCAATTTTTGAAACTTCGTCGTGTGGATCGAACAGGGCAGGGAACGGTGCATGACAGTTAAAGTCCAGAAACAGTCCAACCAGAAGTAGAATGGGACAGAACCCTGGTTCAAAGCCCACACACAACCCAAGCACATTCACATGTTGCACTGAGTGAGGACATGGCATATTAAACCCATTCGGGAGCCAGTTTGCCACGTGCAGTCAGTCCTCCTCTTACCCTCCTCCAAAACAAAATATGATTTAAAGCTGTTGGCTCATGCTGGGATATGGTTACAGCAGCACCAACCTCCAAATGGCCTTCCTCCACATGTTAGCCTAGCTTTCAAATGTTGAGGTGTCACCAAGCACACAGAGAGACAGACCGAGAGACAGACCGAGAGACAGACCGAGAGACAGACCGAGAGACAGACCGAGAGACAGACCGAGAGACAGACCGAGAGACAGACCGAGAGACAGACCGAGAGACAGACCGAGAGACAGACCGAGAGACAGACCGAGAGACAGACCGAGAGACAGACCGAGAGACAGACCGAGAGACAGACCGAGAGACAGACCGAGAGACAGACCGAGAGACAGACCGAGAGACAGACCGAGAGACAGACCGAGAGACAGACCGAGAGACAGACCGAGAGACAGACCGAGAGACAGACCGAGAGACAGACCGAGAGACAGACCGAGAGACAGACCGAGAGACAGACCGAGAGACAGACCGAGAGACAGACCGAGAGACAGACCGAGAGACAGACCGAGAGACAGACCGAGAGACAGACCGAGAGACAGACCGAGAGACAGACCGAGAGACAGACCGAGAGACAGACCGAGAGACAGACCGAGAGACAGACCGAGAGACAGACCGAGAGACAGACCGAGAGACAGACCGAGAGACAGACCGAGAGACAGACCGAGAGACAGACCGAGAGACAGACCGAGAGACAGACCGAGAGACAGACCGAGAGACAGACCGAGAGACAGACCGAGAGACAGACCGAGAGACAGACCGAGAGACAGACGCACACAGAGAGGCAGAGACGCACACAGAGAGAGAGAGCGAGACACACAGACAGAGAGAGAGAGACACAGAGAGAGAGACACAGACAGACGGGTGATTCAAGACCAAAGAGCCTAATTCTACCCCTAGGCAGCATCTGCACACCAGCAACAACCCAACAGTATCAATGTATCAGGGTAATGGGCTCAAGGATCAACAGTGCTGAGCTGCCGATATATTGGAGCTCTTGTTGTGAATTGTGTGCATACTGTACTTACTGCCTGGCTGATAGCTACAATGCCACAGTACACAAAAAAAAGGGAAGCTGATGATTACAAGAGACTGAGCAAACACAGCCTAGACTTCCTGGTATTGAGAAGACTGACTAGCGATCCAACCGAAAATCATACCGGGTCTCGTGGGTAGTGCCAGGAGGAGAGTGTTTCCATTGGCTCAGAAGCGGAGGATGTGAGACCACAACCACAAAGACTGAGCCATTTAGGAGTTAGGAGGAGAAATACCTTCATCGAGGATGATTGTGGATCTTTGAGAGTTGTCTAAGCCAGTGACTGCAGATGCTCACTCCTCACAAAATTCAAAGTCAAGGTGAATAGATTTTCAAGAGCCAGAGGATTTCAGGGATAGTGCGAGATCAACATAGATGGTCAGCCACAATGTGGAATGGTAGAGAAAGAGCAAGAATCATAAAGGGTGGTGTGAGGAAAACACAGCAGGTCAGGCAGCATCCGAAGAGCAGGAAAGTTGACGTTTTGGGCATAAGCCCTTCATCAGAAAAGCGAAGGGGGAAGGAGACTGAGAGATAAATGGGGGGGGGCGTGGGAGAGGAGGGTAGGTGGGATGGTGATAGGGTGGTGAGCAAGGTGGAGCAGATAGTGGGAAGAAAGATTGGTAGGTCAAGAGGACAGTGCCAAGTTGAATCTGGGACGAGGTGGGGAGATATGGATTCTGGTGAAGTTAATGTTGATGCCATATGGTTGTAGGGTCCCAAGGTGGAAGGTGAGGCTTTCTTCCTCCAGTTGATAAGTGGCTTTGGTTGGCAGTGGAGAAGATTTGCATGCCCTGGGGGAGTGTGACAGAGAGTTGAAGTGGTTGGCCAATGATCCTCATTACCATTTGTTTCCAACATGAACTACAATGGTCTTTAGCCTCACATGTTTCAATGTGCAACAGGTTCCATTCCCATCCCCCACCCCACCCCCCACCCCCCACCACCCTTACCCCTCAGATTACTCCCAGGCAAACACTCATTTAAATACCCATCCTGGTTGTCAAATCACTCCGTGATCTCACCCCTCTATCTCCATTGTCCAGCTTCACAGCTCTCTCTAAAGAGCGCACAATTCCTCTCCATCTAGCCTCTTGTCCATTGCCAAAAATAAATCACTCCAATCTCAGAAGCTGTGCCTTTAGTGGTGGGTGCCAAGCCCTGGAATTCCATTCCTAAATCATTGCTATGCTGCCGCCCTTAAGACAGCTCGTGAAATCTCCTGGTCATTTGATTGGTTAGTTGGCTCAGTATTTGTTTGGTAACGTTCCTGTGAAGTTCAAATTCAACATAAAAAAGAAAAATCACACAACACCAGGTTATAGTCACCTGACAAAAGAGCAGCACTCCAAAAGCTAATGCTTCCAAGTAAATCTGTTGGACTATAACCTGCTGTTGTGTGATTTTTTTTCTTTGTACACCCCAGTCCAACACCAGCGTCTTCAAATCATTCAAATTCAATACTGCTACTGGGGTCTTGCTTATCCAGAATGGAGCCAACATCTTCAAACATTGTGGACAGTGCCATATGACAATGAGCCAGATGTGAACATTAAATCCACGTTCCCATTTCTTTTTTGAACATACTTCATGCTGTCAGCGTTAACAGATAGAGGTGTTCTGACTTAGTCATCAAGAAAAGCGTGTCAGAAATTAAACCTCCGTGGTCATGAAGTTCAAACCTTAAAATGAAATACAGAAACAGTTTTATTTAGGCAAAAGTGAGGACTGCAGATTAGAGAGTCGAGTGTGTGGTGCTGGAAAAGCACAGCAGGTCAGGCAGCATCCAAGGAGCAGGAGAATTGACGTTTCAGGCAAGAGCCCTTCATCAGAAACAAATATATTTAGAGAATTTGAAGCCCAAGGCTGTGGGATATCATGCGATGTCAATATGCAGCTTGCTGTTGTCAGCATTCAGCTCTGGAACCGTGTCCAGTTCTTGTCCGAGAGAGATGGCACACTGGAAATGACCCACTGAGATGGGAGGTCTGCCATCTGGACACACCTTGGGAAGGCAGAACCTCCAGAGGTAGGTTCTACTGCAATGCCAAATGCGATGCTGCCTGTTGTTGTCGTCGGTGGGGAGTTTGTCTTCAGCCAGTGGTGCACACCTTTGCCAAAGTTCAGGGACTTCACGGACTGTAGGGGTTCTCTGATAATTGGCCGAGAGGGGGCAATACCTCCGCCCTGTCCAACCCTCTCAGGATGTGCGGGTCTCTTACTCTGATCGCTAGCGAGTACAAGTCAAATCTGACCAGACATCAATTTGGTCTGAAGGGTATGTTTGGCGATATCCCGAGTATTATGTAGCCACATGTAAAGCTTGAATTGTTCCCCATCAGACCAGGTTCACAACAGAGGGTAGAAAGAGGAGATTAGACACCACAGAGATGTTTGACCACTGTCCCTTTGGATCAAAGCCACAATCCCTTATGTTCATGTACAGCTCACCTTCCCCCTCCCCCATAGCTAGTTTGCACAGGCGGTTCAATTGGAAAGCAGCAGCCAACAGGACTCTTAACACATCCCCAACCATTAACCAGTCAAGCTGAGGCAGGGAACAATTCCTACAGCATAGCTTGCATTTGGACTAAACGTAAAGTCACCATAATTTTACCAGGCCAGAGGGCTAAAGGAGGAGAAAGTGAGGACTACAGATGCTGGAGATCAGAGTCAAAACGTGTGGGTACTGGGAAAGCACAGCCGGTCAGGCACATCCGGGGAGCAGGAGAGTCGACGTTTCACGTTTAAGCTCTTCACCAGGAATGGGCTAGGGCTGCTCTCTAGTTAGCGAGAGCTCAAGGGAGAAGACTGGTGGCAGCTTAGCCGGAGGGTCACCATGACAACAGGTGAGGTGAGAGGTCAAGCAGGACAGTCCTTCATCGTAACCTCAGCTGGTGTGGGAATTGAACCCAGGACAGTGGCATCACTCTGCATTGTAAACCAGCTATCCAACCATCTAAGCTAACCGATCTAAGTACTGAGTACGGAAAGACAATACAGGTGGTTAAAATCAACAAGGTAAAAACAATGACTGCAGATGCTGAAAACCAAATACTGGATTAGTGGTGCTGGAAGAGCACAGCAGTTCAGGCAGCATCCAACGAGCAGCGAAATCAACGTTTCGGGCAAAAGCCCTTCCTGATGAAGGGCTTTTGCCCGAAACGTCGATTTCGCTGCTCGTTGGATGCTGCCTGAACTGCTGTGCTCTTCCAGCACCACTAATCCAATACAGGTGGTTAGTCCGCTCTCAAGCTCCCTTGCTGTTCACTCCATGCCACAGTCATGGCTTTTGGTAATACACTGGCTTCAGGACCACAGGGTTCTGGGCTTGAGTACCAGAACACAATGCTGTCCCTCGGGAGTGCAACATGGTCATGGGTGATGTTAAACCAATGCTCCATCTGCCTGTTCAGGTGGAGGAATGATCCAGACATTCTCCCCGGGATCTCAGCTCATATTTATTCCTCAAGTGACCAGCAGCCACTAAAAACAAACTATGGCCATTATTACACAGCGGGTTATAGGGTCATATAGCACGGAAACACCCTTCGGTCCAACCAGTCCATACCGAACATAATTCCAAACCAAACCAGTCCACCTGCCTTCTCCTGAGTAAGCCATATCCCTCCAAACTTTTCCTGTTCATGTATCTATCCAAATGTCTTGTAAATATTGTAATTGCACCCACACCCACCACTTCTTTAGGAAGTTCATTCCACACATGAACCACCCTCTGTAAAAGATTTGCCCCTCATGTCTTTTTTAAAATCTCTCTTTTCACCTTAAAAATGTGCCCCCTCATAGTCTTGAAATCCCCCAGCCTAGCAAAAAGACACCTACTATTAACTATCTATACTTCTCATTATTTTATAAACTTCTATCAGGTAACCACTCAACCTCCAATGCTCTACTGTAAAAGTCCCAGCCTTTCTGTATAACTCAAACCTTCCCTACCCGGCAACATCCTGGTAAATCACTTTTGAACCCTCTCCGACTTAATAATCTCCTCTCTATATTCCTAAATTACAACAGTGACTACACTTCAAAAGGCACTTAAGTGGATCTGAAGTATTTGACTTTATGTCATCCAGTGGTCACAAAAGGCTATATGAATGCAGGCTGTTTTTTTCTTAAAAAAAACACACTTTCTCTCAAGAAGGATTTAAATGGTCTTTTCCCTCAAATGTCCCCATATGAATCGTCTGCCGTTTCAGAGAACATATCCAAACCAGTTTAAGTGACTCAGCAATTTTTAATTCTCATCACCCTGACCAACGTCAGAATCTTAGCAATGCAAGAGGAAACTTAATCCAGGAAAAATCCCCAAGTACATATACATGGTGCAACCAACTGGGCAATTCCCTGGCCAAAAATAAAAACTTTACACTTTAGTCTTCTGTTAATCACTTCCCTGTTCCTGTTCTGGGATTTACAGATAATTCCACTGTTGCTATTACACTCTGATAGAAAGATTCCCTTGTTTGACTCTGAGCACCAGGGGTGGAGAGCGCTGGAGCACACCAGAATATTAAGGGTGGTACAGTGGTTACCACAACTGCTTCACGGCGCCAGGGACCCCAGTTCGATTCCAGCCTCAGGACACTGTCTGTGTGGAGTTTGCACATTCTCCCAGTGTCTGGGTGGGTTTCCTCTGGGTGCTCCGGTTTCCTCCCACAGTCCAAAGATGTGCAGGTTAGGTTGGGGATTGGCCGTGCTGAATTGCCCATAGTGTCCAGGGATGTGCAGGTTAGGTGGGTTAGCCATGGGAATTGTAGGGTTACAGGAATAGGGTAGAGGGCAAGTCCGGATGGGATGCTCTTTGGAGGGTCAGTACAGACCCAAATGGCATTCTATTGTAATAGTACCGATGCAAATTCTCCAAAAAGGAGAAGGAAGCTCACCTTTCATGTGTGTTCAGACTTTAAGTGGTTTTGGCATTGCAACCCTGCCTCAGCTCAGTGCATCTGCTGCTCAGTGAGAACAGGGAATGGGGTGAAAAGCCCAGGTTTTACAGTAGGGTTTCCCGACACTCGGGGTGGGAGGATGGGAATCAGGACCCTGAGTGGGGTCGCAAACTACAGGTTTTAGCATCAAGCTTAGAGACAGCAACGTGAAGCTCGGATCAAGTTTGAACATTTGCACAGACGTTGCTCCCTCTCCAACTGGCCCCTGGTAGCTTAGCTCTCAGTGGAGGGGTTGGAGAAATTTTCACACCACACAACGAGGTGGGGAAAGGTTTGGGATGCGCTCTCTAATGACCTTCGAACTCAAGAGTCTGGTGTACTTTCAGACACAAGGGTTACAAAGAGTTCCACAGAAGGTTCGATAAAAGGAGATACAAAAGCAGCTGAACAACGTATATACTTGAAGAATGACTGTTGCATGTCTCGCACTACGGAATGCTGAAATTTATATACACTGGGCTCATTTATCCTCCCAGTGATAGTATAAACTTAAGATTACTAGTTGTTCATAGACTGGAAGAATTGAAGAACAATAATAGCAATAATTCTATCTGGAATAAACTATTAAAGGGACAAGGACAAACTTACACAGGAACTGAAAGCAATTCGCCATGTTTGGGAAAGGGAGTTGATGTGACATGAATAAAATGGTTTTGACGTCTGCTTGGTAACGGACTGTTTTATTACCACAAAGACAACGGATTGCTCTGCAGAAGAATTGAAGGCGATAATCACAGGAACGCGGTGTTGTCAAATAGCCAATGCCAAATGTAACAAGGAACAGAGAAGCTGCTTCTGATAAAGTGGCAAGCTGCACACTTTGATGGTTTCAGAGGGGTAGTCAATAATCTGGATCGAGGAATCGAGAGAATCATCAATAATATCACATCCTGGGCCAGAAGGATCAAAATCTGTCTAAGAATCAACACCAGCACAATTCAACAGAACTTCAAAAACTAAACACTGCACAAGGATCGAACCCTGGACACTTCCAGACACACGCGCTGTTGGTTGAAGTCATAGCTAAATTTCCACCATTAATAGCCAAGTTGAGTTGTGAGGCTTAACTTGCTTACTTGAGGGTCTTATTTTGGTTACTACATACAATAAAGTTTAAACCTTTGTTTCAGTACTTAATTGTCTGAGATTTCTTAAGTTGCTGAATTAAAGGCAGCTTGTAGAATAATAGAATCCCTACAGGCGGCACTTTATGGGCAGCACAGTGGTTAGCACTGCTGCCTCACAGCGCCAGAGACCCGGGTTCAATTCCCGACTGTGTGGAGTTTGCACATTTTCCCCATGTCTGCGTGGGTTTCCTCTGGGTGCTCCAGTTTCCTCCCACAGTCCAAAGATGTGCAGGTCAGGTGAATTGGCCATGCTAAATTGCCCGTAGTGTTAGGTAAAAGGGGTAAATGTAGGGGAATGGGTGGATTGCACTTCGGCGGGTCAGTGTGGACTTGTTGGGCCGAAGGGCCTGTTTCCACACTAAGTAATGTAATCTAATGTATATAGTGTGGAAACAGGCCGTTCATCCCATTGAGTTCACACTAACCCTTCAAAGAGCATACCACCTAGACTTACCCATCTCTGTAACCTTGTATTTCCCACAGCCAATCCACCTCACCTGCACATCTTTGGACTCTGGGAAGAAACTGGAGCATTGGGAGGAAACCCGCGCAGACACGGGGAGAATATGCAGTGTTCGTACAGAATCACTTGAAAGTGGAATCAAACCTGGGTCCATGGCATTGAGAGAGAGCAGTGCTTGCCACTCAGCCACTGTTGCCACCACGTTGTGGTGACTTGCCAATATCCCCTATCCATTCACGAGATGAGGGTGTCGCTGACAGGGTCAGTAAACATTGCCCAAACCAATAGGACTTCACCACTGTCACATGTAGCCAAACCAGGTAAGAATGGCAAGATTTCCTTGCATTAAAAAAAGGTATCAGTAAACCAGTGTTGTGTTGCTTTTTGTACTAATACTACTGACATGGTCATTCGACTCTGATTTTATTCAAGATTGTTTCCCGAGTGAAAACTCACCCTCCGGCACCGCAAGATTTGAATCCACATTCTCAGAACATCAGGTGGGGTTTCTGGATTACTCAGTCTGTCCCATTACCACCACACCTCCCCCTCCCCATTGACCTATCCGTATGGTCTCCTGGGAGACGCAAAGGGGGCACATTTTCAAAGTGAACGGCAGGAAGCTGGGGGAGGGGGAGGGGGGTGTTATGAAAGGTTTCACCTCCCTCTCCCCCTTCCCCCCCCAATCCCCACCCCACCCATCTCCAAACCCAGAGTGCAGAGAGGGCCAGGGATGCACTAGGAGGGTAGTTGAGATGGGAAACCCCAAAAGTACTTGAATGAACCCTTGGACATGTCACAACATTGAAGACTATGGGCAGGAAAGTAGAACTAGTCTTGGTCCTCGTGTACTTCTGGCAGAAGAAACTCAATGGGCCGAAGTGCCTCTTATAGAATTATAAATCCTACAATGCAAAAAAAAGACTAAAATGGCCAATGGAAAACCTTAAAACTTTTTTTTTGAGGAGAAAGGAAAGTTTCCTCCGACCACTGGACAAACAGAGAAAACCTCAGACCCCACCAGATTGTGACAAATGCCCAGTAAATGCACTGACTTTCAAGAAGGGGGGAAATGGACTTGCACTTACATAGTGCCCTTCAAGACCACATGAAAGGACATGGCAAAGCCTTCGTGGTGCTTTAAGTGTGATCATTGTTCCCATATGGGAGACACGTGGCCGACCCAAGCTCCCACCAATAGCGATGCGATAATAAATAGACAATTTATTAATTAAAGGGTAACCTCTCCAGTAAACACTCCCTGCTCTTTGAAATACCATCATAGTATCTTTGACTTCTAGAAGTTGATACAGTGCAATTTAACGACCAATTTGGAAGCTGGTATCTTTGACACTGCCGTTCTATGCCAATTCGCTGGAACGTTAGTTCAGAATTTTGTGCTCGAGGCCTGAAGGGGGCTTGAACCCATAACATTCTGACCCCAAGGCAACGGTGCTGTCAATGGAGCCTCAGCTGAAACCACAGAGAAGGCTACACTTGCAGAAATCATCCAGGTCCTTTCTGAATGTTTGAGTGAGTCTATACTCACTACATGGGTTAAATTGGAAGGATAGAGAGGGAAATGAAGACCTCCTGGCACTATGACTGTACTGTTAATCCAGAGACCCAGGTCATGTTCTGGGGACCTGGGTTCGAATCCTGCCACAGCAGCTGGTGGAATTTGAATTCAATAAAAATCTGGAATGAAGTATCTAATGAAGGAGTCCGCTGTTGAATATTGTAAAAACATCTGGTTCACTAATATCTTTTAAGGATGGTTTAGATTAGGTTACTTACAGTGTGGAAACAGGCCCTTCGGCCCAACAAGTCCACACCAACCCGCCAAAGTGCAACCCACCCAGACCCATTCCCCTACATTTACCCCTTCACCTAACACTACGGGCAATTTAGCATGGCCAATTCACCTAATCTGCACATTTTTGGACTGTGGGAGGAAACCAGAGCACGCGGAGGAAACCCATGCAGACACGGGGAGAATGTGCAAACTCCACACAGACAGTCGCCTGAGGCGGGAATTGAACCCGGGTCTCTGGCGCTGTGAGGCAGCAGTGCTAACCACTGTGCCACCGTGCCGCCCACTACCTAGTTTCCTTCCTTACCTGGTCTGGCCTACATGTGACTCCAGACCCACAACAATGTGGCTGATTCTTTACTGTGCTCTGGTCTGGGATAGGCAATAAATACTGGCTTAGGCACTCAACCTGTAGTGAACTGTATTCGTTTACAATGTTATTCCAGGAACTAATGTATAAGAAAGTAAAAGGAAACCTTGGTTTCCCAGATTGTACATTCCGATGAAAAGGATGGATCCAAGAACAGAATTCTTCTTTTCAAAGAATTCTGATGAATTCTAAAGAGAATGAGGAACTGCAAGGTAATGCTCATTTTCATTTCGATTATGTAACACATTTAAAAGCCATTAACCTTTCTCTGACAGCCTGCATAGAGTAACCTCTAGTATACAAATCCCTCCATATAAAGGGCTCGTGTCGCAGTGGTAGTGGCCTACCTCAGAGCCAGGATGCCCAGGTTCAAATACAAACTGCTCCAGAAGTCTTTAAGACACATTTCTGAACAGGGGTTGACTTGAAAATATCCATAAGTCCTTCTGCGGCCTGTCCCTTCCTTCTAACAACCTCCAGCTCAACAACATTCCAATGCTTCTCCAATTCTAACCTCCTGCACACCCTTTGTAATAAAAGCTGAGACCACCATAGCCTCACAGGCCGCATGGCTTCTCTCTCATTAGGAAGTGCGATGACTGGTGGTGGTCCAAATGGAAGGATCGCCATGCCGCAGGTGAGGCGAGAGACTGAAAAGACGTGTCTTTCATGGTAACCTCAGCCATTGTGGGAATGGAACCCACACACCGCTGGTGTTGCTCTGCATTGCCAATCAGCTATCAGCTATGTCACCAACTGAGCTAACCAACACCCTAGAAACATACCAACTAAAGTGCTGCCACCAATCTTTCATATATGCTAAAGGACTTGGGTAAAACTTGGTGGAGGACAAACTACTAGTGAGTCTTAAAATAAGGAAGTTAGTATAGCAAGGAATAAAATACACTGAGTTACAAGGTTACATAATCTCAAACGATCCAGTCAGAAGACAGTAATGACATCTATCTTTGTGTTAAGTCTCACATCTGGTAAGCAATGTACCTATAAGAGATGTGCCTATGATACCTACCACCCACATACCAAAGCATGGGGTTCCTGGGTATAAAATGTCTCACACTCCATCTTAACTGGGGCCACTAAAAGCATGGCACAATGATGCAAGTGTGCTATTGGCTGTAACTGAACAGCTAAGCAATTGTACTGAAACTAAAACTAACACGATATCGCCCCATCAGGTATGAATATCCTAGAGTCAGAGTCTGAATCACACAGCATGGAAACAGCCCCTTCGGTCCAGCTAGTCCACACTGATCATATTCCCAAACTAAACTAGCCCTGCCTTTGGCCTATCTTCGTCCAATCCTTTCCTATCATAAAACTCATCCAAATGTTCTTTAAACGTTTTTACTGTACCTGCATCCACCACTTCCTCTGGCAGTTCATTCCACACACAAACCACTGTGTTCAAAAGATTCCCCTGTTGTCCTTTTAAATCCTTTCGCCTCTCATCTTAGAAGTATGCCGCTGGTCTTGAACACCCCCACCCTTCGGAAAAGACCCTCATTATTCATTTTATCTATACCCCTCGTGATTTTATAAACCTCTATAAAAAGGTCACCCCTCAATTTCCTATGCTCCAGTGAAAGAAGCCTCTCCTTATAACTCAAGCCCACCATTCCCAGCAACATTTTGCCAAATCTTTTCTGAACCCTATCCAATTCAAAACACCTTTCCTATATCAGGGCGACTAGTACTGAACACAGTACTCCAGAATAGGCCTCACCAAAGTCCTGTACAATGTCAACATGATGACCCAATTCCACTACTCAAAGATCTGAAGAGAAGCGTGCTAAATGCCTTCTTAACCACCCTATCCACATGTGATGCAAATTTCAAAGAATTACGTCCCTGAACTGTTAGGTTGCTGTTCTACAGCACAACACATGTTTGCCTATCCTGCAGGCAAAAGCTCACTCATGGCGGTAAAGCAGCCTTCACTGGAATCTCAAACTAGAGACTCTTTACCCTGCTGGAGACTGTATGATGTCAGACGGAGTGGATCTTAACAGTTTCCAATATTAACCCTTTCAGGGACACTACCATATACAACACTCTTGACTTCCAGTGCTTTATAATTGGCAGGTGAATGTCTATTGTGGCACAGTGGAGGTACATGCTGCTTCTGAACCAGAAGGTCCAGCTTTAAGCGCCAGCAGAAGTATGTCAGGACGTGTCCGAACAGGTTGATTACAAAGAACTACCTTTGGCAGCCATGCCGTCACCCAAAGTGCTGTAATTCTCTTCCTTCAAAACCTCCCAACGTCTCTTCACGGTTTTCATTAAAACCTAACCCTCACACCAAGCCTTTGTTCACTCCAGGTGGAATTGGCACAAGGGCTGGGTTCTTTGATGGCACACTTGAGAAGCACCTGGGGACACTTCACAGCAATAGTGGGGGGTCAGATAACAGGCCAGTTATTATTGTGACCCGTAATGGCACCACAACTCTATTACACATGCTGGAGGTCAAACTGGACTCTTGAATGATGCACTGCCCCACGTCCTGCATCACCCTTGTTAGTCCTCCTGTGGAGCACCTTGGGTCATTTCGCCACACTTGAAAAGATGCAACATGAATATGAACTTTTGTTTCAATGGGAAAGATGGGTGGTCATCAAGTCAAACTGGGTGAATGACTCCCAAGCAATCAGGAGTGCACCCCTTTGTACAGGTGTTCATTACCCCAGAGAAAGGATGAACGTACCAATCTCCTTTGTCATAGCGAGTCCTTGTGGGTAGGTGATGGGTGCCAATTTCTTCTCCTTCAGTTTCTCGATGGTGTCTTTATCGTCCCTCAGATCCAATTTGGTGCCTACCAGGATTATGGGAGTACTGGGACAGTGATGCCGCACCTCAGGATACCACTGGAAGGAGGAGGATGCAATAAGTCAGTGAGCTCATCAACAACTTCGAGATAACCACCACATTGTCGCACACTCCTCCCAGCCCCCTGCCACTCGACACAGACCACCACAGCACGCCACCATCTTCTCATGGTTCCCAAAACTAAAACATTGGTGCTTAAGGAGCAAATTCCTGCAGATACTGGAATCTACTGAAACCAAAATAAAATGCCGGCAATCACAGCAGGTCAGACAGCTTTCATGGATAGAGAGCAAGCTAACGTTTCAAGTCTAGATGACTCTTCATCAGAGCTCTGAAGAGTCATCTAGACTCGAAACATTAGATTGCTGTCTCTCCACAGATGCTACCAGAGCCACAAGGTTTGTGCTTTGGTGCTCAAAGGTCGTTGACGTTATCTTCAACAAAACACTCCTGTAGGTGAACATAGAGTGTAAAACTCTCTCTACTTTCACTCAGGGCACAAAAGCTGTACTAGTATAAACAGCAAAATGAACATTCCCATTCCAGGTTTATTTGATTAGATTAGATTCTCTACAGTGTGGAAATAGGCCCTCCGGCCCAACAAGTCCACACTGACCCTCTGAAGAGTAACTCACCCAGACCCATTTCCCTCTGACTAATGCACCTAACACTAAGGGCAATTTTGCATGGCCAATTCACCTGACCTGCACACCTTTGGAGTATGGGAGGAAACCAGAGCACCCGGAGGAAAGCCACACAGACACGGGGAGAATGTGCAAACTCCACACAGACAGTCGCCCGAGGCTGGAATCGAACTTGGGACCCTGGTGCTGTGATGTAGCAGTACTAACCACTCAGTCACTTAGGACAGAGCTGAGGAAAAACGTTTCTTCACACAAGAGGTCGTGAATCTTTGAAATTCTCTATGAAATATATTCAAGACAGTGGCCATGGATTTTCAGGAACTAAGGGAATGAAATAATATGGGAGATAAGACAGGGTGGTGATGTAGAAAATCATCCATGATCCTAATTAATAAAGACCGGGTAGAAAGGACAGAAAAATCTACCCCTACTCCTTATGTTCTTGGGATCCTGCACTTCAAGTTTGGGATATACCCAATAAATCACCAAAAGCTGCTAGGGAATTACTTGGCATCAAAATGGCTGCTCACTGGCATCATCCAAGTACAGATGCCAAGGCACCCATTTGGGCAAACAATGGCAGCCATTTTGTAATAAGTGAATCACAATTCCAACAAAGCTCAGGAAATGATCCAAGCAGGGAACTCTTCCCCCAACCTTGCATCAAGCAGCAACGCCTTGGAATCTGGGATATCCTGTTTATAAAATGCTGAAGGTAAATGGGCAACACCGACCAGGTCTTCAGATAAAAAGGAAGGGAACTGCCGGTGGAATGTGACTGGTTTGAAACGGCGATTACCTTGGCGCGGACATTTTCAAATGACGCGGGGCTGACCAATGAAAAGCAGATCAAGAAAACGTCCTGGAGGGAGAAAAAAGGAAAATTAATTATCTCTGTGGCAATGCAGGTTATGGGGTCGTAACGGCAATCAGACTTTTCACTCAGCCCAACTAGAACGTAACTCAAGACTGCCTTACTCAAACAGGTCAGTAAAGGGCGTTGGATGCTTTCTGGAATATCTCAGCTCAATTTCCAAAAGGAAAGGCTGCACCTCTCCTAACAACATGTCTTTTTCCAACCCTCTCCTCCACCCCCCAGGGCACTGGCAGCTCAGTTACTGAGTATGTTTAAAAGTAGAGGTGCAAACAACGTTAAGGAAAAAAGGACATCGGGATAATGTAGAATTAGAAAAAAAAAGTAATTGAAATGAATAAAACCAAAGCACTGTGGATGCTGGAAATCTGAAACAAAAGCAGAGAATGTTGGAGGAACTTAGCAGGTTTAACAGCATCTATGGAGAGAAAGCAGAGTTAACGGGAAGGCAGTGGTCTAGGTGGTATTATCACTGGACTGTTAATCCAGAGATGAAAGCAATGTGGTGCTGGAAAAGCACAGCAGGTCAGGCAGCATCCAAGCAGCAGGAGAGTCGATATTTCAGGCATAAGCTCTTAATCAGGAACGTTAATCCAAAGATCCAGATAATGTTCTGAGGATCTGAGTTCAAATCCCACCATGGCAGATCAAGGAAGTTGAATTCAATTTTTACAAAGAAAACACCAGAATTAAGAGTCTAATGACAATCATACATCCATTGTTGATTGTTGGAAAAGTCCATCTGGTTCACTAATGTTGTCTAGGGAAGGAAATCTGTCCGCCTACCTGGTCTGGCCTACATGTGACTCCAGACCCACAGCATTGTGGTCAACTCTTAACTGCCCTTTGGCAGATTAGGGATGAGCAATAAATACTGGTCTAAATCAACGATGCCCTCATTCTGTGAGCAACTTCTTAAAAAATATTATGTTTCAAAAGGTTCTGAAATGTTGACTCTGCTCTCTCGCCACAGATGCTGCCAGACGTGTTGAGCTTTTCCAGTGATATGAATGATCAGCCTCGATCATGTTGAGTAAGGAGGAGGAGACTAGATGGGCTGAATGGTTGTTATGTTTCTGTCAAAGCCAGTGTCAGACCTGGAACATCACCTGCAGGTGCCTACTGCCCTCCTGATGCCACACACAGACACTCCTCAGTGAATCTTACTAAATTACTGTAACTATGGAGGCCAAATACCCTGGAGCCTGCACCATATTCCCGCACATGCATTTTCCAACAGCAAACCAGGAACATGAACCCGGGCTGCCTTTCACCCCTCGAACCTACTCCATTTGCAGTGTAACATTGCAATGGGCAGCCAGACTGAGCATTTGGAGGAAGTAAACCTTTTATTACCAACCTAATAATCTAACACAAATTTATCATTAGAAAGAAAAGAGGACTGAAGTGAGATTCCTGGATCCTATATATATAAAAAAAAATGATGCTCATAGACCCACGTAACCCAAAGAGGTCTAAAAAGCCGTGAAAGGCAGTAGATAGGATGGATAGTCAGAGGCTTTTTCCCCAGGGTTGATGCTTCAATTATAAAAGGGGGGGTGGGGGGGTGGGGGGGGGGGGGGGGGCAGAAACAGGTTCAAGGGGGAAAGATTTAAGAGGGATGTGCGGGGGAAGTTTTTCAGGCAGAGAATGGTAGGAGCCTGGAACGTACTACCAGAAGAGATGGTGGAAGTAGGCACTTTGGAGACATTGAAGAGGCGTCTGGATGGTTACAGGAATAGGGAGGGAATAGAGGGATAGGGACCGAATAATGGCAGAAGGTTTGTTTTGTAGTTTAGTTAGGGATGATGATCAGCACAGGCTTGGAGGGCTGAAGGGCCTGTTCCTGTGTTGTACTACTCTTTTGTTCTCTTTGAAAGCATGTGTTTAATTTCTTTTAAAATATAAAACACTTGACTTCTGTTCAGACTCAATTGCACCTTATTTAAAAATCTCACTCAAATTGTTACGATATTAAAAACAAAAAAAAAGGTGTTTAATACAGCAAACGCTTTAACTTTTTCATCTCCATGAGCTTACACTTCTGTCCTCTTTTGTGCGATCTGCCTGGACTGCTCGCAAAACAAAATGTTTCACTGTAACTAGGTTCATGTCACAATAATAAATCAAATCAGGTGTCAGAGGGGGAGGCTGCAAAACCAGGGGATACTCTCTCAGAATAAATGCAGGATATTTGGCACTGAGAAGGAATGTCTTCTCTCAAAACGGTCAACCTTTGGAATTCTCTACCACAAAAGGCTGTAGAAGCTCAAGTCATTAAAAATATCTTTAAGACAGTGAACAACGCATGATTTTTTTTTTAAAAAACAGCTAAATGACATCCTGGGTTCTAGTGCAGGAAAATGGCATCAAGGTCAGCCATGATCTAGAACGTCAGAGCAGGTTCAAGGGGCTAAATGGCCTACTTCTGCTTCTGGGTTTGGGGACGTGAGCGAGACCGGACGCAGAAAGGCCCCGCACACAAAAATACGAACAAAACAGCTTCAACTGAATGCTAGGACACGAGGAAGCTCGGGAAGAACAGAGGGATCTTGGTATGCTTATCCACAGATCCCTGAAGGTGGCTGGATAGGTTAACTGGATAGTTAAGGCAGCATACAAGATGGACGCCTTCTTCAGCCGAGGCACAGACTGTAGGAGCAAGAGGTGCTGTACAGGACTTTAGTTTGGCCACGGCTGAAGTGCTGGGTGGGGTGGGGGAGGGGGTTTCTGGCCCCCACACTACAGGTCCTTCCGCTTTAACACACGTCGCGCCAGCGCAAATTGGTTATAACACGATGACGAATGGTGGTCATTGTTTGGATAATGTGAACTTCCTGCTGAATGGGCATAGCTATTCTCTATCAACGATGCTCTACTCAGCGCGAGGTCACAGAGGAACATGACTGGCACGTGGGAAGGATGGGAAACAAAAAAAAATGCAAAATTGCTGGAAAAGCTCAACAGGTCTGGCAGCATCTGTGGAGAGAAACCAGAGTTAAACTCTTTCGGGTCCAGTTCTGAGGAAGGGTCACCAGACCAGAAGCATTAACTCGGATTTCTCTCCACAGGTGCTGCCAGACTTGCTGAGCTTTTCCAGCAATTTCGGGTTTTGTTTCCGATTTCCAGCATCCGCAGTTCTTGAAGATTTTCCACAGGAAGGGTGTGATTGTACTGGAGGGAGCGAAAAGGAGACTCACTGGGACGTTGCCAGAGATGCAGCGTTTCAGGCTTGGATAAGCTCGGAGTGTTTTCTTTGGAGCACAGAAGGCCGAGGGGGGCCTGATCCAGGTGTATAAAAGGTCATGGCCAGGGGGAGTAGAAAGCAGCTGCTCTCCTTAGTCAAAAAGGTGAAGAACACGGGACATAATTTGTTGACAATCTCCAGCGTAACCTCGGTGAGTGATGAAGCAGTCTTGAAAGGCAAAATGGCTGACTTCTGTTTTTCTTAATCTCTTAAGTAAATCCAACAGGGAATTGGAGAGAAACTTCTTTAGCTAGAGAATGGGGAACTTGATACCACATGCAGAAGTTGGAGGACAGACACATTTACATGAAATTAACTAACACAAAAAAAAAGAGAGAAGAAAAAACACAAGATCGAGTTAAGGAGGTTAGATCAAAAAAGCAAGAGTCTCGTGCAGCATGAACAGGTTAGGGCGTTGTTTCAGGCCGAATGGCCTGGTTGTGTTTTATGTACTACTTTAGTAAGATCTACGTACGGTCTGTGGGTAGGAGAGTGGTCGAAGGCGGTCATAATCCTCTTGTCCAGCCGTATCCCATAGCCCCAGGTTCACTGGCTTCCCATCCACCATCACATTGGCGGAATAGTTATCGAATCTGTAAGGAGGAGAGAGCAAACACTGGAGTAGACGGGGATTGTAACGACAGCAAAGTGATTAGACTTGTTATCACGGAGTGGGATGGTTAGCTCGCTTGGCTGGACAGCGGGTTTGCAACTCAGGTGATTCCAATAAGGTGGATCAATTCCTGCATCAGCTGAAGATACCATGAAGGACTGTCCTTCTCACCCTCTCCCCTTCCCAGAGGTTTATTCACCCTCCAGTTAAAGTACCACCCATCACCTCTCTATTGAGAAATCAGCCCTATGGTCTGGTGAGACTACAGCGACTCTAATGGAGGGGTCCAGACTAATGCTCAGGAGAGGAGAGTTCAATCCCAGCTGGGGGACATTAACAAATCTGGAATAAAGCACTAATCTCATTTATTAGCATAAAATTTCTAGCTACCCACCCATCTCACTAATTTTACTTTGCCTAACCCAGACTTTCTATTCCTTTCTCCAGGCATTTGCCTGGCCTTGTGCCAAACGCACCTCGGCTATTTTCCTCAACTACAGCAAATGCTCCATTCTCACCACTCTTTCAGATTAAAAACGTTTCAGCCAAACTCCTGTTGGATTTATGTTTAAAAAAAAAACAGGAGCATCAGTAAGTAATTTCAAGGAAAGAAATCTGTCCTCGTCATTCATGTCCATCAACATCAGGTGGTGGAGAGGTCGACATTGCGGGTGGTGCGGCCTGTGTTCTTCCAGCCTCCTGCCGGTTTACTTTGGATTCCAGCAACTGTAGAGTTTTTTTTGCGGTGTCTCTCCTCACTCAGTCTGGCAGAGAGCTTAACCTAACTTCAGACATACAGCAGTGGGATTCTTAACTGCCCCTCCTGAAAGTGGCATAGCAAGTCAGTCAATGCAAGGGCAACTGGGCACTGACAGTAAACACTGGTGAACACTCTAATCCAGAGAATAAATTTTTTTTAAAAGTGTCTCATGCTATAGAACAGAAGACTGTCTGCACCCAATGCTGGACACTTGTTTTAAAAAAAAGTATCTATCCCAATGTTGCCTGGCATGGAAGGTGCTAGGTATGAAGAAAGGTTGAGCAGGTTAGGCTTATTTTCATTAGAAAAAAAGGAGATTGAGGAGGGACCTGATTGAGGTTTACAAAATCATGAAGGGTATAGACAGGGTGGATAGAGACAAGCTTTTTCCCAGGGTGAAGGATTCAATAACAAGAGGTCACGCTTTCAAGGTGAGAGGTGGAAAGTGTAAGGGGGATACACATGGCAAATACTTCACATAGAGGGTGGTGGTGTCTGGAACGCGTTGCCAGCAGAGGTGGTAGAGACAGGCACGGGAGATTCATTTAAGATGTATCTGGACAGATGCATGAGGAGGTTGGGAGCAGAGGGATACAGATGCTGAGGAATTGACCAACATGGTTTAGACAATACATTTGGATCGGCTCAGGCTTGGAGGGCCGAAGGACCTGTTCCTGGGCTGTAAATTTTCTTTGTTCTTTTTTCTTAATTGCGAAGGATTGTTACAGCAATAGTTGTGACCCCTGATGAACAGATACCCTGGAAAATCGGTGTCTTCACCCCAGTACTGGGCATCCTCGCACCCAGTGGTGACTGTGTCACATGACCTGGAGGTTCAGATACATCGATCCAGCCAAATAAAGCAGCAGAAAGTTTGGACGGCTTACAAGTCAATCGAAAAAAGCAGCAACAGTCAGCAGACTGTAAAATCGCTCAGGGGCAAAGAAAACCCAGTTGCTGAGTGGACAAATTAAATCAAAGAGGAAGTTCTTCAGCAACAGAGACCAACAGTGTCTGTGTCATTGTCAAGAGAAAGAGGAAAGTGGTTTGCTGCACTGGCTGACTGTAGCAGATCAGTATGGTTACAACATTCCAAGCCAATCACTGGTCAAAGACCTCGTGGTCCCATCACTCCATGTAAACATCAGCAGCACCATAAGATATAGGAGCAGAACGAGGCCATTCCGCCCATCAAGCCTGCCTCACTATTTGGTCACGGCTGATACATTCCTCAAGAGGAGAAGGTGAGGACTGGCAGATGTTGGAGGTCAGAGTCGATAAACGTTGCACTGGAAAAGCACAGCAGGTCAGGCAATATCCGAGGAGCAGGAGAGTCAACATTTCGGGCATAAGCTGTCCAGCACCACCTTAGAGTCTGATAGGTTTCTCAACCCCATTCTGTTGCCTTCTCCCTCTAAGCCTTGATACCTTTACTAATCAACAATCATATCGCCCAGCCATAATCTCTAATATATAACTAACAACACATCAGGTTGCCTCCAGAGCCCAGCTGGGTAGATAATTTAAAAATCAATTCAGGACTGGTCGAATGCCATGTACAAAATGATAATGCTGTAGAGACTAGTTTTATCCTGACTTTCTCATCCCAAGAGATTCTCCAGCATAGGGAAGCTTAGCAATGGCAATATACTTAGGGGGGAACAGAGTGTAAAATTACAGCACAGAGCCAGAGATGAACCAACGCAATGAGGGCTAACATCGAGCACAGACACCCGGAAGTCAGGCAGCCTTGTCCTTTGCTGCAAATTCTATCCAGCGCTGATCATTCGGTAAGTGACAGTAACCCCATGAATAACCAAAGGTGGTGTCAATCACCAAAATGGTCACATTTGAAGTAGCAAGATTCAAAGAGGGTACAGGCGAGTTCAGTGGGACTCAGGACCATTTCTGAGCAAATCCCAAAACTCCACAGAGAACAAAACACATTTTTGAGGTACTCACACGGTGGGGATGTATTCTCCAGGAAAGGCATTCGTCGTGTAGCTGATCAGCAGACATGTTTTACCCACGGCTCTGTGACAAAAGAAACAGATACAGATCAATGACCAATGACAAACCCCATGTTTATATCATGCCATGACCACAAGTCTTTACACCGCCGACTACATTCAACAGCACATGACTGCAAAGTACTTTGGGAAAGTACTGGCTGATGACAGGTGCTATATAAACACAAGTTTTTTGAAAATTACGAGAAAAGGTAGAAGCCTGCTAATCTGAACGCAGAGAGTCGGGACTGAAGAGAGAAAGATGGAGATTTGGCCTTTTAAACTGAAAAGATGCACATCACATCCCTATAACCCCAGCCCCCTAATAATGTTAAATGAAAAAAAAGTCTGATTTATTCCAGAGCTAATTGTTTTTAATCCCCGTTCCCATTCTCCATTGCTTCAATTCAAATAATAGTACAAAACTAGCAGATCCCCAAAAAGTAGAGTAATTACAAACTGGTGCAAGTTAGGTTCAAGGCTTCAATAATGAAGAAAGCCCAAGAATGGAGAGATTATCCTCAGAAATCCAAATCATATCCATCAATCAAGGAAAACATACAAATGGACCAAAGCTCAGATCACAAACAGTTAAAGAACAAGCCCCACAAGTTAAAAGGAAGCGAAGGGAGGAGGAGACTCATTGACGTTTTGAAGAACGAGGGGCAAATGTATTGGAACAAACAAAAATGTGTTTTTTGGGGGGTGGGCTGACAGGGTGGAGACAGAAAGGTTGCTTCTCCTTGTGGGAGTGTCTACCCCCAGCCCGCATTATCTCAGAGTAAGGGGTCTCCCATTTCAGACAGACAGAGACTAGGAGGAATGTTTTTCTTCCAATCGGTCAAAATTCTTTATTGGTGAGGACTATCAAAGCTGGTCGTTAAGAATATTCAAGGCCCCCTCCCCAGTACATTTTTAATCAGGAAGGGAATCAAGGGTCATGGGAAAAGGACTGGAAAGTGGAGTGAGGATTCTTTGATTAGCCTTAATCTCTCTGAACGACAGAGCACACACCTGGGCTGAAGGGTTTATGGTCACTTAGCCCCTTCACTAGTTTCCAGTTTATCAACTAAGAACAACAATGGCACAGTGGTTAGCACTGCTGCCTCACAGTGTCAGGGACCCGGGTTCAATTCCACCCTCGGGCAACTGTCTGTGTGGAGTTTGCACATTCTCCCTGTGTCTGTGTGGGTTTCTTCCCAATGCTCCGGTTCCCTCCCACAGTCCATTGGCCGTGGGAAATACAGGGATAGGGTTGGGGGCTGGGTTGCTATTCGGCAGGTCAGTACAGACTCCAATCAGCTAAATGACCTGCTTCCACACAGTAGGGATTCTATAATTAGAAATGTCTCTGTTTGATAGAAATGAAGTAACTTGATTAAGACAGGCTGTTTCAGTCACACATCCAATAAAATCTTCCAAAATTTGAAAAAGCTTAATAGCTCTGAAGAAACAGGAAACATGTGCATGGCTGTAGTATTTCCTCACATCACCCCTGGACAGCCCAGTTTCCATTTAATAAAGGTGGTGTCCTCTTGTGAACTCTGTCTACCGGAGGCAATAAAGGAAAATGTCTCTTCATCTGCCCTGTGCTGAAGATGACTGAAAGCGTATCAGGAGAAGCAACACACACTCCTAACACACTTCACTGTTCTACTTAAACTGAATTGTAATCCTGTAAAAAACAGCCTGAGTTGTTGTCGATCTCTGCGGCAGATTTGCAATCCGCTTAATCACAAAACATGTATTATAGGCCGACACCAACTTTTATGCGTTTAGTGCTATCATTTTGAAACTGCTGACCCATGCAGCATTGCAATTGCTTTCACCTTCTCAGCACAAGAAAGGACTCTCTTTCGAGTCCTCCACTCCATCACTGACAGCTATCTTGCTGCTAAAGCGCTCATGCGTTCGATGACCTGGTTTTCACACCTAAACAGAAACTGCTCATCACACTGATTGTAAAAAATTTGCTCAAGCACCTGATAAGGTGAAAGATATGGGCACACCACAGAAGTGCTGCGTTCCAATTTCCACATTTGGAACACTATATTGAAGAACAGAATCACGCCTGGCCTCTGTTCTCTCGGATTCTTTTGCTTTCCTCACTCCACCCCCACCACCGCGTCACTTTTCCCCTGCCTCTGGACATACATGAAAGCTGTTTGCTATGAGCACTTCCAATGGTCATTTACTCAACTACTCCACTACTCCTCAACCCCCACCCCCCCACCCCACTCCATGGTTGTCCCTCTGCCAATACTATCTTAGCATTTCTAGCTTTTTAAAAAGTCTCTATTTCAGGTTTCTAGCAACCACAGTATTTTGCCCATGTCACCAACTTATTGCCTTCATTCCATTCAGAACCATAGTACAGCTGCAATGCAGAAGGAGACCAGTCATAACTGTACTAGCTCGCTGTAGGAACAGTGTTGAAAAATGCGTTGCTGGAAAAGCGCAGCAGGTCAGGCAGCATCCAAGGAGCAGGAGAATCGATGTTTCGAGCATAAGCCCTTCTTCAGGCTTATGCCCGAAACGTCAATTCTCCTGCTCCTTGGATGCTGCCTGACCTGCTATGCTTTTCCAGTAACACATTTTTCAGCTCTGATCTGCAGTCCCCACTTTCTCCTCCTTGTAGGAACAGCGTACCTAGCTCGGCCTTCCCTGCCTTTTCCCCTTGATGCTTTATACCACACCTTTCAGATTACTATCAGAATTCCTCTGGAACATCTTCTTGACTGAACCTGCCTCCACCACACCTTGAAACAGTGCTCACCAGATTGTAACCTCATGTCACCATTTTGCCAATCGGTGGCCTCTCATTTTCCAGTTCTTCCAGCACTGTAGGAGCAGTTATACCCTGACCCCTCAGAGTCTGAGCATCTCTGTCAACTCTCCCCTCACTTTCCCCAAAACAAAGACAGTCTGAACCTCTCCAACCTGCCCATCCAAAGCTCTGCTTCCCTGGAACCATTCACACAGGAACAACAGGGATAGCAAGACATGGCCTTATCGCCATACGAACAGCCTTCATATTTTTTCTAAGGTGTCACACTCTATCCAATTCTTGGATACAATACTCCATTTGGTATTTTGTCCTAATTTAGCATAACCTCCCAGCTTTTGTATTTGTTGCCTTTTATTAATAATAAAACATCATTGCATAGCACTTTGTTTTTCCAAGCTGTCCTGCCAATTCCAACCTTTGGTCTCGCACCTTCAGCTTGGCACCCTTTACTTTGCATCATCTCTTTCCACCCCCCACTTTGTACCAAAATGACCACCTCGTGCTTCTCCTCCAGTGGGCAGCATGGTGGCTCAGTGGTTAGTACTGCTGCCACACAGCGCCATGGTCCAGAGTTCAATTCCAGCCTCAGGCGACTGTCTGTGTAGAGTTTGCACATTCTCCCAGTTCTGTGCGGGTTTCCTCCAGGTGCTCTGGTTTCCTCTCACAATCCAAAGATGTGCAGGTTAGGTCAATTGGCCATGCTAAAATTGCCCACAGGGATGTGTAGGTTAGGTAGATTAGTCAGGGGCAAATATAGGTTAGGGGAGTGGGTTTGGGTGGGTTACTCTTTGGAGGGTTGGTGTGGACTTGTTGGGCCGAAGGGCCTGTTTCCACACTGTAGGAATTCTAATTCTAATTCTTCCAGAGGATAGAAGCTGCACCCAGCTCAACAGGATCAGCCAACGAGCCAAGGAAGGGAGAAGCTTCAATCCCAAGCCAACCCGGGATTCACCATGACTGTGTTGTGTATAACCGCATGAGGGAGCAATAATAAAACTTTTTTAAAAAAAAAAATCAGATTTCTGTACCCAACTATTATACCCAAAACATGACACAGGAGCAAGCTTTAGTCGAGGATAGACTTTTTTTAAAAATATAGCCATGAGGAAATTAAGAGTTATGAGGAAAAGTAGATTATCAGAGCCCTGATCTCACTCAATGGCAGAGCAATCTCGATGAGCTGAATGATCTATTGCTGCTACAATGTCTTATGGTCTTAGGATCTGATGGCATTATTGATGTACAGTGCCATCTGGTCAGTGACAGCCAAAGCAAAAATCACACCAGAGGACATTAGCTGCCTCAAACCTTACCCAGAAAAGAAAAATGTGATGCCTGAACAACAGGGAGAAGCAGAACCCATGCACGCACAAACACCAAATGACAAGACTTTTGGAATATTGCGTGCGACTCTGGTCTCCCTCTTATCAGAAGGTTGTTGTAAAACTTGAAAAGGTTCAGAAAGGATTCACAAGGATGTTGCCAGGGTTGGTGGGTTTGAGCTATAGGGAGAGAGAATGAATAGGCTGGTGCTGTTTTCCCTGGAGTGTTGGAGGTTTATAAAATCATGAGGGGGCATGAATAGAGTGAATAGCTAAGGTCTTTTCTCTGGGGTGGGAGAATCCAGAACTAGAGGACACAGGTTTAGGGTGAGAGGGGAAAGATTTAAAAGGGATCCAAGCGGCAACTTTATCACACAGCGGGTGGCACTTGCATTGAATGAGCTGCCAGAGGAAGTGGAGGAGGCTGGTACAATTGCAGCATTTAAAAGGCATCTGGATGGGTAGATGAACAGGAAGGGTTTGGAGGGATATGGGCCAAGTGCTGGCAAATGGGACCAGATTAGGTTGGGAGATCTATTCGGCATGGACTGAAGGATCTGTTTCCGTGCTGTACATCTCTATGATGTCATGCAACGGTGGTGATGTATTATAAGTGAGACAACTGGAGTTCCAAGGAAGTCATATTGGACAAGAAAACGTTAACTCTCTTCCTTGCTCGAGAGATGCTGCCAGACTTTCTTTTTCCATTACAGGTACACAATCCTTAAATTCCTTAATGGAATTCGGAATTTTTCAGATTTTGGAATACAAGACATTTTCACAGGGAAATAAAGAAAAGTTACCTAACAGCAGGCGCACACGCGACTAGTATGAGCACGGAGACACAATTGATGCCTGCCAGTGCTGGGCCACACCAGAGTGACACGGGTCGAGTGGGTGGGGAGTTGGGTCACCTGTCCACACGCCAAAAAGACGCTCCACACTCTATGGTAAAAGCTTTGGATTTTAGGTAAAGGATCGTGTACCTAGCATTTTGATTTTACTTACCAGTGGTAGCTGTGTGCGCCTCAGAGAGTGACCCAGAGAATGTGACCTTTGTGATGCCTTTTTCTAAAAAGAAAAAAGGAGCTTAAAAAAAAAGAGAGGTATTTAAGCTTGTTCTGGTGTGTGTTGGCACAGGTTGTTGGGCACTTTGGGCATGGAGGTAACAAAGGAGAATTAAATCTTAGGACCTCATACAGGAGATAACTGCAAATTAAGTCAATACTGAAGACTATTTTTAAGTTTGGCCAATACAAGAGGGATTTAATAGCAATTTTAGCAAGCTCAAAAAAAATTGGTTATCACTAGCCTATGATCACAGGGGACTGCAATAACACAATGCACTGACATATTTGACAGCATCATTCAGTCCAGTACAACTCCACATCATTTACAATGAGTCCACCACCTGATGAGATGTCTTAGATGACTTGAGTGCTCTAAGTAAAATGGCCATAGGGGATCACAAACATGTCAGCTTAATGAGCACCTACGGGGGAATTCACCAACTGATGAATGGTTTTTCCCAGAATGTAGAAAGCTCAGGGGGTTTGACATGAAAATTATGTTTGATAGATGCATTAGGCAATGTAAACAAAGCATATTCTTATTGTCTAACACGCCTAAGTACAGAGCTGGTTGTACAGAGTTGGAAGGAGGCGGCCATTCAGCCCCATGAGCCTGCTCTGCCATTTGATAAGATTAGATTAGTTACAGTGTAGAAACAGGCCCTTCGGCCCAACAAGTCCACTCTGACCCTTCGAAGAGTAACCCACCCAGACCCATTCCCTGACCCTACGTTTACCCCTGACTAATGCACCTAACACTATGGGAAATTTAGCATGGCCAATTCACATGACCTGCACATCTTTGGACTGTGGGAGGAAACCCACGCAGACACAGGGAGAATGTGCAAACTCCACACAGACAGACAGTCATCCAAGGTTGGAATCGAACCCAGGTCCCTGGCGCTGTGAGGTAGCAATGCTAACCGCTAAGCCACTGTGCAAGAACATGGTTTATCCAATTGTAACCTCTATCCACATAGTTATTGAATCACAGAATCCCTACAGTGTGGAAAGAGGCCATTCAGCCCATCGAGTCTACAACAACACTCCAAAAAGAGCAACCCACCTCCGCCGCCCCCCCCCCCCCCCCGCAACCCTATTCTCAATTTTCCCATGGCTAATTCATCTATCCTACACATCCCTGGACACTATGGGGCAATTTAGCGTGGCCAATCCACCCTAACCTGCACATCTTTGGACTGTGGGAGGAAACCCACGCGCGACACCGGGAGAATGCGCAAACTCCACACAGACAGACAGACATTCAAGGCTGGAATTGAACCCAGGTCCCTGGCGCTGTGAGACAGCAGTGCTAACCATTGAGCAAACATACCACCCACTCTTCATAAAAATGCTGAATATTACAAAGACTCACGATCCTCAGGAGGAAGATATGTGGCCTTGTTTGTTTTTAAATGAGCACTGCCTGATTTTTAAACAGTGACCCTCCTGGTTCTAGATTCTCCCAAGACAAGAAACATCTTCACCCTCCTTCTGCCTAGAGCCCTCAGCATCGTGTATGGCTCAATCAAGTTGCCTCTTACTATTTTAAGTTTCAGAGAGTAGAAGCCAAGTTTGACTAACTTTGCCTCAAGGCAATCTTCTTATTAGAGTCTGGTTAAAAGCCAGAAGAACCAGGAGTACTGTAAATCAAACAAAAAATTGTTGGAAAAGCTCAGTAGGTCAGGCAGCAGCTGTGGAGAGAGAAATCAGAGTTAACGTTTCAAGTCCAGTCACCCTTCCTCAGAATGTTAACTCTGATCCACAGATGCTGCCAGACCTTTTCCAGCAATTTCTGTTTTTTTGAAGAGTCTGGTAAACCCGCTCTGAACTGCTTCCAGAACATTTACGCCTTTCCTTAGATAAAGGTACCCGTACTCTGGACAGTACTCCATATGTGGTCCAGATTAGTGTGGTGCTGCGAAAGCAGAGCAGGTTTATGCCCGAAACTTCGATTTTCCTGCTCCTCGGATGCTGCCTGACCTGCTGTGCTTTCCCAGCACCCCTCTAATCTAGACACTGGTTTCCAGCATCTGCAGTACCCACTTCTGCCTCGTCTATATGTGGTCCTACCAATGCTCTGTATAATTGAGGCGTGTGCTTCTAACTTCAATATTCGATTCCTATCTTCATAAAATTATGACATTCTATTGCTGGCTGTGCCTGCCTACTAACCCTCTGAATTATGCACTGGGACATCCAGATCCCTCTACATCTTTAGTATCCTTCATTAAGTATGAGAAATTCACACTACCCTTCATGTAAAACAATAAAAAAGGGACAGGAACACATTTGCTGCCAGGCCTCGATCTGGGCCAGATGCTGCGAAAACTCATTACAGCAAAAGGAGTGGTCCTCTCAACACTGATGCAGCAACTAAAAACCACCACGGTATCCTGTTGTAACAGACTGTAGTAAACATGAACCACTTACATTCAAAAGTCTCCATTCGCTTTAGAGACTTTAGGTTGCCCCACAGAGTAGAGATGAAGGGCAAATGTATTGCAAACAAAACAAAGGCTTAATTTTCAAAAGGTTAGATTAGAGAGTGGTGCTGGAAAAGCATAGCAGGTTAGGCAGCATCCGACGAGCAGAAAAATCGATATTTCAGGCAAAAGCCTTTCATCAGGAATGGAGGCAGGGAACCTCCAGGGTGGAGAGATAAATGGGAGGGGGTGTGGCGCTGGGAAGAAGGTAGCAAAGAGTACAATAGGTGAATGGGGGCGGGGACGGAGGTGAGGTGATAGGTCAGAGAGGAGGGTGGAGTGGATAGGTGGAAAGGAAGATGGACAGGTAGGACAGGTCATGAGGACGGTGCTGAGCTGGAAGGCTGGAGCTGGGGTAAGGTGGGGGGGTGGGGAAATGAGGAAACTGGTGAAGTCCACATCGATGCCCTGGGGTTGAAGGGTCCCGAGGCGGAAGTTGAGGCGTCCTTCCTCCAGGTGCTAGGTGGTGAGGGAGCGGCAGTGGAGGAGGCCCAGGACCTGCATGTCCTCAGCAGAGTGGGAAGGGGGAGTTGAAATGTTGGGCCACGGGGCAGCGGGGTTGATTGGTGTGGGTGTACCAGAGATGTTCCCTGAAGCGCTCTGCTAGGAGGCGCCCAGTCTCCCCAATGTAGAGGAGACCACATCAGGAGCAACGGATACAATAAATGACATTGGTGGATGTGCAAAAGGTAGAGGATGCAAACAGCATAACGACGGACATAACATGACACACAAGGCTCATCCCACAGTTGAACATCATGAGAAATATCAGGATACAGAATACAGCTTCTAGGCTCAGTTCAATCACTTCAGCTCAAGCCACCACTATCTTATTTTTCCCCTCCCTCGCACCAAATATTTGTTGATAATTCTGCTCCCTCCCACCCCCCATTTAGCCCTGTCTCGTTTCTTTACTTGTTCGATCGCCACCTCTTTTTGCCTACAGCCATTGTCCATTTCTCCCAACATTACAGACATCCCTATATTAGGTTATTCCCCCTTGCAATCTCATTGGTCATATTATAACAAATTATCTGACATTTTCATTACAACAGTGTAAACCTGCCTCCAGTGGGTGATTTGACTGGAAGCGTCCATGATTATGAGTTCTGCTGAAATTGGGTGTGAATACTGTGATATTGAAGAATCTAATAGACATTTCATACAATCAACAATTGCAAGTGTTACATTCCTCAGGCACAGGTCTCTGGGCTAATATTAAGCCACAAGAATTCAACACGGCCACGTGATTCCAGTAACAGCGTCATTCTTCAGGTAATCTGAGGCAAGATGGAATATGAGGCAGTCAATCCCTCAGGTCGCATGCTATGACAGAGCAATGATAACATTAGCATGGCTCTTAAAGGCACATTGACACACTGGCCAATATGTGGGTGGCACAGTGGTTAGCACTGCTGCCTCGCAGCGCCAGAGACCTGGGTTCAATTCCCGCCTCAGGCGACTGACTGTGGAGTTTGCACATTCTCCCAATGTCTGCGTGGGTTTCCTCCGGGTGCTCCAGTTTCCTCCCACAGTCCAAAGGTATGCAGATTAGGTGAACTGGCCATGCTAAATTGCCCGTAGTGTTAGGTGCAGGGGTAAATGTAGGGGAATGGGTCTGGGTGGGTGCGCTTCAGTGGGTCGGTGTGGACTTGTTGGGCCGAAGGGCCTGTTTCCACACTGTAAGTAATCTAATCTAATATCACGTAACACAAAAAGTCCATACCACAGGGAAGCACTATAGGACTTCAGTTTGATTTTAACATTGGCACGTGCGTGGTCTCAATCTTGACAGTCAAGGCATTTAAAACTGCCTAAGTGTTGTTTGGTTCAGGCAGAGATTGGGACTCAGTTATTGAAACGGAACTGCATTCATCCACAAAACAGCAATGATGTTACATTGAACATACTGGTACCAGCCTGCTGTTAGTTTCACTGGCTCTGTGCTCATCCCTGTTCAAGGTTTAGATGCTAAAAGCATCTTATGGTCCCCAAGACAACATGAATGGATCCTGGTGCATTTGAAAATAAGGTTTTCATGGGAACTACTGGTTCTGTAACAGTTCACTGGGTTAGTGCACTGGAAATTAAACTCCGTTATTCTGAGTTGCCAGAGAGAGTATTGAATACAGGAGTTGGGAGGTCATGCTGCAGCTGTACAGGACATTGGTTAGGCCACTGTTGGAATATTGCATGCAATTCGGGTCTCCTTCCTATCGGAAAGACGTGAAACTTGAAAGGGTTCAGAAAAGATTTACAAGGATGTTGCCAGGGTTGGAGGGTTTGAACTATAGGGAGAGGCTGAATAGGCTGGGGCTGTTTTCCCTGGAGCGTCAGAGGCTGAGGGGTGACCTTATAGAGGTTTACAAAATTATGAGGGGCACGAAAAGGGTAAATAGACAAAGTCTTTTCCCTGGGGTCGGGGAGTCCAGAACTAGAGGGCATAGGTTTAGGATGAGAGGGGAAAGATATAAAAGCGATGCAAGGGGCAACTTTTTCACACAGAGGGTGGTACAGTTTTGGAATGAACTGCCAGAGGATGTGGTGGAGGCTGGTACAATTGCAACATTTCAGAGACATTTGGATGGATATATGAATAGGAAGGGTTTGGAGGGATATGGGCCGGGTGCTAGCAGGTGGGACTAGATTGGGTTGGGATATCTGGTCGGCATGGACGGGTTGGGCCAAAGGGTCTGTTTTCATGCTGTACATCTCTATGACTCTGTCACTAAATATGATAAGATTTAGTTAAACTACTTAAAATCCTCTGTTCACCCGACTGGCAAACTCCAATCTAAAGAAAACACTCACCTGCTTTCTGTACTTCAGAAAATGTTTGTTTATTATGAATAAATTGCCTTTAACTCACAGTACTTACAAAATACAAACTTGAAAATATCTTCCAAATCTATAACTTAAAACTCCAACCTTTCTTACATTCCTCCCCTCACAAACAGAAAACTGTTGCTCAGGCTGGAGAAAAAAAAACAGGCACCACCTCCACCCCAGACCACAGGACTGAAAGAGTTAATTTGTTCTCCACCACGTCCAACTAAAATGAGTTGAAGGGAAAAGTGGCTAGCGCTGCTGCCTCACAGCGCCAGGGACCCAGGTTCGATTCCAGCCTCAGGTGACTGTCTGTGGGGCGTTTGCACATTTTTCCCACATCTATATGGGTTTCCTCTGGGTGTTCCACTTTCCTCTCAGTCCAAAGACATGCAGTTTGGGTGGATTAGCCATGCTAAGTGGTCTATAGGTGTCCAGGCTAAGTGGGTCAACCATGGGAAATGAACAAGGTAAAAACAATGACTGCAGATGCTGAAAACCAAATACTGGATTAGTGGTGCTGGAGGAGCACAGCAGTTCAGGCAGCATCCAACGAGCAGCGAAATCGACGTTTCGGGCAAAAGCCCTTCATGATCGTTGGATGCTGCCTGAACTGCTGTGCTCTTCCAGCACCACTAATCCAGTACATGGGAAATGAACAGTAATGGGGAGTGGGTCTGTGTGGGATCCTCTTCAGAGAGTTGAGGTGGACTCAAGGGGCTGAATAGGCTGCTTCCACACAGCAGGGATTTAATGATTTGGTGATTCTTTCCTGGTGACACAATGTTATTTGCACCTCAGCTCTTTCATTCACTGGGTAAAAATTCACACTTTTGCTGTGTCTACTCTTCAGCAGGGGAGTTGCAGAAAAAGGGTAATAGGGAACTGTTACCAGACACTATTCGGAAGGGGAAGAGTGACATGAACAGCGGAAAAGGGACACAGACAGCGACACAGACACACATCTTGGGGATCGGGGTTGGTGCAGAGTGAACAAATATAGAGACCAGCAGTGTCATTCTAAAGCTGAGCTAGTCACTAGTTGCAGTTCAACCTCTAATTGAGTTTTGCAATGCAATAATGGAGACAGTTTTATTCAGCTTCTAAAGTATTTCCTTGGCACAACTTAGCAACAGGATTAAAAAGATCAGAAACTAGTTGGGTGTTTAAAGGTATATGGGAATAAAACTGACATTACGGTTTCCAGTTGTAACACTTGCTCAGGCTGGACCTGTCGCTAACCCTGCAAGACACATGCGAGCCAACTTTCATGATTATTTGAGGCATTAAACTCAAAATTAATTGCTATCCTGCTTAAGAGGAAATCTTTCTAGCAGTTATTGGATCAGAATAGTGACAGACCAGAGGGGCAGAGATCAGATCAGAGCATGGAGTGGATACATTATGCACACCCAGGGTGGAGTGATGGTGAACGGATTCAAGTCCTGGAAAACGTTCAGGAGCTGTTTGTTGTTACAGTAAGATATCTGCTGAAACAGGAAGAAAAGTTGGGAAACAGAGAGTCAAGCCCAGACACACCAAGATAACTTTGACTTGGGAGTACAGTCACTTATACCTCCCTTGCATAGAAAGCAATAAATTCTCTAAAGGTCAGGATTATCACAAGAGAATATTCCACTCTGAGTACACTAATGTTCAAGATTTGATTTCCGAGGTTAAATAGCTTAATGGAGAACAGCGTACAGACCTGTACAAGGCCATCCTTGTTGCACAATTGGCTGGATTTCTAAGCAAATAGTAAGAGAACGACAAGAGAGACTTCACCCTTGGTTTGTTGACATTCATTCCCTTTATTCACACCTTTTAAGGCAAATTTGGAACAGTTTGCCCAATGATAATGATTACTTTAGCACTGAACAAAAAAGGTCCACCCAAAAGTTCACTAAGAGCAAAGGTCAGCAAGTCACAAAGTCAGAAACAAGACACAGGTTGCTGGAAAAACTTAGCTGATCTGGCAGCATCTCAGGGTTCAGACTGACGGAGAGTCACCCAGATTTGCTGAGCTTTCCCAACAACTTCAGATTTTGTTTCAGATTTACAGCATCCACAGTTCTTTCATTTTTTTACAACAACGACAACGCAGCTGGGACGTGCATCGGGAGTGGGCAGAGGGGAGGAAGAGCAGGAGAAGTACAACAAATCAAGATTTGGAGATGCCGGTGTCGGACTGGAGTGTACAAAGTTAAAAATCACAACACCAAGTTATAGTCCAACAGGTTTATTTGGAAGCACTAGCTTTCAGAGCACTGTTCCTTCATCAGGTAGCTAGGGAACCAAATGAAGGAGCAGTGCTCCAAAAGCTAGTGCTTCCAAATAAACCTGTCGGACTATAACCTGGTGTTGTGTGATTTTTAACAAATCAAGAGCATAGGTCATGCTCCAGAATTGTGTGGAACTCTGCATAGAGTCCAGGAGGCTGGAAAGTGCCAAAGCAGAAAGCGAAATGTCATTCCTCAAGCTGCTGTTGGGCTTCATTGGAACACTACCAGGACAGAAATGTTAGCACAGCAGCAAGGTGTTTTATTGAAAGTGGCAAGAACTGGAAAATCAGGGTCATTCCCACAGATACAACAGAAGCAGTCACCCTGTTTGCAATTGGTCTCACCAGATGTACAAGGAGGGGATCACACTGAAAGGCAAACAGAACTTGTTCACCTGTTCAATGGAATTAAACTAATTCCATTGACCGTTATAAAATGGACGGTGTTTCTGGGAAGTGTTAAGCCATAACATCTGTCTGTCAAGTACCCTCCCTTTTTTAGTATCAAGTCAGCAGACACTAAGCATTCGCAGTCGTAATCCTGCAATGGCTGGAGGCTACAGCTTCCTTTACTCAGACATTGCTCAAGAATTTGCATTTCCTATTTCTTATTACGAGAAACTTCTCAAACCCATTTTAGGTGTTCCACCAAAAGCTTTCTACAAAGAGAGTCAGAGGGCACTCCACAGTGCAGAAGGCTTTAGGCAATTCTACAAGTATATTCTCAGGAGAATTCCATTTGACTTTATGTGAAGAGGTGATAAAGGGAGCAGAGAAGGTGAAGGGCAGATTGAATGGAAGAGTTTAAATGTTGAGGTGTGTTCATGGGGTTATTAAACTAATTCCATTGATGGGAAAGCCAGTAACCACAGGAAATTGATTCAAGATAATTGGTAAACGAACCAGAGGCAAGACCATTTTAAGCACACTGAGCTGTTATGTTCTAGAAACATTCACCAGTAACTTTCAACACAAGAAGAGGAAACTGCTGATGTGCTTGTTGTGTGCCCATTGTCTTGCTCACTGCCCTGTTCTCCCCCCTGTACTGTCCCAATCACCAATCCAGTCTCTGCTCCCTGTAACACCCACTCAGTGACAGCAAGCAAGAGCGGCAGATGAGCAGCGAGGGCTTTTCTGAGCAGCTCTTTTAGGCAAATCATTTCAGGCAAGGTGACTACATGGGCTGTAGTCATGGTGCCAGAAAACACAACCTTCCAGACAATGTTCAGATTGGATTTTGTTGAGCAAGGTAATCAGGATCCAGGAGCAACCCTGCAAAGATATCAAAGAGCTACACCTCACTGGGTATAAATAACACATCGTGGGTAGAGTTAAAACACCTTGGAAGAAGCTCACTGGCAGATAGAGTGGGGCCCACTCGAAGAAGAGGAGCACATGGATACAGACACGAAGATACGCGTTACCAGGTAATGACTATCCAATTTTAGCATGGCGTATCTAAAGATTACCATATTCAACAGTATTTAGGATAAAATGCGAGCATTAATTGAAGTCTAAGCCAAGTCCCTGACATTGCTTATCCCTTGAACAGAGTTGAACCTAATTTCAACATGTGGCATCAAATCACACATTGTGAAATAACTTAAGCATTTTCAAAGTGGGAACATGTTTGCTACTCACTAGCTCTCTCAGCCAGAGGCAGTAGCCTAGGGACTTTGATGGCCCTGCACCTAGCGTCTACCTTCCCCCACACCCCTGTAAATCTGTCTTTCATTTCCTTTCTGAAAGTTAGCAGCATTTGGTCAAAGATCGGGGCAGGGGCAGGGCAAGTGCAGCCTCTAGGCAATCACCAGCTTGGTAGGAATTTGGGGCACTGACTGGAAAAAAAAATTTTATAGAAAGAAAGAATATGGAAAGAAACAGAATTGAAATTCAGACAGACAGAGTTCCACAAAGTTCAGTGAATCTTTGAAATTCTCAACCTCAGAGGGCTGTGGAAGCTCAGTAGTCAAGTCACTTCAAGACTAAGAAAGTCAGATTTCCATTTACTGATGACACAGAGATAGTGGAGAGAAAGTGTTGAAGCTACACAATTTGCCATGATCGGGAGCAGCAGAACAAGCTCAAGGGGCTGAATGGCCTCTTCTTACTCTAACATTCGATGACATTCACATACATCTGTATAATGCAGTTGTGAAAATGGCTGCTTTCTCAAACAGACACTTGTACAACGAGAGATCAGCAAAGTGTGGACATTTGGTATATATGCAAAAAAACAGTATGTTCAAATTATTTATTGCAAAAACATTCCAATATAATTTATGTGACACTTGGCTGCAAGATCTGTTGGTTTATAGCACTAAGAGTATAAGAATCAGCTCAGTAGGCCATTCAGCCCTTCAATCTGTTCCTGAAATCAATAAGATCATGGCTGATCATCTACTTCAACAACAGTTTCTCCACATTGTGTCCCTGGATGTTTTTAATATATAGAAATCAATCTCTGTCTTGTACACACAGTCAACAACTGAGCTTCCACAACACTTTGAGGCAGGGAATTCCAAAGATTAACCACCGTTGAGTGAAAAAAAAATCCTTTTTAATTCAGTCCTAAATGGCCTGACCCCTTATTCTGGTTCTAGACCCTACCCCAACAACCCATGCCCCAAACTGAAAATCTTTCTGCACCTACCCCCATAAACCCCTTTATAAAAATGCGCATGCATGAATGAGAACAGGGCAGTATGGTAGCTCAGTGGTTAGCAGTGATCCAGGTCCGATTCCACCCTCAGGCCACTGTGTGGAGTTTGTACATTCTCCCTGTGCCTGTGTGGGTTTCCTCTGGGTGCTCCAGTTTCCTCCAAAAGACGTGCAAGCTAGGTGGATCAACCATGGCAAACATGAGGTTACAAGGATGGGTCTGGGTGGGATGTTCTAGAGAGTCAGTGCAGACTCGATAAGCCGAATGGCCTCTTTCTCTAGTGCAATGATTCCATGAGCACCTCACTCCAAACAATAGGAAAGGTCCGGTCTATTTACTTTTTCCGTAAGATGGAGTCTAGTGAACCAAATTTGCACTCCTTCAAATGGCAAGTACATCTTTAATTGGGTAAGGAGATCAAAACTGCATACAATACTCCAAACGTGGTCTCACCTGGACTCTCTATAATTGCTGTAGGATATCTTCACTCCTTTACTCAAATCTTCTTGTAATTAAAGCCAACATGCCATTCACCCTCCCAGCTGCAGTTATACCTTCATGTCAACTTGCAGCAAATTTTCAACAAAAGATACCAAAAAAGACTGTTTTCTCAGTTTCTCCAACCAAATAAAGAATGGCTAATAGCAGACTTCACCACATTGTACTCCATCTGCCAAAATTTTACCCACCTGCTTAGTCTCTGAATCCCCTTTAAGCATTCTGGCATCCTCATCCCAAAGTCCACCTAGTTTTTCTGGTCATCTGCAAACTTGGAAATATTGCACTTAATCCCCACATCCAAATCATCGATATAGTTTGTGAAAGACTGGGGGCCAAAGCACTGATTTTTGTGATATCTAATGTGAAGTCATTTCCCCCCCCCCAACATCTCCTGCAATTTTTGGGGGCAGAGGGGCAGGTTTGCTCCAGGACCATCACACCAGAGTTGGTTGGGGGAAGAACAACGTACAGCTCTTTCAGTAACACCAGCACAAACAAGGACCAAAACAGTGCCCTTCCGTGTTTCCAAGGCTGGAACCGAACCCAGGTCCCTGGAGCAGGAAGAAAATTTTGATGCGTTGGGTGGTTGGGGGCAGGACCTAGAACCACAGAACAGGAGCAGGGTCAGACAATTTAGGACCAAGTAACTTTTTCACTCAGAAGGTGGCTAATTTTTGGAAATTCCCTGCCCCACACAGTGTTACGGAAGTTCAGTTGTTGATTCTGTTCAAGACAGTTTTTAAGAGCTGTCAGTTAGTTTGCACAACCCCACCTCATCTTCAGCAAAGCCTGGGCGATCCAAGATGGCGTGATGAACTTTCCACACATCTCCCCTAAACATTTCCCCCCTCACTTTGAACTCATGATCCCTAGTAATTGAGTCCTCCACTCTGGGGGGGAAAAAAGCTTCTTACTATCCACGCTGTCTCCACCTCATGATTTTGTACGCCTCAATCAGGTCCCCCCTCAACCACCGCCATTCCAATAAAAATAATCCTCGTCGACTCAACCTCTCCTCATAGCTGGCACCCTCCATACCAGGCAACATCCTGGTCAACCTCCTCTGCAGCACTGAAAAACATCCACATCTTTTTAATAATATGGCGACCAGAACTGTACGCAGTATTCCAAATGCGGCTGAACCAAAGTCTTATAAAACTGTAATACTTCCTGCCAACTCTTGCACTCAATACCCCGTCTGATGAAGGAAAGCATGCCATCTGCCTTCTTGACTACTCTACTTACCGGCGTTGCCATCTTCAGGGCACAATGGACCTGAACACCCAGACCTCTCTGTACTTCAATTTTCCCCAGGAGTTTTCTAATTACCTCATAGTTCGCTTTTGAATCGGATTTTCCAAAATACATCACCTTGCATTTGTATGGATTGAACACCATCTGCCATTTCTCTGCCCAACTCTCCAATCTATCTATATTCTGTTGTATTCTCTGACAGTCTCCTTCACTATCTGCTACTCCACCAATCTTAGTGCCATCTGCAAACTTGCTAATGAGGCAACCTACCCCTTCCTCCAACTCATTTATGTATATCACAAACAACAGTGGACCCAGCATGGATCCCTGTGGAACACCACTGGTCATAGGTCACCATTTTGAGAAGCTCCCTTCCACTTCTACTGTCTCCTGTCGCCCAACTGTATCCATCTAGCTAGAACATTCTAGACCCCATGCAACTTCACCTTCATCAGCCTACCATGGGGAAGCTTATCAAACATCTTACTAAAGTCCAAGTTTATGATATCTACATTTGTTCCCTTAATCAACTTTGTCACCTCTTCAAAGAATTCTATTAGGTTTATAAGACATGACCTTCCCTGTACAAAACCATGCTGCCTATCACCGATAAGCCCATTTTCTTCCAAATGGGTATATATCCTATCCTTCAGTATCTTCCTCTCCCACTGAGGTCAGGCTCACAGGTCTGTAATTACCTGGCTTAGCCCTGCTACCCTTCTTAAACAAAGGGACAATGTTAACAATTCTCCAGTCCCCTGGGACCTTCCTACATGGCTGTAGGAAGGGCGACATTATACATTTTTCACTGTACTCCTGTACTTGTGTACATGTGACAATAAAATTTTCCTTGAGCCTTGTAAAATTTGTCCTTTTTTTTTAAATACAAAGTGTGCGCAAAACCTCAAATAGGTTACAATGAACTCTCAGGTAGAACCACCTTCGAGGTCAATTAACCATACATCTCTAAATCACACGGGGAGTTTTTACGTACACAACTGTACCATTCTGAACAGCAAGTGTAAGTGGCGTGTAAACTTGACAACTATCCCCACTCTTGAAGGCCTCATCTCACACTGGAATGTTATCACAGGCAAGGGACCAAAGATGTCTTGGCAGTTTTCCAAGCCTTATCTGAACTAACCAAACATCATTCTTTGAGCCCACACTTGGTCTCTCCCACTAGAAGAGATTTGCAAAAACAAAATCAAGGGGGCAAAAAAAAAAGCTAAGTAGCTTAGCAACTGTTATTATACATATTTAAAATAATAAACATGCAAATCTTGAAGATGTTATTTTGAAAAATGCTCTCCATAGAGCAGAATTAAAAACAATGCAACACAGCAGTCAATGCATCCATTAGGCTGTGTATAAGCAAACAATTTTTGTAAAATTCTGACTTCAACACTCAAGAAAGCAAAATGAAAGAGTCATAAAGTGATTATCTGTTCTCTGGAGACTCTGAAGAGAACAAACAAGTCTCTGTATCATCAAAACCACATCCTGTCAGCAGGAAATCTGTGCTTCAAGAGTAGAATAAAGGTTTGGAACTGCAAAGCACAGCTGAAGGTCAGAGAACCACTGGAATGAGCTTTTATGCACCTTTTCTGATCAGAAATCCCTGTCCGGCTTTAAAACGAGCAATCGTCTGAACTTGTATGCACCTCCAATGGAAAGGCCATCTCAAAAGAGAGACACACCTCTCTTTGTTTGCACTGAGACATGGGTAACCAAGGGCACTTCTTTGATGCCCCAACAGATGTGGAGCAGAGGCCTTTAGGCCAGCCGAGATGACAATGGCATGCTCCTTCCCTTGATGGTCTTCAGTGACTCACTTAGCTGCATGGCATTCAACACACATTTACAAACATTCCCAACAGGCGCACACCATTTGAGGTGACGGGAGATCAGAAGGGCTGTTGTGGTGCTGAGGCAGAATCCCTGCTTCTGATTCAGGAGGTCTGGGTTCACGTCACACCTGGTCCAAAGGCGCATCATAACATTCCTGAACAGGCTGATTTCAAAATATCTAGAAGCCAAATGCTCTAGTTGCACAACAGCAGTGTCCTGACCCCTGAACCAGGGAGGCCTGGGTTCAATAGCAAAAGTCTTTTTTCTACGGTGGGGGGGGGGGGGAATTCAAAACTAGGGGGCGTATTTAAGGTGACAGGAGAGATATTTTAAAAAAAGGACACAAAGTGGCAATTTCTTTCTTGTTAAACACAATGGAATAAACCAAGGAAGTGGTGGATACAGGTACAGTTACAACATTGAAAAGACATTTGGCTAAGTACATGAATGAAAGAGGTTTGGAGGGATATGGATCAAGTGCAGACGGTGGCACTAGTTTAGTTTGGGAACTTGGTCACTGGACTAGCTGGATTAAAGGCTGGGTTTCCGCATTGCAGGACTATGTTCTACCTGATCCAGGGGTGTGTAATAACATCTGAGCAGGAGGATTAAAAATAGATGGTGGGGAGAAACATTTCCCTTTAGTACGGGGGGGGGGGGGGGGGTCAATAATCAGGGTGTATGGTTTCAAGGCAAGGGCCAGGAGGTTGAGAGGGGATTTGAGGAAAAGTATTTTCACTCAGAGGGTGGGTGGGCATCTGGAAGAGTGGTAGAGTTATCCTCAAAACATTCTGAGATGAGCACTCAAAATGCCAAAGCATACAAGGCTACAGGCCAAGTGCTGGAAAATGGAATTAATAGATGCTTGGTAACCAACATGGACACAATGGGCTGAAGGTCCCCTTTCCATGCTCAGAACAAAACTCTATTACCAGATTGAAGTTAGATCTCAATTTGCTTTACAGGAAACCGAACACGTGATTTTGGGCTGTGCCCCGTACCAAAGCCTCTAAGTTCAAGTACAAAAAAAAAACCTTCAAAAAGGCAACTTAGCAAATTCCCAAACTTAAAAATAAAAGTAGGATGGGTTTGGGAAGGGGGATTGCAAATTGCTGAAGCTCAACTCCAAAATCAATTTGCTTTCCAGAGGGATTGAATCTATAGACAATGTGGTACACATTCCACAATTTCAGATCCACTGGGTTCAGATGATAAACACACCAACCAACAGGATTCCGAGTCATACGTGGGCAACATCACCCATTTGTAGCTGCATGGAACAGTTTTGCCAATGGCCTCATTAAAGAAGGAACAAAAATAAAAGAGGAGGGCTGGAAGATTTTAAGAAAGGATTTCAATTCTTGACACTACCCGATGTTGTGTAAAAGGATTGGACATAAATTGACTAAAGTCCCACCCACAGGGCAATCAGGCTGTGATGTAATGGGTATGAGATATATACATACACACACACACACACACATCAATATAGTTTACTTTAAGAGTCTGGATTTTCAACTAGTGGCATGTGGGTTTTGGTTGCACATGAGGTGGTTCAACAGTTAAGTTGTCAGAATTCCTGGAGCCATGCTATTAAAGTAGTATGCAGACAGCAGATCAGAAAACATGATCCATCAAGCCAGATTCGAGTCGGTCAGCTGGGACCATTAGAAGGCATTCTCCACTTCCAGCTGAGGAAACTGTAAAATACAGTCCAGCCATTTTTTTCTTGTGTGTTCAGGACAACACACAAGAAAGTTGAAAACAAAACAGTAATTTTGTGGTACAGTCTCACACTTTATCTAGAAGAGTAAACAAGAGCAAGGAGAGATGAGAAAGCATCCCCTCTGCTAAAGAAAAATACAGCTATTCAGTTTTTTTTAAAAGAAATTCTGAGGGGGAGGAGAGCTCATTTGTGACTATTTAGAAAGCGGAACACCAAAACTGCTTGACTGCTCAGTGCTCTCCACAGACATTACCACAAACTTATTTTGTCTAAACCCCTTCAACATATTCTCTATTCCTTTCCCCTTCTGTATTTATGCAGCATCCCCTTAAGACACTTTGCCTCAAGTAAAAGATAAAGTTCCCAGAGTCCCACTGGGTAGCTTTCTCATGAGAGAGAGAGAGAGAGAGAGAGAGAGATGACTGGTGAGGAGACCACCCCAGAGATGAAGAGAGAGGGTGGAGAAGTGTGTGTGTGTGTGTGTGTGTGTGTGTGTGTGTGTGTGTGTGTGTGTGTGGGGGGGGGGGGGGGGGAATAAGAGAGCTGCTTAGTAAACTCAGCCAAGTGCACGAGTTGAACCCTCCCCCACTATTCGTCTCCCTCTGCTTTAAGTACACCAAAACAACAGCACTCTCGACTCTTTGGATGCACAAACATCTTCATCCAAAAGATGATTTACAGGAAACTACATCAAGACCATCTGAGCACGAATAGGGTTATCACAGTGATAGGAAGTGATTAGCCTCTAACAACCACAACAGGGTAGCCATTAATAACCGGTGGAGGTTAAACGTTTGATCAATGCATCTGAAGGTTTCTTTATTATCAATTGAGAGGAAACGTCTATCACTCAAACAAGAGTAAAACGTATTCGGGTGACTCCAACAATGAGGGATAACTTGCCCAAGTAGCAGTAAACATTTTGAAATATAATGTGGAGAGGGAGGCTGATTACTCTGGTATCTTCGAAATGTCAGCTCTCATGTGGAGCTTCTGTTATCCCCCAAATCAAAATGCCAGAACGTGTGGGCGAAACAATTTTGAAAAACCTATTGTAGCCTAGAAGTAGTGGAGGATGTGTGTGTCTGTCTGGGTCGGTCTGTCTGGGTCGGTCTGTCTGGGTCGGTCTGTCTGGGTCGGTCTGTCTGGGTCGGTCTGTCTGGGTCGGTCTGTCTGGGTCGGTCTGTCTGGGTCGGTCTGTCTGGGTCGGTCTGTCTGGGTCGGTCTGTCTGGGTCGGTCTGTCTGGGTCGGTCTGTCTGGGTCGGTCTGTCTGGGTCGGTCTGTCTGGGTCGGTCTGTCTGGGTCGGTCTGTCTGGGTCGGTCTGTCTGGGTCGGTCTGTCTGGGTCGGTCTGTCTGGGTCGGTCTGTCTGGGTCGGTCTGTCTGGGTCGGTCTGTCTGGGTCGGTCTGTCTGGGTCGGTCTGTCTGGGTCGGTCTGTCTGGGTCGGTCTGTCTGGGTCGGTCTGTCTGGGTCGGTCTGTCTGGGTCGGTCTGTCTGGGTCGGTCTGTCTGGGTCGGTCTGTCTGGGTCGGTCTGTCTGGGTCGGTCTGTCTGGGTCGGTCTGTCTGGGTCGGTCTGTCTGGGTCGGTCTGTCTGGGTCGGTCTGTCTGGGTCGGTCTGTCTGGGTCGGTCTGTCTGGGTCGGTCTGTCTGGGTCGGTCTGTCTGGGTCGGTCTGTCTGGGTCGGTCTGTCTGGGTCGGTCTGTCTGGGTCGGTCTGTCTGGGTCGGTCTGTCTGGGTCGGTCTGTCTGGGTCGGTCTGTCTGGGTCGGTCTGTCTGGGTCGGTCTGTCTGGGTCGGTCTGTCTGGGTCGGTCTGTCTGGGTCGGTCTGTCTGGGTCGGTCTGTCTGGGTCGGTCTGTCTGGGTCGGTCTGTCTGGGTCGGTCTGTCTGGGTCGGTCTGTCTGGGTCGGTCTGTCTGGGTCGGTCTGTCTGGGTCGGTCTGTCTGGGTCGGTCTGTCTGGGTCGGTCTGTCTGGGTCGGTCTGTCTGGGTCGGTCTGTCTGGGTCGGTCTGTCTGGGTCGGTCTGTCTGGGTCGGTCTGTCTGGGTCGGTCTGTCTGGGTCGGTCTGTCTGGGTCGGTCTGTCTGGGTCGGTCTGTCTGGGTCGGTCTGTCTGGGTCGGTCTGTCTGGGTCGGTCTGTCTGGGTCGGTCTGTCTGGGTCGGTCTGTCTGGGTCGGTCTGTCTGGGTCGGTCTGTCTGGGTCGGTCTGTCTGGGTCGGTCTGTCTGGGTCGGTCTGTCTGGGTCGGTCTGTCTGGGTCGGTCTGTCTGGGTCGGTCTGTCTGGGTCGGTCTGTCTGGGTCGGTCTGTCTGGGTCGGTCTGTCTGGGTCGGTCTGTCTGGGTCGGTCTGTCTGGGTCGGTCTGTCTGGGTCGGTCTGTCTGGGTCGGTCTGTCTGGGTCGGTCTGTCTGGGTCGGTCTGTCTGGGTCGGTCTGTCTGGGTCGGTCTGTCTGGGTCGGTCTGTCTGGGTCGGTCTGTCTGGGTCGGCCTGTCTGGGTCGGCCTGTCTGGGTCGGCCTGTCTGGGTCGGCCTGTCTGGGTCGGCCTGTCTGGGTCGGCCTGTCTGGGTCGGCCTGTCTGGGTCGGCCTGTCTGGGTCGGCCTGTCTGGGTCGGCCTGTCTGGGTCGGCCTGTCTGGGTCGGCCTGTCTGGGTCGGCCTGTCTGGGTCGGCCTGTCTGGGTCGGCCTGTCTGGGTCGGCCTGTCTGGGTCGGCCTGTCTGGGTCGGCCTGTCTGGGTCGGCCTGTCTGGGTCGGCCTGTCTGGGTCGGCCTGTCTGGGTCGGCCTGTCTGGGTCGGCCTGTCTGGGTCGGCCTGTCTGGGTCGGCCTGTCTGGGTCGGCCTGTCTGGGTCGGCCTGTCTGGGTCGGCCTGTCTGGGTCGGCCTGTCTGGGTCGGCCTGTCTGGGTCGGCCTGTCTGGGTCGGCCTGTCTGGGTCGGCCTGTCTGGGTCGGCCTGTCTGGGTCGGCCTGTCTGGGTCGGCCTGTCTGGGTCGGCCTGTCTGGGTCGGCCTGTCTGGGTCTGTCTACAAACATTTTCCTTTTACAAGGATATTTAGAAAGAGTGAACAGTCATGTTTTCCTTCCCTCCTGGAGCATTCTATTGTGTAACACAGAATGGGTGAACTGATAATATCCTTTATTGGGGCAAGCGGCCAGAATGGAGATCACCGAACACGTTGAAAGACTTCATGGGAACATACAGAAACAAAATGGTGTTGGAGGAAGCACTCAAACCTCTCAATGTCCCAGGATCAAGGTACCAAAAGTAGCAAGAATGTCACTGAATCCCCAGAGGCACAGACTACAGCTCTAGTGACATGGCTTCAAATCCTGTTGTTTATTGACTATTGTTATGGGCAATAACACCAATCCATGAACAATTTTTTAAAAAAATTATTCTATAACCTCGTATCCAACAAAGACCTAGCAAATTTCACATTCACCCAGCAATAGGGTCATTCTGCACATCAATTTGTTCGGCTCAATGGTCATTCTTGGTGAAATATTCTTCTTTGCTTCCCTGTTTGTCCAATCCCCTTCCAGATACATCGACTTATTTTCAAAGTCAGTCCATTTATTACTAGCAACACTAATATTATTTAAGATGGCGCAGACTGAAAGACTAATGTCTCAGGTGTTGGACCAAATGGTGCCCAAAGCGGTTCTCTCTTTACACTTAACAAATAAGAACCTTATCCTTTGATAGCGCCTTGGGAAATACCATCAAGAATCCCGCACATTAAAGATCCACTTTACAATTCCACCACTAAGAACATCCATTAGGATATCTTGCAAACGTAGCTGTGCAGGAGGAGGAAAAGATGGTGATCATTCAATCCATCAAACATCTTCCGCCATTCAATTTAGACATAGCTGCTTTGTGTCTCAACTTCAACTGAGTCACAGGCCCAAAGCACAGAAAAACACCCTTTGGCCCATCACGTCCATGCTAGTCATCAACAACCATCTCTGCTCAATCTCATTGTTCTAACCCTATTTTTCATGATTTGGCCCATAGCCTCGTATGCCTTGACATCTGGCTGCTCTACTTTAGGCTTACGGTTACAGAACTGAATCAGAGTTCTGAACTTTTTTTTAATTCATTCACATCATGTGGGCATTGCTGAGTAGGCCAGCATTTATTGCCCATCTTTAATTGACCAGAGGGCAGCTAAGACTCAACCACATTGCTGCAGGTCTGGTGACACATGTAGGCCGGACTGGGTAAGGACAGCAGATTCCCATCTCTACAAAGGGCTTAGTGAATCACATGGGTTTTTACGACAATGGACACTGGTTACAAGGTCATCATTAGGCTAGTTTTAACTCCAGATCTTTTAAAAAAAAATAAACTTAATTCGAATTTCACCATCTGCCGTGATGGGACTTTAACTCTTTTCCCCTATAGCATTAGCATGGGTCTGTGAATTACTAGTCCAGTAACATGACAACCAGCTCAACTGAACTCCAGCCTTAAACAGCTTTGTCTGGGGTGGAGAGAGTTCCAGATTTCCACTATTAGTCTTGAAGAAAGTGCTCATTTGCATCACTCTGAATAGTCTGCTTCAAACTTTAAGAATTGCCTCAGTTTTAGCAATTGCTTTCTTCGGTCTCCACAAACAACACCTTTAAAAATCACCTGAAACACCTCATTTTGATCACCCCTTACCATAACATTCAAGATTCCAAAAGGATGAAAAAAAATGGAATGCATCCAAAACCTAGGATCAGTTGTGAAAGACAGGCCTCGTTTCTATAAAATTAAGGACAGCCACCCAAAACCAGCTGGAGACACATGGAGATCAAACCCAGGAATCAAATTAGGGACACTCCTCTTCTGCTCAACCCAAAGTTCATAGGTCAGAAAAACAAAACGTTAAAGGCCTTACACATCAGGATCTCTCTTAGGGTTCAGCTATTGCCCTCCAAACCACTTAGACCTCCCGCTAAAATCACAAAGATCTGAATAACAACTGAACAGAGGATAGGAGGCTAAGGGGGTGACCTTGAGGTTTATAAAACCTGAGGGGTATAGATAAGGTGAATAGCAAAGGTCTTTTCCCCAAAACAGGGGAGTTCAAAACTAGGGGGCATATTTTTTAAGGTGAGGGGAGAAAGAAGTTTTTTAAAAATGGAGCAGATTGGCAATTTTTTTTAAGAAGTGTGGTTCTTGTGTGGAATGAACTTCCAGAGGAAGTAGTGGATGTGGGTACAATTACAATTTTTAAAAATCATGTGGATAAGCAGGTGGGACGAGTTTAGTTGGGAACATGGTCGACGTGGACTGGTTGGACCAAAGGAATTGATTCCATGCTGTGTGACTCCATGACCCTACATTTAGAGGCAGAACATCACCAGTTTTAGGGCAGATGTTCAAAGGGCACAGCAGTATCAGAGGGACTAAGTAACTGCGCCAATTTAATTGCCCATCTCCCTCTGGCTTCTGCATGGGCAGGGGGTAACAGGCAGGTTCGATGCCCTTATTGCTCTCCGAAATGAAGAAGCTTCTGCTCAAGACTTGAACACCAACAGCTGAGATCCTCCAATCACAGCAGCCAACCGCAGACAGGGCTGCATTTACGATCAGTTTCTCATTCTCGCCCAGAATGTTCCCTTCTAACCTTGATGATGTGAAGATCCACTAGTGACACTGCATTCAATCCACTGTCATTGCCCCAGATATCCCAGTTCTGTGAACACTCCCTAAGTTCCCTTAGGAAAAGGGGCACCATTGCATGTTCGCCATTGTCTGAAACCCAGAATGACAAGCACAATAAGGAAGAGGCAATAAATGTCAGCCTAGCCAACGACACTCCCATCCCAAAAATGTTTTTATATAATAAAAAAAATTAGGAATTTTTACATGATCAATGAATTTGACACCAGCAGCCTGTTGGTTTGGCAGCCAATCCACCATCTCAAACAATCATTCCCTCTGCCATGCAAACCAGGAGCAGGAGGCAGCCATTCAGCCTCTCCAGACTGCTCTGTAATTCAATACAGTGGCTGATCACACTGTGGCCTGAACCCCACATTTCTCCCTTGTTGATAGTCTGACTCTGCCAGGTTTGTAGCAGGGTCTTTTCACTCGCAAGGTGAATGCAGTAACCAGTGCACCACAGAAACACTGCTCAAACGGCACTCAATGGGTGTCTACTACAAAGATGATACAACTCCTCAGGCCTGCTTCAACAGAATCCAGCAAATCCAAAACCTTCATCTCCTAGAAGGACAATGGCAGCAGATCGATGGGGACTGCTTGCATGTTCCCCTTTCAAGCCCAACATCCTGATGTGGATCTATAATCGCTGCTCTTCACTGAGTTGAAGTCTTGGAATGTCCTCCCTATGGGTGTACTTAGAGCACATGTAAAACAGTAATTCATCACCACTTTCTCAATGGCCTCATCAATCTCTCAAATACAAAGTGGACTGAAATTCCACTTCAATTATACAGAGCCTCAACTATGCCAATTATTTGCTCTCATGGTATGGATAATGCTGTCAAGGCCACATGCATAGTCAGTGGGATGCTCCAAATAAAGACTGTTGAGCAGAATGCCAGACTTCAGCACTTGCCCAGAAGGTCATACCTCTAAACTGAGGAGTGCAAGTGTTATGGAGTCACACAGGTCGGAAATAGACCCTTCGGGTCCAACCAGTCCATGTCAACCTGATATCCTAACCTAATCTAGTCCCATTTGCCAGCATGTGTCTTATATCCCTCTAAACCCTTCCTATTCATGTACCCATCCAGATGCCTTTTAAATGTTGTAATTATACCAACCTCCACCACTCCCTCTGGTAGCTCATTCCATACACGCAGTACACTGAAAAAGTTGCCTTTAGGATCCTTTTTATATCTTTCCTCTCTCATCTTAAACCTTTGCCCTCCGCTACCCAGGGGGAAAAAAATAGTTTGGCTGTTTAGTCTATCTATGCCCCTCATGATTTTATAAACCCCTATGAAATGGGTTTGGTTATAAATGTTATGTCCTGCTTATTTCCTGTCAGCGAGGAGTTTGTGGACAATCCAAGGGCCAGTGGACATTGGCGTTACTCAACTACCACTTGTTGCTACATGCGAAGCAGCTGACAGGATGTGGGCTGGAACCCGAGCAAGCAGTCTCATTGCACAAAAGAACAAAACAATTGCAAAAAAAAAAGGGAACAATGTCTTTCAGACAACACAACTCCTACAGCACTCATCGGGGACCAAGAGCGTGCTGGGTCCCACACCTGTTGGAAAGTTTTGAAACGTCACACTGCAAGAAAATTCATGCCCTTGTGTAAGAACCAGAAACTGCACACTTTCAAAAAAGATGGTGAGCAAATTCTAAACAAGTGGCTCGGCAAAAGGCATTCAAGTCACCCTCAACAGCAATATACCACTGGTCCCAGGCTTGCTGCAGAACCCAAGGCCTTCCTCCAAGAGTCACACAGCATGCAAATAAACCCTTCGGCCCAACTCGTCCATGCCAACCAGGTTTCCCAAACTAAACTTTCCCCATTGGTCAGTGTTTGGCCCCATCTCTCACTAAACCTTTCCTACTCACATACCTGTCCAAATGTCTTTTAAAATATTGTATCTTTTCCTCTGGCAGTTTACTCCACATTCAAACCTCCTTCTGTAAAAAAGTTGGTGCTAACATCCGGAAGCAACTTAGAACAATCTTTTCCTCAGCTACAAACTGATGCAATGCACTTCCTGACTTCCCCCAAGGTTGCAGGGAGGCGGTGGGGGGTGTGGGGGTGGATGGAATTCGGTCCTCATTCAGTACAATCACGGCCACTCAGTCTGTGGCCTGTAATGACCTTACCCCTTCCCGACAGTCCATGGCTCTCTTGTCTATTGCTAAATCTCTCTACCTCAGCCTTCAATAAATCCAATAACCCAGCCTCTACTGCTCTCTCATAACAACCTAAATAACACTCAAGAAATCCTCAACCAAGTCTTGAAAAGGGAGGCTCTTCATTTTTCGGCCATTCTCCCTCGTTGCAGACATCTCCCACGAAAAGGGAACATCCTCTCAGCATCCAGTCCCACTGTTCCCAAACAGACCTGGCTTAAGTGAAGCAACAATGCAACACAAACAGTCCAGTACCACACCCCAGTGACCAGCATTCATATGTGAATGCTGATAGAAAATACATTGCAACCAAAGAGGAGCTATGGACTTCTCACGGCTTCATTGTAAAGAGATCCACAAAGTACACCTTCCTTTATCACACACTCAAAAATCCTCAATTGCAAACAGGAGCAAAGCAGACCAACTCCTTTCAGTGGAGTCAAAATCATGGGTGCAAAACAGAGAGGAGCTTTCCCAGGTGCCTGGTCAACATTAGGTCTCAACCAACCTCAGGGGAAACCAAGCAGATTATCTGGTCAATATCAGAGTGCTCTTTGCGAGCTTGCTGTACACAACTGTATTTGCCACAATGAAACAGCGGCTACACTTTAAACAAACACTTAATGGCTATAAAGCATTTTGGAATGTTCAAAGATCACAAAAAGCACTAATATAAATACAAGGTCCAAGAGTGTGGTGTCGGAAAAGCACAGCCAGTCAGGCAGCATCCGAGGAGCAGGAGAGTCAATGTTTCGAGCATAAGCTCTTCATCTTGAGATGTCGACTCTCCTGCTCCTCGGATGCCACTTGACCGGCCGCGCTTTTCCGACACTACTTTTTGACTCTGATCTTCAGCATCTGCCGTCCTCACTTTCTCCTAATACAAATACAAGTCTTGGACACTCTTGATGCAGTGGTAGTGTGCATACCTCAATGCCAGGAGGCCTGAATTGACGTTCCACCTGCTCCAGATCCATAACATCCCTGAACTGCATGTTAAAGGCACCTATAAATGCAAGTCCTCCCTTGATCGGAGAGTGTACAAATTCAAGGTTATTCCCAGTTGGTCAGATAGCGTGTTTGTATCTCAAACCAAACCTAACTTAAGGTTTTAGCACACATTATCAGGAGAATCAATAACATTTTTAGAAAAGCAAAAAGGACAAATGTTTGAAGAGACAAGGTAGGGGAGCAAGGTGCTGAAAAACAAGGTTTATTACACTTTCAGAGAATCACCACAGCTACAACAAACCAGCTGACATTCTTATCAGATATATTATGATACATGCCTGGGGCAGGTGAGATCGAACCTGAACCTCTGGCCCAGAGGGTAGGGACACTACCACTATACGACCCTCATTGACTCTCTTCTAGGAGGACTCTAATAAGAGACCTATAGTATTCCGAAGGTGTTTGCTGGCTGGGTGGATAAAGAATAATTCTGCTAGCTAAGGAGATCAAGATGACAGGTCAGCAATACCAAGATGGCTGTCACGTGTGTGGGGTGCTGGAAAAACACAGGTTAGGCAACATCCGAAGAGCAGGAGAATTGATATTTCAGGCATGAGCCCTTTAAGCAGGAATCCCTGATGGAGGGTTTATGCCTGAAACATCGATTCTCCTGCTCCTCGGATGCTGCCTGACTCGCTGTGCTTTTCTAACACCACACTCTTGACTCTGATCTTCAGCATCTGCAGTCCTCACTTTCTCCTAACAGCAAGATAGCTGCCAAGCAACCAGGAAGTGAAGTCAGGAGAATCTTCTTTAGCCATGGAGTGGTGAGAATGTGGAACCAGATGAGGCAGCCGATAAGAAAAGCAAACAAGGGTTGAAGAGGAAAGTCAATCACGGTGGCTGTGGTTTGCACTGTTGCCTCACAGCACCAGGGACCCGGGTTCGATTCCAACCTCGGGTGACTGTGTGTGTGGAGCTTGCACATTCTCCCAGTGTCTGCGTGGGTTTCCTCCCCCAGTCCAAAGAGATGCAAGTTAGATAAATTTGCCATGCTAAATTGCCCATAGTGTTCAGGGATGCATAGGTTAGGTGCATTAGTCAGGGGTAAATGTAGAATAATAGGTAGGGGAATGGGTTTGGATGGGTTCCTGTTCTGAGGGTCGGTGTGAACTTGTTGGGCCGAAGGGTTGTTTCCACACTGTAGGGATTCTATTCTACGAAGAGGAAAGGAATTTGAGAATAGAAACTGGAGGCTGGAGAATGGAAGGCGGCTGACATGGAATCTGATCGCTAGCATGGACTAGGTGGACTGATTGGTCTCCTTCAGTGTAGTGACATGCAAAATTCTAGAATCTACAACTTAAACCCAAAATCTTGGAATTACCCGTATAATTAGCACTGCGGCTGGAAGTACAATGCTAAACCTCAAGTCAGTAATCAAAAAATGCGTTATCATTGGAAGATTACGAATGGCTTGCTTTCTTAAGATAATCTTAAACACAAAGTAACTGGTATTAGGTTCAGCCAAACCTCGACCTGACAGGCAAAATGCCAAAAAAACAGTATTAATCTTGGGCCAAGTGCAAAAACAAAAAGCACAGTTGGTATTTGGAAGAGAATACTGAACATTGGGCCAAAGTATTTGTAAAGGGGTTGATCCTGCTGTCCATTTGCAGAATCTGTTCTCCTGACTGCTGTCTGCATCCATAAAAGGTATAATCTCACCTCAGCATCAGACCATTGACAGCACCTTGCAGCCTCTAACAGTGAAAGGACCAAAAGCAGCAGATAAATAGGAACACCACCAATTAGTAAATTCCCTTCCAAGGCAAACTACCCTGGCCATGCAATTATAACTACTGCTTCTGCTCACTTGGTTAAAGTATTGGGAGTTCGTCACTAACAGCAGTGTCAAGTGTTACTGCAGCATCACCATCTTGAGGGCATTTAGGGATGGGCAATAAAATGTTGGTTTAACCAGTGATCCCTTGAACAAATTCACAAGAGAAAGGAATTAGGGAGAGAAGATAGCCATTCAGCCCCTCAAGCCTGATGTGCCACCTGGTAAGATCCAATTGTAGCCTCAACTCCACTTTCCTGGATGTTCCCCCACCCCCCTCAATAACTTGTGATTCAGGCAGGGAAGAAATGGTCGTGTGAGGGAGCCTTGGTTGACGAGGGAGGTTGAATGTCTAGTAAAGAGGAAGAAGGAGGCTTACATAAGGTTGAGGAAACAAGGTTCAGACAGAGCAGTGGAGGGATACAGGATAGCCAGAAGGGACCTGAAGAAAGGGATTAGGAGAGCTAAGAGAGGGCATGAAAAATCCCTGGCGGATAGGATCAAGGATAACCCCAAGGCATTCTATGCATATGTGAGAAACCTGAGAATGACGAGAACGAGGGTAGGTCCGATCAAGGACAGTGCTGGGAGACTGTGTATTGAGTCGGAAGAGATAGGAGAGGTCTTGAACAAGTACTTCTCTTCAGTATTTACGAACGAGAGGGACCGTATTGTTGAAGAGGAGAGTGTGAAACGGACTGATAAGCTAGAAGAGATACCTGTTAGGAAGGAAGATGTGTTGGACATTTTGAACAACTTGAGGATAGACAAGTCCCCCGGGCCTGACGGGATATATCCTAGGATTATGTGGGAAGCAAGAGAGGAAATTGCAGTACCGTTGGCAATGATCTTCTCGTCTTCACTGGCAACTGGGGTGGTACCAGGGGACTGGAGAGTAGCGAATGTTGTGCCCCTGTTCAAAAAAGGGAATAGGGATAACCCCGGGAATTACAGGCCAGTTAGTCTTACTTCTGTGGCAGGCAAAGTAATGGAAAGGATACTGAGGGATAGGATTTACGAGTATCTGGAAAGACACTGCTTGATTAGGGACAGCCAGCACGGATTTGTGAAGGGTAGGTCTTGCCTTACAAGTCTTATTGAATTCTTCGAGGAGGTGACCAAGCATGTGGATGAGGGTAGAGCAGTGGATGTAGTGTACATGGATTTTAGTAAGGCATTTGATAAGGTTCCCCATGGTAGGGTTATGCGGAAAGTCAGGAGGCATGGGATAGAGGGAAATTTGGCCAATTGGATAGAAAACTGGCTAACCGGTAGAAGTCAGAGAGTGGTGGTAGATGGTAAATATTCAGCATCGAGTCCAGTTACAAGTGGAGTTCCGCAGGGATCAGTTCTGGGTCCTCTGCTGTTTGTAATTTTTATTAATGACTTAGAGGAGGGAGTCGAAGGGTGGGTCAGTAAATTTGCAGATGATACAAAGATAGGTGGAGTTGTGGACAGTGAGGAGGGCTGTTGTCGGCTGCAGAGGGACTTAGATAGAATGCAGAGCTGGGCTGAGGAGTGGCAGATGGAGTTCAACCCTGCCAAGTGTGAGGTTGTCCATTTTGGAAGAACAAATCAGAATGCAGAATACAGGGTTAATGGTAGGGTTCTTGGTCAGGTGGAGGAACAGAGGGATCTTGGGGTCTATGTACATAGATCTTTGAAGGTTGCCACTCAGGTGGATAGAGTTTGTAAGAAGGCCTATGGAGTATTATCGTTCATTAGCAGAGGGATTGAATTCAAGAGTCGTGAGGTGATGTTGCAGCTGTACAGGACTTTGGTTAGGCCACATTTGGAGTACTGTGTGCAGTTCTGGTCGCCTCACTTTAGGAAAGATGTGGAAGCTTTGGAGAGGGTGCAGAGAAGATTTACCAGGATGTTGCCTGGAATGGAGAGTAGGTCGTACGAGGATAGGTTGAGAGTTCTCGGCCTTTTCTCGTTGGAACGGCGAAGGATGAGGGGTGACTTGATCGAGGTTTATAAGATGATCAGAGGAATAGATAGAGTAGACAGTCAGAAACTTTTTCCCCGGGTACAACAGAGTGTTACAAGGGGACATAAATTTAAGGTGAAGGGTGGAAGGTATAGGGGAGATGTCAGGGGTGGGTTCTTTACCCAGAGAGTGGTGGGGGCATGGAATGCGCTGCCCAAGGGAGTGGTAGAGTCAGATTCATTGGCGACCTTTAAGCGGCATTTGGATAGGTACATGGATGGGTGCTTAATCTAGGATAGAAGTTCGGCACAACATCGTGGGCCGAAGGGCCTGTTCTGTGCTGTATTGTTCTATGTTCTATGTTCTATGTTCTATGTTCTATGTTCTATGTTCTATGTTCTATGTTCTATGTTCTATGTTCTATGTTCTATGTTCTATGTTCTATGTGTCTAATTCAGTCTAGAGAATATACGTAAAGAAGAATTCCAAAAAGCTAGTGACATGTTAAAAATGGAAAAAAAAATCCTCTCCCCTCCAAAGATACACAAGAACCAGACTGAAATGGAGACACCTCACCCATTGTTTTTAAAAAAACATCATCCTGCATTTATCGTAAGCTCAGGATGACCCCAAAACATTTTAGCAAGTGTAGTGACAGCAATTCTAAAAAGCTAAGGTGTCTCTACACATCTAGATCCCAGAAACAGCAATCCTATAGTGTGGTAATGTGCCACGCTCATGTCTACAGGAGGCATCTGAAATGTCTTGGGATGACTCAGTGCCACCAGTCCTCCTTATTAGTGTACAAGTTGCTGGTACCACTCAGGTAGGATGCCCCAAGCAGAAGATGGACTTAATCTTGACTAACAGTAGTCGTTTATTCTATAGTACTTAATGGCTAGATACATTACACCCAAAACACAGCCCTTAGGTCTCAGGTTGGACTCAATTGTAAGTTTGTTTTTATTCATTAACTGGACGAGGGAGTTGCTAGCTGGGCAGGGTTTATTGCCCCTCCCTAATTCCCCAGAGGGCAGTTCAGAGTCAGAGTCAATCACATTGCTGTGGGTCTGGAGTCACATGCAGGCCAGGCAAGGATATTACCTTCTCAGATGGGTTTTTCCAACAATGACTGTTAATGGCTAATCGACTCAACTCTAGATTTTTAATTGCATTCAAAATTCCACCATCTCCCGTGATGGGATTTAAACGCGGGTCCCCAGAGAATTACATGGGGTCCCTGGATTGAGAGTCCAGTGATAATACCACTAGGCGATCGCCTCTCCAAATTAAATGTTTAGCTACAGAGAATTAACAGGAAGACAACCCAACACAATTGGGTAGCTCCTCCCAGAGACAACCCCTTTACATCACGATGGTCAGAATTCAATTAGTGACGTCCATTATTTTTCAGGTACTAACTGCCTTATGCAATAACAATCAATCATTGTGGGGGAAAAAAAATGATATTAGGAAGGGATTAACATTGCCAAGACAGCTGGGCAAATACCACAAGCTGCCCACAAATTCTATTTTAATCTTAACTGGTTTGGGTCTGGAATGCATTATCTGCAAGCATGGAGGAGGTAGGTTCAATTGAGGGACTCAAGGAGAAACAGTGTGCAGGGAAAAGGCAAGAATCAGAATGCTCAGAGAGTCAGTACAGACATGATGGGCCAAGTGGCCTCCTCCAGCAACCCCCCACCTCACCCCCCTATCCCCCACCTGCCTGCCTCATAGTCCCCTCCCCCCACGTCATACCACACCGTCCCCCACCCCGCCCCATACCCCACCATGCCCGCCCCCTGACCCCACCCCATACCCCACCATGCCCGCCCCCTGACCCCACCCCATACCCCACCATGCCCCGGTTCCCCCCCCCCACCCCACCCCATACCCCACCATGCCCCGGTTCCCCCCCCCCACCCCGCCTCGTACCCCACCATGCCCCGTCCCCCCCCACCCCGCCTCGTACCCCACCATTCCCCGTACCCCCCCACCCCGCCTCGTACCCCACCATTCCCCGTACCCCCCCACCCCGCCTCGTACCCCACCATTCCCCGTACCCCCCCACCCCGCCTCGTACCCCACCATTCCCCGTTTTCCCCCCCCACCCCGCCTCGTACCCCACCATTCCCCGTCCCCCCCCACCCCGCCTCGTACCCCACCATTCCCCGTCCCCCCCCACCCCGCCTCGTACCCCACCATTCCCCGTACCCCCCCACCCCGCCTCGTACCCCACCATTCCCCGTCTCCCCCCCACCCGGCCTCATACCCCACCATTCCCCGTTCCCCCCCCCACCCTGCCTCATACCCCATCATGCCCGTCCCCTCACCTCATAACCCCCCATGCCCATCCCCTCACCTCATAACCCCCCATGCCCATCCCCTCACCTCATAACCCCCCATGCCCATCCCCTCATCTCATACCCCCGTCCCCATCCCCCCGCCTCATACCCACCATCCCCCCCCAACCTCATAACCCCCATCCCAACCCCCCTGCCTATTCCCCCTCAGCCCCACCTCATCATCCCCATTCCCCACACACCCCTGCCCCGCAGCACTGGGGGAAGAAATAGGACATTCCAAATATTTCAACCCATGCAAGTAAGATGCTGCAAAACTTTCAAACAAGATTAAACAAGTCTTTCAATGCTGGAAGTATGGCACGAAACCAGAAAGGGTACAGAAAACGTTTATAAGGATGTTGCTGGGTTTGGAGGGTTTGAGCTGCAGGGAGATGCTGAATAGGCTGGGGCTGTATTCCCTGGAGTGTCGGAGGCTGAGGGGTGACCATAGAGGTTTATAAAATCATGAGGGGCATGGATAGAATGAATAGTCAAGATCTTTTCCCCAGGGTAGGGGAGTCCAAAACTAGAGGGCATAGGTTGAAGGTGAGAGGGGAAAGATTTAAATAAAAAAGGACCTGAGGGGCAAAGTTTTCCCACACACAGAGGGTGGTGAGTGTGTGGAATGAATTGCCAAAGGGAGTGATAGAGGCAGGTACAATTGCAACATTTAAAAGACATTTGGTCAGAGACAGGAATAGGAAGGGTTCAGAGGGATACGGACCAAACACAGGCAAGTGGGACTAGTTCAGTTTAGGAAAGCTGGTCAGCATGGATGAATTGGGCCAAAGGGTCCGTTTCTGTGCCGAATGGCTCTATTTTAGATGCAAGGGTGGGGGCTACACTTGAGACTTCAAGGAAGACCTGGTCGACAAAGATTTATGTTTGGCATAAGTTTATTTTTTTATAAACAGCGACACATTAAATTCTTCATTGACTTGCTGCAGGACAAAAGTTGCTCACATAACAAACAGCCAATATCGTTTAAATAATTAGGCACCTCAAGTGAAGAAGACTGGTACCACAACAATCTTTGGATAACACAACACCCACAGGATCCCAAGTTACAATTCGCCATGCGGCGAGTCTGTATGGCAAGGTTTGACAGGCTGGTTGGCCAGAGTGCATCACAGCCCGACTTGAACCAGTGTTGTAAGTAATATCCAGAAATAGCCATCCACCCCATCCAAAAAAATAAAGCTCATTTGAAAGTGAATTGGGAACAGGAACTCAAAGCCTCTTGTGCTATGTTCTCCCGACCACTCTAACATCATCGCCAAGATCATCTAAGACACAACAGACTAATAACTAAACCTAGAAATTCCCTGCCGTGACCTTTACAATTCTCAGTTAAAAACACAGTATCCGGTAAGCCACAAGAGAATTCCAAGTCAAAACTGAAGAACTGTCGATGCCGGAGGTCTCAAAACAAATAAACAAACAGAAATCGCATAGAAATCAGCAAGTCTAGTAGGATCGGTGGACAGAAAGCAGAATTAACAAATCAATTCCAGCATCAGTCTGATGAAGGATCACTGGATGTGAAATGTTAAACCCTGCTGAGTTTCTCCAGCAATTTTAGTTCTTTGTTTGTTTCACAAGGGAACACCATTGGCGGGAATACTCAAAATGCCCAAAAAGTTACTGAAGGCAAACTCAATCCCAAAGGGAAGAGGACGTGTACTTCTTTTGGGAATATAAAAAAAACACTTTGCAGACCGTGGGCATTGCTGGCCAGTCAGCATTCATTGCCCACTCCTAAGAACCTTTGAAAAAGCAGTATTGAGCCACCATCTTGAACGTCCATTGTCCACATGTGCACCCACCGTGATGTTAGGGAGAGGGTTAAATTATTTTATGAGGCTGCAAGAAAAGGTTAGGGCACACTGGACCTCTATTTCAAAACAAAACAAAAGTGAAAAAGTGTGATGCTGGAAGAACACAGCAGGTCAGGCAACATCAGAGGAGCCGGAGAGTCGACATTTTGGGCATAAGCCCTTCATCAGGAAGGCCTAAAATGTCGACTCGCCCGCTCCTTGGATGCTGCCTGACCTGCTGTGCTTTTCCAGTGCCACACTCTCAACTCTGATCTCCAGCATCTGCAGTCCTCACTTTCTCCTCTATTTCAAAGAGCCAGCACAGCCATTACAGGCAGAGTGGCTGCCCACTGAGCTGTGGGAAAAAAATAAGCGCTGGGTATTTTGAAACAAATTCACATGTGAAAACAAAACCTTAAAACATACAAGCATCATATCCAACAGCACAAGGCTGTGTCGTTAACAGCATTAACCCATTATAATTGTCACCTCAAATAACATGCAGAATCGAGACCTGCCAATTTTACACTTTTTTTTTGGTTAATATCTTTCTGCTTTCAGAATTTCCACTCATCTAGACAAAAGGTGATCTACCATGGAGGAGGAAGAAAGAACATTTAAAATTCCAAGGAGCTCAAAGCAGAATTATACTTCCTTTTGAAACAAGGTTTCATCAAGTGCAGTATTCGGAGTGCACAGTGTGGTATTTGATCTGAACAACAGTTATAAACAGGAAATCAATACTCAACCCTCAGTCTTTACAAGATAGATTGCCATCTCCACCAGCTTCTTTCACCCTGTTCCCCAACTAAGACAAAACATTACCCTACTCTACTCTATCCCAAGGGAGATTCGTTTGGACACTAGCACTCAGGGTTCTGGTCAATACAATTGCTCTCAATCAGGTTAAACCCACGATATTACAGCTAAGAAAATACAAGGATGGATCTGTATGAGCATTTGAACCCACCAGATAAGCACATAGCCTACCAGGAAATTAGCACTTCCGTTTAGTCAGGAGGTGCTGCATTCTTTGCAGCTATGTGGTTTGGGTTCTTGTAGTTCTGGTTTATAAAAAAGAATCATCTATATAACGCCTTTCACAACCGCAGGAACCCTCAAAGCACTTTACAGCCAATGAGGTGGTTTGTCTGAATATCGTCACTCTTACAAAAGCAAGAGATTCAGGAGTCAGTTGGTACACAGCAACCTGCCACCTTTCTGATCACTGACAGATGTCGATTGAGGGATAAGTAAGGAGCAGGACACCTCCCCTCTCCTGTTCTTCAATAAGTCATGTTGCAACAGCCCCCTCAGGGTTGGCACGTTTCTACGAATTTCTGAGCAGAAAAGATGATGACGCTGATAACGCAGCCCTCCCTCACTACACTGGTGTACCAGCACAAATTATAGACTGAGGTCATCTGATGGGAGGCCTTAAAATAGTTAACATTTTACTCAAGTAGTCTTAAGCAACAGTGAACCTTTTTACTTCCTGCACCTCTTTTGGAAACTGCGGGCTCTTCTTGGTGTCAGTTGCAGATTGTCTCGTGAAGAGAAGGTTAGATAGGCCAGGCCTGTTACTCTCTAGAGTTTCGAAGGTGATTTAATTGAAACATACAGGATCCTCAGGGGACTTGAGCAGGAAGATGCGGAAAGGATGTTTCCTCATTGGGGGGGCGGGGGGGGGAGGGGTGGATTCTAGAACTGGGGTTCGTCCATTTGAGACTGATGGAGTTGGGGATGGGGGTTGTAGTGAAGAATTCTCAAAGGATTGCGTTTTTTGGAATTGCCTTCTTCAGAACCTTGAAGTATTTTGAAGGCAAAGGAAAATAGATTTTCGATGACCAAGGGGTGGAAAGATTATCAGGGATATGCGGGAATGTCGAATTGAAGGTATAATCAGATCAGCACAATCTTACTGAATGGTGGGACCGGCACAAAGGGATAAAGTGGCCGACTCTCCTTTGTAAACAGTTCCTCAGATTCCATCACCTTCAGGATTTCACCCAAAGGGACCATATTCTACACAAACCCTTGACGGAGCGGTGTCAAACTCTACCGTGGGGAGATTCCAGCTGCTAAGACACATTATCTTACGATCAGACTCAAACTCTCACCCTGAGTACGTTTGAGATCTGCAACAAGATCTTAAGCTGCTAGAGGGTGAGAAGAAGGATTAAAACCACGCGCTAATTTTATTAATCAACTGATTGTATTACCTTCCTTAAAATTACAGCTCAGCACAGCCTGGGGATCAAATGGGGAATCTACCTGATCAGTCTCAGTTCCCAAATATTGAGCCACTGAAGGCACAAGGAGACTGAATGTCCCAACTGGCCCCATAGAATGTTAGGATCCATAAAACATGGGTACAAACTCCCTCTCCTTTTCCTCCTCCTTCATCATCAGTCCCTGAAAAAACTGGTTCCCATAAACATTTATAGTTTTAGAGAACTGGGGAACTGAAAGCACAGACTCTCCACGGTTTTATTACAGCTGTATAAGGGAGAAGATAAATTCACGTCTCAATTGTATCACCCTCTATTTACAGGTATGGAGATTCAGGTTCTGCTCTCTGGACATTTTGCAACATTCCTCTTGGCGTTCAAATGTCTCAACTTGTATCATATTTCAGAGAAAAACAAAATTGGTATGTGCATCAACAAGGAACTTGGCACAAACATTAAAATAAAAAGGGAGTTTTCAATTTAACCTGCAAGTGCCTGAATATACCAGCAGTAGAGTCGCAGAGATTTACAGCAAGGAAACAGACCCTTCAGTCCAACTCATCCATGCCAACCAGATATCCCAACCTAATCTGGTACCACTTGATAAAGTCACAGGTTTAACCAATGTCCACTCATGTCTGAATTGAACATCCCACAGGAAATGCTTCAGCTATTCCAAATAAACAAGTCAGGTAATACATTGACCATTCCTTCGGAGTGGCCAGAATGGAGCCAAACTGACCAGGGAAGGGGAGGGAAGCATTTCTCTCGTCCTCAGTCAGGGAATGGGCGGCAACTTTATCCAGGCAATTGACATGGGGAAATCGGAAAAGTCCCTCATTTTGCCCAATTTAGCAGGAGCATTACAAACGCCTTTGGAAGCCCCCTGGGTCAGTGTTGGAAATGCAGAAATATTCCTTTTAAGAAAATAAAACAGCTCCAGAGTTAATTACAAATAAGTGATGCTCATTGAACTTTGAATTAAACAGCTCGGTGCATAGGGCTCTTGTGGTACAGTTCCCTACCTTTGGACCAGGAGGCGCAAGTTCAAGCCCCACCTGTTCCAGAAGGGGTGGAATAACATCTCTGTATGGGTTGATTAGAAAAATGGGTTAAGTGAAAAAAGAGCAAGACACAGGTTAAGATAGATGGTGCAATGGTAATATCACTGGATTAGCAATCCTGAGGCCCAGGCTAGTGATTTGGGATCATGGGTTCAAATCCCACTCTGGCAGTTCTTGGGATTTCAATTCAATTAATTAATCTGGGCAAAAATATATAAAATCCAACTGGGTCAAAGATGCCCCTGTTTGTAAAAAAAAAGCAAGAGCTGGGCGTGGGGTTTGATGTGAAAGATTAAAAAAAGTTTGGGTGCTTTGGTTTTCGGGGGGGGGGGGGGGGTGTGGGGAGTTCAGTCTTGTGTCAGATATAAGAAGGAAAAACATTTTAAAATGATGGGTTCTTCAAGAGTTCTTGCTCAGTTGCAGTGTCCCCACTCAAAGCCAGGAGGCCTGGGTTCAAGTCCCAACTACCCCACAGATTGATTAGAAAATATGAAAAAAGCAGAGTTCCTTTTATTTATTTAATGGGATAGGGGTGTCACTGCTGGGCTCAGCATTTATTGCCCATCCCTAGTTGCCCCTTGAGAAGGTGGTACTGAGCTGCCTTCTTGAACAGCTGCAGTTCACCTGCTGAGGGTTGACCCACAATGCCTTTAGGGAGGGAATTCCAGGATTTTGACCCCACGACAGTGAAGGAATGGCCATATATTTCCAAGTCAGGATAGTATGTGGCTTGGAGGGGAACTTGCAGGTTGTGGTGTTCCCATGTATCTGCTGCCTTTGTCCTTCTAGATGAAAATGGTCAGGCATTTGGAAGGCGCTGTTTGAGGACCTTTAGTGAATTCCCCACAGGTCCAGGTAGTGGATTATGGAGGGGTGCATTTACCTCTTCTGGGGCTGTGTTTCTGACAGGTATCATTGGAGAGGGAGGATGTGTCCATTAACACCCTCAAACCCTTGAGAGAGGCGGGCACTGTAGGAGTTGGAGTGAATTACTTCACCGTATAACTCCATTTACAATGTAGTTCCCTCCCTCTCTTCGTTGTCGTTGCAGTGCCCCTGGTGGGCGGTGTTTATCAATCAATCTCTAAGGGCCAGAAGGCTTGGGTTCAAGTCCCATCTGCCCCAGATGTTTATGACACATCTGAACAAGTTGATTTTAATATGAGTGGGTTCTTGGGTGGTATGGGTTCAATGCATTATTGCCCCCACCAACTCCATTTGATTTCATTTCCTCCCTTGTTTCCCCACCTTTTCTTCTGCTATTTGACACTGCAGTGCTTACCAATTGTTTAAGTGGGTGATTTGGCAGTGCATTTTGTAAATGAAAAAGGACAACGAAGAGCTGAAATATTGGGGACACTTGTCGTGCAACCGTAGTATCCCTCCCTCTGAGCCAGGAGGCCTGGTTAAAGTCCCTGCTCCATTGGTGTCTCTGAATAGGTTGATTTTTAAAAGATAGTAATTGTTGTTTGGACAACTAGATTGGGGCATTAAGAGAGAGAGATGTGTTCTTCTATAGGGGCTGGAGTGCATTATCTCCCCATCCAAGATGATTTTGATTTAATTCCCTCCCTCGTTATCCCCAGATTTTCTGGGTTACGTTACACTACCCCATATAGGCAGAATAGGATGCGGGGGCCGATCCCTCACCGCTGCTCCCCCCCCGACCTGTGCCATTCTATTGGCGAGGTAGGCATTGCTGGCCCATTCTTCGACCCCTCGCTCTCCACACCCACAGCAGAGCCCACAACCTGCTTGGAAATTGAGCCAGATTCTCAAGTACTGGCGGTTCACACCCCCTCAGAGGTGTCACGTACCATTGTCTGGATTCAGGAACCTTTAGAAAGTCGTGCTTAAGAAAGCTGTTGCGCGTTTTCTACACTTCGTGTCCACAGCTTCAGTAGGAGCTACGTGGAGAACCAACGAGACATCAGCAATGGCAAGCTTCAACATACTGGCCGGTGGACCGCATTCGATGACTGTTATAGCGGAGATTGTTGCCCACCCCCCAAAAACGAAGTTTTCTGAAAGTTAGTTTTGATTGTGGGCATTCCAAGGCCTGTTATTATACGCCTCACCATTGCTGTACACAGAGCTGGCATGGAGGCGACAGGACCTGGCAGTTTTTAAATAGGACAGGGCAAAAGTCCAAGAAATCAGAGGTCGGTCTCCTAACCATCTCGTCCCTCTGAGCTTCTCCTTCTCCATTTAAACTACTTCTAGGTTTGCTAGGCCCTGACTCAGCCAACTTTTTATGTGCAGCCTTGTGCGTGAGTATCCATGTCAGTGCGTATTTAAAGGGACAGTGGTCTGCAGAGGCATAATTTTCCAATTCAGGTTTCTTAACTGAATATCAGCTCCATGTCCCTTAGTTCAGACCCTCCAGCCAGGATTAAGAACAAGATGATACTTGCATTTATAGAGCACTTTTAACAGTCAATTGTCCAAAAGGTGCTAAGATGATTATCAAAGTACTGAGGCACAGAAGATACTGGCAAACTGAATGTGAGGAATTCAACTCAAGTAGAACATCTGGATGGCAGAAGAGATGATAGCTGGCCAACTTACCACAAGGGCTCCATGAGTAATGACAAGTTGAACAAAATATCTTTGTCAGAAGGTGAGGAAATATATTTCAACTAAAAAATGTCAGAGTGGTATTAGTTCACAAATTGGACCACATATGCCAAAGAATGGTCCTCACACAACAGCTGGAAGAGTAGCAAATGTAAAGATGCATTCTATTCAAGGATGGACATCACATTCCAGTGCACAGGAAGGTACTGAACATGCACGCACCTGAGAGATCTCTGACTGGACTCTCATTCATCACACTGCTCAGTGATTCAGAGTTTGCTGCATTTCCCAATCACCAGACACTCAAATGCCATTAGTCATGGGGAGCATCAACTGAGATGATTTCCCCCATCCTATGCTTGGGTTACCCTATGAAGAGTTGCTGTGTGCAAGGGCTTCAGGACCCTGGAGCAACCTCGTGATGATGTCAGGGAGCTGGACATCACCGAGCACAAATAGCACCATGAGCAAAGTTTGAACAGATGAGAAAGTCTGTGAACACATGGATGAGAACTTAAGTCCTTACCTAATGTACAGTATCGAAGATTGCCATGTCTGGGAGTATTTACTAATAATGTGTAATAAAGTGTGTAACTTTGATGTCAGGTTGATTAAGTAAATTCAAGGACACTCTCAGACTCCAGCTTAGTAACACAGCAAACCATGCAAACGAGTTCTTTCTTTCAGTTGAGAAACAAGCCAATTGTTGCAATTTTAACAAATGTAATACTGTACCTTGCCCCTAGGGTTACAGAGGAACTACAGAATTCTCTGCTTTACTGAATGGATTGGGCATGGTGTCCCAGGGTTAATGGGCAATGCAGATAAAGCAGGAGGCAGCCATTCAGCCCATTGAACCTATCCCATCGGCATTCAACAAGATCTGTGATCAGACACAATGGACCTCCATTTCATTTGTTAACAAAAATCCATCAATCTCAGATTTAAGTTTAACTAATTGAGAACGGACTACCATTTGTAGGAGAGTTTAGAAGAATGGGAAGGGGAGGGGAGGTGGGGCCTCAGAAATCTATGAAATTCTAACAAGATTAGACTGGGTAGATTGATGTTAGGAGAAAACATGAGGACAGCAGATGCTGGAGATCAGAGTTGAGAGTGCGGTGCTGAAAACGCACAGCAGGTCAGGCAGCAACTGAGGTGCAGGAGAGTCACTCCTGCCCGAAACATCGATTCTCCTGCTCCTTGGATGCTGCATGGCCTGCTGTGCTTTTCCAGCACCACACACTCTCAACAAGATGGATAGTCTCGACGCCCAGGGTCAGTCTTAGGATAGGCCATTTCGGATTGAATTGAGCAGAAACATCTGCACCCAGAGAGTGGGGATCCTGCCATTCTCTGCCACAGAAAGTAGTTGAGGCCAAAACACAATGTTTCAAGAAGAAATTCTTAGGGCAAGTGGGATCAAAGGTTAATGGTTAGAAGGCAGGAAGAGGGGAAAGAGTTGGACGATCAGCAATAGAGATGTACAGCACAGAAACAGACCCTTCGGTCCAACCCGTCCACGCCGACCAGATATCCCAACCCAATCTAGTCCCACATGCTAGCACTTGGCCCTTATCCCTCCAAACCCTTCCTATTCATATACCCATCCAAATGCCTTGGATCAAAAGGGCAAAATGGTCTCCACCTGCCCTTACATTCGATGTTTGTATTTCTAGGAGACTCAAACCCCAAAACGCCCTGTGTGCCAAGAAGCATTTTCACATTTAACCCCTGAAAAGGTCTGACTCAAATACGAGACTGTGCCTCCTGGTCCTTGACTTAACAGAGTGGTATTTTCCCGACTGACTCCCCTTTATATGTCCCAGAATGATTCATTCACCCCTGCGTGTCCTCAAATGAGCTGCCAGCCATCAGTCCACTGTTCTGTATTGGAATGTTAGCAAGGTTTTTGTTGTTGCTCAACATTGCTATTTATTTTTTCCTTTTGTTAATTACCCACCAAAAGCACACAAATGTTGCAAGCCCTCAAGATGTCGGGCTATGTTGCAAGGGCTTACAGGATATTGGTTTACTGCAGCTGGACGACTGCGAAACTTAATACCATTCTTTCAGAGGTACAAACCAAAAACCCGAACCGAATCTGAAGGGACCAGGGGCTGTTTAGCTGGCCTTTAACACTAGACACTGTGGGTGCTGAAAGGCACCATGACCTCCAGTGTCATCCAAGCAGGTACACGTTACCCTAGACATCAGCAAACATACAGCCAGCTCCCATATGAATGCTGATGACTCTTGGCTTTATCCCTCTGCTGCCTCTCGAGTCCCTCGAGCTGCTTGCCCACAGCACAGCAGTGGGTGAGTCACCATTTCCTCTAGCCAAACAGTGAGATGATTGAAGCCATTAGCACCATTCCCCAAGGCAAAAACACCGCCTCCTCCCATTTCCCCAGTCAATGGGCCATGCTTCACCTGGTCACCATTGTGACAGTCCTGTCTCACCCACACTCCTTCCATCATAAAGACCACCTCCTCCAGGAAAGGACCTGAAATCACCGTCATAGAGACGTACAGCATGGAAACAGACCCTTTGGTTCAACCCGTCCATGCCGACCAGATATCCCAACCCAATCTAGTCCCTCCTGCCAGCACCTGGCCCATATCCCTCCAAACCCTTCCTATTCATATACCCATCCAGATGCCTTTTAAATGCTCTCATTGTACCAGCCTCCACCATTTCCTCTGGCAGCTCATTCCACACACATACCACCCTCTGTGTGAAAAAGTTGCCCCTTAGGTCTCTTTTATAGCTTTCCCCTCTCACCCTAAACCTATCTACAGATTCAATTAATCCAACACTGACCAGATTGCCATACTCGCCCTACACATAAATATCTGATTTATCTAAACCTCGGTTTCGTCTGTCGCATCCTGTCCCAAGCCCTGCTTCCTGACCATGCAGGTTATCTTTCACCCATTTGAGACATTTAATGACTATGAAACGACAATGAAGCCTACAAATAAGACACACTGGTCCAACCTTTCTGCAAAATGAACTCCACAAGAACCAGTACATTAATTTCCCAGCATTACTGCTTTATCCCCCAGGGGGGTCCACATTTAAACTTATGTTTAAGACAGTCGGCACCTCTGCTCTGCCTTTTGCCCACTCCACCCCCTCCCCATCTCTCCTATTCCCCCAAATCTCCAATTATAGCTTGGTATACTTCCACTCTTACCCTTGGCATGCTTTATAGAATGCCTACAGTGTGAAAGCAGGACCTTCGGCCCATTAAATCCACACTGAACTTCCAAAAGACCATCCATTCAGACCCACTTACCAATCCCCATTCCCTTCCAAGCCTATCCCTGTAACCCTGTATTTCCCATGGCTAATTCACCTGCACATCCCTGGATACCATGGGACAATTCCCCATGGTCAATCCACCTTAGTTACACATCTTTGTATTGTGGGAGGAAACTGGAGCACCCAAAGAAAACCCACATAGACACAGGGAGAATGAGGGGACAGACAGTCTGCCCAAGGGTGGAATCGAACCAGAGACCCTGGTGCTGAGAGGCAGCAGTGCTAACCACTGAGCCACCGTGCATCCCAATGCTCAGTTCAATTATCTGGAGCCACCCCCACACAAAACACTTTGGACTTTGATAAAATTACTTCTTTCGTAGGATGTGGGTGTCACTGATGAGATCAACACTCACTGGCCATCTCCAATTCTTGAATGGAATGATTTTCTAAGCCATTCCAGAGGGGCAGTTACAAATCAACTACCCTCCAATGGCCAAGTCTTTGGTCAGCCATGTCTAAATGTCCTTTTATTTTAAGGATTAGTATGCATACTCCTCATACCTTGGTGAAGCAATTGGGGAACAACAGATACTCATTGTAACTGCACAGTGCTGTTACATCTGGAACCTTTGCAGCACTTGGTCAAGATTTATTTTCTACCAACCCATTGAGTGATGTTACAATAGGTGGGATTTGTCCAGAGCCAGGAGCATTACCATTGCAGCTGACTCCACCTGAAGGAGCAGCAGCGCTTTGAAAGCTTGTGATTTCAAATCAGCTTCTTGGACTATAACCTGGTGACCTGTGACTTCTGACATTGCCTGGACCCTGTGCCCTTGATCAAGGTATTTTGCATGGCTTTCACAAAACATCAAGCCCAGCATTTACGGGATCCTCAGCAGGAGGAAGTGACATGTGTTCCTTTGAAGGGAAACAGAAGACAATAAGAGTCCCTTTTTCCCCATTCCAAAGGACTGGGATTTGTATAACACCTTTCATTAGCAGTAAATTCTTCATGATCTTTTTTTTTGACGTGTAGACTCTTTTGTAATGTAGGAAATGGCACAGTTAATTTGCATAACGATAAAGTGATAAGGTTTGTACTGTGATGAGATAATTATGGTTAGTCAACCTTTGATGAAAATGATTAGACGTGATTGAAATGAATGGTGAAACAGGCTCCAGGGGTTAAATAGCACATTACTATGTTCAAAAATCATTACCCACCATGCGCATCCAAAACATTTCTTTTAAAAAGGAGCATTAAAATGACATTACTTCCAGGTTCAATGTACCAGGCTATGTACCATCATTAGCCCAAATAAGGTGAGGCTGATATGTTTCATACACAGACAGTCTGACACCATTGTTTTGGGGGTGGGGGGGGGGGGGGGGGGGAAGAAACAAAAACAGATCTTGCTGGAAAAGCTCAGGGGTCTGACAGCACCTGCGAAGAAAAATCAGTGAATGTTTCGGGACCAAAAATACTGCTCAGTTATTGTACTGATAAGCTCATGAACAATAACTGAATGGGGCACAGCAGGATGGGGACACATGGCTGCTTTCCCCTTGGGTGGGTGGTTTGGATGAAAGGCAGGGGAGTGGAGAGCTACAAAGATGGCCATTTGGATCAGCATCCAGAACCGTATACATACTGTTCAGCTAAAGGAATGTGCATTTAGAGTCAGAGATGTACAGCATGGAAACAGACCCTTCAGTCCAACCTGTCCATGCCGACCAGATATCCCAACCCAATCTAGTCCCACCTGCCAGCACACAGCCCATATCCCTCCAAACCCTTCCTATTCATATACCCATCCAAATGTCTTTTAAATGTTGCAATTGTACCAGCCTCCACCACTTCCTCTGGCAGCTTACTCCATGCATGTGTGAAAAAATTGCCCCTTAGGTCTCTTTTAGATCTTTCCCCTCTCACTTTAAACCTATGCCCTCCAAATCTGGACTCCCTGACCCCAGGGAAAAGACTTTGTCTATTTATCCTATCCATGCCCCTCATAATTTTGTAAACCTCTATAAAGGTCACCCCCTCAGCCTCCGAAGCTCCAGGGAAAACAGCCCCAGCCTGCTAATCCTCTCCCTATAGCTCACATCCTCCAACCCTGGCAACATCCTTGTCAATCTTTTCTGAATCCTTTCAAGTTTCACAACATCGTTCCATTTCTGTAGCACCATTCACAGCCTCAGGAAGTCCTAACCTACTTCCCAACCAACATCATACAATTTGTGCACAGCAAGCTCCCACAATTGGCAACACAATAATGACCAAATAAACAATTTGTTCTTCATGACTTGAGAAAGATCATTCCTTCAAAACAGTACCATGGGATCTTTGACATCCACTGCACACCCAGTTCAGGAAACCTTTCTCTCTGCAAATCTATGGTTTGGATTTCTAGCTTGTCTGGATCTTGAATTCCATTGAAACAGATTTTTTAAAAAAGATCACTATAGCTAGCGTCTGTAGAAGCCAAACTGACACACCTCCCTCAGTCCTCAGGCTAAAGAATTTTCTGTTCAAACTAAAAGGTCTAAGTGAGCGTGGGTGCAAAAATAAGTTTACTTGCAGGAAGTTAGTGAGCAACAAGCCACAGGGTGGTAACATCTCAACCGGTGATACATCAATGAACCAAAACCCTAAACTGACACAGTAAGCTCCCACAAGCACTGCACAAACAAGTACATTTTTTGGAAAATTTTACACACACAAAGTATGTCCTCCATGAGATGTCCAATCCATCCTTTTTTTAAAAAAAGTGTAAAATAAACTTTAGAATACTCAGCCTTTAAAACTCGTTTAACAGAGGAAAAGCTGATTTTTAAATTTCAATTCTGTAATATTAATCTTCATTAAAAACACATAGGTTGCAAAATTCAGAAGGACAGATGTGGTTAACTAGACCCAGTAAGATCATTAGACACAGGGACGATCAGAAAGACGGTAATTTTTTTTTAAGGTGAGTTTTAACATTAAAGAGGGCGCAGTAAATGTATTAATGGCAACTATGTTGCAGAAGTACTGAAATACCTCCCCCCACCACCAAAAAAAAAGGAACTGAGGAGGAAATGAAAGAGGAACCTTACATTTTCATCTGCTTAAGTCAATCTTTCCACAGACTGTGAAACAAAAATTCAAAAGCACATGTGGAAACGATTTGTAACTAACAGGTCGCGAAACATAGAAGTGTAACGGGCGAAAGTTGAAGCTTGAGAGGAGGGGGAAAAGTAGTTTGGGGAAAGTTTGGAAAAGTGCAGATATTACTCACCCATCCCCCACCACCACACATTTGATGGCCTGCATCTTCTAAAACTGGATGAGGCGAGACTTCAAGATCTCCAAAAGGGTCAGACTAGTAGCGAGAGGACAAACAAGGTCTGTCAGGACGGTACAGGAGTCAGTAAAGGCAGGGCAGTCAAACTGAGAAACTTCACTGAAACCTCTGAGCTCACTTTACTGCCACCACCCAAACCCTGCGCTGCAGTGCGAACAAACTTGAGTCATTAACCCCGCCTTCTAATCCTTATTGGTTACCCTCTCCTTATTCGCCTGATGATTGGTTTGTCTGGGTGTCAATCACGTCCAGCATGTTGGTCTATCCCACCTGTCAATCAAGGTGACCCGCCCTTTTCTATCTCATTGGACAGTTCGCTCTCAAGGGCGGGGTCCAGGCTGTCGATTTGGGACCAATATTTTCCATTCTTTTCCAAAGAGAAGTGGACACTATGCAGTTTGATCACGGTGCTATCCAAGTTTGCATTTCTTTTTGCGCATTCTAGTCTGGTTGAAATAAAATCCACTTGTCTTGTTGGGGGGTTTTGATAGCAATTGTGTCCATTTGTTTGTTGCCTCTGGCTGACCATCTCAATATCAACTGGTGGAATCAAATTGACTGGATGGAGGCAGGAGAAAGTGAGGACTGCAGATGTTGGAGTTCAGAGTCGAAAAGGGTGGCACCAGAAAAGCGCAGCAGGTCGGGCAGCATCTGAGGAGCAGGAGAATTGATGTTTCGGGCATAAACCCTTCTTCATGAATGGATGGGTGCGGCTCCAATAATATTTAAGATGGTTTACACAATCCAGGACAAAGCTGCCCGCTAGGTTGGCATCACGTCGACAAGCATCCACTCCCTCCACCGCCAACGCTTAGTAGCAGCAGTGTGTACCATCTATAAGATGTGCTGCAGAAATTGCTTAGCTCCTTTAACAGCACATTCCAAACCCACTAGCAATTCCATCCAGAAGAGCAAGGGCAGCAGATACATGCAAGACCACCACCACTTGCAATTTCCACTTCAAGCCTCTCTCCATCTTGACTTGGAAATATCTCACCATTCCTTCAGGGACTCTGTGTCAAAATCCTGGAATTCTCTCCTCAAAGGCATTGTGGTCCACCTACTATGCATGGAGTGCAGGGGCTCAGAGAGACAGCTCACCACCTTCTCCAGGACAACTAGGCAACACATGCTGACCCAGCCAGTAATGCCCATGTCCCAGGAGTGAATAGAAAAAAATAGTCTCCCAACCATATTGTGTTCAAGCACACGAAGGTCAAGAGTTATTCCAGCCTAGAAAGAGGCCCTTTGGCCCATGTGTCTGCACCCATCATCCAACATCCATAGAAAGATAGATAGGTCTTGATAAAATAGGTAGATTCTTGAGCAGTCAAGGAATCAAGAGATATGGGAGAGGGCAGGAAAGTGGATGTGAGGCATATTGGTACAGCCATGATTCTATCGAATGGTGGAGCAGGCTAGAGAGGCCTACTCCTATTTCTTATGGTCTTATAGAAACACTGGAAAGAACAGCAGGCCCTTCGGCCCATCAAGCTATTCATTGTGATCATGGTAGACAAGCCAGAAGAACACAGCAAGCCAGGCAGCATCAAGAGGGGGAGAAGTCAACGTTTTGGATTTAACCTTTCTTCAAATTCTATGCATTTGAAGGCTTAATGGTAAATTTACAAAAATCATTTTAAAAGTAGACTCTGGAAAGCCGCAAGACGTCCAGTCCTCAGCATGCAAGCTCGTACCTGAAAAATGAATTTGTCTCTCTCCCTTCCAGATGTTACTCAGCCAGCTGTATGTCAGTTTTCGTTCAGTGTTGCTGAAAGCAGAGGATTGGAATTTGCAAAATAGGGCAGGACAGGACTAGATCCTGGGCTGAAGCCAGAAATTCCACCTGGACACCATCATGTGTTTGGAGGCATGACTGGCGAAGCTCCCAGACTTTCCCCTCGTGGCACGTATATATCGCAAGAGGAAACATGTCAATGAAGGAACAGCCTCCTGAATTGTCTAGGCTCTCTGCATGTCAGCATCATTTGGGTAATCCAAGTGTACACAGTACTGCCTTATTACTTTATCAGTCACTGAGACCCTATAGTGGTTGCAATGAGGTCAGCCAAGTGGACCTCATAGAATATGAGTTCCCCGATTGGTGCTGTTAACCTGGTCCAATCAGGGAGCCCTGGCTGGCAGATATAAACAGGAGCATCAAATGTTCTGCTTTTCTAGGAGCTGGCTCTATGCCAGCTAGGTCAGTGTCATGTATAATGCAGGTGTAAGTAAAGGGTGACTCGATGATGGGATACCAGCCTTCATGGAGTGATTTCAGCCCCTGCTTATCCTTTTATCGCTCTTGGCTTTGCAATCTTGCTACTGTCCAGCAATATATTGCTTGGTAATCTCATGTCTAGGTCAACAACATATGGGTCAAGACCTACTCTAGAAACCTGAGCCCAAAAATGACCTAGGTTGTCACTTTGGACAGCACTGACAGCACTGTTGGATGTGCTGACCAGAGTCATAGAGATGTACAGCACGAAAACAGACCCTTCGGTCCAACTCATCCATGCCGACCAGATATCCCAACCTAATCTAGTCCCACTGACCAGCACCCGGCCCATATCCCTCCAAACCCTTCCTATATATATACCCATCCAGATGCCTTTTAAATGTTGCAATTGTACCAGCCTCCACCACTTCCCCGGCAGCTTATTCCATACACGTACCGCCCTCTGCATGAAAAAGTTGCCCCTTAGGTCTATTTACCCTCTCACCCTCAACCTATGTCCTCCATCTCTGGACTCTCCCACCCTAGGGAAAGTATCTTGTCTGAACTGAAAATGTGTTGCTCGAAAAGTGCAGCAGGTCAAGCAAAATCCAAGGACCAGGAGAATCGACATTTCGGGCATGAGCCCTTCTTCCTAGGAAGAAAGGTTCATGCCCGAAACGTTGATTCTCCTGCTCGTTGGATGCTGCCTGACCTGCTGTGCTTTTCCAGCAACACATTTTCAGCTCTGATCTCCAGCATCTGCAGTCCTCACTTTCTCCTAAAAGTACCTTGTCTATTCACCTTATTCATGCCCCTCATAATTTTATAAACCTCCATCAGGTCACCCCTTAGCCTCCGATGCTCCAGGGAAAACAGCCCCAGCCTTTTCAACCTCTCCCTACAGCTCAATCCCTCCAACCCTGGCAACATCCTTGTAAATCTTTTCTGAACCCTTCCAGTTTCACAACATCCTTCTGATAGGAAGGAGACCAGAATTGCACACAATATTCCAACAGTGGCCTAACCAATGTCCTGTACACCTGCAACATGACCTCCCAACTCCTGTACTCAATACCCTAACCAATAAAGGAATGCATACCAAACACCTTCTTCACTATCCTATCTACCTGTGACTCTACTTTCAGGGAGCTATGAACCTGCACCCCAAGGTCTCTTTGTTCAGCAACACACCCTAGGAGAGGTCACAGCACAGAAACAGATAAGTGAATAGTTTTAAGCATAGGCTTGCTGTAAATCTACAATATTGGGTAGAGTGGGTTCCATATTGATTACATGTTTTATTGAGACATGTATCTGAAGTCATAAGTATTATGTTAGCATGGAGCAATATTTTGTAGAGGCATAAGACGGTGCTATTTTCTGGGTCTGTAAATTGGAAGAAGCAAAAATGGCCTTTAGTAGAGTGATAGGCTCCTCTTGTTGGATGTGGGAGTTTAGGGAGAGTTTATGGGTTACTGAGGATTATATCTGTTACAAATGCCATTGGTTGCGAATCCTATCAGATTGAATGGATCGGTTGGAGCGACAGTTAGAGGCAATGAGGAACTTACAAGAGCAAGGAGGTGTGATGGATGGCAGTCATAGGAAGGGGGAAAAGTCACAGCTACAGTCACATAGATGGGTCAACTCCATGAAAGGTAAGAGAGGTAGACAGGTAGTGCAGGAGTCTTCTGTGACTATCCCCATTTCAAACAAGTATGCTGTTTTGGAAAATGTAGGGGGTGATGGATTCTAAGGGGAATGTAGCACAAACAGCCATGTTTCTGGTATTGAGACTGGCTCTAACGCAATTAGGGGTATGTCGGGTTCCAAGAGATTGGTTGTGTTGGGAGACTCTCTAGTCTGAGGTACAGACAGACGTTTCTGTGGCCAGCAGTGAAAAATCAGAATGGTGTGTTGCCTCCCTGGTGCCAGGATCAAGGATGTTTCAGAGAGGATGCAGAATGTTCTCAAGGGGGAAAGGGACTAGCAGGAGGTCATTGTATACATTGGAACCAACGACATAGAAGGGAAAAGGATGAGATTCTGAAGGGAGAATATAGAAAGTTAGGCAGGAATCTAAAAAGGAAGTCCTTGAGAGTAATAATATCTGGAATACTCCCGGTGCTACGAGCTCATGAGTGGAGGAATAGGAGGATAGACCAGATGACTGCATGGCTGAGGAGCTGGTGCATGGGAGAAGGATTCACATTTTTGGATCATTGGAATCTCTTCTGGGGTAGAAGTGACCTGTACAAGAAGGATGGATTGCACCTAAATTGAAAGGAGCCAATATACTGGAAGGGAGATTTGTTAGAGCTGCTCGAGAGGATTTAAACTCGTAAGATGGTGGGTGGATGGGGGGGGGGGATGGTGGGACAGGGGCGATAGTGAGGAAAGAGATCAATCTGAGACTGGTACAGTTGAGAAAAGAAGCCAGTCAAACAGTCAGGGCAAGCAGGGACAGAGCAGAGAACAAGGTAGGACTAATAAATTAAACTGCATTTATTTCAACGCAAGGGGCCTAACAGGGAAGGCAGATGAACTCAGGGCATGTTTAGGAACGTGGGACTGGGATATCATAGCAATTACAGAAACATTGCTCAGGGATGGGCAGGACTGGCAGCTCCCTGATACAGGGATTTGTTCCAGGATTCAAATACGACAGGAAGGATAGAAAGGGAGGGAAGAGTGGAGGGGTAGTGGCATTTTGATAAAGAATAGCATTACAGCTGTACTTAGAGAGGATATTCCCGGAAATACATCCAAAGAAGTTATTTGGGTGGAACTGAGAAATAAGAAAGGGATGATCACCTTATTGGGATTGTATTATAGACCCCCTAATAGTCAGCAGGAAATTGAGAAACAAATTTGTAAAGAGATTTCAGTTATCTGTAAGAATAATAGGGTGGTTATGGTGGGGTATTTTAATTTTCCAAACATAAACAGGGACTCCCATAGTGTTAAGGGTTTAGATGGAGAGGAATTTGTTAAGCATGTACAAGACAATTTACTGACTCAGTATGTGGATGTACTGACTAGAGAAGGTGCAAAACTTGACCTAATCTTGGTAAATAAGGCAGGGCAGGTGACTGAGGGGTCAGTGGGGGAGCACTCTGGGGCCAGCGATCATAATTCTATTAGCTTTAAAATAGCGATGGAAAAGGATAGACTGGATCTAAAAGTTGAAGTTCTAAATTGGAGGAAGGGTAATTTTGACTGTATTAGGCAAGAACTTTCACAAGCTGACTGGGGGCTGATATTCGCAGGTAAAGGGACGGCTGGAAAATGGGAAGCCTTCAGAAATCAGACACCAAGAGTCCAGAGACATTATATTCCTGTCAGGGTGAAAGGGAAGGCTGATAGGTATAGGAAATGCTGGATGACTAAAGAAATTGAGGGTTTGGTTAAGAAAAAGAAGGAAGCATATGTCAGGTATAGACAGGATAGATCGAGTGAATCCTTAGAAGAGTATAAAGGCAGTAGGAGTATACTTAAGAAGGAAATCAAGAGGGCAAAAAGGGGACATGAGGTGGCTCTGGGAAATAGGGTTAAGGAGAATCCAAAGTGTTTTTACAAATACATTAAGGACAAAAGGGTAACTAGGGAGAGAATAGGGCCCCTCAAAGATCAGCAAGGCGGCCTTTGTGTGGAGCTTTAGGAGATGGGGGAAATACTAAACGAGTATTTTGCATCAGTGTTTACTGTGGAGGAGGATATGGAAGATTTAGAATGTGGGGAAATAGATGGTGACATCTTGGAAAATGTCCAGATTACAGAGGAGGAAGTTCTAGATGTCTTGAAACACATAAAGATGGATAAATCCCCAGGACCTGATCAGGTGTACCCGAGAACTCTGTGGGAAGCTAGAGAAGTGATTGCTGGACCTTTTGCTGAGATATTTGTATCATCGATAGTCACAGGTGAGGTGCCGGAAGACTGGAGGTTGGCAAACGTGGTGCCACTGTTTAAGAAGGGTGGTAAGGTCAAACCAGGGAACTATAGACAGGTGAGTTTGACGTCGGTGGTGGGCAAGTTGTTGGAGGGAATTCTGAGGGACAGGATGTACATGTATTTGGAAAGGCAAGGACTGATTAGGGATCATCAACATGTCTTTGTGCGTGGGAAATCATGTCTCATGAACTTGATTGAGTTTTTTGAAGAAGTAACAAAGAGGATTGATGAGGGCAGAGCAGTAGATGTGATCTATATGGACTTCAGAAAGGTGTTCGACAAGGATCCCAGTGGGAGACTGGTTACCAAGGTTAGATCTCATGGAATAGAGGGAGAACTATCCATTTGGATACAGACTTGGCTGGAAGGTAGAAGATAGAGGATGGTGATGGAGGGTTGTTTTTCAGAAACCTGTGACCAGTGGAGTGCCACAAGGATCGGTGCTGAGTCCACGACTTTTCGTCATCTATATAAATGATTTGGATGTGAATGTAGGAGGTATAGTTAGTAAGTTTGCAGATGACACCAAAATTGGAGGTGTAGTGGACAGCAAAGAAGGTTACTTCAGAGTGCATCTTCATCAGACGAGCCAATGGGCTGAGGAGTGGCAGATGGCGTTTAATTTAAATAAATGTGAGGTGCTGCACTGTGGGAAAACAAAACTTAGCAGGACTTATACACTTAATGGTGAGGCTGGAATCAAATCCAGGTCCCTGGCACCGTGAGGCAGCAGTGATAAATCAAGGTGGGTATTAAAAAAAATCCACCTTACCAAAGGAATTCAGACATTTTCTTCTACATGTATTGAGTTCATTTATCCTCCAACCAACACTGCCAGCAGAGATCGTTGGTCGTTACCATTTGCTGTTTGTGGGTCATAAAGTCATAGATAATCAAGATTAGAGTGGTGCTGGAAAAGCACAGCAGATCAGGCAGCATCCAAGGAGCAGGAAAATCGATGTTTCGGGCAGGAGCCCTTCATCAGTTAGAAACGTCGATTTTCCTGCTCCTCGGATGCTGCCTGACCTGCTGCGCTTTTCCAGCAACACATTTTCAGCTCTGATCTCCAGCACCTGCAGTCCTCACTTTCTCCATAAAGTCATAGAGTTGCTTAGCATGAAACAGCCCCTTCAGTCCAACTCATCCATGCCATCCAGATAACCTAAGTTTGTCTAGTCCCATTTGCAAACATTTGGCCCATATCCCTCTACACCCTTCCTATTCATATTCAGATTTCTTTTAAATGCTGTAATTGTACCAGACTCCAACTCTTCCTCTGGCAGCTCATTCCATACATGCATCACCCTTTGTGTGAAGAAGTTATCTGTTAGATCCTTTTAAAATCTTGTGACACATTGGTAGTGCCCCTACCTCTGGACCAGAAGTTTCCAGTTCAAGTAGGCGAAAGTGAGGACTGCAAATGCTGGAGATTAGAGTCAAGACTAGAAAAGCTGGACGTTTCTAACTGATGAAGGGCCCCTGCCCAAAACATCAATTTTCCTGCTCCTCGGATGCTGCCTGATCTGCTGTGCTTTTCCAGCACCACTCTAATCTTGACTCTGTTCCCAGTTCAAGGTCCACTTAAAGACTTGATAATCCCAGAGTATATTTTCATGCAGACCAACAGCTTGATTATCAATCAGTAAACCCTTCCAATACACCAATGGCAGGTAATAAAAGTGGGAGAGTTACTCCAAAGCTCTCCTCCTTTATGACACTCCTTTAAGCCTACCTGTTTGCTCCAGTTTTGTGGCTACCAGTCCATGTATCTCCTTGCATGGCTCGCTGTCAAATTTTGTCTGGTAATGCTCCTATGAACCATCATTGAAGATCTTGCTATATGGAATGGGCTATATAACTGCAAGTTGTTGTTAGTTACAGATGACACAACAGTGTAAGACCAAAGCCATTGCATATGAAGAACTTCAAAGGCATGAGCACAGACGCAAACCTAGGACTTTAATCATTCTTTAAGTAATTGTGCTGCACTGTGATTTCAGTGACAGTACACCAAGGGGGCTGAAAACTGTAGAGTCCTTGGGCAGTATGCCATACGAAGGTTGTACATTGTGAAGACCGAGAGTATTGAAATTGGCATTACTGCACCGTAGGGTGGAACACTGAATATAGAGAAGTTTATTTCTACTGTAATTTCTATAATTTTCATATCTCTTTACTTGTTTTATTCTTAAACAATTCAAAATGGCGCCAGATTGTGGCAACAGTTGAAGCTCTTCACTGTATCTTATTGTTTTATTCACTGTAAAATGCAAGAGACAATAAATCATTCATTAATTAACTTGAAAAGCTCTGACTCTGGGATGCATACCTGACATGGGCTGTACAATGACACAATTAAGACTTTTGCAATTACTTTGAGTGGAAGGTCATAGAATCCCTAGGGTGGAAAGAGGCCATTTGGTCCATCAAGTTTGCACCGACCCTCCAAAAGACATCATACCCAGCCCCCTACCCTGCATTTCCTATGGCTAACCCACCTAGCCTGCACACTAAAGGGCATTTTACAATGGCCAATCCATCTACCCTGCATATCGTTGCTGTGGAGGTGCCAATGTTGGACTGGGGTGGAAAGTCAGAAGTCACATGACACCAGGTTATAGTCCAAAAGGTGTATTTGAAATCACAAGCATTCAGAGCGCTGCCCCTTCGTCAGGTGTGACTTCTGATTTTCTGCAGATTATTAGACTGTGGGAGGAAACCAAACCAGCTAGCAGGAAAAGAGAGAATGTGCAAACCTCCTGTAGCTAATCACCCAAGGCTGGAATTGGACTCATGTCCCTAACACTGTGAGGTATTAGGGCTAACCATTATCTGGGAGGCAGTGAGGTCTGCAGATGCTGGAGATCAGAGTTGACAGTGTGGTGCTGGAAAAGCACAGCAGGTCAGGCAGCATCCGAGGAGCAGGAAAATCAACGTTTCGGGCCGGAGCCCTGAAACATTGATAGTCCTGCTCCTCAGATGCTGCCTAACCATTATGCCATCTGTTGTATGGAGGCAAGTCAACTTTCATTGCAAATTCTGTGATGTTCACATCAAAATGTTGAGTAATGCAATTTTACAAATTGCCGAGAAATTTGCTTTTGTCAGAGAAATGCGGGTAGGTGAGCCATTAGCGATCAAGTGGTCACCAACTTGTAAATCCTTCTTTCTTCACAAACACTGCCTGAACCGTTCAGTATTTCCACTGTTTTGTGTTTCCACTTCCTGCATCCAGATAAGTTTGTCATTGCTTTAACGTTGCCATAGTGATCTCCTGCCATCTATGTCTCTAATTCTAGAAGAATTGGGAAATGAAACTGGCGAACAGTAAAGAAATAAGCAACCAGCTGATTTGTTTCTCAATGGAATTGTTGAACGAGGGGAGGTATGATGACAATGTGTGCATGACAACGGTAGATGACAAAGATTCATAAAAGTAGAAAATATTTATTCCGCCACACTAGCAATGCTCTAATATTAACAAGGTCAGAAGTCACATGACACCAGGTGAGAGTCCAACAGGTCAGATGACAAAGGGACACCGTTCCAAAAGCTTGTGACTTCAAATAACTTGGACTGTAACCTGGTGTCATGTGACTTCTGACCTTGTCCGCCTCCGTCCAACACCAGCACCTCCATGCCATAAATATTAACAATACTATCTCAATTTTTAAGGGGGAGGTGATGCCCTAGTCTTATGATCGCTGGACTGTTAATGTGTAGAGTCAAAACGTGTGGCGCTGGAAAAGCACATGCAACATCCGAGAAGGAGGAGAATTGACATTTTGGACATAAGCCCTTCATCAAGAATGTTATGGGGGATGGACTGAGGGGGAAGGGGGGCAAGTTAGCAGGGAATGCAATAGATAGTTGAAGGTGGGGGGTGATGGTGATAGGTTAGAGAGGAGGCTGGAGCCAACAGGTGGGAATGAAGATGGATGGGTAGGACAGTTCAAGGGGGTGGGACCGAGTTGAAGGGTTGGATCTGTGATAATGTGGGGGAAGGGGAATGAGGAAACTGGTGACATCAACATTGAATGATCAGGTGACCAGTTAGCCAAAGCGTGGAAACTGACAACCTGTGAGCCATAGAATCCATACACCCAGGTAATGTTCGGGGAGTTCTGGGCTCACCAGAACAGATGGTGGAAGTTGAATTCATGGTACGTTGGTGGCAGAGTAGGGAGCTCCTGTGCTTTTTCCTTTTCTGTCCTCCTGGTGTCAGCAGCCAGAGAGAGGATGCCAGCTGCTGGAATGGGAACATGGGGAACCTGTGGGCCAAAGAGGACACGAGAGACCAGTGGGCCAAAGGGAACACCGATGACCAGTCGGTCAACTGGAATACCAGTGACCAGTCGGTCAAAGGGAACACCGGTAACCAGTGGGCCAAAGGGAACACCGTTGGCCAGTGGGTCAACGGGAACACTGGTGACCAGTGGGCCAATGGGAACACCGGGGACCAGTGGGCCAAAGGGAACACCAGTGACCTGTGGGCCAAAGCAGACACCGGTGACCCGTGGGCCAAAGGGAACATCAGTGACCAGTGGGTCAAAAGGAACTCCGGGGACCAGTGGGCCAAAGGGATCACCGGTGACCAGTGGGCCAAAGGGAACACCAGAGACTAGTGGGCCAAAGGTAACAGCGGAAACCAATGGGTCAAAGGGAACACAGATGACCAGTGGGCCAAAGGGAACACCAGTGACCAGTGGGCCAAATGGAACAACGATGACCAGTGGGTCAAAGGGAACACCAGTGATCAGTGGGCCAAAGGAACACCGATGTCCAGTGGGCCAAAGGGAACACCGATGTCCAGTGGGCCAAAGAGAACACCAGTGACCAGTGGGCCAAAGGGAACACCGATGACCAGTGGGCTAAAGGGAACACCGGTGACCGGTGGGACAAAGGGATCACCAGGGACCAGTGTGCCAATGGGAATACCAGTCGCCAGTGGGTCAAAGGGAACATCGATGTCCCATGGGCCAAAGGGCACAGCCGTGACCAGTGGGCCAAAGGGAACACTGGAGACCCGTGGGTCAAAGGGAACACGGATCACCAGAGGGACAAAGGGAACACCGGTGACCAGTGGGTCAAAGGGAACACCGATGACCAGTGAGTCAAAGGGAACACCGATGTCCAGTGGGCCAAAGGGAACACCGATGACCAGTGGGCCAAAGGGAACACCAGTAATCAGTGGGCTAAAGGGAACACCGATGACCAGTGGGCCAAAAGAAACAGCAATGTCCAGTGGGCCAAAGGGAACACCGGTGACCAGTGGGCCAAAGGGAACACCAGTGACCAGTGGGCCAAAATAAACACCAGTGACCAGTGGGCCAAAGGGAACACCAGTGACCAGTGGGCCAAAATAAACACCAGTGACCAGTGGGCCAAAGGGAACACCAGTGACCAGTGGGCTAAAGGGAACACCGATGACTAGTGGGCCAAATGGAACACCAATGTCCAGTGGGCCAAAGGGAACACCGGTGACCAGTGGGCCAAAGGGAACACCAGTGACCAGTGGGCCAAAATAAACACCAGCGACCAGTGGGCCAAAAGGAACACCGGTGACCAGTGGGCTAAAAGGAACACCGGTGACCAGAGGGCCAAAGGGGACACCGGGGACCAGTAGGCCAAAGGGAACACTGGAGACCTGTGGGTGAAAGGGAACACCGCTGACCAATGGGCCAAAGGGGACACCGAAGACCAGAGGGCCAAAGGGAACACCGGGGACCAGTGGGCCAAAGGGAACACTGATGACCAGTGGGCAAAAGGGAACACCAGTGACCAGTGGGCCAACGGGAATACCGGTGACCAGTGGGCCAAAGGGAACACTGGAGACCCGTGGGTCAAAGGGAACATGGATCACCAGAGGGACAAAGGGAACACCGGTGACCAGTGGGTCAAAGGGAACACCGATGACCAGTGAGTCAAAGGGAACACCGATGTCCAGTGGGCCAAAGGGAACACCGATGACCAGTGGGCCAAAGGGAACACCAGTGACCAGTGGGCTAAAGGGAACACCGATGACCAGTGGGCCAAAGGGAACACCGATGTCAAGTGGGCCAAAGGGAACACCGGTGACTAGTGGGCCAAAGGGAACACCGGTGACCAGTGCGCTAAAGGGAATACCAGCGACCAGTGGGCCAAAAGGAACACCGGTGACCAGTGGGCCAAAAGGAACACCGGTGACCAGTGGGTCAAAGGGAACACCGATGACCAGTGAGTCAAAGGGAACACCGATGTCCAGTGGGCCAAAGGGAACACCGATGACCAGTGGGCCAAAGGGAACACCAGTGACCAGTGGGCTAAAGGGAACACCGATGACCAGTGGGCCAAAGGGAACACCGATGTCAAGTGGGCCAAAGGGAACACCGGTGACTAGTGGGCCAAAGGGAACACCGGTGACCAGTGGGCTAAAGGGAATACCAGCGACCAGTGGGCCAAAAGGAACACCGGTGACCAGTGGGCCAAAGGGGACACTGGGGACCAGTGGGCCAAAGGGAGCACCAATGACCAGTGGGCCAAAGGGAACACCGGTGACCAGTGGGCCAAAGGGAACACCGGTGACCAGTGCGCTAAAGGGAATACCAGCGACCAGTGGGCCAAAAGGAACACCGGTGACCAGTGGGCCAAAAGGAACACCGGTGACCAGAGGGCCAAAGGGGACACAGGGGACCAGTAGGCCAAAGGGAACACTGGAGACCTGCGGGTCAAAGGGAACACCGCTGACCAGAGGGCCAAAGGGGACTCCGAAGACCAGAGGGCCAAAGGGAACACCGGGGACCAGTGGGCCAAAGGGAACACTGATGACCAGTGGGCAAAAGGGAACACCAGTGACCAGAAGGCCAAAGGGAACACCGGTGACCGGTGGGCCAACGAGAACACAGGGGACCAGTGGGCCAAAGGAAACACTGGGGACCAGTATGCCAAAGGGAATACTGGAGACCTGTGGGTCAAAGGGAACACAAATCACCAGTGGGACAAAGGGGACACTGGGAAACAGTGGGTCAAAGGGAACACCAGTGACCTGTGGGCCAAAGCGGACACCGGTGACCCGTGTGCCAAAGGGAACATCAGTGACCAGTGGGTCAAAAGGAACTCCGGGGACCAGTGCGCCAAAGGGATCACCGGTGACCAGTGGGCCAAAGGGAACACCAGAGACTAGTGGGCCAAAGGTAACATCGGAAAACAATGGGCCAAAAGGAACACTGATGACCAGTGAGCCAAAGGGAACACCAGTGATCAGTGGGCCAAAGGGAACACCGGTGTCCAGGGGCCAAAGGGAACACCGATGTCCAGTGGGCCAAAGGGAACACAAGTGACCAGTGGGCCAAAGGGAACACCGATGACCAGTGGGCTAAAGGGAACACCGGTGACCGGTGGGACAAAGGGAACACCGGTGACCAGTGGGTCAAAGGGAACACCGATGTCCAGTGGGCCAAAGGGAACATGAGTGACCAGTGGGCCAAAGGGAACACCGATGACCAGTGGGATAAAGGGAACACCGGTGACCGGTGGGACAAAGGGAACACCGGTGACCAGTGGGTCAAAGGGAACACCGATGTCCAGTGGGCTAAAGGGAACACCGATGACCAGTGGGCCAAAGGGAACACCGATGTCCAGTGGGCCAAAGGGAACACCGGTGACCAGTGGGCTAAAGGGAACACCGGTGACCAGTGGGCCAAAGGGAATACCAGCGACCAGTGGGCCAAAGGGAACACCGATGTCCAGTGGGCCAAAGGGAACACCGGTGACCAGTGGGCTAAAGGGAACACCGGTGACCAGTGGGCCAAAGGGAATACCAGCGACCAGTGGGCCAAAAGGAACACCGGTGACCAGAGGACCAAAGGGGACACCGGGGACCAGTAGGCCAAAGGGAACACTGGAGACCTGTGGGTGAAAGGGAACACCGCTGACCAGTGGGCCAAAGGGGACACCGAAGACCAGAGGGACAAAGGGAACACCGGGAACCAGTGGGCCAAAGGGAACACTGATGACCAGTGGGCCAAAGGGAACACCAGTGACCAGTGGGCCAAAGGGAACACTGGTGACCAGTGGGCCAAAGGGGACACTGAAGACCAGAAGGCCAAAGGGAACACCGGGGACCAGTGGGCCAAAGAGAACACAGGGGACCAGTGTGCCAAAGGGAACACTGGAGACCTGTGGGTCAAAGGGAACACCAATCACCAGTGGGACAAAGGGGACACTGGGAAACAGTGTGTCAAAGGGAACACCAGTGACCAGTGGGCCAAGGGGCATACCGTTGTCCAGTGGACCAAAGGGGACACCGGGGACCAGTAGGCCAAAGGGAACACTGGAGACCTGTGGGTGAAAGGGAACACCGCTGACCAGTGGGCCAAAGGGGACACCGAAGACCAGAGGGACAAAGGGAACACCGGGAACCAGTGGGCCAAAGGGAACACTGATGACCAGTGGGCCAAAGGGAACACCAGTGACCAGTGGGCCAAAGGGAACACCGAAGAACAGAGGGACAAAGGGAACACCGGGAACCAGTGGGCCAAAGGGAACACTTGTGACCAGTGGGCCAAAGGGGACACTGAAGACCAGAAGGCCAAAGGGAACACCGGGGACCAGTGGGCCAAAGAGAACACAGGGGACCAGTGGGCTAAAGGGAATGCCAGCGACCAGTGGGCCAAAAGGAATACCGGTGACCAGAGGGCCAAAGGGGACACAGGGGACCAGTAGGCCAAAGGGAACACTGGAGACCTGTGGGTGAAAGGGAACACCGCTGACCAGAGGGCCAAAGGGGACACCGAAGACCAGAGGGACAAAGGGAACACCGGGGACCAGTAGGCCAAAGGGAACACTGGAGACCTGTGGGTGAAAGGGAACACCGCTGACCAGTGGGCCAAAGGGGACACCGAAGACCAGAGGGACAAAGGGAACACCGGGAACCAGTGGGCCAAAGGGAACACTTGTGACCAGTGGGCCAAAGGGGACACTGAAGACAAAAAGGCCAAAGGGAACACCGGGGACCAGTGGGCCAAAGAGAACACAGGGGACCAGTGGGCTAAAGGGAATACCAGCGACCAGTGGGCCAAAAGGAACACCGGTGACCAGAGGGCCAAAGGGGACACAGGGGACCAGTAGGCCAAAGGGAACACTGGAGACCTGTGGGTGAAAGGGAACACCGCTGACCAGAGGGCCAAAGGGGACTCCGAAGACCAGAGGGCCAAAGGGAACACCGGGGACCAGTGGGCCAAAGGGAACACTGATGACCAGTGGGCAAAAGGGAACACCAGTGACCAGAAGGCCAAAGGGAACACCGGTGACCGGTGGGCCAACGAGAACACAGGGGACCAGTGGGCCAAAGGAAACACTGGGGACCAGTGTGCCAAAGGAAACACTGGGGACCAGTGTGCCAAAGGGAATGCTGGAGACCTGTGGGTCAAAGGGAACACAAATCACCAGTGGGACAAAGAGGACACTGGGAAACAGTGGGTCAAAGGGAACACCAGTGACCCCTGGGCCAAAGCGGACACCGGTGACCCATGGGCCAAAGGGAACATCAGTGACCAGTGGGTCAAAAGGAACTCCGGGGACCAGTGGGCCAAAGGGAACACCAGAGACTAGTGGGCCAAAGGTAACATCGGAAAGCAATGGACTAAAAGGAACACTGATGACCAGTGGGCCAAAGGGAACACCAGTGATCAGTGGGCCAAAGGGAACACCGGTGTCCAGTGGGTCAAAGGGAACACCGATGTCCAGTGGGCCAAAGGGAACGCGAGTGACCAGTGGGCCAAAGGGAACACCGATGACCAGTGGGCTAAAGGGAACACCAGTGACCGGTGGGACAAAGGGATCACCGGGGACCAGTGTGCCAACGGGAATACCGGTGACCAGTGGGCCAAAGGGAACACTGGAGACCACGTGGGTCAAAGGGAACACGGATCACCAGAGGGACAAAGGGAACACCGGTGACCAGTGGGTCAAAGGGAACACCGATGACCAGTGAGTCAAAGGGAACAACAATGTCCAGTGGGCCAAAGGGAACACCGATGACCAGTGGGCCAAAGGGAATACCAGTGACCAGTGGGCTAAAGGGAACACCGATGACCAGTGGGCCAAAGGGAACACTTGAGACCCGTGGGTCAAAGGGAACACGGATCACCAGAGGGACAAAGGGAACACCGGTGACCAGTGGGTCAAAGGGAACACCGATGACCAGTGAGTCAAAGGGAACACCGATGTTCAGTGGGCCAAAGGGAACACCGATGACCAGTGGGCCAAAGGGAATACCAGTCACCAGTGGGCTAAAGGGAACACCGATGACCAGTGGGCCAAAGGGAACACCGATGTCAAGTGGGCCAAAGGGAACACCGGTGACCAGTGGGCCAAAGGGAACACCGGTGACCAGTGGGCTAAAGGGAATACCAGCGACCAGTGGGCAAAAAGGAACACCGGTGACCAGTGGGCCAAAAGGAACACCGGTGACCAGAGGGCCAAAGGGGACACCGGGGACCAGTAGGCCAAAGGGAACACTGGAGACCTGCGGGTCAAAGGGAACACCACTGACCAGAGGGCCACAGGGGACACCGGGGACCAGTAGGCCAAAGGGGACACCGAAGACCAGAGGGCCAAAGGGAACACCGGGGACCAGTGGGCCAAAGGGAACACTGATGACCAGTGGGCAAAAGCGAACACCAGTGACCAGAAGGCCAAAGGGAACACCGGTGACCGGTGGGCCAATGAGAACACGGGGGACCAGTGGGCCAAAGGAAACACCGGGGACCAGTGGGACAAAGGGGAACTGGGAAACAGTGGGTCAAAGGGAACACCAGTGACCTGTGGGCCAAAGCGGACACCGGTGACCCGTGGGCCAAAGGGAACATCAGTGATCAGTGGGTCAAAAGGAACTCCGGGGACCAGTGCGCCAAAGGGATCACCGGTGACCAGTGGGCCAAAGGGAACACCAGAGACTAGTGGGCCAAAGGTAACATCGGAAACCAATGGGCCAAAAGGAACACTGATGACCAGTGGGCCAAAGGACACACCAGAGACTAGTGGGCCAAAGGTAACATCGGAAAACAATGGGCCAAAAGGAACACTGATGACCAGTGGGCCAAAGGGAACACCAGTGATCAGTGGGCCAAAGGAAACACCGGTGTCCAGGGGCCAAAGGGAACACCGATGTCCAGTGGGCCAAAGGGAACACGAGTGACCAGTGGGCCAAAGGGAACACCGATGACCAGTGGGCTAAAGGGAACACCGGTGACCGGTGGGACAAAGGGATCACCGGGGACCAGTGTGCCAACGGGAATACCGGTGACCAGTGGGCCAAAGGGAACACTGGAGACCTGTGCGTCAAAGGGAACACGGATCACCAGAGGGACAAAGGGAACACCGGTGACCAGTGGGTCAAAGGGAACACCGATGACCAGTGAGTTAAAGGGAACACCGATGTCCAGTGGGCCAAAGGGAACACCGATGACAAGTGGGCCAAAGGGAACACCGATGACAAGTGGGCCAAAGGGAACACCAGTGACCAGTGGGCCAAAGGGAACACCGATGTCCAGTGGGCCAAAGGGAACACCGGTGACCAGAGGACCAAAGGGGACACCGGGGACCAGTAGGCCAAAGGGAACACTGGAGACCTGTGGGTGAAAGGGAACACCGCTGACCAGTGGGCCAAAGGGGACACCGAAGACCAGAGGGACAAAGGGAACACCGGGAACCAGTGGGCCAAAGGGAACACTGATGACCAGTGGGCCAAAGGGAACACCAGTGACCAGTGGGCCAAAGGGAACACTGGTGACCAGTGGGCCAAAGGGGACACCGAAGACCAGAGGGACAAAGGGAACACCGGGAACCAGTGGGCCAAAGGGAACACTGGTGACCAGTGGGCCAAAGGGGACACTGAAGACCAGAAGGCCAAAGGGAACACCGGGGACCAGTGGGCCAAAGAGAACACAGGGGACCAGTGTGCCAAAGGGAACACTGGAGACCTGTGGGTCAAAGGGAACACCAATCACCAGTGGGACAAAGGGAACACTGGGAAACAGTGGGTTAAAGGGAACACCAGTGACCAGTGGGCCAAGGGGCATACCGTTGTCCAGTGGGCCAAAGGGAACACCGGTGACCAGTGGGTCAAAGGGAACACCGATGACAAGTGGGCTAAAGGGAACACCGATGTCCAGTGGGCCAAAGGGAACACCAGTGACCAGTGGGTCAAAGGGAACACCGATGACCAGTGGGCCAAAGGGAACACTGGTGACCAGTGGGCCAAAGGGGACACTGAAGACCAGAAGGCCAAAGGGAACACCGGGGACCAGTGGGCCAAAGAGAACACAGGGGACCAGTGTGCCAAAGGGAACACTGGAGACCTGTGGGTCAAAGGGAACACCAATCACCAGTGGGACAAAGGGAACACTGGGAAACAGTGGGTTAAAGGGAACACCAGTGACCAGTGGGCCAAGGGGCATACCGTTGTCCAGTGGGCCAAAGGGAACACCGGTGACCAGTGGGTCAAAGGGAACACCGATGACAAGTGGGCTAAAGGGAACACCGATGTCCAGTGGGCCAAAGGGAACACCAGTGACCAGTGGGTCAAAGGGAACACCGATGACCAGTGGGCCAAAGGGAACACCGATGACCAGTGGGCCAAAGGGAACACCAGTAAACAGTGGGCCAAAGGGAACACCAGTGACCAGTGGGCTAAAGGGAACACCGATGACCAGTGGGCCAAAAGGAACACCAATGTCCAGTGGGCCAAAGGGAACACCGGTGACCAGTGGGCCAAAGGGAACACCAGTGACCAGTGGGCCAAAATAAACACCAGTGACCAGTGGGCCAAAGGGAACACCAGTGACCAGTGGGGTAAAGGGAACACCGATGACCAGTGGGCCAAATTGAACACCAATGTCCAGTGGGCCAAAGGGAACACCGGTGACCAGTGGGCCAAAGGGAACAACGGTGACTAGTGGGCTAAAGGGAACACCGGTGACCAGTTGGTCAAAGGGAACACCGATGACCAGTGGGCCAAAGGGCACATCGGTGACCAGAGTGCCAAAGGGAACACCGTTGACCAGTGGGCCAAAGGGAACACCGATGACCAGTGGGCCAAAGGGAACACCAGTGACATGTGAGTCAAAGGGAACACCGATGACCAGTGGGTCAAAGGGAACACCAGTGACCAGTGGATCAAAGGGAACACCAATGACCAGTGAGTCAAAGGGAACACCAGTGACCAGTGGCCCAAAGGGGACACCAGTGACCCATGGGCCAAAGGGAACACCGGGGACCAGTGGGCCAAAGTGAACAACAGTGACCAGTGGGCCAAAGGGAACATCGGTGACCAGTGGGTCAAAGGGAACACCAGAGACCAGTGGGCCAAAGGGAACATCAGCAACCAGTGTGCCAAAGGGGTCACCAGTGCCCAGTGGGCCAAAGGGAACACCAGTGACCAGTGTGCCAATGGGACCTTTGGTGACCAGTGGGCCAAAGGGAACATTGGTGACCAGTGGGCTGAAGGGAATACCGGTGACCAGTGGGTCAAAGGGAACACCGGTGACCAGTGGGTCAAAGGGAACACTGGAGACCAGTGGTCCAAAGGGAACACTGGAGACATGTTGGTCAGAGGGAACTCCAGTGACCAGTGGGCCAATGGAAACAATGGAGACCAGTGGGCCAAAGGGAACACCGGTGACCTGTGGGCCAAAGGGAACACTGATGACCAGTAGGCCAAAGGGAACACCGGTGACCTGTGGGCCAAAAGGAACACTGATGACCAGTGGGCCAAAGGGAACACCGATGACCAGTGGGCCAAAGGGAACACCAGTGACCTGTGGGCCAAAGGGAACACTTATGACCAGTGGGCCAAAGGGAACACCAATGACCAGTGGGCCAAAGGGAACACCGGTGTCCAGAGTGCCAAATGGAACACCAGTGACCAGTGGGTCAAAGGGAACACGGGGAACCTGTGGGCCAAAGGTGATACTTGTGACTGGTTGGCTAAAGGTGGACACTGGAGAGCTATGTGACAAAGGGGGACACCAGGGACCTAGGACCAAAGGTGACACAAGAGACCAGTGGGGCAAAGTGAATACCAGTGATCTGTGGGCCAAACCAGCAACCCCACTGTGGTCCAAAGCGGGGACACCAGCGTCTAGTGGGCCAGTGCAGAGTGCGACAGCAGCCAATGGTCAGACCACGTGGAGGTCTCCTGTGCTGGTCTGTGGTGGACAACCTTTGGAGAGAGACTGCAATGTTTTCTTGGTATCTCTGACCTATGGTAATACTGTGAAAGGCTGTAATGGTTCTTTTTCCTTCATTTCTTTATTCTGTAACTAAGGATTGTACCTCGGTGCTCTGTATCTAAGATGGAACTGTATTTGGCAACTTATAAATGAGGTAGGAGAAAGTGAGGACTGCAGATGCTGGAGATCAGAGCTGAAAATGTGTTGCTGGAGAAGCACAGCAGGTCAGGCAGCATCCAAAGAGCAGGAGAATCAATGTTTCAGGCATAAGCGAAACGTCGATTCTCCTGCTCCTTGGATGCTGCCTGACCTGCTGTGCTTCTCCAGCAACACATTTTTCAACTTAAAAATGAGTACATGTGACAATGAAGCTAATTCAACTCATATCAATAAAACTCTGGAATGAAAAATCTAATGATGGCAATTGTTCATTGTCAATTGTCAGGAAAAACCCATTGGGTTCACTGATGTCCTTTAAGGAAGGAATCTGCCGTCCTTACCTGGTCTGGCCTACATGGTACTCCAGACTCAAGGTAATGTGATTGACTCTTAACTACCCTCTGGATGGGCAATAGGTTCTGGACTAGCCAGCGACGCCCTCATCCTGTCAATGATTAAACAAAAATCTCTGATGAGGGTGAAATAAACTGATAGCCTACTACACATTCATAATCACAGTCAACCTCAGTGAGTGACACTGTACTTAAATTGAATTGCACATAAGTGCTGCTAAAACTGGCATTTGAACACCCCATGTACCCCTGGTGAATGTGGAAATTCTTTGTGGACAAGCATGAAGTTCATCTTAGAATCTTGGCCAATATTCATCCCTCAAGCAATGCCATGCATGAATTTTCGAGCTTTTTCTAGAAAATTCTAACCATGCATGAATTTATTGTTTGTGTGACCTTGTTACATACACTACAGTCTTCTATACCTGCCAATAATGCAAACGCGACTGCATTTTGAAAGTAATTTCTCATTCATAAAGTCGACTGGGCCATGTTGAGTATATAATGAGCCGTTATCAAAAATACAAGTTCCTCCCCACCTTGACAATAAATGAAAATGAGACAATTTATTCTCCATTGCTAAATTATGATGTAACTTTTATTTTGGAGCACAGAAACAGTGTTTTCAAATTCATTCATGAGATATGGGCATTTCTGGCCATGTTATTGTTTGTTGTCTCTCCCTATTTGTCCTTGAGAGGTTTGCGATAAGGAGCTTAAGGTGAGACAGGAGAGATACAAAAAGGTCCAGAGGGGCAATTTTTTTCACACGCACTTTGGTGAGTGTCTGCAACAGGCTGCCTGAGGTAGTGGTGGAGGTGAGTACAGTTTTGTCATTTAAGAAACATTTGGACAGGTACCTGAATGGGATAGGTATGAAGGGATATGGACCAAACACAGGCAAATGGGACTAGAGTATTTGTGAAAACTGGGTAGTATGGACAAGTGGAACCAAAGGGCCTGTTTCCATGCTGTAAACCTCTGTGACTCTCTGCTGTCCATATGGTGTACTCACATTGCTGTTGAGGAACAGGGCGCACTCTTCCCTACTCCCATCAAACCTCCCCCTCTCAGATCCCGTCAACTCCTTCTCACAGTCATTCTAATGGTCACCAGTATTAATTTCTGGGTCAAAATCCTGGAACTCCCTCTCTAACAGCACTGTGGGTCTGTCCACACCACACAGACTACTGCAGTTCATAAAGGGAGCTCACCACTGGAGAGGAAGTCTTATGAGGAGAGGCTGAGGGACTTGAGACTGTTTTCATTAGAGAGAAGAAGGTTGAGAGGTGACTTAATTGAGACATACAAGATAATCAGAGGGTTAGATAGGGTGGACAGGGAGAGCCTTTTTCCTCGGATGGTGATGGCTAGCATGAAGAGATTTAGCTTTAAATTGAGGAGTGATAGATATAGGACAGATGTCAGAGGTAGTTTCTTTACTCAGAGAGTAGTAAGGGCATGGAATGCCTTGCCTGCAACATTAGTAAACTCGCCAACTTTAAGAGAATGTAAACGATCATGGGATAAGCATATGGATGAAAATGGGATAGTATAAGATAGCTGGCTTCAGATTGGTTCATAGGTCGGCGCAATATTGAGAGCCGAAGGGCCTGTACTGTGCTGTAATGTTCTATATTCTATGTTCTCAAGGACAGTTAGGGATGAACAACAAATTTTGGCATCCTGTCAACAAATAATTAATGCCTTCCAGAATCCCTACACTGTGGATGCAGACCATTCAGCCCATTGAGTTCACACTGACAATCCAAAGGGCATCCCATCCAGACCCACCCCCCTACCATATCCCCACATTTCCCATGGCTAACCTACCTCACTTGTACATCTCTGGACACTAGTCACAGCTAAACCACCTAGCCTGCACATTTCTGGACATTATTCATGGCCAATCCACCTAACCTGCACATCTTTGGACTGTGGGAGGAAACCGGAGTGAATCCACAGAGACAGAAGAAGAATATGCAAACTCCACACAGTTGCCTGAGGGTGAAATCAAACTCAAGTCCCTGTCACTGTGAGGCAGTAGTGCTAACCACTGAGCCGTCATGCCACCCCTTTTAGTTCATATAAGTTGGTCATCCTGCACAGATTCTTCTTTTTCATTCTCTCACAGCTTTCTCTGCCTCTGTACTTGCTCAAAACCTGTAACAGCTTGGATGGCAGATGTGTGATACCAACAGCGTGGCTTCAATGTAGTGGTTGACTTCACCATGAAGGTCTGGCCTCTTAACCACAGAACTTGCTCTGAGAGGTGGTGACCCTCAGATTAAACCGCCACCAGCTGTTTTTCTCCAATGAAAGAGCAGCCCTATGGTTCAGTTAGATAATGGCAAATTTACCCTGACCTTTAAAGAGTCTTACGTTTCCGAAAATGTGCAGGGAATCCAGAATGAGTCACACTGTAATTTAGGTGCAGGCATCTGCTGCACGACACACACCAGGTAGAATGTCAAGGACACACCCCTTGTCCAATATGATTCAGGTATGTCTCACAGAAAACTCATATTCTCCTGCATGCACATCAGGTCAAAAGGTGATGAATCACTCACTGTGTACATGCTTGTCTGTTCCCCTCTCTGTGTAGAACATGTATGCACAAGACAGTCACAAAATAAACAGTACATCACCTTCGGGTAATGGAAGCCTTTTGGGGGAGATGTTGGCAAAGTGGGAACATCACTGACCTAGTCAACCAGGTCAATGGTTTTGGGGTAGGTGTTCAAATCTCACCATAACAGTGGGAAGTACTTAAGCTTAGTTTAAAAATAATTTACAAAGCTGGTCTCAGGGATGGCAACACAGACAATATCACCAAATGCTGTAAAGAAATCCTATTTAAATATAAGCACTGTTGCTGAGCCCTCTTTGGGTGCACTGGTAGTGAGGGGGAAATAAAATAAAATAAATGGGAGGGTGCTAAGCTGGCTGGGTCAAAGCTTATTGATAAAAAAATAAAATTCTTTAAAAAAGTAAAAGCCTATCTGGCTCATTTGTCACTTGGGGAAGGAAATCTGATGTGCTTTATGTGGTCTAGCTGACATGTGACTTTTGACCCAAAGTAATGTGGATGAATCTTGTTATATTTCTCCCTATACATCTCCATCCCAATATTATAACTCTGGGGTGTAGGATCTCTGCGGTGTCATGAAGAAATGTTTCCCTTTCTCACTCCTAAGTAGCCAACCCTGTATTTTGAGAATATGATTCTCCAGTTTTAGAGTCTCCCGACAAGGCAAATGCCCTTCTGGTATATCCTCTGTGTAGTGCAGGAAGGCCCTGCTGGGGTATAGAAACAGGAATGCTGGGAAGGTGATGGCCTAGTGGTATTGCTGCTGGACTGTTCATCCAGATACCCAGGGAATGTTCTGGGGCCTTGAAATCCCACCACACCATTCAGTAGAATTTGAATCAATGGAAAAACTGGAATTTAATGATGACCATGATTCCATTAACAAATGTCAGGAAAAACACATCTGGTTGTCTGATTTCCCAAGGGAAGGAAATCTGTCATCCTTACCTGGTCTGGCCTACATGTGACTCCAGACCCACAGCGATGGGGCAGACTCGTAAATGTCCCCTGAAGTGGTGTAAAAGCCATTCAGTTCAAGGGCAATTAGTGGTGGGTAACAAATGTTGACCTTGCCAGCAACACCCTCTGAAATAAATCCACAGAGGCCTGTACACTGTCAACAAGTCACCCTTAATCACACATGCATAGTCCTTGACTTTAGTACCGCCTCTTTAGATAGTTCTGACACTGCTCTATGAGCCGGGGCTCTCTAACTGGACCAGATTACCAGCCCCAATCAGGGAATTCATATTCAATGACATCCAACTGGCTGACCTCATTACAATATAATTCCTTCCTGATGACGGTCTCATGCCCGAAACGTTGACTCTCCTGCTTCTCGGATGCTGCCTGACCTGCTGTGCTTTTCCAGCGCCACACTCTCGACTCTGATCTCCAGTATCTGCAGCCCTCACTTCCTCCACTTTTACAATCACTACCCTCTCATTCCTTGACAGCATTTAAAAAAAAGCCTTGAATTTTTGTCTATGTTTCAGACCCAACTCCATTCCCCGGCAAGAGGGTCACCAATCAATGAGGGCGCTTTGTTTGTGTTATTGGATGATCTCATTAAAGACCGTCTCTGGGCCAATATTTGGAAAGTTGATCAGCAAAGTTGGGAAATGACTATGCCATGTAGTGGTTGAAAAAACTCTGAGGAGAAGGAATTCATGTGATATAAAAATGCCAAAGGCACATACTCCGACAATAAAAGCTTTGTTGCAGTTCAAAGTACTGTGCATCTACCTGATTTGAAGTAGCTTGCATGACTATCCCCATGGCAACAGTATAATTCAGAAGGGCCTCTTGGAAGAGCTTGATATTGAAAACTCTTGCATTTGTGTTGAACCTGTTGTAAACTGAAATATCCCAAAGCATGGTTATTGAATCTGTTTTGTTTCTCCTGAGTCACCTCAGATGAGGAGATATTAGGACAGACCACCAAAATCCTGGTCAAAGAGGCAGGTTTTTGGGAATTTCTCTAAGAAGGAGAAGGTGGAAGACAGACCATGAGGCTTGAAAAGGAAACTCTGTGCTGAGGGCCCAGGCAGCTAAAGATATGGCTCCCAATAGTAAACTGTTTAAAGATAACTTGACAAGAGGCCCGAACTGCGTTGGCAGAGGGTGGGGTTTAAGCAAGGCCACAGATGGATATAAAAGCAAGAACAATTTGCAATCAAAAATTGCTGTAGAAACTCAGCAGGTTAGATTAGATTAGATTACTGACAGTGTGGAAACAGGCCCTCCAGCCCAACAAGTCCACACCGACCCTCCAAAGAGTAACCCACCCAGACCCATTCCCCAACATCCACCCTTCACCTAACACTACGGGCAATTTAGCGTTGCCAATTCACCTAACCTCCATATTTTTGCACTGCTAATAGGATTCACTGGGCTTGAGATTTCAACACTGGTTTTTCTTCACAGATGTTGCCAGATCTGCCAAGTTTCTCCAGTAATTTCTGTTTTTGTTTCTGCTTCCCAGAAGGTACAACTCATTGTTTACTTTCCATTTTAAAACCAGCACCTTTCACAACTTACAAACGCGCAGAGCCTTTTCCAACTGGCGAAGTATTTACAGAGGCTAGTCATTGGTGAGACATAGCAGCCAATTGTACTCGTTCTCACAAACAAACAGTGTGATAATGATTGGATAAACTGTCTACAGTGTCACTAGTTGAGGGGTACATTTTTGGTCAGTAAAATCACCACAGTCCCAGAGATCTCATTAGAGAGAGAGAGAGAGAGATGGCTGGTTTTAACCTGAGGGTTACCGCATCTCAGGTGAGGTGAAAGGTTAAGAAGCTGACATTTCACAGTGACCTCAGTTGATACAGGAATTGAATCCAAGTCACTCTGCATCAAAAGCCAGTCATCCAGCCAAATGAGCTAACCAACTCCACAACAAATGCTCTGCGTGAGGCCAGTATACCGAGGATAATTCTCCTATTTCTTGTTAAATTAGTGGCGATGGAAATCGTTACATCCACCTGAAGAAGTAGACAGGGCCTTAGTTTAACATTTCATTCGAAAGCCGACCCCTCCCTCAGCGTGTGTCCCTCACCATGATTGGGTTCTCATGACTTGAGCGTCTATGCTCAGAGACATAGTCCATCAGCTACAATTTGTACTTACCTGTCCCTGGGGTTGATTTTACTTTGTCCTGCCCAGTTTCTGGAAGGCGGAGAGGGGCAAGGGTGGGACAATGGGAAACAAGTGGATCAACCCTCTCCAATCCATCCCAAACCCCGCAAAACGTGGTTTAATACAACTAAATTATTGGGGACTCATTACTGTTTTACCTGACACTCAGACGTGGAACAACAGTTTCCTTCTAAGCAGAGAAAATAGGAGCAGGAGTAGGCCATTCGGCCCCTTAAGCCTGCACACCGTTCAGTATGATCATGGCTGATTGTCCGGCTCAGTACCCTATACCCATTTTGCCCCATAACCATTGATCCCCTTAACCCTAAGAATTATATCTAACTCTTTCTTGAAATCATTCAATGTTTTGTCTTCAAATGCTTCCTGTGGCAGTGAACATGTCAAAATCAATGAGGATAGTTATTCCAGCCAGACCCTGAAGAGATCTATAGTGATGCATGTTTTAAATTTTTTGATAGGTTTCCTCATGTGCGATAAGAAAGAGAGAACTTACTGAATGTCACAGTGTCTTCCTTCTCTCAGTTCCCTCACCTTTGGCCACCTCCCTCTCCTTGACCTCCAACCCCTTGTGTCATAAAGTTGACAAGTGGTCTGTAATCGAAGCTGCGTCGGATCTCCCTGTCACAGTTCCCAAGCTCGCCAACTGTTCACCAGGCCCGGAATAAAAACATAACCAAATGGTCTTGTTTCCCTTCATTTCCTCATTCCTTTGCTGGCCCAGATACACTGTGCCATGGATATAGTCCTCCATCTACCATCATTACTGTATACTGCAGGAAAAAGGCACATTTTTCATCTTGTTCTCATCAGAACAATCCACAAGAATGCCAATGCAAAATGGAACAGCATTCTACACTGACATACGATGCTCTCCTTTGCATTAGTATTCTTGTCAATTGTCCTAATGACTGCAGGACAACAAACCTCAACAACATGTGCCTTTTTCAGCAAAATTCAAGTCCCATGCCACCAAAACACTTTCCTTGTTATGTTTCGTGATTAATAAACTCACTCTTTGAAAGCTTGCTTAAACTGACTCCGTTGAAAATATAAGCTCATTTGGTTCAGGAACACAGGAACAGAAAAAGGCCATTCAGCCCCTCAAGCCTGTAAAGCCATTCAATGAGACCATGCTTGATGTTCCTGCCTTTGGCCCCTATCCCTTAATACCTTTGCATAAAAAAACGTATCTATCACAGATTTAAAATAAACAACTGATCCAGCATCCACTGCAGTCTGTGAAAGAGAGCTCCAAACATCTCCTGCCCTTTGTGTGTACAGCTTCCCTATATCTCTCTTGAACAGTCTGGCCCTAATTCTCATTCTAGGCCCCTCATTCTTGAATTCCCAAATAGTTTCTCTTTATCAACCCTGTCTTTTCCTATTTATATCTTGAGGACTTCCACCAGATCACCCCTTAACCTTTTAAAATCTGGAGATAAAAGGCTTAAATTCTCCTCATAACTTCAACCCCTGGAGTCCAGATATCATGTTTGTAAGGGTATATTATATTCCCTCTGAGGACACTATATCCTTCCTAGGTGTAGTGCCCAGATCTGCTCACGGTGCTCCAAGTAGAGTCTAACCAGGGATTTGTACACCTGCAGCATAACTTCTACACCCTAGTAGTCCAGTTCTCTACATATGAGGGACAGCATTCATTAGCTTGCGAGATTATTTTCTGCACCTGTTCATAGCATTTTAAAGAGAGTTTGATATAGGGAGAGGCTGAACAGGCTAGGGCTTTTCTCCCCCAGAGGCTGAGGGGTGATTTTATAGAGGTTTATAAAATCATAAGGGCTTGGATAGGTTGAAAAGCCAAGGTCTTTTTCCCAGAGTAGGGGAGTCCAAAACTAGGGGGCATAGGTTTAACGTTAGTGGGGAAAGATTTAAAAGGGACCTAAAGGGCAACATTTTTCACACAGAATGGCGTGTGGGTGGAATGAGCTGCCAGAGGAAGTGGTGGAGGCTGGTACAATTACAACATTTAAAAGGCATCTGGATGGTATACGAATAGGAAGAGTTTAGAGGGATAGGGGCCAAATGCTGGAAAATGGGACTAGATTAATTTAGGATACCTGTTTGGTATGGACAAGTGGGACCGAAGGGTCTGTTTCTGTGCTGCACAACTCCATGACTTACAATTCTATCTATACATCTCAGTCCCCAAAATACTTTTGGACATTCATTATATTGAACTTCAAACCAACTTGAAAATCCCCTGATATACCTTTGCTCGATTCAAATGGGTAACCTAATCCATGCTTAGATTGAATGCCATCTGCCACAGTTTTGTCCATTCACTGAGTCTATCAATATCCCTTTGAGGTTTTCTGCCATCATCTACATTGTCAGGGGAAAGGGTATCCACAAGAGAGTGGGTCTGCTTTTCAGTGAACTCTATGGCAACCAACTGAGGGGGTGAGTAAAGAAGACGGGACAGTTCATCTCTCCTCACCCAGTCTGCATATGCCAACTGGAACTGCCCAGAGTCTGGCCATAACACTATTATTGAGCCACAGAGTCATAGAGATGTACAGTACAGAAACAGATCCTTCGGTCCAACCCATTGATGCCGATCAGATATCCTAAATTAATCTATCTCATTTCCCGGTATTTGCTCATATCCCTCTAAACCCTTCCTATTCATATACCCATCCAGATGCCTTTGAAATGCTGTAATTGTACCAGCTTCCACCACTTCCCCTGGCAGCTCATTCTATACACACACCACCCTCTGGGTGAAAAAGTTGGCCCTTTGGTCTCTTTTATATCTTTCCCCCTCACCCTAAACCTCTGCCCTCAACTTTTGGACTCCCCTACTCTGGGAAAAAAGACCTTGCCTAATCACTCCATCCATGTCCCTCATGATTTTAAAAACTTCTATTATAAAATGTATAATAAATAATAGTGTTATCTTGAAGACAGTTCTTAACTTTGCCCTTCCCTCAACCATCCTGTCTTGAACACAAGCTCATAGTCTGGCTTTGTGATGAGAAGGCTTACAGTTGCTACCAAGAGAGGACTCATCTCCAGGTCAGCCATACTTGACACAGAGTGGCACCTCCTCAAGGGATAAACTCTATCTGCAGGCTCGCATTCCAGGAAAAAACAAATTTGGGTCAACAGACAAAATTCATGTGGCCTGACCATCTTATGCAAGAAGCTTTCTCAGTCGAAAGACAGGCTCAGTGCAGATATGATACACGCTACCCTGCAGTTCCTTCCTCTCACTGTTAGAGGGTGACAAAGTGCTTTGTAAATGAGCTATTGACCATTGTTGCCTGGAGCCCTGAGCATTTCACATACACTCTGCCCAGCACAGCAGCATTGCATTCCCTTTAGCCAAATGAGACAATGCACAAACATAACGGATGTTTGGCTCTGCCAGCAAATGTTATAACTCAAAGTACAGCATAGTCCCAGCCAGTCAAAGTGCACTAATGAATTGCTAAATTGTCCTATAACATGAGTCTAGCAATGTAGGTATCCAAATGGAAATACTGTGGCATAAAACAGAATTCACATTCCAAGTCAATGGAACGACTGCATTACTGAATATTTGATTTTTTTTTGCTCCGTAACCTTTATTTTGAGAAACAGCAGGTAAGTGAATAAAATGCTCAACCATTAGCAATCAAGGTAAAACATTAATTCGGAATTTGAGAAGGATCACACAACACAGGTTTGTCGAATATTTTTTGCCGGCTTCAGTGGGGTCACTGACTATGCGGGTTCGACAGAAATGTTATACCTATCAGGTTTAGTAGAGTCATTGGCAGAGAGATTGAATGCACTGTCCAACTGCTCTCTATACCATAGCCTTTTCCTACCTGTTTACCATTGAACTTTGAACCACAAGTCTCAGTGCCATTGAGAAAAGGAAAGCTTAATGTGCCTTTCCCCAACAGAATTTAACGCTTTGTTCCCTCCCAGCGTGGCCAATGGCACTGTCAGTGATCTTGTGTGACAGGAACATTAGTGAAAATGACTAGAGACCGGAGACAGATTCAACAGTAACTTTGAAAAGGGATTGGACAAGGGGAGAATATTGCTGAACAATGGGGCAGAGAAAGGTGGGGTGGGGGGGTTTGTGGTACTAATTGAAGAGCGCATAGTCTCCTTCACAGCTGTACGCAGGGAGAAAAGTCGACAACGAAAATTCCAATCGATTCCAAACTCTATTGTGGTCACTCCATGTCTCAGAAAAGGCCAGAGATTTGACCCATCCAAAAAAAAACTCTTGATATTTATTCTACAGAATACAGCAGGGTATCCTTCTCTTCTGCACAGGTTGGAAGATCACAGCTCGAATAGCCTCATCAAATATTGTCTTTAGGCCCTTCTGTTTGTAGGCTGAGCTTTCAATAAACTTTGCAGCTCCTGTGCAAATTGAAAATAAGAAAGAAACATTTTTCAGTGCTTGTCTTCTGTTTATTTTTTTATCAGGTTCTCCTCATGCACTTCAGGAAGTCTTTCCTTTAATGGACAGACGGACAGTCGTGAGCCTGAGGCCTACATGTCCATGATATGGATGGCAGATGGTCAAGTTAGGCCAATTCACCTGGAGGGTGGCAAAAGCGATGGCCTATTGGTATAATCACAACACAATTAATCCACAACAAGCCCTGGCAATGCTATGACGCCCTGTGTTTTGTTATTTTTAATCAACCTATTCAGACATACTACGACAGGGATTTTAATCAAAATATCCAGGGATATTGTGACACAGCTCTGGCGCAGGTGTGATGTGAACTGAGGCCTCCTACCTCAAAGGTAGGGACACCATCATTGCACCACAGGATCCCCGAGGGATCTGGGTTTGAATCCTGCAATGGTAGATGGGGAAATTTGAATTCAATATTTATTGTAAAATTCTGGAATTAAGAGTCTAATGATTGACTCCAGTATCATCCTTCACCAACTAGCTTTCCAGAATGGAATACTCTGTTTGTAGATAACCACAAAGCACACCATGGCCTTATTATCACTTAGGAGACTGCCAATGGTCAAGTTGGTGTACAAGGACCGTGCTCTCCTCCAGCAAGAACATCACTTACCGATCTCCTTTGCTATCTGTAAACCTTCCTCATGGGTAACAGGGACTTGGTTCCTCTCTTTCAGTTTCTCGATGGTTTCTTTGTCATCGCGTAAATCAAGCTTGGTGCCCACGAGGATGATGGGAGCATTGGGGCAGTGCCGCTTCACTTCAGGGTACCACTACATGAGGAGAAAGGGGAAAGAAAAATGGGAAAATTGCTAACTCGTTGGACTATATTTACATGGCTTACAATATCATAGCGATTTTCATCGCTGTCATGACAACGGATCATCATGCTGCAAGGAATGTTGCAAGGAATTGAACTTTTACGTACAACTTGTGTCTTTTGAAAAGAAAGAAATAGATGTCAAAAGGTGGCTGAGGCTATAAATTCAATTGTTTGCTAAAAGCCTCATGTGGTTTACACTGAATCCCATGGAATAGTCAATGGACTAAAGTGTGTTTGGGAGGGACACAGCTGAGAATTTTCACTGGACACCCCTTGACCCTCTTCAGGCATGACATCCTATGATTGGGACATGACAGATGAGGGGGAATCACTTTATGGATAGGGTCCTGGAGATCCTGGTGGATGGAGTAGTGTCGAGTTTATCCCAGGACCAGCAGAGAATGCCACGCCATCAGACCTTGTCAGCGTGGTTTTGCCACCTAGATCATTGTGGCCTCAGGCGACTGCGGGAATGCCAGGCCAAATGGGCTGAGAAGTGGCAGATGGAGTTTAATTCAGATAAATGCTAGGTGCTGCATTTTGGGAAAACAAACCTTAACACGACTTATACACTTAATGGTAAGGTCCTAGGGGGTGTTGCTGAACAAAGAGACCTCAGAGTGCAGGTTCATAGTTCCTTGAAAGTGGAGTCACAGATAGATAGGATAGTGAAAAAGGCGTTTGGTATGCTTTTGTTTAGTGGTCAGAGAATTGAGTACAGGAGTTGGGAGGTCATGTTGTGGCCGTACAGGACATTGGTCAGGCCACTGTTGGAATATTGCATGAAATTCTGGTCTCCTTCCTACCAGAAAGATGTTGTGAAACTTGAAAGGGTTCAGAAAAAATTTACAAGGATGTTGCCAGGGTTGGAGGATTTGAGCTATAGGGGGAGGCTGTACAGGCTGGGACTGTTTTCCCTGGAGCATCAGAGGCTGAGGGGTGACCTTATAGAGGTTTACAAAATCATGAGGGGCATGAATAGGATAAATAGACAAAGTCTTTTCCCTGGGGTGGAGAAGTCCAGAACTAGAGGGCATAGGTTTAGGGTGAGAGGGGAAAGATTTAAAAGAGACCTAAGGGGCAACTTTTTCACACAGAGGGTGGTACGTGTATGTAAGTGGTGGAGGTTGGTACAATTGCAACATTTCAAAGGCATTTGGATGGGTATATGAATAGGAAGGGTTTGGAGGGATATGGGCCGGGTGCTGGCAGATGGGACTAGATATCTGGTCGGCATGGATGGGTTGGACTGAAGGGTCTGTTTCCATGCTGTACATCTCTATGACTCTATAACCTTCTCGACTCCACCAGGATAAGTGCCATTATTTGTTGTCTGCTCCCCCACACCCAGTCCTTCTCAACCACTGTACCCACCTCCCATCAAAAGTTGTATTCTACCACTCTCGCTATTGCCTCCAACATTTTCCCTCACTCGCTCTCACCCACCCAACCCTCGCCCACAAAACACTAACCCTGCATGCCCCCTTTGCTGCCTACTTACCATCACAGGATGACTGACCATCTTTCCAACACCTGCATCAGCACTACCAGTTTTTCCAGCCACTGCCATCTCACTCAATCCCTCCCTTTATTTAGTTCCAGTGGAAAACAGGGTATAAAGAGCCAAGACAGATGGCTTTCAGCTCCTCAGCCTCTGTGAGGAAAGGCACCCAGCTCCAACCATTCCAATGGCCAACTGACCATGCCCATGCTTCTGAACTGATATTGGAGTCTGCCCCTTAACTTATTGCCCCCTTAACCTGAAGGTTGGCTCCCTTGAGATGGATGTAGACTTGCTGACAGTAATGGCAAGCTTCCTGGCTTTGTGTCAGTGCTAAATGGTATGGCAAGACAGAAGGAATGCCACTATGAAGAGCTTATGCTCGAAACATCGACTCTCCTGCTCCTCGGTTGCTGCCTGACCAGCTGTTCTTTTCCAGTGCCACACTCTCGAGTCTGATCTCCAGTATCTGCAGTCCTCACTTTCTCTTGGAAAGAATGTCAGCCTGGTAGCTCTGTGTGGGAGGGCAAAGGACAGACAGACCAGGTAGGGATGGGCGTGAGCGTCAGGTAGGCCCAAGGAGAGCGAGCATTCAGACAGCGAGTGAATAAACAGGGGATGCAGCCTGGCTCAGTCCAGGAGCTGGGCACCTGACCCTGTGTGCAGGGCGACCTCGCTGGTTTCAGAGTTTATTTGCCAGTTGTTGGCATTCTCCAGAGGGCAGCTGTAAACTGCAGAAGCATCCTGTAGATCAGAAAGACTCCCTGACCCATTAGATTGGCAGGCATCAGTTGCCAGGGCCCATAGACACAGCTCACGTGTGGATGGAGCATGGAGACGTTGTAGCCGGGTGCCTGAGATGACAGCTCGGAGGAGCAAGTGGCGAGCTGGAGTCACTAGATTCCCACTTTGACTTTCACGTTGGGAATTGTTGCCATCTAGTTTCCTCACTGCTGGCAGTCGGAGAGGAAGCTGCATGTGCATGAGGAGAGATTTGCACTTATTAAGATTTACAACAAGTGATAAGCCCAGTAACTAGGAAACTCGGAGCACCCCTGCAGAGAATCTGGCCTCAACAGCGACAATCTGTCGAAGGTGTGATGAGCTGCTCCTGATGTCAAGAGAGACCTCGCCCAATTTCTCACCCACTTCTCCCAGACTTCTCGGCGTAGTGCACATCATGCATGCCCCGGTAAGATTCCATTTGAAGTCAATCCCTGGTTTGCTGGAGACAAGTCATAAAGCCACTGTTGATGGAAACTGACCAAATGTCTTTCAGCTCGTGACAGAATCAAGAATCTCCAATCAACTATTCAACTAGCCAAGGCTAGTGCCATCAGAATCTCCCAGCTGAATGGGTGTAAAGTTTTACAAACTTTTTGTCTCAGACAAGCCAAAGTATATTCTCCATTTACTTTAATTTTTCGACTCACCTCTCATTTCCCAGTGACTGCAGAATTCCTTCCAGAGACACATTGCCATTTTTGTCAATTGTGAGGCATCACAGACACAAAACAAACAGAGAACATGGAGATCTCAGCAGATCCATGAACAGAGAAAGAGAGTTGAGGTTTTGAATTCAATGCGACTCTTCTTCCCCTTCTCTCCAGCAATCTCTGCATTTGTTTCAGATTTCCATCATCCCCACAGTATTTTGCGTTCACCATAGGCATGATCCTCATTGTATGGCCAACTGAAGAAAAGGAACAGCAGCAATGACTGCACAGGGCCTCTATAGACATTGCAAAAGCTCTCTCAGTCTCTGTCAATTTTGTAAGCTTATGGTGTAACTTCTTGGCAGTCCTCAAATCTCATCCGACACCTACTTCACGATGACATGCGAGCTGTGATCCTCATCAATGGAACCACCAGAGGATCATAACTGAGTGAAGACTGGGTTCAAAACAAGGTGAGTGCAGTGATTGTAATGAGGTCAGCCATACAGTATGAGCTCCCTGATTGGGGCTGTTAAACTGGTCCAATTAGGGTTCCCTGGCTGACAGATAAGAACAAGAGTGTCAGATATCGTGCTCACTCTGAGATCTGGCTCTGAGGGAACTGGATCAGTGTCAAGGGCTCTCCACGTGGAAATTAAGGGTGACTTGGTGATGGGATACCGGCCTCTGTGGAGTTATATCAGTGAGTCAATACAGCAACCCTCTTCTCCATTTTCCTCACCACTCTTCAGCCTCAGCAGATAATCTACAGAGCAGAATTAAATTATTCAACATACTCTGCCTCCAACCCAAACTTCATACACTCAAACCTCAATCTTCAAGTACACAGGGTAGTGAGTTACAAGGAGTAGCTGGGTAGGCTACCGCAGCTCAACTGAGGGGAGAGAGAAAGGTCAAGAAACAGGATCTTCATGGTAACCTCAGCCACAGCAGGAATTGAACCTATACTGTGATGTTTGCAAGCCGACTGTCCAGCCAATTGACCCTCAGCTGACTGTAATCTTTATCTGTGCTTCTGTATAAAGAGTCATACAGCATGGAGAAAGGCCATTTGCCCCATTGTGCCTGATCTAGTTCAAAGAAAGAGCCATTTTGATCAGTCCTACATCCTAGCCCTTTGCCTTACTCCAGGTCTCCTTTACAATGATCTATGGGATCAACTGTCATCACTTACCAGAGCAACCATTCCAAATGCAGATAACTCTCTCGGAGAGAACATTCCTCTTTGTGTAAAATGGGTCAACAGTTACAGAGAAAGGCTCTCTGGCCCATCAGGTCTGTACCAATCAGAAAGATGTAACGAACAATTCTCGTCCCATTTTCCAGCACTTGACCCTTGTCTGCCTTGGCATCACAGGTGGACATCTAAATTCTTCTTAAATACTCGAAGGGTTTCTGCCTCGACCATCCTCACAGGAAATGAGTTCCAGATTCTCATCACCCTCTGGATGAAAAAGTCTTTCCTCACATCTCTTCTAAACCTGTTATTGAAATACCTAATCTACCCCCTAGACCCTTTGAGAGTGATGTTAAATCCTCCATATCTAATTATTACCCTTTACCCCATAGGGAATAATCTTCCTCTCCCTCTTCTGTGAAAATCGACTGGAAAAGTCTTATCCGGCTCAGCTCTTAACTTGCTCTACTCCAAGGAGAACATGTTTACATTTTGTAACCTCTCCTCATAACTTCACAACATCCTGTTGCAATTATCCATACAGGAGCTGCTTTCCTGTTGGAAAGAGCTGCATTGTTTTGTCTGTAGCGCAGAAACAATCTGAGGAAACCAATGCAGGGCAAACCAAAACTCATATTCAAATTCCAGTTGGTATTTGCATTTTCTTTCTCCCCTGCCAACTTATCCAGGATTTCTGAACATCATATGCAAATTGAAACAAACAAAACTTGCAAAGAGAAAGAACACCCTCAGGAGAGCTGCCGAACAGAAGGTGAGTAGTAACCCTCCTTGCAACTTACGGGAGAACACTGTGGTAACTTGACCTCTTATTTCTCAGTGAACATAAGTCAACATTGTGGGCACTCTGTGGAATTTTCTCTACCAGATCAACTAGAAACTCAAGAACACTCTTCAAAGGCCTCACTTTTCTTTTCAAGAAGGTATGTTTTAACCACGCACATTTCTGTGTCCCAGCCCAGACATCTAATCTGGGATACCCGCACCAACCAATCCCACTGCCCCATGGCTGAACATTTCAACTCCACCACCCCCTTGCACCACCAAATATATGCAGGCCCTGGGCCTTCCCCATTGCTAAACCCTGACCACCCGACGCCTGAAGGAAGAAAGCCTCATTTTTGACCTCGGGGCCCTGCAACCACACAGGATTAATGTGGATTTCACCAGTTTCCTCAATTTTCCTCCCTCTCATCTTATCCCACTCCCAAGCATCCAACGCCCCTTGACCTGTCCATCGTCTTTCCTATCTATCCGCTCCACCCTTCTCTCCGACCTATCACCTTCTCCCCAACTTTCATCTACCTATTGCATTCCCAGCAACTTACCCTGCACCTCCACCCCTCTCCCATTTATCTTTCAGCCACAGCCCCTACCACCATCCCCCCCCGCCTGGCCCGCAAGCCTCATTCCTGATGAAGGGCTGATGCCTGAAACGTCGATTCTCCCTTTCCTCAGATGCTGCCTGACCTGCTGTGCTTTTCCAGCACCACATTCACAAATCTATTCATGTCTGTCCAATAGGTGTTAGCTGGTTATTTTGACCACACAATTCATGGCATGATAGACATTGTCATCGACCCCTGACAGCCACATTAGATTAGATTAGATTACCTACAATGTGGAAACAGGCCCTTTGGCCCAACAAGTCCACACCAACCCTTCGAAGAGAAACCCACCCCCCTATATTTACCCCTGACTAATCCACCTAACAATAGGGGCAATTTAGCATGGCCAGTTCACCTAACCTGCACATTTTTGGACTGTGGGAGGAAACCGGAGCACCCAGAGGAAACCCACGCCAACACGGGAGAATGTGCAAACTCCACACCAACAGTTGCCCGAGGCCAGAATTGAACCTGGGTCCCTGGTGCTGTGAGGCAGCAGTGCCAACCACTGAGCCACCATGCCACCCCATCTTTGCACCTCCAGCAAATTGGACAGCAATGAAGACATGGAACCCAGGCTGATTATCCCTTCACCAAAGAGGGAATAAGAACATATCATAAATCTGTTCTGACCCAGGATGTCAATTCTCCAGGATTTTCCAAGAGCTTCCAGGATAATCTCTTCACCATCGCTCGGAGACAACCAGGGAAACAAAAACACTGGGCTATTAAAAACAGCAGTCAGAGGAATTCATCTTTCATTTTCCTCTGGAAACTCTTTCATTGCTGAAAAAAATATCGCAGGTGGGGAGGAAAAAGGTTTGATGGGATAATTAGAGGTGGAAGGTCACATGATAACATCTCACATGTTCACATGCAACCAAGTGAAGTTTGTAACCCTACTTCTGACTGTTCTAAGAATCAAAGGTAAGCTGATGAAGGGCTTATGTCCGAAATGTCGACTTTCCTGCTCCTCGGATGCTGCCTGATCTGCTCTGTTTTTCCAGCGCCATACTTTTCGACTCTGATTCTCCAGTATCTGCAATCTTCACTTTCTCCCCGTAAGATGAACACAACAGTGTCTAGTGGGTAAATCCTCATAGTCCCAGAAGACCTCTGGGCTACTACCGTATTTGAGAGCAAGAGGCAACTAGTGAAAGTTTAACCTGAGTGCTACAAGAGCTCAAGTGAGGGAAGAGAGAGGTCAGGAAACAGGATCTTCATGGTAATCTCAGCCATAGCAGGAATTGAACCTGTACTGTGATGTTAGCTCCATGGTGCAAGCTAGCTGTCCAGCCAGCTGACCCTCTATGCTGGGAAGGGAATGTGGCTGTCTACATTCAATACTGAGCTCACTAACTCATCCCTTAAGAATAATGGATGTGAAAGTAGGTGGGGAGTGCTATTTTACACATGAACTTTGCATCCATCTCCTGCCATAGCTAACCTGGGAATATGATATGCAAATACTAATGCCTGGGGCGAATGCACTGAGAAAGTGTTCTGTGTCCTTGAACCTGAATAAAATAGTGGATTCAGTTAGAGTTCAGAATGAAGGCAGATGCTCATTGTTGTTCCTGAAAGAGATAATATCTTGTGTATTTGGTCTTATCTGGTAAAATGCAAATAGAGTGAAACTGTGCAAATGGAAATATAACTTGGTTTCTGTTCTGCGTTTCATTAGAAACCATTAATGTTTCTGAATTATAATATGCCGGCTAACAACATGCATTGATATAGCACCTACATATCCCACGTTGCTTCGGAGGTGACCAATGTTTGACACCAAACCAAAGGAGACATGAGAACAGCTGATCAAAGAGAAGAGTATTAAAGAAGGGAGGAGAGCTGCACAGGTTAACGACTGGCATTCTAGAGTTTAGGGGCATCCATTAAGAGTTTGGAAATTCAAAGAGCAACCTCCTGCATTGTAAGAAATATTATGCCATTCTATGTGAGGTTAAGTATGGACTATTATGTAATGTATCTTGACACATTGTATGAATAAGATACAGTTTTGAAAAACATCTCTATGCAAAGCTGCTATTGGCGGAATGACAGAAGTGAATCCCTGAATTGGAGAGAATCAAGGTTTCTGAAAGGTCGTAAGATTGGACAAGGTTACAGGAGGAGCTGGAGAATCTGAGTGGTTTGAACTCATGAATGAAAATGAAGTGGAGTTGTTCAGGAAGCTTTGATTTTCATGAACATGCCTGGGAGGCTAACTGAAGGAACCAAGAAGCAAGCTCCCGAGGCTAATGGAAAGGTGCTTAGGCGGATCAGCAGTTGAACAAAACATTTCTGAGTTCTGAAATTTGATCAGATGGTCAGGACTCTGTGGGGTTCACACGTCATAATTAGTAGCAGTTTTAGGGCTTGAAGCACCTTCACCCATGTCCTTACCCCCACACCACCACCGCTCCCCCCCTACACACACACACACACACACACGTTATTAAATGCTCTACAATTACACACAACCTATTGTTAGCCACTCATTGTCCCCATTTGTAGCTATTTATTCTCCTCAGTGGATTGCTTTCCACTCCTTTCTCTGTTCTACTGTTCTCTCTCTTCGAGCTCTATCCCCAACTATCATTTACTCCTTCACTCCTCCCCCGCTCCCGATCTTCTGTATATAAACCTACTTTTTCATCAGTTCTGAGGAAGGGTCACTGAACCCAAGAAATTAACTCTGATTTCTCTTCACGGATGCTGCCTGACCTGCTGACTGTTTCCAGCGATTTCCGTTTTGGTTTCTGATTTCCAGCACAAACAGTTCTTTCGGTTTTTATAATTAGTAAACCTACTGATACTGAGAAGGGCAGTTCCTCATTAAAACTATAAGGGTCCAGATTGCAAAGGATAAAATTAGGAGAGAGGTAGAAGAGAAAGGGTGAAGTTTCAATGTGCATCTCCCATTGGAAAACCAATTCTGTGGGTTAATGACTTGTTGCAGAAAACTGCCTGTTCATCATTATCATCAACTTCAACAGTTTATTTAACGCCCAACTATTCTGCAGCATCAGTTTTTCAGTTTATCACAAAACGTACTACATAAAAATAAAAGAACCAAATTTACTGTACAGTTGCTACTACCTGCAAAGTCCGCGTTTATCATAAGTTGGTAGACAGATGCAGCAAGTGATTAGGAAGGTTCACAGAATGTTTGCATTCATTGCAAGGTTGCTTCATCAATGACCTTCCATCCATCATACGGTCAAAGGTAGGGATATTCACTGATGATTGCACAATGTTCAGTACCATTCACAGTTTCTCAGATTCAGAAGCAGTTCATGTTCAAATGCAACAAGATCTGGACAATATCCAGGTTTGGACTGACAAGTGGCAAGTAACATTCGCAATACACAAATGCCAACCTATGAGCATCTCCAATAAGAGACAATCTAACCACCGTCCCTTGAAATCCAATGGTGCTCCCATCACCGAATTCCCCCCATCAACACCCTTGAGGTTACCATTGACCAGAAACTGAACTAGACTCACCACATAAACACAGCAGCTACAAGAGCAGATCAGAGGCTAGGAATACTGCAGTGAGTAACTCACCTCCTGAATCCCCAAAGCCTGTCCATAAGGCATAAGTCAGGAGTGTGTTGGAATACTCCCTACTTGCCTGGATGGGTGCAGCTCCAACAACACTCAAGAAGCTCGATACTATCCAGGACAAAGCAGCCCACTTGATTGGCACCACATCCACAAACATCCACTCCCTCCAGCACCGACACTCAGTAGCAGCAGGGTGTACCATCTACAAGATGCAATGCAGAAATTCACCAAAGATCCTCAGACAGCCCCTTCCAAACCAACGACCACTTCCATCTCAAAGGATAGGGGTAGCAGATACATGGGAACACCACCCCCTGCAAGTTTCCTTCTGAGCCAGCCACTCACTATCCTGACTTGGAAATATATTGCAGTTCTTTCATTGTTGAAGGGCCTAAATCCTAGAATTCCCTCCCTAAGGACATTGTTGGTGAACCGACAGCACATGGACTGCAGCTATTCAAGAGGGCAGCTCACCCCCACCTTCTCAAGGGCAACTACAGACAGGCAATAAAAGCTGGCTCAGCCAGTGACACCCATGTCCCACAAGTGAGTTAAAAAAAAAGGATCGAAATGCAGAGGAGTTTTGCTACAGGTGATGATACTACACTTAGAGTACTGTGTACAATTTTGGACTCCTTATTCAAGAAAAGGCATTACTGCTTTAGAAGTAGTTCTGAAAAGATTCAGGAGACAGTGAGGACTGCAGATGTTGGAGAGCAGAGTTGAGAATGTGTTGCTGGAAAAGCACAACAGGTCAGGCAGCATCCGAGGAGCAGGAAATCGACATTTTGGGCCAGAGCCCTTCATCAGGAATCATTTCTGATGAAGGGCTCCGGCCCGAAATGTCAACTCTCCTGCTCCTCGGATGCTGACTGACCTGCTGTGCTTTTCCAGCAACACACTCTCAACTATGAAAAGGTTCATTCAAGAGAGGGTCTGTTTCCATGCTGCATGACTCTATGAGCAGTCCATAAACATGTTTCTGGGCAAGGTGTATCTTCTGAGGAAATGTGGACAGGTTGGACCTGTATCTACTGGAGTTTAGAAGAATAAGGGGTGACCTTCTTCTTAACGACATCCCTTGCCTGAGATATGGTAACCCTCTGGTTAAACTCAAAACCAGTCCTCTCTCTCTCTCTCTCTCTCTCTTTAATGGGAGAGCAGTCCTATGGTCCTCTGGGACTATGCAACTATACTTAAAATATGATCCTGAGAAAACTTAATTGGGTGGATGCTGAGAGGATCCTTGTGCAATAGAGCGGAACTATCAGACACATTTTCAAAGGGTCTCCCATGTACGATGGGAATGGGTTCTTTCTCTCCGAGGACCATGATCCTCTGCAGCTCTCTTCCCTAAAGAGCAGTGAAGGCTGGACCACTGGCTAGGGTCATAGAGATGTACAGCACAAAAACAGACCCTTTAGTCCAACTCATTCATGCCGACCAGATTTTTCTAAATTAATCTAGTCCCATTTGCCAGCATTTGGCCCATATCCCTCTAAACCCTTCCTATTCATGCACCCATCCAGATGCCTTTTAGATGTTGTAATTGTACCACCCTCCACCATTTCCTCTGGCAGCTCATTCCATACATGCACCACCCTCTGTGTGAAAATGCTGCCCCTTAAGTCCCTTTTAAATCTTTTCCCTCTCACCTTAAACCTCTGCCCTCTGATTTTGGACTCCCCTGCCCTGGGGAAAAGACCTTGTCTATTTATCCTATCCCTGCCCCTCATGATTTTATAAACCTCGATCAGGTCACCCCTCAGCCTCCAACACTCCAGGGAAAACAGCCCCAGTCTATTCAGCCTCTCAACAGCTCAAGCCCTCCAACCCTGGCGACATCCTTGTAAATCTTTTCCGAACCCTTTCAAGTTTCACAACATTTTCCCGACAGCAAGGAGACCAGAATTCAATGCAATATTCCAAAAGTGGCTTAACCAATGTCATGCACAGCCACAGCATGACATCCCAAGCCCTCGGCTCAGTACCAAATGCCTTCCTCACCATCCGGAGTACTTTTAATGTCCAGAGTACTTTTAATGCAGAGCTTCTTGACTGACGAAGGACTCAGAGAGCATCAGAGATGGGCATGGTCAGATCATTTTTTTTTAGATTAGATTACTTACAGTGTGGAAACAGGCCCTTCGGCCCAACAAGTCCACACCGACCCGCCGAAGCGCAACCCACCCATACCCCTACATCTACCCCATACCTAACACTACGGGCAATTTAGAATGGCCAATTCACCTGACCTGCACATCTTTGGACTGTGGGAGGAAACCGGAGCACCCGGAGGAAACCCGGGCAGACACGGGGAGAACGTACAAACTCCACACAGTCAGTCACCTGAGGCGGGAATTGAACCCGGGTCTCTGGCGCTGTGAGGCAGCAGTGCTAACCACTGTGCCACCGTGCTGTCTTGATCTTACTTAGTATCAAAACAGGCCGAAGATCTACTGTAGCTCCTAACTTGCCATCTGGATCTGGTCAATAAAACAAAATGTGTCACTTTACCATGACCGTCAGGCACTACCTATGAGGAGCCTTGAATATACTGAGCAGTTCAGTTTTTGCTCAGACTACATTAGCCAGGTTTGATAAATATTTCCTAACCAAGCTGTTCAGAGATGTTGTTATAAGTGTTTGGAGACTGTATTCAACCCAATGGGTGTAAAAGACCTTCCTAAGGTCTAACACTGGAACAACAGCTAGGGTTTACAATGCAGGAGACTTGGCATTGACTTCATTGGAGCTGAGAAGGGATTGCTAAGAATGCATAAAGGTAGATTAATTTTAGTAGCAGGCGAATCATGAGCAACAGGATTTAAAAAGATATATTATTTTCCATTTTGGAGTTAAGGGAATTTGAACTGTGCCACAACAACAGCACTTTGCAATTACATGGCCTTTCTAACGTAGAACCACAATCACAAGTTGCATTTTTCCACCAGCCATTGATTGAGGCTAAGGAAAATACTTGAAAAGGAAACATTCAAGTTCATGAAGGAGAAGTGAGGTTGGACTTGAACATTCTGATGCAAGGTGTGATAATGTGAGTGTTCATTTCTTCTGATTAAGGGACTATCCCCCAGGACTTACCTTGACACGTACGTTCTGGAAAGAAGCAGGACTGACAAGTGAAAAGCAGATCACAAAAACATCCTGGAAAAGAATAAAGTCCAACAATTAGCTGAGTGGTCCTCAGTTCCATTCCACTCAGCTTTGTGTCAAACTATAGGACATACAATAGAGAACAGTACAGCACAGGAACAGATCCTTCGGCCCATGATGTTGTGCCGAACATGATGCCAAATTAAACTAATCCCTTCTGCCTGCCCTTGGTCCATATCCCTCCATTTCTTGCATATTCATGCACTTATCTAAAAGCCCCTTAAATGCCCCTAATTGTACCTGCCTCCACCTCCGCCCCTGGCAGCATGTTCCAGACACCCACCACTTGCCCCTCACATCTCCTTTGAACTGTTGCCTTCACACCTTAAATGCATGCCCCCGAGTATTAGACATCTCAACTCTTGGGAAAAAGGTTTTGACTGTCAACCCTCTCTGTTCTTCTCATAATTTTATGCAGTTCTATCAAGTCTCATCTTGGCCTCCATTGTTCAAGCTTTCTCCTTACAGCACATGCCCTCTAATCCAGGCAGCATCCTGGTAAACCAATTCTTGCACCCTCTCCAAGGTCAAATATGATTATAAGTTTTACAATCTGGAGTGGTATTTCTGCATCAAAACCCTGGAATGTGTTAACTATGATTTCCACCATTTTAATAAGTGCTGGCCTTGCCACCCATGCTCACAATGTTCACAAGGAACGATTATTCACAAATGTAAAGCTTGCTCAGCTAAGCTGCGAGCAAATCCAACGTTCACCAAGAATCTGATTCTAGGGGAGGGAGGGTATGTGCCATTGGAATCACACTTTCCACTGCTTTTGTCTGATCACAGTCACAGCAGGGATCCAAGATATCTGGGTAGCCTGGTCTCTGCAGGGCATTGCCAGACCAGGGTATACTCCAGTCTAACAATTATATCATAACAATGACTTATATCATATTTTTGTTTTATTCGTTCACAGCATCACTGGCTAGGCTATAATTTATTGCCCAGATAGCAGTTAAGGGTCAGCCACATTGTTGTGTGGTCTGGAGTCACACATTAGTTAAGGACAGCAGTTTCCTTCACTAAAAGGCATTATCAGATGTCAGGTGACACCAGGTTATGGTCTAACAGGTTTATTTGAAAACACAAGGCTTTGGAGCGCTGCTCTTTCTTCAGGTGAAGTGTCACCTCACCTGATGAAGGAGCAGCGCTCTGAAAGGTTGTGATTTCAAATAAACCTGTTGGGCTATAACCTGGTGTCAAGTGACTCTGTCCACTCCAGTACTTCCCCATAAAGAGCATTAGTGAACTAGCTGGAGTGCCCACTCTCCACCCCCCAACAATTTCATGGTCATCATTCAGCATTTTAAGTCCAGACTTTCATTGGATTCAAATTCCCTCCATCTGCTCTGGTGGGATCTGAACCCAGGTCCCCAGAACATTACCTGGATCATTGGGATAATAGTCTAGCAATAATACCACTCGGCCATCACATCCCCTATCACTGCTGGACAAGGAAAGAAGTTAGGCCCAAGGCCTACCTCATGCATGAGGATCAATCCCTTACTATTGGCAATACACTTATTTAATCAAGTAATTAGTCCTCCCGCTCTCTTGTGAAAAGACAGAAAGAGAGTGATAGGTTTTCTGTGAAAGTATCCTTACAGTTTGAGGGTAGGAGAGAGGTCGGAGCTTGTCATAGTCTTCCTGACCAGCTGTGTCCCACAACCCCAGGTTCACAGCATGACCATCGACGGTCACAGAGGTTGAGTAGTTGTCAAAGCTGTCGGGGAAGACAGTAAAAAGATGTCAGACCAAAACAAAATGAGATTAATTCAGCCTCAGCAGCTCCAGGTCAATAACCCAGTGCAGGATTTTGATGAGGGTTTCAGTTTTGGTTCAATGTGTAGCGCTCGCATCTCTGAGTCAGAAGGTCAGAGGTTAAAGCCCCACATGAGGGAGGTGAGTGAGAACCACATGTGGCCTGACACCCAGAGCAATACCAATAGGACTCCTGGACTCTAGGAGGTGCTGATTTTTAAATAAGTAATTAAACCCAGCGCTCATCATGTCCGGCCTCTCAGCTGGACACAAATGTTTCAATGCCAGCATTTTCAAGAAGAAGAATTTTCCCTGGTGCACTGACTAAGATTTATCCCTGGACCAAATTCATAATAAATAGCAGTCATTGTTCGATGGTTGTTTCTGGGATCTTGCTGCAAATTGGCTTCTATATTACAACCTTACTACCTTACTACATTGCTACCTTACAACGGTCAACTATGCTTGCACTGTACTGAGTGTCAAGCTTTTTGAGATATCCTAAAGTTGTGAAAGGTGTTATATAAATGCACATCCTTTCCCTTTGTATAATGGAAACAGCTCCTATACTGAACTCGAAAAGGGAACTGGGTGCAGCTGGTGCTTGATGAGTAACCAGAGTGTCACAGAAGGGACAGTGCCCTCAGAAGGCCAATGGAATGTTGCCAGGCATTGCAAGAGGAATGGAAAATACTGCAACTGTACAGGCGATCGGGCATCTGCAGTACAGTGTACTTAGTCATCTTCAGAGAATCAGTGTGGAACACAGGCCATTTGGTCCATAGAATCCACACTAACCCTCTGAAGATTGAACCCCCTACTTGTAACTCTGCATTTCCCATGGCCAATCCACCTAACCTGCATATCTTGGAACTTTGTGAGGAAACCAGAGTACCTGGAGGAAACCCACACAGACACGGGGAGAACGTGTAAACTCCACACAGACAGTCACCAGAGGATGGAATCAAACCTGGGTCCCTGGCACTGAGAGGTTGCAGTGCGAACCACTGAGCCACTAAACTGCCCATTGCATTGACTGAACTGTGAAGGTTGCTGTCACCATCGTCATTAAGTGAAAGGAACAACAGGGTGTGGTGCGATTGAGGGAAACCACTTCTGGGTCAAACTGGGCGAGTCCCTCATATGTGACAAAATTTATTTCAATGTGTGTTCGCCACTAGTTGTGGGTTTGCATTTATACCATGGACATTGTTACACTCGAGGAGCACTGAGCATCAGGTCTCACTCCTTCAGGATCCCTACAAGTACATGTCACATCATGACACCCCTCAGTATTTACCCTTTCAGATCCTTTCAGAGTCCTTTCCAACACAGATCTTGAGACTGATTCCTGGGTTGAAGGGCTGAGAAACATAGAAAAAGGTAGGCCATTCAGCCCATCCAATCTGCTCCACCATTCGATATAATCATGGCTGATAATTCAATTCAGTCTCCTGTTCCCCCTTTCTCCTCCATACCTTTGATCCCTTTAGCCCTAAGAACTATATCTAACTCCATGGAAATATTCAATGTTTAGGCCCCACTGCTTTCTGGGCTAACGAATTCCACAAGGTCAGCACTTCCTGGGTGAAAAGATTTTGCCTCAACTCAGTCCTAAATGGCTTACATTACACCCTTGGACTGTGACCCTTGGTTCTAGACCCTCTAGTCACTGTGAATATCCACCCTGCGTTTACCAGGTTTATTTTCTGAAGGAAGCTGGTCCAGGTTAGACCTTTCATTTAGGAAAATGTGAAGTGATTTTTTTTTCGGAAATATATAAGAGCCTGAGGTGACAGAATTGGATGGATACCAAGTGGATCTTCCCTCTTGTGGGGGAGGCCAAAACCAAGGCTCATAGTTCAAGAGTAACAGGCCTCCATTTTAAGAAGAAGGTGAGGAGATTTTGTTTTCTGTCAGAGGTTCATTAGAGTGTGGAATTCTCTTCCCCAGAAGGCAAGCGGAGGTCAAGTTTTCAAAAGGTTGAGTTAGATAGGTTCTTGAAGGACAAGGGAATCAAGGGTTATGTGGTACACACAGAAGTGTGGTGTTGAGATGTAGGCACGAGTTTAGCATGCTTGCCTTCATTGCTCAGTCCTTTGAATATAGGACTTGGGAAGTCATGTTGGGGTTGGGCCAGACATTGGGATTGGCAAGACCTCTTAGAAAATACTCTGTCTAGTTCTGGTCACCCAGTTATAGGAAGGATATTATTAAGCTAGAGACAGTCCAGAAGAGATTTACCAGAAAGTTGCCAGGTGTGGAAAGCTTGAGTTATAGAGATAGGCTGGATAAGCTGGGACATTTTTCACTGGAGAGTAGGAAGTTGAGAGGTGAACTTACAGAGATTTATAAAATCATGAGGGGTAATGGATAGGTTTAATGGCAGGTATCTTTTCCCTACGATGGGGAATTTCAAGACTAGAGGGCATATTGTTAAGGTGAGAGGAGAGAGATTCTAAAAAGGATCGAGAGGCAAATCTTTTACAGAGAGAGTGGTTCTCATGTGGAATGAACTTCCAGAGGAAGTGGTAGATATGGGCACAGTTACAACGTTTACATGAGTAGATAAAGGTAAAGTTTGGAGAGATATGGGTCAGGAGCAGGCAGGTGGGACTAGTTTCGTTTGGGATTAAGTTTGGCCTGGACCAGTTGGACCAAAGAATCTGTTTCCATGCTGGATGACTCTATGACTGTAGGTCATAACCAGATGATCGATGATCTTACTGAAAGAGGAGCAGGTTCAAAGTTCCAAACCGTCCACTCTTTCCCCATGTTGCACATTCCTGTGGTTCCATTTGATGGTTCCATTTAAATATCATTGGTGTTGCTAGTGTTCAAGTATGTATGGCATCCTGCTGGTGCCAAGAGGTATATATTGTAGGATGTAACCATATTTCTTGACATTCATTGACTGCACAATGACCTTCCAAAGCAAACTCACTTTAATGTCAATCAGCATTAAGAGTGGTCAATTCTTTGGCATTGCCCTGGAATCTGAATGAATTAAAGGCTAGGCCATTGTTACCCACTATTTATAACCAGTTCAAACAATTTATAGAAATATTGGTCTCACAGGAAAGATTGGCAATATGTGAATGTGCTAAAATGCAAATGTTGGGATTATGGGATAGATCTTGTGTCAGCTCCAGACACACTTAAGCATGAAGGGTGGGACCCAGATGCAAAAGACCTTTTGCCCTTTGTCGTAAGATTCTGTTTTCTCCAACAGGAAAAGGGAGCCAGATGTGAATTGTGCAGTTGGAAAAGCAAGATATTTTGAAATTAGTGCTGAGTTCAAACGGACTATTTCATCAAAATCCTGAGCCTATTATGAATTTATAGCATGATCGTAAATGCTTTTGAAGGGTAAATAAGTTCTGTTTAGTTGTCACAATCTGAAGTCCTTAAAATACCCAGTTTTTAGTTATGATAAAAATAAAGTGCTGGATCTGTCAGTTATGTTTGAAAACAAAACGCTTTGCTTTTATTGAGAGACAAACTGGTGGAGATTATCTGGTTCTTCAGTTTCAGTGATGTTCATTGTCGTGTGATGAGATGTGCCTTTAAGAGGGATTGACCTCTCCTGATTCTCTTGAAGGGGCAGGTTGTAAATTTGGTGCCTAGATGTCTACTCCATGAAAAGCAGCGTAAATAGCTTTGATTTTTTTTTAGAAAAAAGAAGCATAAGTGGGTTGAGTCAGGCTCACTCAAAGCCAGGGAGGGATTTAATTTTGCTTTCAGTTGTTGAAATTGGGTCTTTTGGACTTGAAGCTGCTAGAGATAATTCTCCAACTATTGCTACAAAAAGCTGGAGTTCTGTCTCTGCTGCTAGCCTCATTCGGTACTTCTTCCTAGACTGGAGCTAGCACAGTTCTGTACTGCTGAAGTTGCTTTTGCCAAGGACTTGTTTATGGGATGCTGCTCCACTGGAAGGGTTGATGATTAGAAGTTACATGATATATTGTTTTGTTAAGTATTTGAAGAGAGTTAAAATTAAAACAATTCTTATTTTTTGTTTGTGTTTTAACTGTGGTATAAGAATAACATCTGTTTTGTTCAAAGCCTACTCGTTTGACCAATTGAATCCCATCTGGAATGCAACATCTTACACTTGCCTTTAAATAAGATAAAAGTTAGAGTCTAGGCTATCTCCTTGGTGTGTTTTGCAGGGGTTTGGTCTGGTCTGTAACAGTTGCTATTTCCAAAGGTTAGAGCAACGGTCAGACTAAATGCTTGGCTAAGTTGCAAAATCTCCCGATTGGTAAAGTGAGGCTGAGTTAACATTTTATTGATAATTAAAAATGTCTATTAAAGGAGCAGCCGTGTTTGATATGGTTTATTGGATCAAACTTTGTTTTTATAATGGAATGAATTCTGGAATGGATTTAAAAGCTTTGAAATTCTTATGAATATTCTTCTTAATTTTTTAGTATTAAGCATTAGGTCGTGCATTAGATTATAGTCATAGAGATGTACTGCATGGAGACAGAGGTTTTGGTCCAACTCATTCATGCCAACCAGATATCCTAGATAAATCTAGTCTCATTTGTGAACATTTGGCCCATATCCCTCTAAACCCTTCCTACTAATCCCTCCATCCAAATGCCTTTTAAATGTTGTAATTGTACCAGCCTCCACCACTTCCTCTGGCAGCTCATGCCACACACACAATACCCTCTGCCTGAAAAAAGTTGCTTCTGAAGTCCCTTTGTTTATCTTTCCCTTTTCACCTTAAACCTGTGCCCTGTGTTTTTTGGACTTCCCAACCCTGAGGAAAAGACCTTGGCTATTCACCCTACCCATGCCCCTCATAATTTTACAAACCTCTATAAGGTCACCCCTCAGCCTCTGAAGCTCCAGGGGAAAAAAACCCCAGCCTATTCAGCCTCTCCCTGTAGCTCAAATCCTCCAACCCTGGTAACATCCTTGTAAATCTTTTCTGAAACCTTTCAAGTTTCACATCATCCTTCCACCAGCAGGGAGAACAGAACTCAATGCAGCATGCCAAAAGTGGCCTCACCAATGTTGTATACAGCCACAACATGTCCTCCCAACTCCTATTATTGATCATCCATAGTTACCCAGAGGATAGTTTAGAGTCACATAATTGCTGTGGGTCTGGAGTCACGCATAGGCCAGACCAAGTAAGGACAGCAGATTTCCCTCTCTGAAGGACATTTGTGCACCAGGTGTATCTTTTGTGACAATTGGCAATGGTTTCATGGCTAGAGAAAGTGAGGACTGCAGATGCTGGAGATCAGAGTCGAGATTGTGTTGCTGGAAAAGTGCAGCAGGTCAGGCAGCATCCGAGGAGCAGGATGATCAACGTTTCCAGCCGGAACCCTTCATCAGGCTTCCTAATGAAGGGCTCTGGCCCAAAACGTCGAATTTCCTGCTCCTCGGATGCTGCCTCACCCGCTGTGCTTTTCCAGCAACACACTCTCGACAATGGCTTCATGTTGCCAAGAGGCCAGTATTTTATTCATCAGGAAACTCAGAGGCTTCTAAACCCAAAGTAACCATCCCATGTAAGGAAGACCTGAAAGTAGAAGTGAACAAAGTAGCAATGGATACTCACACGGTCGGAATGTACTCCTCAGGGAAGTCATTGGTTGTGTAAGTGATGAGGAGGCAGGTTTTCCCAACAGCTCTGCAGAAAGAGAGGAATCCAGTTTGTTGTCAATCTCTCTCTCTTTTGATAGTTAACCGTTGGGTATGGCATCAACACAACTGAAGTAACAATGATCAGAGTGACCAACGCTCACCATCTCTCTGTCTATATGTCTGTTCTTCTCCCCAGTACCTGCTGCTTGACATCTGCACTATCAACAACAATTTATAACTGGAAGATTGTAATAAATAAGAATAGGATAAGGCCATTCAGCCCCTCATGCCAGCTCTGTCATGGCTGATCCAACACCTCTCTTGTCCACTTTCCCCGTAACCCTTTATTCCCCTATTGCTTCCTACTTTGCAAAATACCCCAAAACTACTGCTTGGGAGTGATTATTAAACAAATATTTGAACCTAGCCACTGAAGTCGATTTTGGTCAGGTGGCTAAGAATTCAGTCAATGAGGTGAAGCTGAGGAACCACCTATCGAAGAGTAAGAGAGAATGCCAGAGTTTAATGTCCAGCTGTAAGTAAGGCTGTCAACGTTCAGTCATTAAAAATCAGGGTATTGTTGCAGGAGATCTGCATTAGAGGATTGCAGAAACCTTGGGGGAATATAGGGCCACAAAAGGTTTCAGATTTAGGAAAGGGTGGCATGACACATAACAATTTATCTCTCCCTCTGCTCTTTCAAAATATTGTGTTCTCTGAAAAGCCTATTTCTTTGAACCAAGTTCATCTCATCTGCTACTCTTCGAAACTCCATTTCAACCTCTGATTGAATCTCTTCATCCCTTCATACACATACGAACAAGAGTGGCCCATTCAGCCCATGTAGCCTGTTCTATCATACATAGCGATCATGGCTGATCGAACACTTCAATGCCTTTCACCCCCAGACCCTGTACTCCATCAGGAATCAGAAACCTATCCTTGTGTGGCCCCACACAACTATGAGCTGTTTGAAAATGCTGCCTGAAAGGTCAGTGGAATTAGATTCAGTTTGGAATGGGAATCACAGATGCACTTGAAAAGGGAAAGGATGTATGATTAATTAGATGTCTCTTTTAAAAGAGTTGGCACAAGTATAATGGGCCAAATGGTCTCCCTTTGTCCTGTAAGACATCATGTTTCTTTTGTGATCAGCAGTTAACAGACTGTGGGATACAATTTACAGAATTCTCGAGCATCAGTTTCTATGTTATGTGAAGGCAGACTCTGTATCTTCCCTTTGATTTGATTTGATTTGATTTATTCCTGTCACCAAGGTCCAGTGAAAAGGGCCTTATGTGCTTTACGGGGAGATCGTGCATCAGGGTGACAGAACAGAGTGCAGGATATAATGTTATAGTTGCCGAGAAGATGCAGAGGGAGATCCATGTTAATATTAAAGAGGGACCATTTAAAAGTCTGATAACAGTGGGGAAGAACCATTCTTGAATCTGTTTGGACATGTACATGAACAGTTATATATTCTGCCCGATCGAAGAGGGTGCAAGAGAATATAATCATGGTGGGAGGGGATTTTGATGATGTTGGTTGCTTTCCCAAGGCAGTGGGAAGTAGAGATGAAGTCAGCAGATGGGAAGCTGGTTTGCGCGGTGGACTGGACTGTATTCACAACTCTCTGTAGTTTGTTTCAGTCTTGGGAAAAGCAGTTGCCGCACCAGGCTGGGATACATCAGGATAGGATCATTTATATGGTTCATCCATTAAGATCAGTAAGAATATTGATGGACATGTCAAATTTTCTTAGCCTCCTGAGGAAGTAGAGGCATTGTGGGCTTTCTTGACTGTGGTGTCGACGTGGATGGACCAGACAGACTGTTGGTGATATTTACTCCTAGCTCTCAACCTTCTCCACCTCAGCACCATTGATACAGACAGGAGTGTGCCCTCTACTCCCCTTCCCAACGTCAATGACCAGCTCTATCATTTTGCTGACGCTGATGGAGCGATTATTGTCGTTACACCATGCTGTTATGCACTCTATCTCTTTCCTGTACTCCATCTTGTCATTGTTTTGAGGTCCAACCTACAATGCTGGTGTCATCAGCAAACTTTATAAATGGAGTTGGCGGAGAATTTGGCCACACAGTACCATTACGGGCTGAGTTCACAGCCTTGCAGGGCCACTGGTGTTGAGGATTATCAAGGAGGAGACATTGTTCCCTATCCTTACTGACTCCTGGTCTGATGGCCCGGCAATCAAAAATCCAGTTACAGAGGGAGGACCAGAGACTGAGATCCTGGAGTTTTGAAATGAGCATGTTAAGAATGCTGGTATTAAAGGCAGAGTTGTGGTCAATAAGAAGGAGCCTGACGGAGGTATGCTTGTTGTCCAGATGTTCCAGGGATGAATGTAGGATGTACCATGGACCTATTGCAAATTGCAAGGGATCAAGGCAATTTGAGAGGCTGCTGGTGATGTGAGCCATGACCAACCTTTGCAACCACTTCATAAATATGGACGTCAGAGCCACCAGGCGGTAGCCTTAAGGCAGGCTGTATAATCATTCCTTGGCGTTGGGATGCTGATGGTCTTCTTGAAGCAGGTGAGGGGCTTCAGATCATAGTAAGGAGAGACTGAAGATGTCTGTGAACACTCCTGCCAGCTGGTCCACACAGGATCTGAGTGCACAGCTAGGCACTCCATCTGAGCTTGTCCTTTTCCATGGGTTCACCCTTAAGAAGCTGATCCCACATCTGTGGCGATGACTGAGAGTACAGGTGCATCTGATGCTGTTGGGACAGGTGATGTTGTTTCACTGCCCTTCTGTTCAAAGCGAATGTCAAAATGCATTGAGCTTATTGGGTAGGGATGTACTGTTGCCTGTGATTCTGTTCGACTTTGCTTTGTAACCTATTATGTTGTGTAAGTCCCAAAGTTTGGGTGTCCATGTGAGTTAGTCTGGGTCTCAAGTATAATTTGGTATTGCCTCTTGGTGTCCCTAATGGCCTTATGAAGGTCATACCTGGATTCCCTGTATAGGTCAGGGTCATCCGACTTAAACGTCTCAGAACTGGACTCCAGTAGGGAGTAGATCTCCTAGTTCATCCATGGGGAATGGTTGGGGAATATTCAGACTAACGTTTTCAGCACACAGTGATCTCTACACACACCAATTAAGTCCATAATGGTAGTGGTATACTCATTTAGGTTGGCCACTAAGTTCTTGAATGTGGACCAATCCACCAACTCTAAGCAGCCCTTGTTTCCTCAGATCATCTTTCAATGGTGGGGAATATAAGAACTAATTGCAATTCAGCCTCTTGACCCTGTTCTGCCATTTATGATCATGAACAGCCCTCCCAGGATAGGCAAGATTAAAACACAGAACATTAGTTAAGGTTCCCAATCATGTTGATTATTCAGGAACAGCTGACTGAAAGGGCGTGGCTTGAAAGTAGACTGAGAACAGGAGCTGCTAGATAACCGGCCGAAATAAATAATAACTTGTATTCATTTGACAAAAAGGTGTGGTGTAATGGGGAACATCCTTGCTGCTCGACCAGAAACATTGAGTTCAAGTCCCACGCCAGGATTTGGCAGCTATGGGAACTGTGCTCATCACAGTGGGTGGGGGGAGGGGGTAAACAGATTGAATGCCAACGTATAAACCTGCCAAACTCACAAGCAGTGAGGTTGAGAGAGAGAGTCCTGGTCATGGTCACTAACATTTGGAAAGGATGTTTGAGCTTCTACCATCACAATCTGTGACTCCAGACCACAACTCACATGTAAAGACTATGTGTTACCACAATAGCCTGGACTCTGACTGACCTGTAATATACCCACCACCATTTTAGAAAGTGTCTTTAATGTAGTGAAAGCTCCCTGGAAACGTAGAACGTTACAATTATATTGGACTCACTTATGAGTAGAAAGTGGTGTATGGAGGCAAATCAAACTTTATTGCATTTCTGGAATTTCTAAATTGAGTAGGTTTTGCTATACACCTTTACAAATTTTATTACTCAAGTATATTTTTGGGAAAATTTGTCAAACGTTGACACTGAGATATTTAAGGATATATGAGGAAGGCTGGGAGGTAAGTGTTAAGCAGCATCTTAGAGGAGGAGAGCAACTGAGATGTTTAGGAAAGAAATTTAAGGATTACAATGATATAGTGACATACCATTGGAATAATGAGCCAGAGTCTCATGCTAAAGATCTGGGAATATGGATGGAAATTCCACAACAGTAGCTGGTTCAATCAACAAACAGAGAATTGAAAGCTGACAATTAGCAGTTAGCACTTGTCTCACAGCGCCAGGGAGCCGGGTTCGATTCCAGCCTCAGGCGACTGTGTGGAGTTTGCACATTCTCCCCGCGTCTGTGTGGGTTTCCTGCGGCTGCTCCGGTTTCCTCCCACATTCCAAAAATGTGCAGGTTAGGGTGGATTGGCCATGCTCAATTGCCCCACAGTGTTCAGGGATGTGTAGGCTAGGTGCATTAGTCAGGGGTAAATGTAGAGTAATAGGGGAATGAGTCTGGGTGGGATACTCTTCGGATGGTCGGTGTGGACGTGTTGGGCTGAAGGGCCTGTTTCCACACTGTAGGTATTCTGTGAATTGACAATTGGCACTGAATGTAAAAAGAGAAAGTCATGTTCACTAATGTCCTTAATGTAAGAAAATCTACCATTCTCTCCAAGTCTGGTCCATGTGTGACTCCAGACCCACAGTGATGTAGTTCCACTTAACTGATCCAGCAAGCCACTCAGCTGATGGGCAACAAATGTTGGATTCACCAAAGATGCCCACATCCCAAAGTAATATAGTTTTCAATGTGTAAGAGATACCTTTGGTTTGTTGAGATTGAGTCAAACTCAAATGTTTGCTTGTTCACTTGATTTGCTACTGTACAGAATCGAACTGCGTTTGTAACAACGCATACATACAGAGATATATTTTATGAACAAAATATATCTTTGCAATTTAAAAATGAGCAAATAAAATTTCAAAGTTTATTTTGATTTAATTGCTTCACCTTTTTCATATAAGCATTGCCCTTATCGGGTTTTGCTTGTTACTGGTTCCCCGACCACCTGGGTGGTTTCCTGGTGGTGGAAACGTTGACTTAAATCTTTTGCACATGGTGTCTTTTTACTGAGAAAAACAGAAATTTTAAAAAATGGAATTCCAAAGTTTAGTGCCTGTGAGGTTGCAATGGTGGGGGTCCCACAATGAGACCAGAATTAGAAAAGGGAGCAATAACCAACAAAGTTGGATGAGCAAAGGAAGAGAGACCGGAAATTGTGGAACTGTGTTCATCGTGAAAGGGAGCGAGGAAAGGTATCAATTGTATCACTTTCAAAGAATGCAGATACCAGGAATCATAGAATCAGACAGCACAGAAACAGACCCTTCAGTCCAACTCATCCACACTGACCAGATATCCTAAACTCATCCACTCCCATTTGGCAATATTTGGTCCATATCCCACTAAACCTTCCTAATCATGTACCCATCCAGATGCCTTTTAAATGTTGCAATTGTACCAACCTCCACCACTTCCTCTGGCAGCTCATTCCATACACACACCACCCTCTGTGTGAAAAGGTGGCAACCCAGTCCCTTTTAAATCTTTCCCCTTTCACCTTAAACCGATGCTCTCTAGTTTTGGACTCCCCTACCCTAGGGAAAAGGGCTTCATCAGCCTTTTGCCTGAAACGTCGATTTTCCTGCTCCTCAGATACTGCTGGACCCGCTGTGCTTTTCCAGAGCCACTTTAATCTTGACTCTGACCTCCAGCATCTGCAGTCTTCACTTTCGCCGAAAAGGACTATCCCACCTATCCATGCCCCTCATGATCTTATAAACCTCTATAAGGTTTCCCCTCAGCCTCTGACACTCCAGAAAAAATAGTCCCAGCTTACTTAGTCTTTCCCTATAGCTCAAACCCTCCAACCTTGACAAAATCCTTGTAAATATTTTCTGAATCCTCTCAAATTTCACAACATTTTACCTATAGCAGGGAGACCAGAATTGAACAAAATATTCCGAAAGTGGCCTAATCAATGACATCTACAGCCACAACATGACCTCCCAATTCCTACACTCAACGCACTGATCAATAAAGGCGATTGTACCAAATACCTTTATCACTATCCTGTCTGCCTGCAGCTCATATTATCAAACAAAATGAAACATTCAGGTGGTAACAACAAAGAGTACTCACCCATCACCCACCACCACGCATTTGATGTTTTGCATCATTTAGCTGCCGGATTGTATAGTTTTCTCTCAAGGAAATGAAAGAGTAAAAGTAGAAGACAACTTCTTACTCGAAGAAGCTCAAAGGTCAAACCTGGCTTTGTTTCTGGGCTATACGAAACCTCCCAGCCATCCGACTCTGGCTCCCTTGCTAACTGAATACGTGTCTCATGGCACACATACCCTCCTGAGCAGCTACGTAGGCAAATAAGCCAATGTTAAATTTAACTACCAAATGAGAGATTTGGTTTGGAGAAGCTTTGGATTTTATGAGTAAGCTGTCGCGTTAAACAAAGGGATGTGTGGAACAAGGCACCACTGAATGTTGGAGGGGACCCACTGACCAGATTATAGGGGAAGGGGATTGAGGGATTGAATGAGATGAGTTGGGAAGTCGATATGAAGGACAAATACCTAGAAAGTGGGTGCATCTCATCAACACCTAACAGATCTGTGTTTAGGAAACAAGAGAGAAAGAAAGGAGAAATCACTTCATAAATAGTGGTCTTGGCATATTCCTTTCAAAGACCTATATCGCACACTTACTTATGGGACGTATGCTCCAAAAAGAGCTTTAGGGAGAGAATCCATAATTGGACCTGACTGCTCTACACCAACATCATTAGTGCAGTCTCAATCAATGGGTGGGAATCAGACAGCTTCCTGATCAGATCTAGAGTCAAGCATGGTTGCCCACTCTCTCTTGCCTCATTTGAGTGTTATGTAGAGCTTTTTGTTGTATCTATGAGGAAGGATGCGAGCCTGAGGTGGGGGTGGGGGTAGGGGGGTAACTATTCCAGGAAGTGGAAGCCTGCAGGTCAAAGCCTCCCCATTCATGGACGATGTCGCCGCTTTCTGCTCGGATCTGCTGTCAGTGCACAGACTCATGATCTTCAGCAACCAGTTCACACGGGCCTCAGAAGTCAAGGTAAATCGAGGCAAGAGCGAGGCCATGTTCTTTGGGATCTGGGCCAACCAATCCTATATCCTTTCACCATCAGGACAGGTTACCTGAAGGTGCTGGGAATACGGCTCGGAGGGGAGTGTGCAAAATCTTGGGAGGAGTGCATCGCCAAGGTGAGGTAGAAGCTGAGCCTTTGAGAGCACCACTCCCTCTCCATTGTGGGTAAAATCCTGGTCATCAGGTGTGAGGCACTTTCTCTGTTGTACGTGACGCAGGTCTGGTCTGTTCCCTGAAACTGCGCTGTTACCTGAGCCATCTTCCACTTTGTTTGGAGGTCTACGATGGACCATGTCCGCAGGGACTCCATGTACAAAACTCTGGATAAGGGGGTGAGAAATGTACCCAACATCACCCTCATCCTGATGGCCACCTTTGTGTGTAGCTGCATCAAGCTCTGCGTGGATCCCCAGTACGCAAACACCAAGTGTCACAACGTACTGATGTTCTACCTGTCCCCGGTGTTGCGAAGGATGGGCCTGGCCTCATTGCCGTGGAACGCTCTAAGTAGTTGGACTGTTCAATATCATCTGTCCTTTGTGGAGAAATTTGTAAAGAAAAGCCTCTTTGACCACAAGTCAACCAGGAAGTGGTCAGCACGTAGCATTTTCGAGACCCTGTGGTAAAAGGAGAGGGTGGATCCTGTTGGGTTGTTCCCTGAGCAAACTGTCAAAGCCATTTGGCAGAATGCCTCATCACCAGAACTTTCCAACAAGCACCAAGACATTGCTTGGCTGGTGGGGAGAAGGGCATTACCTGTGAGATCCTTCATGCATACCCAGTCTCTCTGCGCCACCACATGCTGCCCTCGAAGCGGCTGCCAGGGATAGAGACAGTCACACATTTCCTTCTGGAATGTGTCTTTGCAAAGGAAGTCTGGAGAGAGATGCAGTGGTTCTTGTTGGGATTCATCCTGAGCAGCTCCATGACATGGGACTCTGCACTGTACGGTCTGTTCCCTGGGATGCACACTGAGACAAACATTGATTGCACTTGGGGTACCATCAACTTGGGGAAAGATGCTCTTTGATCTGCCAGAAACCTGTTGGTCTTCTAGAGCAAGGAGCTGACCCTGAGTGTGGCAGACTGGCACGATGCAGTAAAGCTTGGGGCAATTGCTGCCAATGCACAGTGGGGAAAGACCACCATCTGAGGTCTTCCTGCTGAAAGTTAATGGGGGTCCATTCAGTTATCGGACCCTCCCAGTGCCTCGAGTCTATGTAAATATAATCTTGTACAGGTAAGAAATGCATTTGGTTTGTTCATTGGATAGAGTAAAACTCCAATGTTTATTTGTTTTTTCAAATGTTACTGTACAGAACTGAACTGCTATCATGACGAAGTATGTATGTAAAGATACTTTTATGAATAAAGTGTATTTTTGAAATAAAAAATAAATGATAATGACATAGTGTTAATGTCACTGAGCTAGTATTTCAGAGGCTCAGCCTAAAACTCTATTATACATGGGTTCAAATCCCATCTCTGTCCCTTCAATCAACAAATCTGGAAGATAAACATTAACCTGATGACCACAATATCTATTCACCAATTGCTGTAGGAAAAAAACTCACCTGATGCTCTAAAATCCTATCAGGAATGAAATCTGTCATCCCCACTTACATGTGACTCCAGACCCACAGCAATGTGATAGACTCCTTCTTGCCATCCGAAATGGCCAAACAAGCCACTCATTATTGGGCAACAAATTTTGGCTATGCCATGGGACGTTCTCACCTCATCAAAGGATAAGTGGAAAAGATGGCCATTCGGTCCCTCAGGCCTGTGGTAGTGGTGGAATGGCTACATAGCTCCCCATTGAACTATTTTCCAGAAAAGAACCAATAAACTTGGTGAAAAGGTTGAGGCGGTAATGTTGTGATGTGCATCAATCGGATAAGATTGGAGGTTGGCTAACGTGGCGCCATTATTTAAGAAAGGTGCTAAGGAAAAGCCAGGGAACTGGACACCGATGAGCCTGACGTCAGTAATGAGTAAGTTATTTGAGTGGATTCTGAGGAACAGGATTTACATATATTTGGAAAGGCAAGGACTAATTAGAGACAATCAACATGGCCTTCTGCGTGCAAAATCATGTCTCACTAACTTGATTGAGTTTTTTGAAGGAGTGACAAAGAAGATTGATGAAGGCAGAGCAATAGACGTTTTCTATTTGGACTTTAGCAAGGCATTCAACAAGGTTCCTCATGGTAAACTGGTTAATAAGGTTAGTTCACATGGAAGGCAGGGAGAGCTAGCTATTTGGATAAAAAATTGGCTTGAAGGTAGGAGATAAGAGGATGGAAGTGAAGAGTTGTTCTTTAAACTGGAGGCCTGTGACCAGCGGTGCACCACAAGGATCGGTGTTGGGTCCACTGCTTTCTGTCATTTATATAAATGACGTTAATACGAATATAGGAGGAATGGTTAAGCATTTGCAGATGACACCAAAATTGGTGGTGTCATGGACAGCGAGTACAATAGGACCTTGATCAGATGGGCCAAGGAGTGGCAGATGGAGTTGAATTTAGATAAATGTGAGACATTGCATTTTGTTAAGGCAATTTAATGGTTGGGACCTGAGGTGTTTTGCTGATCAAAGAGACCTTGGAATGCAGGGTCATATTAACTTAAAGTCCCAGGTAGTGAAGAAAGCATTTGGTACACTTGCCTTTATTGGTCAGTGCATTCAATGCAGAAGTTGGCATGTCAAGTTGTACAGGACATTGGTCAGGCTGCTTTTGGGATAGTGTGTTCAATTCTGGTTTCCCTGCTATAGGAAGGATGTTGTTAAACTTGAAAGGGTTCAGAAAAGATTTACAAGGATGTTGCCAGGATTGGAGAGTTTGAGCTATAAGCAGAGGCTGAATAGGCTGGGGCTACATTCCCTGGGGTGTCAGAGGCTGACGGGTGACCTAAAGGGGTTTATAAAATCATGATGGGCATGGGTAGGCCTTTTCCCAGGGTCTTTTCCCTGGGTTGAGGAAGTCTAAAACTAGAGGGCCCAGGGTTAAGGATGAGAGGGGAAAGATTTAAAAGGGACCTAAGGGGCAACTTTTTCACACAGAGGGTGGTATGTGTATGGAATGAGCTGCCAGAGGAAATATTGAAGGCTGGTACAAAAACAGCATTTAAAAAGATACCTGGATGATTACATGCTTATGGAGAGTTCAGAGAGATATGGACCAAATGCTGGCAAATGGGAGTAGTTTAATTTAGGATGTCTGGTTGGCATGGACAAGATAGACCGAAGGATCTGTTTCTGTGCTGTACAACACTATGACTCTATTAAATTTAAGACCATTAGAAATAGGATCAGGAGTAGCTCGGTTGGCACCTTGAACCTGCTCCACAATACAATAGAATCATGGCTGTTCCAACACTCCACACATTCAATTTCCTGCCTTTTCCCCATAACCCTTGATTCCTCAACTGATCAAGAATCCATTTATATCAAAAGTTAATATACTCAAGGACTCTGCTCTCAGTGGCAAGGAGCTCCAATGACTCAGAACCCTCTGAGAGAAGAAATATGCTCCTCATCTCCATGTTAAATGGGCACCTCTTTATTCCGAGACTATGTCTGCTGATCCTTGACTTTCCCATTGGGAAACATCCTCTCAGCATTTACCTTGTCAAACCTATTAAGAATCCTATATGTTTCAATGAGATCACCGCTCATTCTTCGAAACTCTAGTGAGTAGAGTCCCAACCTGTTCAGCCTTTGCTCATAGGACAATCCCTCTATACCAGGGATCATCCTAGTGAACCTTCTCTGAACTGCCTCCAACGAAATTGCATTTTTTCTTAAATAAGGAGACCAAAACTGCTCACGGTACACCGGATGTGGTCTCGTGGGCACCTTGTACGCTTGCAGTAAGACTTTCCCACTTTTATACGCTAACCACCTTGACATAAGGGCTAACAATCCATTTGTCATCGTTCTTTTCTTAAGTCCAAAAATGCTCTTGCTCAGAATTGAATGTTTCATTGGCCCCGCCACTAAATCACCCATGGTATATTTATTCATCTTTTAGCCACCATCGGCAAACCATCTGTGTTTTCCAATGGATTCATCTATGTGCAAAGCCTGTTGAGGGCAATAAGACCATCAAAGGTGGGCAGCCTTTGGGAGAGGGGGAGTGGACTAATTCAAAATGGGGTTGAAAGGGGCCAACATTCTATTAACCTTCTTGATTACCTGCTGCCCTTCTACGTTTAATTTACAAGTAACACAAGACCTTCTGTTTTGCACCTTTCTGCAATTTCTTCTCCATTTAACTAATGTTCTGTTCTTTTGTTCTCCCTTCCAAAATGCTGGAGTGACTGGAACAAGGTCAACCAGGTGGACCTCATAGAATATGAGTTCCCTGATTGGGGCTGTTAATCTGGTCCTGTCATAGAGTGATAGAGTCATACAGCACAGAAACATACCCTATGGTCCAACCAGTCCAAGCCAAACATAATCACAAACTAAACTAGTCCCACCTGCCTGCTCTTGCTCCCTCGAAACCTTTCCTACTCGGGTATTTGTCCAAGTGTCTTTTTAAACACTGTAATTGTACACACATCCACCACTTCCTCAGGAAGTTCATTCCACACATGAGCCACACTCTGTGTCACCAGGGAGTGCTGGCCGACAGATAGAAACAGGAGTTCTGCCCACTCTAGGAGCTGGCTCTGTGTGAGCTGGGTCAGTGTCATGTACCATGAACACATAAATAAAGGGTGACTTGATGACGGGATACTGGCCTTGGTGGAGTTGTTTCACATATTTTCCCACATTACACTCCATATGACTTTTTTTTTTGTCCAATACTTATGATATGAGTATAGAAGGCCTGATCAGTCAGTTGGCAAAAAATACCAAAATTGGTGGTGTGGTAAATACTGAGGAGGAAACCCTCAGATTATATAATGATATAAGTGGGTTGATCAGATGGTCAGAATGGTGACAATTGACATTCAACGGTATTACCGTCATTGAATCCCCCGCTGTCAAACATCCTTGGGGTTATCATTGACCAGAAACTCAACTGGACTTATCACATAAACACAGTGTCTGCATGAGCAAGTCAGAGACTGGAGATACTACAGCGAGTAACTCACGTCCTGACACCCCAAAGTCTATCCACCATCTACAAGGCACAAGTCAGGAGGGTGATGGAATACTCCCCACTTGCCTGGATGGGCACAGCTCCAACAACACTCAAGAAGCTTGACACCATCCAGGACAAAGCAACCCGCTTGCTTGGCACCACCTCCACAAACATTCAATCTCTCCTCCACTGGTGCTCAGTAGCAGCAGTGTTTACTATCTATAAGATGCACTGCAGAAATTCACCAAAGATCCTCAGACAGCACCTTCCAAACCCATGACCACTTCCATCTAGAAGAGCAAGGGTAGCAAGGGCACCACCACCTGCATGCCCCCCTCCAACCAATCACCGGCCTGACTTGGAAATATACCACTGTTCCTTCACAGTCATTGGGTTAAAATCCTGGAACTCCCTTTCTACCGGCATTGTGGGTCAACCCACAGCAAGTGGATTGCCGCGATTCAAGAAGGCAGCTCACTCCCACCTTCTCAAGAGCAACTAGGGATGGGCAATCAATGCTGTCCAGCCAGCGACACCCAAGTCCCACAAAATGAATACTTTTAAAAAATTGGAATTTAATCCTGAAAAGTGTGAGGTGATGACTTTCAGCAAGGGAATACATAGAAACTTGAAGGCAGCAGGACATATCGATAAAGTGGTTGAGAAGGCATATGGAATACAGGTACTTGCCTTTACAAGTGAAGGTATTGAATACAAGAGTTTATGATGATTAAGACAGCACTCACTGATCATTGTCATTGGTCAAGATTCCAATAGAATAAAATTCAAATCATTCTAACAGCATGTTTTTTAATAAACTGTATTCATGGGTTGAGTCAGCACTACATGGTCAATTGCAGGAGCTGAACCCAGATGTCAGAGAGCTGGATCAGCAAGCAAGATATTCATCAAGTCATGTACTGTGGCTCAGAACAGAGAGAGGAAACAGCACCATCTGTAGGAAAATGCTGGAAAATACAAATATGGTTCGCAAGTGAATGAAGTCTTGCATAACTATCATCATTTGCAAAAGTTGGTAATAAGGAGCTGGTAGCATAATAGTGATGTCACGTAATTAGTAATCCTGCCACACTGAATAATAAGGAAGTTATTCAAGACTCGAAAAGTTAACTCTGTTTTCCTCTCCATGGATGCTCCTGAGTTTCTCCGCTGAGGGGTGACCTTATAGAGGTTTGTAAAATCATGAGGGGCAAATGATAGGGTAAATAGACGATCTCTTTTTCCGGGAGTGGGAGACTCCAGAACTAGAGGGCATAGGTTGAGGGTGAGGGGGAAAGATATAACAGAGACCTAAGGGGCAACGTTTTCACGCAGAGGGTGGTACATGTGTGGAATGAGCTGCCAGAGGAAGTGGTGGAGGCTGGTCCAATTACAGCATTTAAAAGGCATCTGAATGGGTATATGAATAGGAAAGGTTTGGAGGGATATGGGCCGGATGCTGGCAGGTGGGACTAGATTAGGTTGGGATATCTGGTCGGCATGGACGAGTTGGACGGAAGGGTCTGTTTCCGTGCTGTACATCTCTATGACTCTATAATTCTCTCTTCTGAGTTCAGAATTCCAGCATCCACAGTATATTGCTTTTATTTGAGCTTTGTTACAGGAATTGTCTGCAACTTAAGAGGATTAACTGTGTAAACCATGGTGGCACAAGGCCTTCATATTTAGCTAGGAAAGAAAGATAGTGGTCTAAATTTGATCAGTTTACTAACATCAAAGCTATTTCATTCATCTCCATACCCATAAGCAGTCTGATACAGTGTCGAGTTCATGGAGAGACGTATCAACTAATCTGGACAGATCTAGAAGAGGAGGCATAGAAGGTCAATGATGTTAATACACAAGTTAAAGCTCACTGTAATTAACAGAAAACTACTTACAATGGAACACTCATTTTCTAACCGCTATAACACAAACTCACTATAGAGAGATAAAGAGAGGAGGCTGAGACCTCTATGTTATGTTGCTGGTTGAGAGGAGCATCACTGTTCTAGAGTGAGTTTTGGGACACCATCCATAACAGAACATGCGATGGAATAACAGCAAATATTCCAGTGTCTAAGAGCCAGCTGTGAACAACAAAGAAATCTTGTTTCTGAACTGCGAGGGGCATGTTAGACAAAATCCCCTCTACCTTACCAAGAAGGCAGATCCCCACTACCTTCTCGAGGACAACTAGGGACAGGCAGCGACATCCACATCCCAGGAGTGAATAACAAAAAAGGATTCTGTTTAACACAACATGTGCTTCAGACCCGGAAAGCAGTCTGCAAGTGTGGTGAAGGCAAGTTCAATTGCGGATTTTAAAAAGGGAACTGGATCATAATCTGAAAGTGGAAAATTCAAACAAAGCCCGAAAGGGCAGGAGAGTGGGACTGGCCGAGTTGATTTGCAAAGAGCCAGCACAGTTATGAAGAGCGAAGGGCCTCCTTTTGTGGTGTTACCATTCAGTGCACTCTATTCAACCCAAGGTACCTTTGTTTACCTAAGGAGCAGTTAATATGTTTGATTCACTGACAATAAGATCCCAGGGCATGAAAATTCAACTAGAACCCAGAGCAGGAGGCCTCTGCCATGTTGAGGTATCAGTGATATCAAGATTGGGGTGGCACAGTGGATCAGTGGTCAGCACTTCTGCCTCACAGCACCAAGGACCCAGGTTCGATTCCAGCCTCAGACGACTGTCTGTGTGGAGTTTGCACATTCTCCCCGTGTCTGCGTGGATTTCCTCCGGGTGCTCCAGATTCCTTCCCCCCACCGAAAAAGATGTGCAACTCAGGTGAATTGGCCGTGCTAAATTGCCCATTGTGTTAGGTGCATTAGTCAGGGGGTAAATATCCGGTGGGGGAATGGGTCTGGGGGGGGTTACTCTTCGGAGGGTCAGTGTGGACTTGTAGGGGCTGAAGGGCTTGTTTCCATACTGTAGGGAATCTAATCTAAGTCTGATACTGGAATTCAGGCCAGGTGTAACAACAACATCTTGCATTGATATGGCACCTTGCACTTGGTTACAGTGTCAACATGCTTGACCAGAGGGTTACCAAACACAAGAGGGTATTAAGAGCAGTGATTATAAATTTCATCCGAGAGCTGGATGGAGGTAAAGGTGTATGGAGAAGCAGAGAGGAATGGAGGGAGGGGGAGGTGCAGTTCCAGAACTTAAGCTGAGGGAGCAGTAGTGAAATGAAAAAAACTGGAAACGATATAGGAGGTTAGGCTTACAGCAGACTGGAATTGTTGTCAGGCTGGAGAAGTGTGCAGAGATAAGGAGGTGCAAGGCTGAGGCTGCAGCAGACAACACTTTGGATTTTTTTTGGTGGAAGAATTAAAATGTCTGATTGCCCCATAAATCCACAACTGCTTTAATAAGTGGAACCCTCTGTGCTGTTTTATTTCTGTCACATTGCATTCTACCCAGCTCATAATCCTGAGATTTATGTACGACTATGTCAAATGCTTTTGTGCTCGGGTGAATACATAAAGAATAACAAGGAAAATAGGAAATAAAAGGAACACAGAGTCCAGATTGACAATTAACCCTTGCTGAGAAGAGGTGGAGTTAGAACCATTGACATTGTTCAAATTCAAGACACCCTTTAATGGCTCAACAATATGGTGCTGGAAAAAGCACAGTTGGTCAGGCAGCATCCGAGGAGGAGGAGAGTCGACGTTTCGAGCAGAAGGCCTTCATCAGGAATGATGGGATGGCCCAAGGGGGGGCTGAGAGAGAAATGGGAGGGGTGGTGAGGCTGGGAGTGTGATAGGTAGATGAAGGTGGGGATAATGGTGATAGGTCAGAGAGGAGGGTGGCGCAGATAGATGGGAAGGAAGATGGATAGATAGAACAGGTCATGAGACTGGTGCAGAGTTGGAGAGTTGGAACTGGGATAAGGTGGGGGGGGGGGGGGGGTGCGAAGTGGGTAAACTGGTGAAATCCACTTTGATCCTGTGTGGTTGGAGGAACACTTTAACTCCCCCTCCTACTCTGCCAAGGACATGCAAGTCGTGGGCCTCCTCCACCACCAAACTCTAGCCGCCCGATGCCTGGAGGAAGAATGCCTCATCTTCTGCCTTGGGACCCTCCAACCACACGGGATCAATGTGGATTTCACCAGTTTCCTCATTTCCCTTTGCTCCATCTTATCCCAGATCCAACCTTCCAACTCTGCACAGTCCTCTTGAACTGTCCTACCTGTCCATCTTCCTTCCCATCTATCCACTCCACCCTCCTCTCCGACCTATCACCTTCTCCCTCACCTTCACGTACCTATCGCCTTCCCAGCTACCTTCTCCCCTTGCCCCAACATCCATCCCTCCTCCCATTTGGGCCACCCTCTCATTCCTGATGAAGAGTTTATGCTCGAAACGTCGACTCGCCTGTTCCTCGGATGCTGCCTGACCTGCTGTGCTTTTCCAGCACCACACTCTCGACTCTGATCTCCAGCATCTGCAGTCCTCACTTACTCCTTGCTGATTACACCCTTTAATAGCAGTTGGATGTTAGCATAGTTGTCTGCAAGGTCGGTCTGTGACGCTAACAGCACAGGTTCAATCCCCACATTGTCTGAGATTACTATGGTCTTCTCAACCTCACCCCTCGCCTGAGGTGTGGTGACCCTCAGGTGAAACCATCACCAGCTGTCTCTCTCTCTCTCTCTCTAATGACAGTGCAGCCCCATGGTCTGGTAAGAGTATGGTGACTTTATCTTTTATTGAAAAAAAACAACTACTGACCTGGAAAGGAGCCATGAAGAGATGACTTGGCTCATTCATCTCTGGTGGAATAGCACTCATTTGTCTGTCGTCTATGATTCACGTAGCAGCACCCCCTTGCCTTTAAGTTGGTGATTCTAGATTCAAATCTCACTCCAAAACTTAAGCCAAAAAGTCATGGCTGACAATCCAGATGAGAACATGAGACTGCTCTGTTGTCAGAGGTGTATATTTTCTGAAGGAGATGTTAACTTGATGCCTTGTCTGCCCTTGCAAGTGAATGGGGCAGCTCGTGTAGTGCGCAGTTAAAGGCACACAGGAGCTTCGTCCCAAGGGTCCGAGGAAACATGTACCCCTCAATCAACATCACAGTCTCTCTGTTCATTACTATTATAGCAGTAAAGTCACCGTGGACCCACTGCATTCTCATTGCTCTTTCTCATGAGGTAGAGGTGACTTTTTAACCTGAGGGTCACCACATCTCAGAATCTGAGGTGGAGTAATCTCAGCCAGCGCAGGAATTGAACTCAGCTGGTATGGTGTCACAAAACAGCCATCCAAGTTAAACCAACCCTCAAGATTCAAGACATATAGGTTTAAGGTGAGGTGGAAAAAATGTATTTTCTTTTTTAAATTAGTTCATGAGAGCATTGCTGGCTGGGTCAGTGTTTATGACCCAACCCTCATTGCCCGGAGGTCAGTTAAGAGTCAGCCACATTGCTGTGGGTCTGGAGTCACATGGAGGCCAGACCAGGTAAGGATGGCAGTTTCCTTCCCTAATGAATATTAGTGAATCAGATGCAATGGGCATTGAATTTGAATTCCATTATCTGCCATGGCAGGAATTGAACTCGGGTCTCCAGCACAGTACTTGGGTGTCCAGAGTAAATGTCCAGAAATAATACAGCTAGGCCCCTGCCTCCCCTAAGAAAGGACCTGAGGGGTAACTTTTTCACACAGAGGGAGGTGTGCTTGTGGAAAGAGCTCCAGGGGAAGTGGTGGAGGCTGGTACAATTACAGCATTTAAAAGGCACCTGGATGGGGACATGAATAGGAAGGGTTGAGAGGGATATGGGCCAAATGCTGGCAAATGGGACTAGGTCAGATTGGGATGTCTGGTTGGTATGGACGAGTTGGACCAAAAGGTCTGTTTCCATGCTGTATGACTCCATGACTCTAAGATAGAGAAAAGGGTGATGACACCTCCCTGCTTGACCCCATTACTTCCAATGATGACACATCAAAAGCTATCATATTGGTGACAGAAGGCTTGGAGCTGTTCAGTATTCATGAAAAGTGCTATAGTGTAAGTCTATGCGATCAGGGAGAATAGACAATAGTCAACAACTCTTCTTTCACACATTGGAGATGGTGGTGTTGTGATAATCTTGTTCACTTTATTTTAAATAACTCAGAAACCTAATATGCTGGGGACAGGGGTTTCAAAACTCACCACAGCAGGTGGTGGAATTTACAGTCAGCTGACGAAACTCTAGAATTGAGCTGTTGTGGTGCAGCGGGAATGTCCCTACCTCTGGGCCAGGATCTCTTTGCAGCTGCATCCAAACAGCTTGATTTTAAAAATTTGTAACATCTGGAATTGAAAGCCGTCCTCAGTAATAGTGACCATGATAACTATCGTCAATTCATGGTCCACTAATGTCCTTTCAGGAAGGAAATCCGCCCTCCCTACTTGGTCTTGCTTAGTGACTCCAGACCCACAGCAATGTGGTTAACTCTTAACTGCCCTCTGAATCGACCCAGCAGCCCTTTCTATTCAAGGACAGTTACATGTGTGAGATGATATTACTTTAATCTGCAATTGACCAGAATGATTCCTTCTCATTCAGAGGAGGCCTTTGTGTTTAACTGCACTCAGTACCATGCCTGAGCTAAACTCTGTTGAAATGAAAGCAAGAAAAGAAACTGCCTTGTTATACATTCTTGAGCAGCTACAAAATGGCAAATTTGGCATTTAAACATTGCATCCTGTTCCCCTCAGGCCCAGGAAGTTGTTGCTAATGTTGGTTCCACTAGATTAGGGTGAATTCCCGATATTATTAGTGCATCCACTGGAACAGTTCCAATTAGTCCACAATGGGAACACTGACAAACGCAGATTTTTCAAGATATCATCGCAAAATACTCCATTCAGACATAAAAGCAAAATGCACTGAATGCTGTAAATCTGATATTAAAACATAGAAAATGCTGAGAATACTCTGCATGTTGGACAGCACTTATGGAGAGAGAGAGAGAGAGAGAGAGAGACAAAGCTGATTTTTAATTTGCATGTGAATTAAAATACATGTTTCGGTAGGCAAAGGCAGTACACTAGATTGAAAGAAGTACAAGCACTTGAAATATCAAAACATTCGAGGCTATGGGTAGAGTGCTGGAACGTGGGACTAGTGTAGGTTTAGTGTAGCTTTGGCAATGTAGAGTCAATGGGCCAAAGGACCTCTTCTGAACTGCATGATTCTAAGATTGTACAAAACACTGCTTCTCCTGGGAGATGTATTTGGTCCTCCAGAGCTAAATCCGTTTTGGTACAAGCATCATTGAAGACAGGCCTGTGACACTTCCTCAGTCACTTGACTCAAGGGGATTGTAGAGCAGTGCACATCCGTGCTGTCTGAACTGTGACTATTCTCTGGAGTGATTGACAGATTGAGTCGGCTTTCCCTGCTTGTCAAATTGGCCCCAGAAATAATTCAGCGAACAGTATTTATGGACAGTGGAGGTTTCATGTGTCCAGCAGGTGGCAGTGCAATTCACAAAGTCAACTGCGCAAATCAGGCTTGCAGTGTAACAGGAACAGGCCGTTCAGCCTCCGGATTCTGTTCTGTCAGTCTGAGAGATCCGGCTGAGTTGTACTTCAACCCTATGTCCCTGTTTTTGTTCTCTATCTCTTGATACACTGATACACAACAAAAATGTATCAACAAAGCAAATCTGAAGCAAGAACAGAAATTGCAGGAGAAACTCCTCATTTTCCCTCCCCCCTCCCCACCTTACCCCAGTTCCAACCTGCCAGCTCAGCATCGTCCTCATGACCTGTCCCACCTGTCAATCTTCCTTCCCACCTATCCACTCCACCCTCCCCTCTGACCTATCACTTTCATTCCCACCTCCATCCACCTATTGCACTCTTAGCTACCTTCTCCCCAGCCCCAACCCCCTCCCACTTATCTCTCCAACCCGGAGGCTTCCAGCCTCATTCCTGATGAAGGGCTCCTGTCCGGAACGTCGATTTTCCTGCTCCTTGGATGCTGCCTGACCTGCCGTGCTTTTCCAGCACCATTCTAATCTTGACCCTAGATCTGGCAGCATCTGAAATTCTGAAGAAGGGTCACTGGACTTGAAACGTTAACTGTTTCTATCTCTACAGATGCTGCCAGACCTGCTGAGTTTCTCCTGCAATTTCTAAAAATGTATCAATTTTGGCTTTTATATCTCAAATCACCCTCTGCAGCAGCAAATTTCAAATTTCCATTATAATTTATGTCATAAAGATTTTCCTGATTTTGATTTTGAATGTTCTACCTTTACGTTTAAAAGGAACTAATGCCTGCCTTTTCAAATCCTTTATCATTTTAAATATGTTGATGTTCAACCATCTTCAACCATCTAAGCTCAAGAGGATACAACCAAACCTCATCTCTTTACCCGTTAAACCACTCTGACCCCATT